>NC_135803.1:43842811-44442811 GCF_964213995.1 Mustelus asterias
CTGCATTGCCCTCATCTACCTTCTTGGTTTCCCCTTCGAAAAATTCAATCAAATTTGTGAGACATGATTTTCCACTCACAAAGCCATGCTGAATGTCCCTAATCAGTCCTTGCATCTCTAAATGCCTGTAGATCCTAATTAGTCCTTGCGTCTCTAAATGCCTGTAGATCCTGTCAATTGTGCAAATTCTAAAGTGGTCAGGTCACTTTAATCTCCATACCCCCCCCCCCCCCCCCCCCCCCCCCGGTCACATGGCAGGCTTTTAAATCACTGCAGCACTCCATTCTGCAACAGAGATTTTCCTTTCTCCCTGTCAGAAGCTGCAGGTGTGAGCAGATCCCTTTGAAGTCCACTTAATAGCCTTTTCCTACTCAGCCTCAACTTTTAAGTTGGCAGGTAGATGGTAGATTGGTGGGGGATAGCCTGAAATTGAATAAAGTTTGATCTCAGGTGGGAAGTGCCTTAATCAGAAGCCCCCTACTGACTCATCAGGACTGGGTGACCTCCGGACCTTCTTCCTTCCCCTCCACTCCCTCCCTGACCTATACCCCGAGACCCCAATTGCACCTTTCCCAACTCCCAAGACATTCCCTAACCTCCACCCCCCCCTCCCCCCCCCTCCCCCCCCTCACATCTGCAGTGGCTCTTTTGGCCACTGTTGTGCTGTTTCTGGAATAACAGGAGAACTGCGAGCCAATCAGGTTGGTGTTCGGCTCTCCAAGGTGGGATTTTCTCCTGTGACGGGCAGAAATCCCGCCTTCTGCCAACTAACACTCATTCGAGCTCCCGCCATCTTGAAAATTCTGGTCCACATTGCAACGAGTATACTCAGCCCATACCTTTTAAAGAGAATATGTTGGAGGTTTTTGAACTGTAACTTTATTTTTTTAAATTTACTCATCTCAACATATAATGGCCAAAAATTGTCAGCATGACTGAACCGGGAGACTCAAGGCCAATGCATAATTGAACCTTGAGTCTCATCTAAATAACTTGAACAAACTGCTGGTACCCCTTGCTTCTCTGCATATAGTTCATGTTTCAAAATGAAGTACTTCAGGACTGAAAGTCTGGCTGGCAGAGTACGCCTGCTTCGAGGGTGGCAGAGTGGCACAGTGGTTCAGTGGTTCACACTGCTGCCTCACAGCTCCAGGGAACTGGGTTCGATTCCAGGCTTGGTCACTGTCTGTGTGGAGTTTGCATATTCTCCCCGTGTCTGCGTGGGTTTCCTCCGGGTGCTCCGGTTTCCTCCCACAGCCCAAAGAAGTAGATGCATTGGCCATGCTAAATTGCCCCTTAGTGCCACAGGATGTGTATGTTAGAGGGTTTAGCAGGATAAATATGTGGGATTTCAGCAATCGGGCCTGGGTGTGATTGTTGTCGGTGCAGACTCGATGGACCGAATGGCCTCCTTCTACACTGTAGGGTCTCTATGATTCTTCCGGTTTCTCGTTATAATAAATGTAAAGTATTAAACACCAATATCAGGTGAAGTGAACGGAATCAGGCCCAGCGGCTGTTTTCTTCTCAGGTCACCTATTTTCTGAGATGTCCTAAAACAAATGTTAGGCCACCCACATATATATGTGAAGGGCCTAACTCCTGCTTTATCCAACTGCCAGAGACACCTAACAAATTGTTTGACCCAGTTTTGGGATCGATGTCTTTCAGGCATCCTTGGGAGTCAGAATGTTGAGCCACAAAATAGTGTTCTTACTTCTAAAAATAAATGCAGCTTTCTATGTTTAAGTGGTTTTGTAACACATTTGCCGGGATTTTATAGTCCCCTCGTGGCATGTTTTCCCACGGCAGAAGCGGCTCCTGTGGGACTTCCCATTCCCACCAAAGGAAATGGCCATTTGCATTGGTCATGCTGCCAGGGAACCCGTCGCAGGACTGGAAGATCCCGCCAGCAGGATGGACTGGAAAATCCCACCCATTGCCTTATTCTTGATAATTAATCGCATTATTAACAGTTCTCTGAGCTCTGCTTATATGGCCTAAAATCAAATATTGAAATGTCTGATTGCAAATGTTTTTGTTCTTTTCAATAGTTAAAGTTTATTTATTAGTCACAACTAAGGCTTACATTAACACTGCAATGGAATTACTGTGAAATTCCCCTAGTCGCCACAGTCCGGCGCCTGTTTGGGTCAATGCACCTGACTAGCACATCTTCCAGAATTGGAAACTGGAGCACCTGGAGGAAACTCACGCAGACACGGGGAGAATGTGCAAACTCCACACAGACAGTGACCCAAGCCAGGAATCGAACCCAGGTCCCTGGCGCTGTGAAGCAGCAGTGCTAACCACTGTGCTACCGTGCCGCCCCCTTCACTTTCAAAGTGAAATATAATGTTCTGAGGAATTCAGTCAGCGCACTGCCTGATGTGTTCAGAGCAGAAAAACTCGATGGGGGATAGCTCCGTAGTGGTAATGTTACTGGACCAGTAATTCAGAGGCCTGGCCTAATGCTCTGAGGACATGAGTTCAAATCCCAATATGACAGCTGGAAGATTTGAATTCAATTAATAAATCTGGAATAAAATGCTAGTTGCCATTACTACAGCTATTAGACTATCATTACAAAATACTGGAAATCTGAAATTAAGAACAGGAAATGTTGGAAATGCTCATGCGGCAGGACAGGCAGCATTTGTGGCGAGAAACAGGGGTGAATGTTCAGCTGCCCACCAACATATTTGAAGGCGGGCAGCGGACATGTATAATAAAGTGGGTTGCCATCCTGCCATCTTTCTGCCCATCGCTGAAGTGTCCCCCATATTATGTGGGAGGACGGAGGGAAGGGGGGGGCATGGGTAAGACATCAGTCAGCCTGCCCACCCTTAGGCTTACTGAGGCCCTTAAGCGGGCAATTAACTGAATGGAGGGGGTGAGCTTGGTGGAAATGTGGTAATAGCATGAAAAATCAAACAAGACATAAGAAAATAAGTTCAAGCATGTTTTGGAGATCATACAGCGGGGTTGGCATAAGGATGTATAATAATAAATGATTTCATAAAGAGAATAAATGATTAAGTGTTCTCCAAAGAAACATTCTCCACAAGTGATGCAGCACTGATTCTGCAGAGACTAAAAGGCACAAGAGAGTCCTCTTTATGTTGAAGGACTACATTGCACTTGAATTCATAAACCCAACAGTTTAAGTAAAATTGAAGGAGAACCATTTACGCTCACTCAAATGATTCAATGAGAAAACCTAAAAGACTATTCTCTTGAGCTTCCTATAATCACCAATTCTTTTCTCCAAATCCCCAATTTATCCATCTCAGAGTATTGCAAATTCATGGGAATACTGTCCATATAATCAGAGGACTAGTATAAATCAGTCCTCTTCAAGGAGCCACATACTGTCTCTGTATACTGGAGAACAGTTAGTGCCAGTAGTTGGAATGCATGTATTTCTAACCATTAAGAAAACCAAAGCTCTTTGGGTCTATTGTACTCCAACCTTTGACACAAGTTTGGATATGAGGGGGTACAAAATCAGGAAATCTGTTCTGCTGGATTGCTATATCAATTTCTGTGTTGATGGGCATTTGAAGCTTCAGTGCAATGTGGACAAGAGCTTTAATAACATGTTGAAAAAGCAAGGCTGCTGTTCCATTTTCCAGTCCCTGGCCTCTGGGCTTGTTGCACACTCAAGAAGCCAAACAAGAATGGGGTTTTGGGTGGCCTACAAATTTAAAGGTAATTGTTTTTGAGGCTTTTCATGCAGATTTTCTCTTTTTTACTGGGAGCATATAGGCTTTGATTAGTCTTTCCACCAGCTGTCATTAATGCCATGTGTTTTGCCTCTAGCTCCATTTACCAGTGCATCTTGACACTGAGCATCTTCTTACGTAGCATATTTAGAGGAAAAACAGGGCCACAGGGCAGGTCATGTTGCCTGTAAGATGCTCCTTGTCTGCAGAAACAGATCAAAAGAAGATGTTTTGGCAGACACTAAGCTGGTGGAGATCCTTCTTCTCAAAGGAGGCGATTCCAAAAGTCTTCTGGATGGCATTACTCAGAAATGTAATGTTTTGTTGAACTATTATGATGCAGAACTATCCCAATTATAAGAACATCATGCATTCTGTATTGCTGCGTGAATGAAATCATGCCAGTGCAAACAAAGCACTGCTGACTGCATTAAAAACCCATTCTAAATTGGAACCTTTCTTGTCAACGATCACTGGTCATTTTTGAGCGCATTTGAATGCAAGAATGATGTTTGACGTGCATTATCTGAAAGGTCACACTTTTCATAATGCCACCAACCATTTTTGTAGACTTTGGTACACCTACTGGAATTGACCTTCGGATTCTGATGCAAGATTCTTGTTGTTTAAATCATTTAGAAATGACCTAGATCTGAAGATGAAAGCAAACTGTTTGATTTCAAGTTGATCGTTAAACATCCTGACAAGTAATTCAAAAGTTAGGTGAATCACAAAGCTATTTTACAATTTTAGTTGTATATGACATTTTGTCTGAACAATGCAAGTGAGAATCTATAGCTAATTTGAAGCAATAACCTGTGGCTTGTAGCAGTTAATGTTGTAAATGAAGGAGAATATTGGATAAGTATTGTCCCGGCCGGAGGGCAGGAAGAAATATATGTATATATCTGTATCAACCTGGCTGCTCTATAAAAGTTATTAATGGACCAAGGCTTTACCCTGACTAGCCATGACACATATCAGAGGAATTTCTTGCCTTTTGTCGGAGAATTCCAACCATTATCTCTAAAAAGGCACCAATGCCCCTTCCTGGACCTGCACAAAGCCTCTTTACATTTCTCAAGAAGAATTCTGGCCAGCTAAGTTGGTATGTCTACAAAGAACAAAAAGGACCCTCACTCCCCAATTAAACACCTCAAGATTCCAGACCTGGGAAAATACATCCTTTGTCCAACATCCAGGAGAAGAAGTAGATCACATGACCTCCCCAAACTGCTTTAACCTGGAATATTGCTTTGTGGAACTGAATTCAAGGAGTCACTGTTTGACCTCAGAAGAGAAGCGGGATTCCAGGCAAGTTGCATGTCTCTTGTCTACCATTTACCAGCTCACAGGTAGCATCAGTAAGAGCCCATGTCCAGGTTTAAAATGGCCGGGCTCTCATCTACACTGTGAACCACTGGAACATTGAAACTTACATTTCTATGCCTTCAAGACCAATTCAACTCTACATGCCTTCTCCTATCCCATGGAAGTCCTCACTTCTGGAGGGATGGATCACCCTGCAACAGTAAGCCTACACTCTGAAGGAGTACACCATTGGATTTTTGATTCTGGACGCAGGGCTCAAGTAAAACCATAACTCTTATTTTTATCGTGGCCTTGTCCTTACCCCTTTCTTTCCCTTATCCAGCTTTTATTGTAGGAGTGCAAAAAGGGGCAGACGCAGAGAAAACCCCCTTCTCATGTTTTGTGTTTGTGCAAAATAAACCAGTCCTTTTATTTTATCTCATCTCAAGTTTGCTGTGAGATTATTAATAAAGGTTAGGAACACTACCAACTGAGCGGTTGGGGAAAATACATCACCACTTACAAAGGGAAAAATCAGAAATCACCTTAATTTTTATGATGGGTCGTGAAAGGAGAAATCAGAACTGTTTAAATTTATCCTCATCCTGTCCCAAACAGTATTCTATTTAAATAAGAACAACTTTTAACATTGAGAACTCTGTTGCCCAGTCTTTATTCTCTTCAATTTGAAATAAACAAAGGCATGTTGTTAACTGACTCACTGGCAGAGTTAAAAGCCAATAAAAGTCAATATCAAACAAATCTTGTACTGTAATGAAACTTTGAACTTTGGCACTGATTTAGTTTGAAAGCGATAAAACTTTTTAATACATAAAAACAGGCATATAACGTTATCCTAGTTAACTGCAGTGACAAATCAAAGGGCATTTGACTTCAGTAAAATTCAAAATTAGGTCCTGACTACACTTATTTAGCAAATTTGGTTATCAAGAAACAAGGGTCTGAAAGCAGACACAAAAACTGTTTTGTAGCCATCTCGAAATGTAAACTTAAATTAGAAGCAAACTTGACACTTAACAACTCTTGATTAAAGTCTCCAGTTTCAATGCCTAGCTTTCAGTTTGGCTATTCTTTCACAAATCAAATTTTTGAAATCTGGTGGTGAGAGGTCCATTTATGCAATGGTTCCTTAATCACAATTATTTTGTTTTATTTTATAGCAATACATTTACTTTGGTAAACATGACTTAACACAGACTGAATAATGCTTTCAGCATAAAAAGCTTTTAATCAAAGTGAGTTTTAAAAGTAAATCAGACTTTGATTAATTACAAACATCTAAGTAATCAAGTATTTGTCCAATCTTCTGAAAAGGAAAAATGTATTTATATAGCACCTTACACAGCCACCAGATGCCCCAAAGCATTTACAGCCAATGAAGTCCTTTTAAGGCAGCAGCTAATTTGCACATAGCAAACTCCCACAAACAGCAAAGTGATAGCGACTAGATAAACTGATTTTGTGGTGTTGACTGATGTATAAATATTGTAAGAGTTTTAACAACACCAGGTTAAAGTCCAACAGGTTTATTTGGTAGCAAATGCCATTAGCTTTCGGAGCGCTGCTCCTTCGTCAGATGGAAATCTGCAGATTTCCACTCCAGCCCCAATCCAGACATTTTATCCGAGTCACCAACTCCCTCCCTCCCTCTCCATGACAACTGTCTGAACTGTTGAACCAAACTGTTGGCAATCTTAGTGTTTTGCTTGACCCTGAGATGAGTTCCCAAACATATATCCACTACATTACTGAGAATGTCACCTCTGAAACATTACCAGACTGCAAGACTGCCCCCCTGTTCATCTGCTGCTGAAATTCCCTATTCATGGTTTTGTTACCTCCAGTCTTGACTCTCCTGGCTGGCCTGCAATTTTCCACTCTCCATAAACTTGAGCTCATCCAAAACTCTGAAGCTTATATCCAACTCACAACAAGTACTCCCAACAAGTTCACCCATCATTCTATTTAAAAATGTTCATCCTTGCGTGGCTTTGCCCCCCTCTAACTCTGTAATCTCCTCCAATCCCACAAGATCTCCGCATTCGTCTAATCCATGAAGTCTTCAGCCACCGATCCCTAAGCTTTGGAATTTGCTCCCCAAAACTCTTTACCTCTTTCCCATTCTCTCTTCATTTAAGGCACTTCTTTAAAAATCTATTGACTAAGCTTCCAGTCATCTGCTTTAGTATTTCTCTTGGTAGATTGGTGTCAAATTCTGTTGGTCCTGTGAAGTTACTTGCAATGTTTTACTGCATTAAGATGCTTTATAAATAAATGCAAGTTGTTGTTGCACTTTATGGTGCCAGTGTTTTCTAGTGATGCCAAATAGTAGAAAGCCAGGGAAATCTCAGGGATGACAAGAACAAAGAACAAAGAACAGTACAGCACAGGAAACAGGCCCTTCAGCCCTCCAAGCCTGTGCCGCTCATTGGTCCAACTAGACCATTTGTTTGTATCCCTCCATTCCCAGACTGCTCATGTGACTATCCAGGTAAGTCTTAAACGATGCCAGCGTGTCTGCCTCCACCACTCTACTTGGCAGCGCATTCCAGGCCCCCACCACTCTCTGTGTAAAAAACGTCCCTCTGATGTCTGAGTTATACCTCGCCCCTGTGACCCCTCATGATCGTCACCTCCGACCTGGGAAAAAGCTTCCCACTGTTCACCCTATCTATACCCTTCATAATTTTGTACACCTCTATTAGGTCTCCCCTCATTCTCCGTCTTTCCAGGGAGAACAAGCCCAGTTTACCCAATCTCTCCTCATAGCTAAGACCCTCCATACCAGGGAACATCCTGGTAAACCTTCTCTGCACTCTCTCTAACACCTCCACGTCCTTCTGGTAGTGCGGCGACCAGAACTGGACGCAGTACTCCAAATGTGGCCTAACCAGCGTTCTATACAGCTGCAACATCAGACTCCAGCTTTTATACTCTATACCCCGTCCTATAACGGCAAGCATACCATATGCCTTCTTCACCACCTTCTCCACCTGTGCTGCCACCTTCAAGGATTTGTGGACTTGCACACCTAGGTCCCTCTGTGTTTCTATACTCTTGATGGCTCTGCCATTTATTGTATAACTCCCCGCTACATTATTTCTTCCAAAATGCATCACTTCGCATTTATCCGGATTAAATACCATCTACCATTTCTCTGCCCAATTTTCCAGCCTATCTATATCCTGCTGTATTGTCTGACAATGTTCATCGCTATCCGCAAGTCCAGTCATCTTCGTGTCATCTGCAAACTTGCTGATAACACCAGTTACACCTTCTTCCAAATCATTTATATATATCACAAATAGCAGAGGTCCCAGTACAGAGCCCCGAGGAACACCACTGGTCACAGACCTCCAGCCGGAAAAAGACCCTTCGACTGCTATCCTCTGTTTCCTGTGGCCAAGCCAGTTTTCTACCCATCTAGCCACCTCTCCTTGTATCCCATGAGCCTTAACCTTCTTAACCAAACTGCCATGAGGGACTTTGTCAAATGCCTTACTGAAATCCATATAGATGACATCCACGGCCCTTCCTTCGTCAACCGTTTTTGTCACTTCCTCAAAAAACTCCACCAAATTTGTAAGACACGACCTCCCTCTTACAAAACCATGCTGTCTGTCACTAATGAGATTGTTCCGTTCTAAATGCGCATACATCCTGTCTCTAAGAATCCTCTCCAACAACTTCCCTACCATGGACGTCAAGCTCACTGGCCTATAATTACCCGGGTTATCCCTGCTACCCTTCTTAAATAACGGTACCACATTCGCTATCCTCCAATCCTCAGGGACTTCACCTGTGTCCAATGAAGAGACAAAGATTTCCGTCAGAGGCCCAGCAATTACATCTCTTGTCTCCCTGAGCAGTCTAGAATAGATGCCATCAGGCCCTGGGGATTTGTCAGTTTTAATGTTACCTAAAAAACCTAACACTTTCTCCCTTGTAATGGAGATTCTCTTTAACGGGTCAACACCTCCCTCTGAGACACTCCCAGTCAACAAGTCCCTCTCCTTTGTGAATACCGATGCAAAGTATTCATTTAGGATCTCCCCTATTCCCTTGGGTTCTAAGCATAATTCCCCTCCTTTGTCCCTGAGAGGTCCGACTTTTTCCCTGACAACTCTTTTGTTCCTAACATATGAAAAAAATGCCTTAGGATTCTCGTTAATCCTGTCTGCCAAGAACATTTCGTGACCTCTTTTTGCCCTTCTAACTCCCCATTTGAGTTCTTTCCTACTCTCTCTGTATTCCTCCAGAGCTCCATCTGTTTTCAGTTGCCTGGACCTAACGTACGCCTCTCTTTTCTTTTTGATCAGATCCTCAATTTCCCTGGTTATCAACGGCTCTCGAATCCTACCTTTCCTATCCTTCCTTTTTAAAGGCACATGCCTGTCCTGCAGCCTTATCAACTGTTCCTTAAAAAACTTCCACATGCCAGACGTGGACTTACCCCCGAACAGCCTCTCCCAATCAATGGCCACCAATTCCTACCTAATCCAGCTATAGTTAGCCTTCCCCCAATTTAGCACTCTACACTTAGGACAATACTCGTCCTTGTCCATTACTATCCTAAAGTTAACAGAGTTGTGGTCACTATTTGCCACATGTTCCCCTACTGAAACTTTGACGACCTGACCGGACTCATTTCCCAGAACTAGATCCAGAATAGCCCCCTCTCTAGTTGGGCTATCTATATACTGTTCCAAAGAACCTTCCAGTACGCATTTTATAAATTCCTCCCCGTCCAGACCCCCAGCCCTAAGCACTTTCCAGTCTATACCAGGGAAATTGAAGTCTCCCACTACAACAACCCTATTTTTTCTGCACATATCCAGAATCTCCTGACATATCCGTTCCTCCACTTCCCGTGGGCTCTTGGGTGGCCTGTAGTATACCCCCAGCATAGTGATTGCATCTTTCCTGTTTCTGAGCTCCACCCACAGCGACTCATTACATGACCCCTCTAAATTGTCCACCCTCTGCACCGCTGTAATATGCTCCCTAACTAATACCGCTACTCCCCCACCTTTTTTAGCCCCTCCTCTGTCTCGCCTAAAACACTTATACCCCGGAATATTCAGCTGCCAGTCCTGTCCTTCTTTTAACCATGTCTCCATCACCGCAACCACATCCAAATTCCGCGTAAGCATTAAGGCCCTAAGTTCATCTGTCTTACCCGTTACGCTCCTCGCATTGAAGCAGATGCACTTCAGACCTCCAGGCTCCAGAATGCTCTTTTTCTTAGCTAGCCTTGCCCTGGCCCCCAGCTCGACCCCAACCTCAGTACTTACTGACCTACTGTTTTGATCCCCACCCCCCTGCCACACTAGTTTAAACTCTGCCGAAACACTCTAGCAAAACTCCCAGCCAGGATATTTGTGCCCTTCCAGTTAAGGTGTAACCCATCCTTTCCGTACAGGCGCCATCCTCTCTTGAAGACTTCCCAATGATGTATGAATTTGAAACCCTTCCTCTTGCACCAGTCCTTTAGCCACGTGTTCAATTGTAGAATCTCCCTGTTCCTGGCCTCACTAGCACTAGGCACTGGGAGCAGTCCAGAGATTGCTACCCGAGAGGCCTTATTTTTTAGCCTAGCACCCATCTCCCTGAATTGCTCTTGTATGACCCCCCCCCTGCTCTTTCTACCTACGTCATTTTCACCAATGTGTACAATTACATCTGTTTGATTACCTTCCCTTGAGATGTGACAAAGCCACATTTCCCTTCAATTATGTGCATTGGGGCAGATATCTTGAAGGAACCTTAAAGGCAAGGCAGGATCACAAGCAGTAAACTGTGGTTATTGTTTTCTGGTGACAGAAGGTTTCTCAGCACTGTTTCCCTTACCAAAGTGCACCTGCATTGTCCTGCTCAAAAAGTAGACAATTTCAACAACAGGCAGAACTTCACATCAATCACACCAGCACACTTCACAGATATTAAGGAGGCACTCTACCAGTCATGAAGACGCAATAGCCCCAATTGGTCTTAAATTGTTTTACATTGCAGCACAGGGTCTGGAGAGAGAAGCTAATTGCACCAATCTCCTGAATTTATTGCATCCAATTTGTACAGCTGGTCTCCATGTGAACTAGCTGTCAAGTGGCTCCTAATATTTATTGCATGTACAGATTGGTGATGATAATTTGGCCACTGATCATGTGTGAAGTACTCCTCATGACATCAGCAACAAGTGACAACAAGATGCCCAACATATCCATATAAATATATTATAGGACATGGCACACTCATGTCATGACTTACAGGGAACACTATCAGTGCAGTATTATGTTTACACAGCCAGTTAAACAAGGGGCAGACAGCAAAACTTACTAAAAAAATACATCTTCCTTGTTCCAAGTCTTAAAAAATCCATTAGATTTAGCTTGACCTTGCTGTCAACTGTGCAAGAGTCATGCATAAGATCAATACAAGAGAACTGAATAGACAGGATGCTGGAACTTAGGCTGGTGGTTTGTCCTTGATGTTGAGCCAATTGTAGATTATCTTCACAATAAGGGCTGATTTTTTTCCACGCCAACTCCCTGGGCAGGGTATCAGAGGGACAATGATATGCGGGCATAAAATTGGGTGCAATGTTATGGGTACCATGCCCACAATTTTACTTGCACCAAAGAAAAAAGAAAATTACAGCACAGGAACAGACCCTTCAGCCCTCCAAGCCTGCACTGACCATGCTGCCCGACTGAACTAAAACCCCCTACCCTTCTGGGGACCATACTCCTCTATTCCCATCCTATTCATGTATTTGTCAAGACGCCCCGTAAAACTCACTACCATATTCGCTTCCACTACCTCCCCCGGCAATGAGTTCCAGACATCCACTACTCTCTGTATAAAAAATCTGCCTCGTACATCTCCTTTAAACCTTGCCCCTTGCACCTTAAACCTATGTCCCCTAGTAATTGACTCTTCCACCCTGGGAAAAAGCTTCTGACTATCCACTCTGTCCATGCCTCTCATAATCTTGTAGACTTCTATCAGGTGGCCCCTCAACCTCTGTCGTTTCAGTGAGAACAAACCAAGTTTCTCCAACCTCTCCTCATAGCTAATGCCCTCCATATCAGGCAACATCCTCGTAAATCTTTTCTGTACCCTCTCCAAAGCCTCCACATCCTTCTGGTAGTGTGACAACCAGAATTGAACACTATATTCCAAGTGCAGCCTAACTAAGATTCTATAAAGCTGCAACATGACTTGCCAATTTTTGAACTCAATGCACCAGCCGATGAAGGCAAGCATGCCGTATGCCTTCTTGACTACCTTCTCCACCTGCGTTGCCACTTTCAGTGACCTGTGTACCTGTACATCCAGATCCCTTTGCCTATCTATACTCTTAATGGTTCTGCCATTTACTGTATATTTCCTATCTGTATTAGGCCTTCCAAAATGCATTACCTCACATTTGTCCAGATTAAACTCCATCTGCTATCTTTCCGCTTAAGTCTCCAACTGATCTATATCCTGCTGTATCCTCTGATGTCCTCATCGCTATCCGCAAATTCACCAACCTTTGTGTCATCTGCAAACTTACTAATCAAACCAGTTACATTTTCCTCCAAATCATTTATATATATTACAAACAGCAAAGGTCCCAGCACTGATCCCTGAGGAACGCCACTTGTCACAGCCCTCCATTCCGAAACACACCCTTCCACTGCTACCCTCTGTCTTCTTTGACTGAGCCAGTTTTGTATGCACCTTGCCAGTTCATCTCTGATCCCATGCGACTTCACCTTCTGCACCAATCTGCCATGAGGGACCTTGTCAAAGGCCTTACTGAAGTCCATGTAGACAACATCCACTGCCCTACCCTCATCAATCATCTTCGTCACTTCCTCGAAAAACTCGATCAAGTTCGTGAGACACAACCTCCCCTTCACAAAACCATGTTCCCTCTCACTAATACGTCCACTTATTTCCAAGTGGGAATAAATCCTGTCTCGAAGAATCCTCTCCAATAATTTCCCTACCACTGATGTAAGGCTCACTGGCCTGTAATTACCTCGATTATTCTTGCTACCCTTCTTAAACAAAGGAACAACGTTGGCTATTCTCCAATCCTCTGGGACTCCCCTGTAAGAGTTTTAACAACACCAGGTTAAGGTCCAACAAGTTTATTTGGTAGCAAATGCCATTAGCTTTTGGAACGCTGCTCCTTCGTCAGATGGAGTGGAAATCTGCTCTCAAACAAGGCACAGAGACACAAAATCAAGTTACAGAATACTGATTAGAATGCGAATCTCTACAGCCAACCAGGTCTTAAAGATACAGACAATGTGAGTGGAGGGAGCCATTGTACAAAGAACCCCTAGCTTTTGTCACGACACTACGGACTTCCTACAGAAACTCAGCACACATGGAGCAGTTGAACCAGGAGCAATCCTCGTCACAATGGATGTCTCGGCACTCTACACCAGCATCCCCCACGACGATGGCATTGCTGCAACGGCCTCAGTACTCCACGCCAACAACTGCCAGTTTCCAGATGCAATTTTACAACTCATCCGCTTCATCCTGGACCACAATATCTTCACCTTCAACAACCAGTTCTTCATCCAGACACACGGAACAGCCATGGGGACAAAATTCGCACCTCAATATGCCAACATCTTCATGCACAGGTTCAAACAAGACTTCTTCACCGCACAGGACCTTCAACCGATGCTATACACTAGATACATCGATGACATTTTCTTCCTTTGGACTCATGGTGAACAATCACTGAAACAAGAAGTTCCATCCCACCATCAGACTCACCATGGACTACTCTCCGGAATCGGTTGCATTCTTGGACACACGCATCTCCATTAATGATGGTCACCTCAGCACCTCACTGCACCGCAAGCCCACGGATAACCTCACGATGCTCCACTTGTCCAGCTTCCACCCTAAACACGTTAAAGAAGACATCCCCTACGGACAAGCCCTCTGTATACACAGGGTCTGCTCAGATGAGGAGGATCACAACAGACACCTCCAGACACTGAAAGATGCCCTCATAAGAACAGGATATGGCGCTCGATTCATCGATCAACAGTTCCGACGCGCCACAGCGAAAAACCGCACCGACCTCCTCATCAGACAAACACGGGACACGGTGGACAGAGTACCCTTCGTCGTCCAGTACCTCGCCGGAGCGGAGAAGCTACGGCATCTCCTCCGGAGCCTTCAACATGTCATTGATGAAGACGAACATCTCGCTAAGGCCGTCCCCACACCCCCACTTCTTGCCTTCAAACAACCGTACAACCTCAAACAGACCATTGTCCGCAGCAAACTACCCAGCCTTCAGGAGAACAGTGACCACGACACCACACAATCCTGCCACAGCAACCTCTGCAAGACGTGCCGGATCATCGACACGGATGCCATCATCTCATGTGAGAACACCATCTACCAGGTAGACGGTACCTACTCTTGCAACTCGGCCAACGTTGTCTACCTGATACGCTGCAGGAAAGGATGTCCCGAGGCATGGTACATTGGGGAAACTATGCAGACGCTACGACAACGGATGAATGAACACTGCTCGACAATCACCAGGCAAGACTGTTCTCTTCCTGTGGGGGAGCACGTCAGCGGTCACGGGCATTCAGCCTCTGATCTTCGGGTAAGCGTTCTCCAAGGCGGCCTTCACGACACACGACAGCGCAGAGTCGCTGAGCAGAAACTGATAGCCAAGTTCCGTACACATGAGGACAGCCTAAACCGGGATGTTGGGTTTATGTCACACTATCAGTAACCCCCACAGCTTGCCTCCTGGACTTGCAGAATCTCACTGGCTGTCCTGTCTGGAGACAATACACATCTCTTTAACCTGTGCTTAATGCTCTCTCCACTCACATTGTCTGTATCTTTAAGACCTGGTTGGCTGTCGAGATTCGCATTCTAATCAGTATTCTGTAACTTGATTTTGTGTCTCTGTATGCCCTGTTTGAGAGCAGAATTCCATTCCATCTGATGAAGGAGCAGAGCTCCGAAAGCTAATGGCATTTGCTGCCAAATAAATCTGTTGGACTTTAACCTGGTGTTGTTAAAACTCTTACTGTGTTTACCCCAGTCCAACGCCGGCATCTCCACATCATGACCTCCCCTGTTGCCAGTGAGGATACAAAGATTTCTCTCAAGGCCCCAGCAATTTCCTCCCTTGCCTCTCTCAGTATTCTTGGGTATATCCCATCAGACCCTGGGGACTTGTTTACCGCAATGTTTCTCAAGAACCCGAATACCTCCTCCTTCTTGATCTCAACATGGCTCAAACTATCTACACATTCTTTCCCAGACTCATCATCTACCAAGTCCTTCTCTTTGGTGAATACTGATGCAAAGTACTCATTTAAAACCGCGCCCATTTCCTCTGGCTCCACGCATAGATTCCTTCCCTTGTCCTTGAGTGGGCCAACCCTCTCCCTGGCTACCCTCTTGCTCTTTATACATGGGATATTCCTTAATCCTGCTGGCCAATGCTTTTTCATGATCCCTTTTAGCCCTCCTTACTCCTTGCTTAAGTTTCTTTCTACTTTCCTTGTATTCCACACTTGCTTTGTGTGTTCCCAGCCTCCTAGCTTTGACAAATGCTTCCTTTTTCTCTTTGATTAGGCTCACAATATCTCTCGTTATCCAAGGTTCCCAAAACTTGCCATACTTATCCTTCATCCTTACAGGAATGTGCCGGTCCTGAATCCCTATCAACTTACACTTGAAAGCCTCCCACATGCCAGATGTTGATTTGCCCTCAAACATCAGCCCCCAATCTACATTCTTCAGTTCCTGCCTAATATTGTTGTAATTAGCCTTCCCCCAATTTCGCACCTTAACTTGAGGACTACACTTATCTTTATCCATCAGTACCTTGAAGCTTACTAAATTGTGGTCACTGTTCCCGAACTGCTCCCCTACTGAAACATCGACCACCTGGCCAGGCTCATTCCCCAATACCAGGTCCAGTATGGCCCCATTCCTAGTTGGACTATCTACATACTGTTTCAAGAAGCCCTCTTGGATGCTCCTTACAAACTCTGCCCCATCCACGCCCCTAGCACTATGTGAGTCCCAGTCAATATAGGGGAAGTTAAAATCTCCCACCACAACAACCCTGTTACTTTTACACCTTGCCGAAACTGCCTACATATCTGTTCCTGTATCTTGCGTGGCCTATAGTAAACCCCCAACATTGTGACTACGCCTTTCCTATTCCTGAGCTCTACCCATATTGCCTCGCTGTATGAGCCCTCCAAGGTGTCCTCCCAGTGTACAGCTGTGATATTCTCCTTTCCAGTAGTGCAACTCCCCCACCCTTTTTACATCCCCCTCTATCCCGCCTGAAACATCTGTATCCTGGAACGTTAAGCTGCCAATCCTGTCCTTCCCTTAACCAAGTCTCTGTAATGGTAACAACATCATAGTTCCTTGTATTAATCCAAGCTCTAAGTTCATCTGCCTTACCTGTAACACTTTTCGCATTGAAACAGATGCATTTCAGTCCACCAGATCCTCTTTGATTAGCAACCCCACCCTGTCTGCTGTTTCTCTGAGTCTTACTGGTCGTATTCTCTGGTTCCCTTTCAGCTAATTCACATTTGCTTTGGTTCCCACCCCCCTGCCAAACTAATTTAAATCCTCCCGTGTGACACTAGCAAACCTCCCGGCCAGAATATTTGTGCCCTTCTCATTTAGATGCAACCCATCCTTCTTGTACAGGTCCCACCTGCCCCGGAAGAGACCCCAATGGTCCAGATATCTGAAACCCTCCCTCCTACACCAGCTGTCTAGCCACGTGTTGAGCTGCACAATCTTCCTATTCCTTGCCTCATAGCATGTGGCACAGGGAGTAATCCTGAGATTACAACCCTAGAGGTCCTGCTTTTTAACTTTATACCTAACTCCCTAAACTGCTGCTGCAGGACCTCATCACTCCTCCTACCTATGTCGTTAGTACCAATATGTACCATGACCTCTGGCTGTTCACCCTCTCCCTTCAGAATGCTTTCTGTCCGTTCAGAGACATCCTGGACCCTGGCACCAGGGAGGCAACATCCCATCCTGGAGTCTCTTTCACGTCCACACATGCCTATCTGGACCCCTAACTATAGAGTCCCCTATAACTATTGCTCTAGTGCTCTTTGTCCCTCCCTACTTAACAACAGAGCCAGCCGTGGTGCCACTGCTTTGGCTGCTGCTGCTGTTATCCCTTGATAGCCCATCTCCCCCAACAGTATCCAAAACGGTACACTTGTTAGAGAGGGGGATGACCACAGGGGATTCCTGTACTGACTGCCTGTCCCTTCTGGCAGTCCAGTGATAAACAGGAGTTAGAGCATCCGGTAGAAGCGGCTGAGGGACTTCACTGGTGCATTCTGGGAGAAGTCGGACCAGCAACATTTACCAAGAAGTGGGAAGCAGAAGATCTGGTGGCAAGGCGCGTTAAGCCCGAAACACTACATTAGTGTTTCCCTCCCTCCCTCCTCCTCTAACCAAAAAAAAGGCCAATGTGAGAAGGTAAAAGTGAAGGTAAGAGTTTGATAAATTTTCTCAAATAATTTAATTGGTGCTCGAAATGTCGGTTAGTGGGGTTAAGTGTTGCACTTGTGAGATGTGGGAGATCCGTGACGCTCCCAGCGTCTCAGACGACTATGTCTGCAGGAAGCGCACCCAATTTCAGCTCCTTACAGACTGCATGGATAGGTTGGAGCAGCAGTTGGATGCACTTAGGAACATGAAGGAGGCGGAAAGCGTCATAGATTGGAGGTTTAGAGACGTGGTCACACCCAAGGTGCAGGCAAACCTTATTTAGGGATAGGTCTACCTGCCTGTGGGCTAATTAAGGCCAGTAAATGGTCAATTAATGACCACTTAAGGGCCCAGTCGCACCCACCACTGGTAGTTAACCCCTGGTGGGCAGAGGCTGGCACTAACTGTGAAGCTCAGCAGCTTTTACTGCTTGGGTTGGTGACAGGCAAGAATGGAGCTATTTCCTTTATAACTTTCCTGGACCCAATGGAGGCTCCTTACAGTCTTCTCCCATCCCAAGTTGCACTAACTGCACCCCTCCCCCTCAGGCTGTCCACCCCAGCCCCAACCTGCCTGCCAGCCTTGCCTCAGTGATATAAGATGCTTCACCATTCTCACTTTGCCCTCAATACTGCACACTTTCTCCTGTTTTTTAGTATTTGAATGCTTGTCATATGTTTTTTTCACTTGAGCAGTTAAAGGAAGCATTTTTGACCCTTTTAAATCTGCTATTTGTGGAGACTTAGAATTAAATTGAATAAGTAAATTTCACTGAATAATTGAACAGCACAGTTGATAATTATTTCACTCCTTTGAGTAAACAGAATATTTTACACCTTACCATTCTGTGGAGTGTCCTCCATTCAGTCTTGTATTGATCAATTTCAATAAAGAAATAAGTGATAATGAATTAACCACCATAGATTGAATGGAGCATTTGTCACCTTGTTAAGTTATTCTATGAAGTAAATGTTATTAAGCACAGCATTAGATTCAATTAATTAATGTGCTGGGTCATTTGTGCTGGTTTCTAAATAAGGTTTGCCAACAGCATTTCCCTCATTGCAACTCATAGTACATGGACAATGCACTCATTGCAATTAACCGATCACTAAATAATCTGATCTTTCCACCATTCTGGTTGAACAGTCAGAAGATCATTCTCCACAAAGGCCCGGGCTGTAAAAATGGAACAGCAGATTCTACAGACAAATGCAGTCAAGGGGGAGATCACAACATATCAAAGTTACCTTGCTATATATATTTCTGACAACAGTAAGTTTAGGCAATAGTTGCCGGTGTGACAAAAGGACTGCATTTCAAAAGGATTTCATTTGCTTTTACGCACATTGGGACACCCTCAGGTTGTGAATATGCAGAAATGCAAATTATTTTCTATTTTCTCTACGAGTCTCTTAAGTTATAATAAGTTTCCCAAATCTCCTGGTTTTGCAGCTCCTCATATGAAAGGAAAATAGGAATTGTGACAGGACAACAACCCACATTATTCAGGCTTGGGCTAATAAATGGCAAGTAATATTTGCAAGTAATAAGCGCCAGACAATGACCAATTCCAACAAGAGGGAGTCTCCCCTTGACATTCAACAGCATCACCATCACTGGATTACCCTAAGAATATCCTGGGAGGTTACCATTGACTAGAAACTTAACTGGTCCAGTGACCTAAATAGCGTAGCTACAAGTGCAGGTCAGAGGCTGGGAATTCTGTGGCAAATAATTTACCCCCTGACTCCCCAAAACCTGCTCACCCCATACAAGAACATCAGGAGTGTGGTGGAATATTCTCCACTTGTGTGGATGAATACAGCTTCAACAACTCAAGATGTTCAACGCCACAGGACAAAGTAGTTTGATTGATCAGAGCCCCATCAAACGCCTTAAGCATTCTCTGCACAACCAATGCATAGTGGCAACAGCATTTTCTACATGGACTGCAGTTATCCAACAAGTCTCCTTCCAAAC
Organism: Mustelus asterias; assembly: GCF_964213995.1. Taxonomy (NCBI): domain Eukaryota; kingdom Metazoa; phylum Chordata; class Chondrichthyes; order Carcharhiniformes; family Triakidae; genus Mustelus; species Mustelus asterias. The sequence goes on from NC_135803.1 coordinate 43,862,389, forward strand.
CCACAACCTCTACCACCGAGAGGGACAAGAGCAGCTGACTCATGGTAATACCATCACATGTAAGTTTCTCTCCAAGCCATAAGCCCTCCTGGCAGTATATCATCATTCTTCACTGTCAATGGGTCAATATTCTGGAACTGCCTTTTTAACAGCACTATTGGGTATCTGCTTATACTAGATGGACTGCAGCTCACCACCATCTTCACAAGGGTGATTACAGATGAACAACAAACTCTGATCTTGCCAGCGATGTTCACATCCCATGAAAGATTTTTAAAAAATATTTCCCATTTGATGGGCTTGAAAATTCATTTTGTCACAATCAGCATCAGTTCAAAGCTTAACTTGCGGGCGACGTGCTTACAGGCTACTTCAGAGATATGAATTTGTCATATAACCTTTTTAATGAGATCAAATCAGTTTAATTCGTGTTCTCACAACAGCTTTGTGTACCTGTTCCTGACTGTTGTAATCTAAATTGGAAACAGTTTGCCTCTTTTCACAATGGACAACTAATTCCACACATTGCTTTGATCGAGGTGTAATTCATCATTGGAAACTTCACTTCCAATCATTGTAGTCTCTCTGCTTTTGGCTTTTTAAAACTATTAACATGAATGTAATATTCAACTGGCAATTTTAAGCTGTCATATATAAAGTGATAATTATTTGAATTTTATCTTATGTACAAATATGCAATAATTATTGTATAATTCAATAATTATTGTGCAAATGTGGATTTCCTTTAATGCTACATGAGCAGCATTGTAACTTTTCTCGGCCGGAGACTGAGGATGACATGCTGGAGTCATGAGCCACTGTTTAAGTGGATAGCCCTTATCCCCCAGCAACCACCCCTACAGACTTTTTGGCACCTCAAAGATCTGAAGCAAATGACGATGTAAGAGTCATAGTAACTTCCAAGGAACTGTGCACACACATGCAGGATGTACTTTCGATGGTCTCACACCAACTGCACGTTGACGAATGGAAGCCCTTGTGGTTGATAAACCTCAAGGGCTGCTGCCAGGGAGCCTGTATAGTCACATGGGTGCATTCTATTTCTCCCTGCATCCTAGGGAACCCAGAGGGAGCTGTGAAACCTGTGAATCTCAGAGCCTGTCTATCCTTGCCCAGAGCAAAGTTCACATAATGATGGGCCCTGCAGGAAAGGACATTGGTCACCTCCTGAATGCACCAATGTGTTGATGACTGAAAAATGCTGCACAGGTCCCCAATTGCTTCCTGGAAAGACCCAGAGGCAAAGAAATTGAGTGCTGCCATCACCTTCAGGCTACCGGCAAGGGGATGCCTCCAAATCCATGTGACATCAGGCCTTCTTGCAGCAAGTAGCATATGTGGCAAACCAGACCACTGGACAATCACAGCCTTGTTCTGCACTGCCTCTCATTCATTTGTAGAAAGGAAACTCATAGACAATAGGCCCTCGGTGTTGCCAGTCATCTCCGCAGTCTGGGTCTCTGCTCCTCAGCCTCCTGTTGATGATCGCACTCCCCCTGACCATGTCCCACATGCAGTTCCTCCTGCTGGATCTCTGAAAAGAGATATTGAGGACCAGAATGGGCAAAGGATGCTGAGAATAAACGTGTTAATTAGGGAGCTATGGGAGAAGTTGGACAACTAAGTTTTGGCATCTTAGATCACATTGTTGCTCATGCTACCTCACCCTCGGGAATCTAGCACACACAGAGGTTAGCAGCATTCCATTCCACAAATGTTATATGTGGAACCCAGTGGGGGTGAGAACTTGTGAATTACATCATTGAATCAACGTAGCTCTGAACTCCACTTAATGACTTGACGTAACTATGAGCATTTGTTTGCTCCTGGTGAATGAATGGAATCTTTCTGGCCACTGATGAGTTTTTACAGCAATAGCTTCCTGGTCATTGTTAGACTTTCTAATTTAATTCTAATTCTGTCATCTGCTGTGGTGGGATTCAAATCCGGGTCCCCAAAGCATTAATCTGGATAACTAGTCCAGTGACAATATCAACATGCCACCATCTCCCCTTGGCCACTGATGAATGATTGGCATTCATCACCGATGGGATAGCAGATTTGATGCGGATGTGCCCTCTTCACAATAGCCTTCACTCCCCAAGTCTGCATTACTAATTTCCCACTATGTAGTTTTCCAAATTTGACGTGAGCCTATTGAGATGTGCTGATCCCTTTCTAAGCACAAAATTAGAAATCTGGTTTGCTCTTGCTTTCTGGGCGACAGGCTCTAAGTCCTGTGTAATTGACCTGGACCCTGTCCACTTAGTGGCACCAATATGTAAGTATTTCAAGAAGAAGCCCCCGGGTTCAGTTTTGCCGTCCTTCCGCACAACAGCAGACCCCTTGCAGATAGACCCAATCTTACTTTCGATTTTGGAAGCTGCCACCGTTTTACCTGAAAATCGAGATGATGGTGTTACATCTTTATTTCAGGATGGAGTTCGAACCTCCCTCCCTCACTGTTCTCGTACCTCTGATTTATCTGGAGCATCAAGATGTGCAGATAGAGATGCCACTTCAGCCTCCCCGACTAATACTGGATCCTGTCATTGTGGTGGTGGACATTGATACACTCCTCCTGAGCATCACCTGCGAGGTGCCCATGTCTCACATGGACCTGTACCCATCCCATTTGGAGGCTGTGTGCATCATCACTTACAGGGGTTCCCCCCATTAGAGCTTTACATACCAACCCCCCATTCCCCACTATATTATATTTTCCCTATCTACAGGTTGCAGATGTCCCCTGTGACCATCACCATACTCTTTGAAGGACAGAACAGAGCCTGCCACACCCAGGGACATCAAATGTAGGATGACCCTCCATGCCAAGTTGTGCATTTTTCCTTTGAAGCACATAGCCTTTGCCCCTCCCTGCAGATGGGGGACACCATGCTTCCAATGATTGTTTCTGCTGCTTGGCCACTGGTCTTCTGTGCTGTCTCCTTTCTCTGACTTCAGACTGAGGTCCACATAGTCCCTGGACTGCCTGTCACAAAGAACAAAGAACAATACAGCACAGGAACAGGCCCTTCGGCCCTCCGCTCCCTGGTCCAAACTAGACCATTCTTTTGTATCCCTCCATTCCCACTCTGTTCATATGGCTGTCTAGATAAGTCTTAAACGTTCCCAGTGTGTCCGCCTCCACCACCTTGCCTGGCAGCGCATTTCAGGCCCCACCACCCTCTGTGCAAAATATGTCCGTCTGATATCTGTGTTAAACCTCCCCCCCTTCACCTTGAACCTATGACCCCTCGTGAACGTCACCACTGACCTGGGGAAAAGCTTCCCACCGTTCACCCTATCTATGCCTTTCATAATTTTATACACCTCTATTAAGTCTCCCCTCATCCTCCGTCTTTCCAGGGAGAACAACCCCAGTTTACCCAATCTCTCCTCATAACTAAGCCCCTCCATACCAGGTAACATCCTGGTAAACCTCCTCTGTACTCTCTCCAAAGCCTCCACGTCCTTCTGGTAGTGTGGCGACCAGAACTGGACGCAGTATTCCAGATGCGGCCGAACCAACGTTCTATACATCTGCAACATCAGACCCCAACTTTTATACTCTATGCCCCATCCTATAAAGGCAAGCATGCCATATGCCTTCTTCACCACCTTCTCCACCTGTGACGTCACCTTCAAGGATCTGTGGACTTGCACACCCAGGTCCCTCTGCGTATCTACACCCTTTATGGTTCTGCCATTTATCATATAGCTCCTCCCTACATTATTTCTACCAAAATGCATCACTTCGCATTTATCAGGATTGAACTCCATCTGCCATTTCCTTGCCCAAATTTCCAGCCTATCTATATCCTTCTGTACCTTCTGACAATGCTCCTCACTATCTGCAAGTCCTGCCAATTTTGTGTCATCCGCAAACTTACTGATCACCCCAGTTACACCTTCTTCCAGATCATTTATATAAATCACAAACAGCAGAGGTCCCAATACAGAGCCCTGCGGAACACCACTAGTCACAGGCCTCCAGCCGGAAAAAGACCCTTCCACTACCACCCTCTGTCTTCTGTGACCAAGCCAGTTCTCCACCCATCTAGCCACCTCCCCCTTTATCCCATGAGATCCAACCTTTTTCACCAGCCTACCATGAGGGACTTTGTCAAACGCTTTACTAAAGTCCATATAGACGACATCCACGGCCCTTCCCTCGTTAACCATTTTGGTCACTTCTTCAAAAAACTCCACCAGGTTAGTGAGGCATGACCTCCCTCTCACAAAACCATGCTGACTATCGTTAATGAGTTTATTCCTTTCTAAATGCGCATACATCCTATCTCTAAGCATCTTCTCCAACAACTTCTCCACCACGGACGTCAAGCTCACCGGCCTATAATTACCCGGGTTATCCTTCCTACCCTTCTTAAATAACGGGACCACATTAGCTATCCTCCAATCCTCTGGGACCTCACCTGCGTCCAGTGACGAGACAAAGATTTGCGTCAGAGGCCCAGCGATTTCATCTCTCGTCTCCCTGAGCAGCCTTGGATCGATTCCATCAGGCCCTGGGGATTTGTCAGTCTTTAAATTCTCTAACAAACCTGACACTTCCTCCTTTGTAATGGAGATTTTCTCCAACGGTTCAACACTCCCCTCCGAGACACTCCCAGTCAACACATCCCTCTCCTTTGTGAATACCGACGCAAAGTATTCATTTAGGATCTCCCCTACTTCTTTGGGCTCCAAGCATAATTCCCCACTTTTGTCCCTGAGAGGTCCGATTTTTTCCCTGACAACCCTTTTGTTCCTAACGTATGAATAAAATGCCTTGGGATTCTCCTTAATCCTGTCTGCCAAGAACATTTCGTGACCCCTTTTTGCTCTTCTAATTCCCCGTTTGAGTTCTTTCCTACTAACTTTGTACTCCTCCCGAGCTCCTTCCGTTTTTAGCTGCCTGGACCTACCATACGCCTCTCTTTTCTTTTTGACCAGTCCCTCAATTTCCCTGGTTATCCACGGTTCTCGAATCCTACCCTTCCTATCCTTCTTTTTAACAGGCACATGCCTGTCCTGTAGCCCTAACAACTGTTCCTTAAAAGACTCCCACATGCCAGATGTGGATTTACCCTCAAACAGCCTCTCCCAATCAAGAGCTGCCAATTTCTGCCTAATCCCACTAAAGTTAGCCTTCCCCCAATCCAACACCTTACCCTTGGGACACCACTCATCCTTTTCCATCACTATCCTAAAGCTAACAGAATTGTGGTCACTATTTGCCACATGTTCCCCTACCGAAACTTTGAAGACCTGACCGGGCTCATTCCCCAGTACGAGGTCCAGTATAGCCCCCTCTCTAGTCGGGCTATCTACATATTGTTCCAAAGAACCCTCCTGTACGCATTTTACAAATTCCTCCCCATTCAGAGTCCCTGCTCTCAGCGATTTCCAGTCTATACCAGGGAAATTGAAGTCTCCCACTACAACAACCCTATTTTTCCTGCACCTATCCAGTATCTCCTGACATATCCGTTCTTCCACTTCCCTTGGGCTGTTGGGGGGCCTGTAGTACACCCCCAACATAGTGACTGCGCCCTTCCTGTTTCTAAGCTCCACCCAGAGTGACTCGTTACACGACCCCTCTGAATTGTCCTCCCTCTGCACCGCTGTAATATGCTCTCCAACTAATACTGCTACTCCCCACCTCGTTTGGCCCCTCCTCTGTCTCGCCTAAAACACTTGTACTCCGGAATATTCAGCTGCCAGTCCTGTCCCTCTTTCAACCAAGTCTCTGTCACCGCAACCACATCCAAATTCCTCGTGAGCATTAAGGCCCTAAGTTCATCTGTCTTACCTGCTACGCTCCTTGCATTGAAGTATAAGCACTCCAGACCTCCAGGCCCAGTGAGGTCATCCTCCCCCAGAGTGCTCTTCTTCTTTGCCAGCCTTGTCCCAGCCCCAAGCTCGTCCCCAGCCTCTACACTTGTAGACCTAATATTTTGATCCCCTCCCCCCTGCCATACTAGTTTAAACCCCCCCGAACTGCACTAGCAAAACTCCCAGCCAGGATATTCGTGCCCTTCCAACTTAGTTGTGACCCGTCCTTCTTGTACAGGTGCCATCCTCTCCTGAAAACTTCCCATTGATCTAGGAAAATGAAGCCCTCCCTCCTGGACCAGTCCTTTAGCCAAGCATTCAATTTTACTAACTCCCTATTCTTAGCCTCACTGGCACTATCTATAACTCATCTACTACTCCTTTCCATTTTGCAACAGGAATGTCTGCACTCTGTGACTCCTGTCTGCCAGCCCCTGAATGTAAATGGGAGCCTGGATATAGTTCCTGTTTCTGAAGAGGACTATGGACAACAGCGACCGTCACAAAACACTGCAGCGCTGACCAGTTTAGTGTTTGTATTAACCATTCCTAATGTGCCACACTAACATGCACCCACCCCATAGTCTGCCATCTGCCTGCATCCTCTTCCAGTAATATATGTGCTAACCCTTAGACCCCCTTGTTCATCTGCATGTCATGCAGCCTTGTTGGGTTCTTCTCTCCCCAGGACTGCCCTGTGCCTTCCTTTCTTTGTCCTCTTTATCCACCTCCTTGCCTCTGTGCCTGCCATCGTGAGCCCTTGCCTTTCCCCATCCCCGTCCTTGCACAGGCTTCTTTCCACATTGCCACCCCTTGTTTTCATCTGCCCATCCCCACTCCCTACCCTCATCTGGTCCTCCAGCCCCAGTTGAACTTTGGACCTTTGCCATGATAGCTGCAAGAGACCTTCAGCACAGTGCTGTCCAGATAGCACTGGTATGTGGCACCAAGGGAAAACAGACCCATATACTCTCCAACCGCAGGCGCAGTACTGATCTGACTTGGTGACACAGGAGCATGCCTCGATCCAGCAGCAGATGCTGTCCATGAAGAACAACTCAGTATGCAGATGGAGGGCTGGAACTAGTCTGCCCCCTGTAGGCTGGTGTACAGCACATCAGGAGCAGCACAGCAGGTAGGCTCTGTATGTTGCACTCACCTTGAGTCTCTGGCAAACTGAGGGCAATTTTATTTGACACCAAAGTGATTTCCCACTGGTGTGACACGGGATTGGAAGGGCTGACGGCATTCAGGCAGCCAGCTGTTTTGATGAGCATTCATGAGATGCAAATGAATGCAAATGGCATTTGCGCCATCTGGCAGCAGGAAGAGCGACCTATCGTTAAGCCATTATCGGGAGAATTGCGATGGGATTTTATGCTGGCAGGCTTCTGACCTTTTGCCTCTCACCAGATTTCCTGTGCCTGCCCGCCATCAAATCCACCTCGAATGGGTTGGGAGAATTTCCCCCAGAGTAAAAACCCCTGCAAATTTCTCTTTATTCTGAAGCACGTTTTCCATCTCTCAATGACAGAGTGACATTACAAAACATCAAAGTTCTGACTGAACATTAAAAGATTTATACCATAAACCTGAAAAGCTTTCACTGTCTCAAATGTAATCTCTTTCTCTTTTTAAATCAATGGTTCTGAGGTTGTATCTCTTTTCATAGAGCAGTATAACCTCAGAAAATCCGCCAAGGTTCAAACACAGCAACTTTGATTTAGCAGCATCTCCAAAGGTGAACTGATCTGATATGGGAGCGTGTGATTCAGTTGAGCTTGTTGTAATTAGACTTCTTCTCAATATTCTTGCTGTCTACAAAACTTACCTTCCTTCTACAAACCAACCATCAGGAATTGATAGCTGAAATCTACTTTCATGCCCCCAAAGTATTGTTAAAATTTCATGTTAAAATTATATGGATGGGAAGGATTTTCCTCCACATTTCCACGGAAAATCAAGTTGGATGTTAGTTTAAAACAAGCAAAAATTGGGCAGTGAAGTCTATCTCTTTCCCCCCACCCTTTCCTAAGCTTCATTTCCTCCATCTGCCTCTACCTGAATGGCCATAGGCCAGCGGTCCACCATCCACAATATGTCACTGCCTCACACGGACAGTGGTGGGGCCCAATTTCCTGACCCATTTCTCTCCTATCTGCTCCTGTTATTTCTGCTCCTGGGGCAAAGAGTATAAAAGCAACAAAGTTATGCTAAACAGTTGTAAATCACTGATTAACCACAGCTGGAATATTGGGCCAAATTATAGGCACTACATTTTAGGAAGTTTGTTGAAGCCTAAATGCAGAGGGGATGTACCCCAGAATGATACCAGGAATGAGCAACTTGAGTTATGTGAGGAGACTAGAAAAGCTGGGATTGTTCTCAGAGCAGTGGAAGTTAAAGGAGATTCTGTATGGGTGTTCACTTTTATGATGCGTTTCAATGCAATAAAGTGAAACTGCATCCACTGACATGTGGCTCTGTAACGGAGTACACAGATTTAAGATCGATGGTAAGAGAACCAGAGGAGAGATGAGAATTATTTTAACACAGCGAGTTATTATGATCTGGACTGCACTGTCTAAAATTGTGGTGGGTGTAGTTTCAATATAGTAACTTCCAAAAGGGAATTTCCAGCTTGAAAAGGAAAGTATTGATTGGGGTTCTCTGCAAAATACTGTGGATAATTACACAGGTTCTTTAAAACAGCTGGAATGGTTCAAACCTACTTCCTTCCTGTAATGACTCAGGAAGTCCGAGTGGAAAGAAACATAATTTATTGCACATTACAAAGTAAAACCACTATCATGGTGTACACACACTATTCCCTGCCTGGGACTACAATTCAGCAGGCTGTAAAGTAAAACTACTACCATGGTGTACACACACTAGTCCTTGCCTGGGATTACATTTCAGCTGACCCAGTCCTGGGCCTGCCTTATAAAAAGCTCAGGTAATGAATTCAAGCTGGACAGGCTACTGCCTGTTACCAGAGGAACTCATACTCAATGACTCCCACAGGGAGATCAATCAATGATTCCCTATAGACCTTGTGGGGGTTATCACACTTCCATACACCCCTCTAAAACACTTATTTTCCAGATGAAATTCTATAAATTCTGGAGGTCTCGCCCCTTTTGGGAATTTTCTGGCACTTTAACGCCCCTTATTGCCTGCTTGAATGCTGCGGCAGAGCTTCATTCCACTCTTTGGCATTGATGGGTTCCACCTTGCTGGTGAAAATCCTGCAAGGCCACAGTCAGAATAGCAAATAATACCCCAACTCAGAAAAATGGATTCGGCTCAAGATGAAGTCAGAGGGTTAGTGTAAAATGCATGCTCTCAGACTTTGACAGGAACACAAAGGGTATTTATTCATAAGGAAAAGCTCTACAGAGGCTAGCATCCCCCTGGCTGCCCGAGAGCAGCCCACTGGCTGCCCCAGTCGCATCATTAAGGCCTCTGCTTAAGAGAGGACTCCAGCCCCCTCGGGCGATTACCTACTCTTGGTCCCAATTGATTCCTCAAGCCAGGTGACCCTCTCCTGCTATGCTGCCATTAAAGGAACAATAAGAACAGGAGGCAAAGGCCTAGTGGTATTATGATGTAGAGATGCCAGCGTTGGACTGGGGTAAACACAGTAAGAGTTTTAACAACACCAGGTTAAAGTCCAACAGGTTTATTTGGTAGCAAATGCCATTAGCTTTTGGAGCGCTGCTCCTTTGTCAGATGGAGTGGATATCTGCTCACAAACAAGGCACACAGACACAAACTCAAGTTACAGAATACTGATTAGAATGCGAATCTTTACAACTAATCAAGTCTTAAAGATACAGACAATGTTAGTGGAGAGAGCATTAGGCACAGGTTAAAGAAATGTGTAATGTCTCCAGACAGGACAGCCAGTGAGATTCTGCAAGTCCAGACAAGCTGTAGGTGGTTACCGATAGCGTGACATGAACCCAAGATCCCGGTTTAGGCCGTCCTCATGTGTGCGGAACTTGGCTATCAGTTTCTGCTCAGCAACTCTATGACTTAGCGACTCAGGATACGCTGCAGGAAAGGATGTCCCGAGGCATGGTACATTGGGGAAACCATGCAGACGCTACGACAACGGATGAATGAACACCGCTCGACAATCACCAGACAAGACTGTTCCCTTCCTGTGGGGGAGCACTTCAGCGGTCACGAACATTCGGCCTCTGATCTTCGGGTAAGTGTTCTCCAAGGCGGCCTTCACGACACACGACAGCGCAGAGTGGAGGAGGTTGTAGTGCCAAGGTGGGCTGGTTAAAAGGCTCTTTTCAGTTCTCTGGGACTTTGTCCCAGTTGTAATAAAAGCAACTGGGACAAAGTTGCCTTATAGCCTTCATCTCCAACATCCCCTCATCTTTCCCCAACCCTCCAGCTACTCCCCATAATCCCTCGTACCTGCTGATTCAATACCAACTCTCATGCCCTCCAGCCACTCCCCATGGCCTCTCATACTCTCCATGTATATTCAGATGGACAGACCTCATTGTGCATGCTTAACTAAGATCCCAAATCAATAGAAGCATTAACTCAGCAAGGTATCTGTTCTGACAAGTGAATTGTTGATTTTGCTTGATTGATGTCTTTAATTATAATGGGTGGGATTTTTCCAGCCCTTCCCATCAGCAGGATCTTCCAGTCTTGTCGAAGTAATCAGAAGTTTGAACTGCTCACCACATCGGTCATGGAGAAACCTGCTATGGCAGGGTCTGAAAATCCCGATCAATCAGAGATCCTTTCCCTGATCTCTTTTGTCAATGCTTTAATGTTTATTTGGACAAGATAATGAGGTGTGAAGTGTTTCAAGCCTCTGTTTTTAATACTCAAATGATCTGTCTGATTGGTACTTCTGTAATGTGTTTTTGCTCTACACTTGCCATTGTTATTTATGGAACATTGGTTATGTACGTTGTGCACATTGGGTGAATAAGCATGGCGGGGGCATGAGTTGGCATGGAGAGTATGAGGGGTCATAGTGGGTGACTGGGGCATGGGTAAGACCTGTTGAACATACCTTTCAAAGGTTTCCTGAATCCAGACCATGGTTCAGACTCCTCTGAAGGTCCATGAGTCACGGAGAAGCTGGCCCGATTTGGAGAAAATTGCAGACGACTCTGAGGTGCCTACCCCCACAATGGAGTTGGTCTGTTTTGGAATACATGGTGTGAACTTGCTACCTGCAACATTAACTCGGACTGGTGAAAACTGCCAGTGCTGGCAATGGGTATGGGAATCCCAGGTTCAGGTCCCGCCTGTCATTTTAAAATGGCTTTGGAATCTCGCCAATTCTGCAAAAATACAGGCCATACTGTTTAAACTTTATATGTACAATACAATGGTTATCGTGAGGTTTCTTACAACATTCATAACAATTTTGTATTTTAATAGTTTTAATTATTTTGTGAAGGTTGCAATTTTTAAACTGTTGAAAATGATAAAGCTAGGAGCTTCTTAACTATGTTCACTTTTGGTCCAAACAGATAAAAGCGTGTGGAAGTTTTGGTTTCAGAGCATTTATTTCATTCACCAGGGAAAAAACAAAGACCATTTTAATTCTCTGTCACCTTACTGCCATTTTCCACTTGAGACTAGAAATATTTCAAATAGAATAGCATTCACGAGCCTCAATAAATATTGAAAGAAATGGTAAAATGGATTTATCTGAGAATTTCAAAGCTGTCATTATTTTTAGATGCCACATATTCTCAGTATTCACAAAGTGTTAAAAACAGAGATCTTTCATCTGCAGGGTTTATAGAGTGCATAGAATATATTTGCTGGTCTCCCTGATGGTTAAGTTGGTTAGAAATCAAATAAATGAATCATGCAGACCAAGAATATCCATGGTTCAGTGATTTAACTGATTTCAGTTAAGGCAATGGCCTGTATATCCCTGGGCTAGCGAGCAGAAAATGAACCAGGATTCCTACTCATTACTATCCAATGACTGTTTGATGTACATTTACAGAGGTCGAATAAGAATAGGATTGGCCATAGCTCTGATTTTCTCTATAGTCAAATAGTTTCACCTCAGTTAAGTATTGTGGTTGCCTGTGTCTCAGACAGTGGGACAGGGTAGAGCATGGTCCTCCTTGTATAGGTTGCAGGCTGGTACACCAGATGAGACCTGTTAATGGGCTCCATCAATCCAGGAAAGAGCAGGTATATGTTTCATTATGGGCTTTCTTACAAAGTGGTGATTGAAAGAACAAAATAAAAACTTTGGGAGATGTTCAGTAATCTGCTGAGAAAACATTTTTTTTGACTCATTCATGGGATGTGGGTGTAGCAGGCTGGGTCAGCATTTATTATCCAGCTTCAATTGCGCTTGAACTAGATGGCTTGCTGGGCCATTTCAGAGGTCATTTAAGAGTCAACCACATGTGGATCTGAAGCCACATGTAAATCTGAAGTTACATGTAGGTCAAATCAGGTAAAGATGGCAGATTTCCTTCCTCAAAGGACATTAGTGTACCAGATGGGTTCTTACAACAATCAAAAATGGTTTCATGGTCCTCATTAGGCTTAATTTCAGATTTCTACTTAATTCAAATTGCACCAATTGTGTCAATGTGTCAATGTATCAACAAGCGCATGCTATCACAATTATACTGTTAAGCTATTTGCCCTATTAAAGACAGATAATGCTTATTGGCTCATTCTCCAAAGTAGCACTGATGGAACAGTTGCAGGGGGGGCTTTTGCATGGCATATGTGCCTTTGTTGACTTGGATGCACAATAAACTTGCTGAAGATAAAAAACAAGCTGTTGTATTATTCCTCCATCTTTCACTAACCATTAGTACTGGCAAATGCTCTGGTGGGTTTCAAAATTGGTCCCCAGAGCAATACTGGGTCTCTGAATTATTGGTGCAGTGACAATACGACTATGCCATGCTTCTCTAAGGTATTTCCAGTGTGTGGGGGCTGGCAGGTGCTGATGAGGCATCCATAATGGCATGGGCGCTCGCGGGCCCCAAGCAGCTGAGGTGTTTTCAGTAGCTCTGCCATGTATTAAAGTGTGGATTGCAAGATGCCTGTAATTCCTGTCACAAAATGCCATTGGGGGCACATAGTAGCATAAAGCTGATCGGAGTCTTGAAATACATCCCAGCATACATCTACAGCCTCGCATTACACCAGGGAAAATCTACCTCTGTTAAAGTCAGTACAAATCATTTTTCTGAGGTTCAATTGGTTTCAGAGACAGGTGAAATTAAATTGTATTAACTTCAAATCCACAGACCAAAGGAACTGCAGCATAGGCAGAAATTTTGTCCTGAGCTTGGTGATGGAAAATGGAAATGGGCTGTGAATCAGAACTTGAGAAGGCAGCTAACAGGGGATAGTTAAGCCTCAAAGAAACTTGTTTGAATTGCAGAGTTTCCCTTTGGGATTAGCAATTTTTATCTTCATAAAAGTATGTTGACTGTTCTGTACATTGGGAACTTAAAGAAACATTAGCATTTTCTTGTAAAGAACTACTGGATCGTTTTTCTGTGCGTCTTTAATAGAGTACACTCTCTGTGAATAAACCTGTTTGAACTTGTGCTCTGGTATGAACCTTCATTTAATGATTGAGTTGTGATTAGCTACTGAAATAAAAACAGTATTTCCTGGATCTGACACAGAAATTATGTTGAAATATACTCTGGCCCCTACATCAATCTTACCGAAAGAAACTTACACCAAATTTGCTGAGAATTTCATTAGCAAACGTTGGAATGTAAATCCTGACATAAAACAACTGAAATCAGTAAAAACTTGTGAGAATTAAATCCACAACGTGTACAACCTTCCTTCTTTAAATATCTTTTAACCATATTGATGCTATGAAAATTAAAGCTTGAAGCCATCAAAGCATCATTTACTCACATTAAGCACAGCATATTTAAGAAAATCCAATTAAAAATAGCTTTCTCTTTTCAATGTGACAGCATCATGCCATTAAAAATATTCAAAGATTTTGAAACTATATTCCAGGTCTTGGTATGGATATACATATAGATTACTGTTGGAATGTTTTAACATGATTTAAAGAGCAATCTGTCCCAGCAGTCCTTTCTTTTGACAATATTAATAGTAGATAAAATGTGAGAGAGGGAACTTAATCTTAAGTCTATACATGAACAGGTCTGGGGAATGGGATTAGAATACAAGAAACTGGAGTAGGCCATGTGGCCTGTCATGTCTGCGCCACCATTCAATACAACCATAGTTGAACCAGGGCTTCAGCTCCATTTTCTCACCCATTCCCCATATGCCTTGATTCCCCAGGAGACCAAAAATCTGTTTATCCCAGCCTTAAATATATTCAATGATGGAGCATCCACAATTCCTTTGGATAGAAAATTCCAAAGATTCACAACCCTTTGGGTGAAGTAATTTCTCTTCTTCTCAGTCCAAAATATTGACCCCTTACCGAGACTGTGTCCCAATGGTTTGGATTCCCCAACTAGTGGAAAAAAGCTCTCAGCATCTACCCTATCAAGCCCCTTCAGAATCTTGTGTGTTTCAATGTTTTTAATGCCTCTCCTTTGTCTTCACTCCAAAGAAAATAGGCCCAATTTGGCCCAAGCACTTACTGCAGTACTATGAACAAAGCTTGTACCTCAGAGGCAAAAGCTGAAAACATCATAAGCTGCAGCCACAGCTAAACTTTCAAACTATGTACTGCATAAGCACAGGTTGTACGGTAATATAAGAATAGAACCAGGTGCCCTTAAACTGCGGAGCATTCTCAAAGGGCGGCATGGTGGCACAGTGGTTAGCACTGCTGCTTCACAGCTCCAGGGACCTGGGTTCGATTCCCAGCTTGGGTCACCATCTGTGTGGAGTTTGCACATTCTCCCTGTGTCTGCTTGGGTTTCCTCCCACAGTCTGAAAGACATGCTGGTTAGGTGCATTGACCCAAACAGGCACCGGAATGTGGCGACTAGGGGAATTTCATAGTAACTTCATTTGCACTGTTAATGTAAGCCTTACTTGTGACTAATAATTAAAGTTTAACTTTAGGGTTAAGAGCATGGCAGCCATGCAGAGGACCTGGAGGAAGGTGCTGCTCAATTCAGCTACTTTCTAATATCTGAGAGGGTTAATTAGAGGCTGGGAACCAGGTTGTATTATTTGCAGGTAATTTAGTGAAATTGGAAGACCAAACCAGTGGGCGGCACAGTGGTTAGCACTGCTGCCTCACAGCTCCAGGGACCTGGGTTCAATTCCTGGCTACGGTCACTGTCTGTGTGGAGTTTACACATTCTCCCCGTGTCTGTGTGGGTTTCCTCCGGGTGCTCTGGTTTCCTCCCACAGTCCAAAAGATGTGCGGGTTAGGTTGATTGGCCATCCTAAATTGTCCCTTAGTGTCCGGGGATGCATAGGTCAGAGGGAGTAGCAGGGTAAATATGTGGAGTTACGGGGAAAGGGCCTGGGTGGGGTTGTTGTTGGTGCAGACCCGATGGGCTGAATGGCCTCCTTCTGCATTGTAAGGTTTCTATGATTCAGTGACAGCAAGAAAACTTGCTATTATAAAACAAGTGCACAAATCAGAAGCATAGTTATTGTTGCCACACTAACAACCCTTTGTTGCAATGGTGTTCATTAAGGAATCCATTAACAATTGTGGAAAGGAATTGCTGAACAAATACCCAAAATAGTTGCTTTGGAACCTGCTGCACCTAAACTTTTGGGAGTAAAATGTTACACCACAGTTGTGCCAAAGTTCAGGGTCAAAGATTCTATATTGAGTAAGTCACTGATAATCAAATTATATAATGTATTTAAAAAGTGTTGCTGGTATAAGCTACAGCTAAATCACTTTACTGAGAGATTAAACAGAAGCTTTTGGTGAAATTAAGCTTTTCAATGAGGAATTCCATGCATGTAAATGGAATACTTCTATTTTTGAAATTAGCGTCATATCAAGTATGTCAAGTACATCAAATCAGTTGCAGCATTTGCCAGATGCTCTCTCTACTCGGGCCCAACATTATACCTTAACCCTTAACCTCAGTAAAGCTTCCCTAGTGCACTAGTTTAACATTTTACGTTAATCACACCAGCCATCCTACAGCAGCTCTGAGTATGACTGCCAAGTTAATGCCAATTAGTACTAAATTATGGACAATACAATAGTGCGAGCTCATATCTAATTGAACTGGGATGACAATGCCTTTCACTAAAGTACCATTACGAACAGCAGAAAAATGTTCTTT
Organism: Mustelus asterias; assembly: GCF_964213995.1. Classification (NCBI taxonomy): domain Eukaryota; kingdom Metazoa; phylum Chordata; class Chondrichthyes; order Carcharhiniformes; family Triakidae; genus Mustelus; species Mustelus asterias. Next base: position 43,878,495 of record NC_135803.1, read on the forward strand.
TTACCAACAAGCATGCAGTTGATTTGAACCTATGTTTCAGTCATGGAAGGATAGTATTTAAACCCATGAGGCTATATATATTTTCTCAAGTACACCTATCCACTAACTGTCACAGCTATCAAATTCCAGCCTTAGATGACCCTCAATTCCCTCCAGCAAAACATAGGGGATGTTCTACGCCCTCCACACGATTCACTCTTCCACTTATCTTTGTGTCGTCTGCAAACTTTGTTACCCTACACTCAGTCCCCTCCTCCAGATCATCTATATAAATGGTAAATAGTTGAGGCCCCAGTACCGATCCCTGCGGCACGCCACTAGTTACCATCTGCCAACCAGAAAAGCACCCATTTATTTTGAAGGGGAAAGGATTGAAGTTGGGCAGAGAGCTTCTGAACAATACAGTTACTTGACTCCAAAGTGAACAGGGTGCTGGGATGAATCCAGCAGCAGTATTGGAGCTCCAAACCGACAATCTCAATCATCCTATGTGCTAACTGTATGAAAATGTCACTAACTGATAGAATTGGTGTCTGGACAGTGTCACGTTTCCTGCTGCATTTCTGCTGGCAAACTAAACTCAAGGCTTTTTGCTGCAGATGTCACAGAACTGTTACAAATTTTTCTCAGAGCACAATAAACGCTATTTCCCTTCCATTTCAATACAACAAGCGAGTTTTGTTTTCCTCTGACACAATCCTTTTTTATAAAGTTTTATTTTTTTATATGTAACATTATTCTTGCCCAGATTTGAATAATACATTTTGAGGGCAATTTTGAGCCCGCATTAGTGGTCTGCAGGATCACCGACGTGGACAGAAAATCCAAAGAGCATCAGGAAATAGGATCCTCTCCACAGACATTGCGTTTCACAATTTTCCACACCTCTCACCAGTTACATTGTGAGCTTCGTGTCCACAAAGGGCAAAAACTTCATTTAAATAAATTTAAATATCATTAATCAGCAGACCCCCTCCCCCACTCTGTCACATGATCCCTCCTCACTAAATATTGAAAGCTCGCCAACAAGACAACAGGGTTTGCAGGGCAAGATTCAATCAAGGGGATGCTCCCTGGGGGTGCAAATGTTAGCATAGTCCTGGGGGAGAGGGACAAGCCCGAGCAGTGTCCGGTCACTTCCCCATGGCACAGGTTGGGACAGTGCCAAACTGGCAGTGCAACATGTGCCAAGGCGCAGTGTTGATGTGGGTCCTTGTGGGAGTTCCAGTTTTATATGGTTGAAGGGGGAAGCGCAAACAGTGAGGGGGGAACTGCAGGCATAGGGGAGCATGCAGTGAGGGAGGTGGGATGCTGGCAATATTTGTGTGACGGTGAGGTAGGAGGGCAGGGGGAGCCATGTTGCGGGGGTTGGGGGGGGTGCGGTGGGTGGGGGTAGGGGTGAGAGTTGCACTTCAGTGCTGATTGGGGCGCCTTTTAAAGATGCTGGCTCGATCTCTGTGGACACAGCCCACCCAGCCAGAGTGATGTGAAACTGACCCACTAATTTTTTTTTACTGAGAGAGGCTCAAGATCAGGACAGAAAACCAGTCTGTGCCGCTGTAGAGCTACACATCGGTTTCAGTCTGAGCCTGACACTTTGAGAAATATGGTACGATTCCTCCCATCAAGTCTGACTTTAAAATGTCATCAGAAAACTCAAAAGCTGCAAAATTATCAATCATTGTCAGCTGCAGCATCTGATTTAGTAAGGAACTCTTCAGAAATATGCACAATTAAGATTTAAACAGACAGCCTAAACCATTATGTATACTCTTCCTTAAAATGCAATTAGTATAACTGAAACATTGCAGGCTTGATGCGCGTTATCATACACGAGGCTAGATGCTCAGGAAATAAAGGCTTTTATTTACTATAATGAAGCAGCCAATAATTATATACACGATCCCAGACTGAGGGGTCCCAGCCAGAGCAGGGACCTTTATACCTCTCCCAGGAGGCGGAGCCCGACTGGGATGTACCACAACACTACAATACAAAGGTGTAACAACCCCACCCTAACCCCAACAAGCAACAAGTAGCACAACCCGTCCCTAACCAAACACTAACATATGTACATCCTTGTAGTACTGGCCAGACCCAGGCTCAGTACTATCCAGTGGGAACCAACGATGGTTCACCACATTCACCCCTCCTTTGAGAACAAAGGCCGGCGGGGTACAAAAAAACAGAATAAAATGTCATCAGTCTATAAGTTCAGACGGTCAGGGGGACCGCACCGTCGTTGTGACCTCCTCAATACCGGCGGTGACACCGGAGTAGGCACTTGCGGTGGCGTTCTCCCCAAGGCGGCGTCCAGCTGTTCCTCCACGGACTCACAGGCCGGTTGACCCTGAGGTGACGGTAGTCCATGAAGTCCTGACACGCCCTGAAGTGGCGACCATCCGCTGGACTCAGGCAAGCTGTACACGGGGGTAAAAGGGTTAAGCAATGGTCCTGGTGCTGCCCGCGCCGTGTCCGGGGGAGAAACAAGAGTTAAGGGGTTTGTAACAGGGGGTATGGGAGCGACAGGGGTTGCTACGTCCCCTGCTGGCGCCAGGTCTCGGATCGAGACCGTGTCCTCTCGCCCGTCAGGGTATGCCACATAGGCATACTGAGGGTTGGCGTGGAGGAGATGGACCTGTTCGACCAACGGGTCGGACTTGCGGGCCCTTACATGTCGCCGCAGGAGGACAGGTCCTGAGTACGTCAACCAAGACGGTAATGAGGTCCCCGAGGAAGACTTCCGAGGGAATGAAAACATCCTCTCATGGGGAGTAGCATTGGTTGCCGTACACAGGAGTGAGCGAATAGAATGGAGCGCATCAGGGAGCACCTCTTGCCAACGGGAGACTGGAAGACTTTTTGACTTCAACGCCAGTAAGACAGCCTTCCAGACTGTAGCATTCTCACGTTCCACCTGTCCGTTACCCCTCGGGTTGTAGCTCGTGGTCCTACTAGAGGCAATCCCGTATGAGAGCAGGAATTGCCTCAAGTCATCGCTCATGAACGACGAGCCCCTGTCGCTGTGAATGTAGCCGGGGTACCCGAACAGGGTAAAGAGATCACGGAATGCCTTGATAACCGTGGCAGCGGATGTATCAGAGCAGGGAACAACAAAAGGGAACCTAGAGTACTCGTCAATGATATTGAGGAAGTACACATTCCGATCTGTTGAGGGAAGGGGGCCCTTAAAATCGACACTCAGTCTCTCGAAGGGATGAGTGGCCTTGACTAAATGTGCCCGGTCAGGTCGGTAAAAGTGCGGTTTGCATTCCGCGCAAACCCAACAGCTTCTTGTTACGGACCTGACGTCCTCCACCGAGTAGGGCAGGTTGCGGGCTTTTATAAAGTGGTAGAGCCGAGTGACCCAGGATGGCATAGGTCATTATGGAGAGCCTGCAAACGGTCCTCCTGTATACTGGTGCATGTTCCACGTGAGAGGGCATCCGAGGGCTCATTGAGTTTCCCTGGACGGTACATGATGTCATAGTTATAGGTGGAGAGTTCAATTCTCCACCGCAAGATCTTGTCATTCTTGATCTTGCCCCTCTGCGTGTTATTAAACATGAACGCCACGGACCGCTGGTCTGTGATCAGGGTGAACCGTTTTCCCGCCAAGTAATGGCGCCAGTGCCTGACGGCCTCCACAATGGCCTGGGCCTCCTTTTCCACCGCTGAATGCCGGATTTCAGGGCCTTGGAGGGTGCGGGAAAAAAATGCGACGGGCCTGCCCGCCTGGTTAAGTGTGGCGGCCAGGGCGAAATCAGATGCATCGCTCTCCACCTGAAAGGGGATGGACTCGTCAACAGCGTGCATCATAGCTTTCGCGATGTCGGCTTTTAATTTATCGAAGGCCAATCGGGCCTCTGGCGTTAGGGGAAAAGAAGTGGACTTAATGAGCGGACGGGCTTTGTCCGCATAATTGGGAACCCACTGCGCATAATAAGAGAAGAAGCCTAAGCATCTTCTCAGTGCTTTTGCGCTAGCGGGCAAGGGAAGTTCAGAAAGGGGGCGCATACGGTCTGGATCAGGGTCAATGACCCCGTTTTCCACCACGTATCCTAGGATGGCTAAACGGCGCGTACGAAACACACACTTCTCCCTGTTGTAGGTCAGGTTCAGGCGAGATGCAGTGCGTAGGAAATTCAGGAGATTCGTGTCGTGGTCCTGCTGGTCATGGCCGCAGATGGTGACATTATCCAGATACGGGAAGGTAGCCCGCAGCCCGTTCTGGTCCACCATTCGGTCCATAGCACGCTGGAAGACCGAGACCCCATTGGTGACACCAAAGGGAACCCTGAGAAAGTGATACAAGCGACCATCCGCCTCAAAAGCCGTGTATTGTCGGTCCTCTGGGCGAATGGGGAGTTGGTGGTAGGCAGACTTGAGGTCTATGGTGGAGAACACCCGGTACTGCGCAATCTGATTGACCATATCAGATATGCGCGGAAGGGGATACGCATCCAGCTGCGTATTTCGGTTAATGGTCTGACTGTAGTCAATGACCATTTGGGGTTTGTTCCCGCTCTTGACCACCACGACCTGCGCTCTCCACGGACTAGCGCTGGGTTGTATGATCCTTTCTTTGAGGAGCCGCTGAACCTCAGATCGAATGAAGATCTGATCCTCAGCGCTGTAACGCCTACTTTTAGTCACGATGGGCTTGCAGCCTGGCACAAGATTCTGGAACAGGGAGGGTGTGGTGATCTTCAGCGTCGAGAGGCTACAGGCGGGGCGCGTTGGGCAATTTGGAGGCTGCTGTTCTCCCACTGACAGTGAAGGGAGTGGCCCACCGTACTGGAGGGTTACACTCCTCAAGTGGACCATGAAGTTTAGTCCGAGAAGTATTGGCGCGCAAAGGTACGGCAACACTAGGAGCTTGAAACGCTCGTAAACTGTGCCTTGCACCGTCAAAGTTACCACGCAACTCCCTAGCACGGTGACAGACCGGGACCTCGATGCCATAGAGATTGTCTGTTTGGCAGGTTGAATCCGGAGTCCACACCGCTTCACAGTGTCTGGGTGGATAAAGCTCTCAGTGCTCCCGCTGTGAAACAGACAATAAATCACGTGGTCATTTACCTGAATGTTCATCATAGATTTGTCAAGTCGATGAGGCTTGGCCTGGTTCAGGATGATCGACGCCACCGTTGGTTCATGAGCGCCACTGCAGGCAGCTGAAATCGACGAGGAGGACCCCTGCTGGTCGTTCGCAGTCGGTGCCGACCAACATGGCCGCTCCCATAGGTCGCACGTGGGTGATGGCGCCAAACTCAGCGACCCCTGGTGGTCACACACCTCCGACTCTGTCGACCGTAATGGCGTAGTCCTGGCCTCGCACGTGGACGAACCCCTCGATGATTTCGACGACGAAGAGCCGAGCTCTGAAGAATCGCAGGCCGCACTACCGTTCCTAGATTTAGATCGGCACACTTTCGAATAGTGCCCCTTCTTACCGCAGGCGGAGCACAACACAGCCTTAGCGGGACACCGTTGCCGAGTATGCTTCGCTCCCCCACAGAAGTAACACCGCGGGCCGCCCGGAGCTGCTGCCGTCGTCTGGCCCGAGTGTGAGCACGCCATTACGCAACATTTCGAACCCGAGGGACGAGGAGGGATTGGCAACTGCTCCTGCCACGTTGTATCCACGTGGTCTTCAGGATACAATACTAGGCTTTTGGAGGCCGTCTCCAGCATCTCCGCTAGCTCGATTGCCTGGGTAAGGTCAAGGTTACCTTTCTCCAGTAGTTTAAGTCGAATGTACGACGATCCGACTCCCGCCACAAACGCATCTCGAGCGAGGTCGTTCATATTCTGCTCCGCCGACACAGCTTTGCAGTTACAGCCCCTGGCTAGCTGTCGGAGCTCGTTCGCATATTCCTCCATCGTTTCGCCAGACTGCCGTCGTCGAGTGGCTAAGAGGTAACGAGCGTGTATTTCATTGGGCGGTTTGATATAATGCTTCTTCAGAAGCTCGAGGGCCTTTGTGTAATCGGTGGCCGCACGGATCGCGAGGTAGACAGTGTCGCTTACCCTCGCATGGAGGACCCGGAGTCTGTCATCATCTGTGGTGACCGCTGCGGAGGCTGCCAGGTAGTCTTCGAAACACTTCAGCCAGTGGTCGAAGGTGTTAGAGGCGCCCGCCGCACGTGGATCTAGTGTAAGGCGTTCCGGCTTCAGTATCTGCTCCATACTCTCTTTTTTTTTTCTTCGACGAGAGTTTAACAACAGTAAATAAAATTGATGCGCGTTATCATACACGAGGCTAGATGCTCAGGAAATAAAGGCTTTTATTTACTGTAATGAAGCAGCCAATAATTATATACACAATCCCAGACTGAGGGGTCCCAGCCAGAGCAGGGACCTTTATACCTCTCCCAGGAGGCGGAGCCCGACTGGGATGTACCACAACACTACAATACAAAGGTGTAACAACCCCACCCTAACCCCAACAGCAACAAGTAGCACAACCCGTCCCTAACCCAACAGTAACATATGTACATCCTTGTAGTACTGGCCAGACCCTGGCTCAGTACTATCCAGTGGGAACCAACGATGGTTCACCACAAGGCTATGTTAAGAAAAGTTGGTTTCTTTTTTAACTATGCTCATTGATGGAAAATGAATCTTAGTTGTGTAGCTCTCTAATACTTCTGTCAAAAATACACACAGAAAAGGAAAAAAAGAATTGTGCCGGGTGACAACAGTACAATATCATTTTGTCTTTGAAATACTTGCAACGAATGTGTTTTTTCAGAAAATAATTGGAACTGATTTCAAATCTGACAGCGTTGGAGTGCCAGATATTGAACAATACTATCATTGCAATGCAATGCAACATATCTTTCTGTCTGTTAACATTAAATATCCAGAAACTATTTCTAAAATCTAAACGGGGTTACTGGTGCTGTTGCCATGAAGAGAGGAGCTTTGTCAACAGTGTGCTGTCCCTGACATCGTAACTGGGGTTGTGTGGCCCATACCCCCTTTTCCTGTTTCCCACATGATTTGGAAATGCTGGTTTGGACTGGGGTAAGCACAGTAAGAAGTCTCACAACACCAGGTTAAAGTCCAACAGGTTTATTAAAGGTACAGACAATGTGAGTGGAGAGAGGGTTAAGCACAGGTTAAAGAGATGTGTATTGTCTCACTAACTGTCCTGTCTGGAGACAATACACACCTCTTTAACCTGCGCTTAACCCTCTCTCCACTCACATTGTCTGTATCTTTAAGACTTTATTACCTGTAAAGACTCGCATTCCAACCATTATCTTGTAAATTGAGTTTGTGTCTATATATGCCCTGTTTGTGAACACAACTTGGTGAGACCGCATTTGGAATATTGTGTGCAGTTCTGGTCACCTCACTATAAGAAGGATGTGGAAGCGCTGGAAAGAGTGCAGAGGAGATTTACCAGGATGCTGCCTGGTTTGGAGGGTAGGTCTTATGAGGAAAGGTTGAGGGAGCTAGGGCTGTTCTCTCTGGAGCGGAGGAGGCTGAGGGGAGACTTAATAGAGGTTTATAAAATGATGAAGGGATAGATAGAGTGAATGTTCAAAGACTATTTCCTCGGGTGGATGAAGCTATTACAAGGGGGCATAACTATAGGGTTCGTGGTGGGAGATATAGGAAGGATATCAGAGGTAGGTTCTTTACGCAGAGAGTGGTTGGGGTGCGGAATGGACTGCCTGCAGTGATAGTGGAGTCAGACACTTTAGGAACATTTAAGCGGTTATTGGATAGGCACATGGAGCACACCAGGATGGTAGGGAGTGGGATAGCTTGATCTTGGTTTCAGATAAAGCTCGGCACAACATCGTGGGCCAAAGGGCCTGTTCTGTGCTGTACTGTTCTATGTTCTATGTTCTACAACTCCTCACTCACCTGAAGAAGGAGCGACACTCCGCAAGCTTGTGCTACCAAATAAACTTGTTGGACTTTAACCTGGTGTTGCGAGACTTCATACTGTTCCCAGATGATTCCCATTAAAATTTTAAGTGCTGGTGGCGTGCATGCAAAACGCATGCAATTCGACAGCTGGGGAATCTTTTCATTGGTGAAATCCACAGTCAGCTGACAATGCAGCGGGTTGGGTTTGGCTATAACAGAACCTCCTGATCTAACAAGGAGGCTGTGCATCACGACCACAACTTTCCTGCCCTACCACAGTGTAATTTACAGAGGATTTCAGAGCACTGTGGCGGCATGGGTATTTTTTCAAAATTAAATTTCACCTGTAACTATTTTATACATTAAACTGTCTACGCATTGTGGTGGACCTCAGTTGTGCCTTTGTCCTATATGGACCACCGTTGTGTGTGTTTGTCATACCTGGACACATCCCCTTCCAGTTTGGTTCCTCCCCTCAGCACCTAGTATAAAGGTGGCTGTCTCCTCCCCCTTGTTCAGTCCAGATCGGTTATTTGTTGGGATCTGCTCCTGATTCTGTTGTGAATAAAAGCCTACACTTATATTGGCATATCGGTAGTCTTTCGCCTTATTGATAGCGCATCACGCATCATCATTAGTTGTTGAGACGAGCTTAGTCAAAGAGCTAAGTGTACAGACATATGCCTCATGGTTGGCACACACTGATAGTTGCAGGGGAGTTAGGAACATTTCCTTTATTATGGAAGGAACAATATGGCAATTTTTTGTTCACTCTTCATTGAATGTTCATATTTGTGTCCCGTATTGTACTCCCACTCTGTGGGACATGGCTGAACTTGCAAGCTCAGCTGGCCATCCTTTCTACGCATTGTAAATGACATTGTCTAAGATCACCCTCAGCGGGGACAACTGAAATGTTGTGGATGATCTCAATGTCCTGTAAGGTCTCAGCCAGCCAACACCCAGAGATGGATCTTTCACAATCATATCATGTCCCAAAGAGATTTCCAGTCAAAAGGTACTTCTGAAGTGTAGTTACAGTTGTAAGTAACACAGCAGCCAATTTACACACAGCAAAATCCTACAAATAACAATAAAATAAATACAAAGAACAAAGAACAATACAGCACAGGAACAGGCCCTTCGGCCCTCCAAGCCCGTGCCGCTCCCTGGTCCAAACTAGACCATTCTTTTGTATCCCTCCATTCCCACTCCATTCATATGGCTTTCTAGATAAGTCTTAAACGTTCCCAGTGTGTCCGCCTCCACCACCTTGCCTGGCAGCGCATTCCAGGCCCTGGAATGCGCTGCCAGGCAAGGTGGTGCAGGCGGACACACATATCATCTGTTTTATGTGTTGCTTTGAGGAATAAACTTGGGACAGGATGCCACAATAACTCTACTTATTCTCCTTTGAATAATGCTCTGGGATCTTCTCCATATATTTACAGGGCAGGTGAGGTCTCATTAAAAAAAACATTTGCAGATCCATAGAGTCTCTCACGATACCAGGACTGACAGTGACTCTCCCCCTCCCCCCCCCCATCCAATTCGTAAATGGTATGTAAATTGCTGAAGAGGAAATGATGCAAATAAATAACTGAGTGTAGTAAGTAAGTGTCTAGAACTTGGAAGAAAGGGATAGGCCGAGTCTAGGATATGGTGAAATCATGCTATTAAAAGGGGAAATGAACATCAAAATATTATTAAAATTATCATTCAATATGTAACTGGTGCATCACATAGGTTGGTTGCATGGATTCTGAGATGTTCCTGGAAATGAGTTGATGTCTTGTTGGAAGAACAAGGAGCTAGATCTGCCAGGTGGTCAAAATTTGATGAGGCGGCCAGTAATGATAAGAGCAGTCACACATTGATAAGGTTTTGAGGGATGCTACGCATCTGTGGCATCTGTCAACAGACAACTGGCCAATTGTTGTGCCTCAAGGAGGGAGGATCAGCCTATCTGGAGCCAATCACACAGGCAGCATGTACAGAGTGAGGTACAAGACATTGTGCTCTGGGGTAATAGTTAGCTAGCTTAATGTGAAGTAATCTGATCAACTACTTGGAGATCGGTAGGAGAGACTAATCATCCGCTCCATTCCACCTCTCATACAAACCCATGCAGCCTTGCCCATGTGGACATGTGAGTATAATTCTTACTGTGTCTAAGATTTTGTAATGCTGAATAAAGGTGCTGTGTACAAACAATAATTTGGTAATCTTGAGTGGTTGATACCCAGAGTAAACCAGAAGTCAGTAGATATCTCACATGATATTGCAAAGCACTTATATCAAGTGCTTTTGAAGTACTGAATAATGAAATATTTCTGGAGCATTGTTACTGTTGTAATGTAAGAAATATGACACACAATTTGTACACAGCAAGTTCCCTCAAAAGAAATGTGATAATGACAAGATCATCAGCTTTTGTGATGTTGATTGAGAAATAAATATTGACCAGATCGCTGAGGATAACTTCACTGTTCTTCGTCAAAACTTTGCCGACAGGATCTTTTATGTTCAAAAAGACACTAGATGGGAATAACACCAACTTTTCACCCGATCCTGTGTTTCCCACCTGGCCAGTTAAGTTGAAATTACCCACAATATTCATAAGTTTCTAAAAGTACAAGGAAGAATTTGTAGTGACATGTATTGTTTAAATCCCATTGCTGCAATTTTATATTTTGAAAATCCATCTCTGAGTCTATCAATAAAGTCTACTGCAGGCAACTACTCTGTACTCAGATAATCTTATAGTTATATATTTATGACTGCACATTTCTTTCATTAGTTGGACATTCTAATATGTGCACAAATATATTTCTGGAATTTAAGCAGCTTATAAAATCCTAAGTAGCCTTTTGATTGTATAGCTAACAACACTCTACTTGTTAGGTTTGCAGGCTTATTGGAAAGTATATCAGATCTATCCCTCCAAGTTCCATCAATAAGTGAGAATGGCTGATCCTGATGGCCTGCAAGTTACGGTCTTAAAAGAAATGGCTACAGATGTAGTGGATTATTTCCAAGACTCTGAAAAGGAACTTGGGGACTGGAAAACTGCAAACCATGAGGCATTCAAGAAAGTAGAAAGATGGAAAGTAGGAAACCATTGATCAGCTATCCTAACATCTGTCATTGGGAAAATGCTAGAATCCATTATTAAGGTAGTAGCAAAAATTTGGAAAATCATAATGCAATCAAGCATGGGTTTATGAAAGAGAAATCATATTTTACAAATTTATTTAGGTTCTTCGAACGTGTAGGAAGAATAGAACAGCAAAACACTATCTAAATGAAGACAGGCTATTGAATGTTGTTGTACAGAAAGATTTGGGTGTCTCCTTACCTGAATCCCAAAAATATAGCATGCAGGTAATATAGCAAGTAATTAGGAAGGTAAATATTCAGAAAGGTAAGAGCCATGAGATCCATGGGATACTGGCAGGTTGAATCCAAAATTGTCAGGAAGCAAAGGGAAACGGTTACAGGTGTTATGGTGTCTTGAAGGCTGCATCCAGTGGGGTTTCACTGGGCTCATAGAATCATAGGATCCCTACAGTGCAGAAGAGGCCATTCGGCCCATCAAGTATACACTGACTCTGACAGAGAATCTCACCCAGGCCCTCTCTCCCGCCCTATCCCGGTCACTCCATGGCTAATCCATCTAAGCTTGATCCACGAAGGGACAATTTAGCATAGTCAATCCACCTAACCTGCATATCTTTGGACTGTGGGAGGAAACCAGAGCACCTAGAGGAAACCCATGCGGACTCAGGAAGAACGTCTAAACTCCACACAGATAGTCACCCAAGGTTGGAATTGAGCCCAGATCTCTGGAGCTGTGAGGCAGCAGTGCTAACCACTGTGCCACCGTGCTGCCCTCGGTTCTGGTCAATGGTTGATCTCTTTTGGTTCAATACATTTTCTGTGATCCAAAATAGTGCCCTGGAATACTGAGGGCCCATAGAATTCTGAGTGTGTACTAGAGGGTTAAGTTAATTATGAGCGTCTATTGTTAGGCAGGTCACCTGAAAGCTGTATCAGTTCTAAAGAGATGCTGGCTTCACCTTCATCTGCCAAGCTCCTACTCCTGCACAAGGAGGATGCAAAATTATGGTTAATATGCTATGATAAGTGAATGAGGATTAGGTGCTATTTATATAATTCCACAGGAAAATGATAGTAAGATTTATCTTCTAAGTTCTGTCCCCTTGCAAGTTGTCCTATTAGGAACCAAGTCAAGGTCATGGGTACTGCATTGGGAATTAATGACATTGGGTGTACCGCTGGCTGTTGCATATATCAAAATATACTTGTCGATTTACTCTGTGATTTAATGGCAAAACCATTGCTAATTTTTCTTTAAATTAATACTGAACAATATTTTCAAATTAAGACTCAGTAAGCAAAGGATTATTATTGAATGAATTAACACAAAGGCCAATTTAAAAAGTGGTTCTATATTGCCAAATTTGAGGATTAAATTCTGGACAATTGTAGACAGATTGAGTAACGACCTTGATTTTTTGATGGGTGAGATACACACTGGCAAAGGTCCTTCACACATGTGAAATGTATTTTACTTTCCAGTTGATAGTGATCTTTTATCTCTGGCCCACTCCTGCCTGACAGGGCAAACTAATTTAAATAAGTTCAATGTATTCTCAGCATCCATCATTTGTGCTCTGTTGTCATTACTGAGAAGTCGACTAGGTGGGACACAACCTGGCAGCCTTTAAAAGCTGTTTCGAAAATTATAGATAATAGTACCACATTGGGAGAGATGGAATATTTTAAATGTTTCAACTTATAGTGCAGGATTTTATGGCTGCTGGAAATTCCTGTACAAGGTCAATGGGCCTTTGCATGGTCCAACCCCGTCCACTACGATTCCTGTGGGAGGGCGTGGGGGTGGGACAGGAAAATTCGCCTCTATTTTTTAATTAACTTCATCTTTCAGTACCTATCAGTCTTTCCAAAGACTGCAGGTAGAAGGCCAAAGCCGGGAATCTTGGGGAGTTCCTGCAGTGCATCTTGTAGATGGTGCACATGACTGCCATTGTTCATCAATGGTGGAGGGATTGAATGTTTTTTATGGAAGGGGTAGCAATCAAGCGGGCTGCTATATCCAGGACGGTGTCGAGCTTCTTGAGTGTTCCCAGTCTATCCAACCTCTCCTTATAACCCATAGGCGGGCTCAACGCTGCTTTTCCTGCCTGACACTGGCTTTTGCTGATATCAGAGAAAATATCCCCCAAAGAGATTAGTAAAAGAGAAATGTTTTTGAAACAACTTAAAGAAGTGGGTTATGTAGAAGGTAAGCAATGTAAATTGAATAAATGTGTTTATGGATTAAATAGTGTGTCAAGGGTATGGTATTTCTCAGTTAGGTCTGTCTTTCTGAAAGTAGGTTGCATTCAGCTGAAAGCAGACCCAGCAATGTTCTACTGGTATCACAAAGGGAAACTGATGAGGCAAGCTGATGATTTTCTATGGGGAAGTTCTACAGAATTTGAGTATTTTTTGTATAGTGAAAACAAAAGGGCAATTTAAGATTGGAAGTTAGGCTCAGGGGCTTTTCATTTATAGGGTTAGACATTAATTGGACTAGGCCAGGAGTAACCTTGAATCAACAATCATCTCGGAGTACGATTAACAATTTCTAGATAAATCAGGCCATGTCCTCACAGAAAGATGACCTTCCTTCCAAGGAAGAAACAGGTCAGTCAAACATTTTGGTTATGCGCTCAGACAAGATCTGATGCCAGTTATGATGAAATGGAATGAAGTATAATAATGAAACATGCTACCAGTTGAGGCGGTTCTGAAATAAAACAAAACATTTACAAAATTAAATTCGGAGAAATAGACACTTGGGTTTCCAGCCTTGGGTGACCCTAAAGGTAGGAGGTTAGTGCCTTTTAGTGACGCTTCCCATGCCAATCTTCCAGATGGATATTTGAGTACAGCTGGCTTTTTCATATTCTTGGTGGGGTGGAAATAGAAAATGTTGTCCTCTGGCTTGGGAAGCTAACAAAATAAAAAGGATGATTTAAAACACCTTCGCTGCTGAAATAAAAGCAAATTACTGCGGATGCTGGAATCTGAAACCAAAAGAGAAAATGCTGGAAAATCTCAGCAGGCCTGGCAGCATCTGTAAGGAGAGAAAAGAGCTGACGTTTCGAGTCCAGATGACTCTTTGTCAAAGCTAAAAAGCATAGAAAGTGGTGCTGAAAATACTGTGCTGCTGCTGAAATACTGTGTTAGTAGAACGGATAGATATAGGACTATTTTTATCTAACATTCTGAATGAAATCTTATACAAGGGGCATTCTGAGAAAAGTTTACTCTTGGGGTGCAGCCTTACCAGCCTTTCATGTGACGCTCCCGCTGCCACAAAGTTGGAGAATTTGGCACCCAGCCCCAGATCTCTGTTCACAGCAGCAGGATGGGAAAATCTTGCTGGCATGAATGGTCGTAACATTCTGGTCATAGATTGCATTGCAGATAAATGTTCTCTTTGGGATAATTTTCCTTCAACAAAGAATGTTACTGCAAAAAGATTGAGGGTTGGTCTTAATAGTGTGAAGGAAATGTTGGAAAAAGAGATTTCTAAGATAAAATAGGTCAATGCAAGTCATTAATTATCAGACTGTTTTACAAAGAGAAATGCTTGCTCCAAAAAATGATTCGATTCCTAAGATGTCTTCACATGAGGATACTGTCCATCTTCTGTCATGCTGAATAATAGTAAACCAATTTTTTTCTTTGCTTTGTATGTTGAATATGTTATAAAGATTTTTGGTGAAAGAAAGAAAGGAAAATCTGTGAATGGAGTGTTGATTATGTTGTTAAAGATACTAATGTGCTGGGCATTGTTTAGTTAGGGACTGGAATCGCATATAAAGAGAGTAAGATGGGCTGCGAGGGTAGTATTAGGAGACAAAGATCTATAAGGTTGCATCCTGTGATTAAATCTACACTGAAGGAACTAACTGTGTTTTATTTTGTACTTCACTATCCAGCTTCTATCTAACTATGGGAATAATCTAGTAATGAAACAGCCCATGGTACCTTGTACGCTACCATGTTCCACATGTACTGCTCATCCAAATGAAATATTCAGACAAGCTTATAACTCTTTCAGACTTCAATAGTGCACATGTTCAAGCTACAACCGATGGTGGAAAGCCTCATCACACCCACCTGTTCCACAGGTTTCACACATCAAACTACTGTAATATAAACTTGACACTTATTGACACCCAGGAATGGTTTCACGTTGGCTTCTGGCAGCCATCATTGACCTCTTTTACTTTGGGAAATGCAGCACTGCTGTTGTATCATACTGCGCAGTGAGATGGAAGTGTAGGCTGCGCTGAACAATCCAACAGACACTTCTATGATTTTGACATTGCACTGTCAGCCAGTGACAAGCTACAAGTGTGACAGTTGAGCAAATAGCTACCTCTCCACGTAGCAGTTTTCTGTAGATGTGACTTGTTGCAGATGCCAAAGCTCTGCAGCAAGCACCTTGTTGACCCACAAAAAAATTGAAATGCTTGCTCTCAGTCATTGCCAGAGAAATATATCAAGAACTCTACGTATGTACTTGAGCCGACTAATCTGCAGCACCTTTCTGTCATCTCGTACCTCAGTACTTGAGACACTCAAAAGCAAATTTATCTTGAAAAAAAGCCTATCAAAATTTGTTCTAAAGTACAAAAAAATTAAAATATAGACAAAAATCACTACAATATGCACTATAAATAGCAGAATTTAAAATTCTTAATTATTTTTGATTTTAAGAACTCCTATCTATGGAATGCTCCCTTTGTTTTCATTCCAGACAGGCATGGCAGAAAAGACAGCAAACTCAGCACAATTATCATGTTAGGGACCTAAGTGTAGCTCGAAATATTTCTGCACAAAGCCCGAAGGCTTTAATGATGCTTGCTCATGTATGTAAGCCCACAGCATAACTAGCATTATACTGCTCTGTGCTTGGAGTGCAACAACAATACTAAAGCATTGAAGTACCTTATTGGCTCTGTACTGCCAGACAAAAGGAGGCTGATACATGAAGTATGCAGTATATTCTGCAAGAAATTGCCATAAAATGAGCCCAGAACAAATTTAGAGTTCAAACTATGCTACAACATTGCAAGAATATCTAAATCGATCATGTTGACAATATGAACAATTTACACATAGATTATTTTTCTGCGCAACATCAAAATAATACACTAGTTGGCTTGAATTTGTCCCAAAGGATATATTAACACTACAAGTGCAGCATTGGTATGAAGCAGTTTCATTTCAATGATCCAGTTAGGGTGGGAAACTGTCATTTCAGGTTTCCACCCCAGCTGTATTGACCTGGGACTTTCTCAAGATATGCCACTGGGGCTATGCCTGTGGCAGGCACTAACCCAGCACTGCAATATCAATAAGATGAAAAGTTGTGTTCCTGGCCTCCCACTTCAGGGTGCTCTTCCTACTTCCATTGAGTGTCCATCAAAGTGGTACCTGAAGAGAATTGATGCCAAGGATTGCATCAGAGCCTATATGAAGGTCTCTGTGGCATTCTAAAAATGAAGGCGACCACTTCCCATTCCCCCCACCACTAGCAACCTGAAAGCTCTTGTAATGCATGGCAATCAAGGGTGAAGCTTTCTGATTCTAGGCAAGGGGTGAGCCCAAGCTGGGAGTATGCCTAGACCATGCTGATGAAATAACGGTGTAAAATTATAAACTTCCTGTTAAAAAAGGCTGCTGGCCACTGAAGAAAATTACCTCTGCGTGAATGCACTCTAAGTAATAAAATGGAAATAATAAGAAACAAAACTGGGTAGCTCAGGACATAAAAGTCGAAAGAAAAGTGAGGTGAATTTTAAACCCTTCACTCTCACCCAAATTACTTTTAAGTTGTTGTGAAATGGGATCAAAATGCAGCTTACTAGAGTCGTCTTGTTTCTCTCCGATCTTGTTTGTATGTTGGCAATTAAAATGTAGCTCAATTAAATAATCTTGTATCTTCCCAAGATAGTTATTTAATTGGAAGTTCCCACATGCAATCGTGCAGAAACCAGGCTTTGTGACAACCTCCCAGTCAAGATTTGCAGCAATGAGCAATTGTTCCTGCATTTCATTTTGAACAATAGATCTTTCACTCCTATTCAGGATTAAAACAACCAAGCCATTTCCTGAGTTTCCCAAAGTGAACTTGATCCATTTAAAACATCGCCACAAACAAACAAACCCTGACTATAGCGTTATCCAATGCAGGGGAATTTGAATATTATTAGTATGCTGCTCAAATTGCACTTGGTGCAAATCATCAAACAAGCAATAATTCTTTACCCTTGGGAGCTATGATTCAGTGATTCTTTTTCCCATAGAAAACCATAGTTGGGTATTCTTAATTACTTTAAATCTTCACCCTTCAAAGAATACAACATATGTTTGGCATTACTTTCTGACAATGCCTTGAACTCTGATTTATCAATAATTCTTGAGTAGCATTGCTCGACTGGGCCTGAGGGCCAAGGAACTTGTGATCATCCTGAGAATGGTATAGTAACATGTTGAAAAATTCATTGACCTTCACACATGTACTTCAATCACCATGGTAAAAATAACATAAAAGTGCTTCCAATAGCCTCCAGCTGATTAGCAGGGCTTGCTGATATGAAATATGGTTGAAAAATTGTTATACTCAGGCACAATAGAAAGGCCATACTTGAATCACATTACTTAATTCTGCTATAAAAATTTAAGTACCAATTGCAAGGAGACAATACATTTTTTAAAAATGCAACACACTCAAAATAAACAGAGTAGATAGCATCAGAGGAAGACAGGTCAATAATTTGGAGTGAAACTCCTGGGGGTAATTTTAACCTGCAAGAATGAATGGTTAAAGATTAAATTTTTTTTAAAGCCAACCCCAACCCACCACTTCCTGGTATAATAAAGTTAGATTGTGGAATAGGGGTTGTAGTCTATCACTGCTCTCTCACTGAAATCGATTAAGCGGATTGCATTCTTCATTTTAACTGTTGTTTTTATTTTTAACAAATGTCTGCCTGGTTTCTCCGGGTTCAGGAATCCGCGCAGGTAAGAAGAAGTGAAAAGGACTAGATCCATGTTCTAGCTGCATATACAGCACTGCTGTCAAGCCAGGACTGCTTTGAAATACTTTCACTCCACACTCTCCAAGGCTCCAATTAAATATTGAAGCCGTTGATTCTTATTAAGATGTTAACTTGTCTTTCTTACTCAATACTGACTAATGTAAGCACATTAATTGATTAGTGCTGAAGGGTTCCTTTGAGGTTTATGGGGAGAATGCCCTAAAATGAATTTCTAGCTTGAAAACTGATCACACAAAATGGAATTTAACCATTAAAATATATGTTGGGAAAAGGAATATAGCTGACATAAGTTCTCAACTGGAAAAACTATTACACAGGTTTTTTGTCATGGAATTCCACAGAGAACCCAGACACAAGATTAACTAAAACTAAACGTCAACTAATTTTAATATCATACGTTCTCTAAGTTGATGGCTCCAGGAAAGAGCTCTGATGAAGAGCCATCCAGACTTGAAACATTAGCTCTGTTCTCTCTCCACAGGTGCTGCCAGACCTGCTGAGATTTTCCAGCATCTTCTGTCTTTGCTCCAGCAAGGTCATAGAGGTTTACAGTATGGAAACAGGCCTTTCAGCTCAACTTGACCATGTCGCCCAGTTTTTACCATTAAGCTAGTCCCAATTGCCCACATTTGGCCCATATCCCTCTATACCAATCTTACCCATGTAACTGACTAAATGCTTTTTAAAAGACAAAATTGTATCTGCCTCTACTACTACCTCTGGCAGCTCGTTCCAGACACTCACCACCCTTAGTGTGAAAAGAATTGTCCCTCTGGACCCTTTTGTACCTCTCCCATCTCACCTTAAACCTACGCCCTCTAGTTTTAGACTCTCCGACCTTTGGGAAAAAAATGTTGACTACCTTAAAAAAAGCCCCTCATTATTTTATAGACCCCTGTATGATCACCCCTATGCCTCCTACGTTCCAGGGACAAAAAGTTCCAGTCTATCCAGCTTCTCCTTATAACTCAAACCATCGAGTCCCGGTAGCATCCTAGTAAATTTTTTCTGCACTCTTTCTAGTTTAATAATATCCTTTCTATAATAGGGTGACCAGAACTGCACACAATATTTCAAGTGTGGCCTTACCAATGTCTTGTACAACTTCAACAAGACGTCC
Source organism: Mustelus asterias (assembly GCF_964213995.1). Classification (NCBI taxonomy): domain Eukaryota; kingdom Metazoa; phylum Chordata; class Chondrichthyes; order Carcharhiniformes; family Triakidae; genus Mustelus; species Mustelus asterias. Next base: position 43,897,674 of record NC_135803.1, read on the forward strand.
CAACTCCTGTATTCAATGTGTGAAGTTGTATGAACTAAGTAAGGGCCTGATGGGAAGATTGGTCAACTATTTGTTACAATATAAAGAGCAGCTGACCAAAGCTATTTCAAAATGCCAGACCCCGGTACAGACCCCTGTAAGAGTTAATAAGGCTGTATGAGTAAATAAAACAAGATAAGGTCAGGGAGGAAGGAATTACCGACCTTCTTCTGTTCCATCAAAGGACAAGATAAGGGTATGAATAATGAGACGAAGAGTTCTAGGAGGTCAGCAAGTTAAAACATGATTAATGATATTGCTTATGATTCTATTACTAATTGAATTCCTGAATATGCTCTGGTCACGAAAACTGATAATGATTATGTATAAATACTGAACTGTTTCTCTGTGTAATGGTGGACTTGTGGGGGAATCAGCAGTTGTACCAACTGCTCTCTGACCTCAAGTTTCGGCCAAAACTGCATGCAGTCTTTCGTAAATAAATGCTTGTTACTTTGTCGGAACGAACTTTGTTGAGTCTATCTATCACAGTCAGGAAGCAGGAAAGTTTCCATTTCAACAAACGTTTTTAGCATCATACAGTGCAGAAGGAGGCCATTCGGCCCCTCAAATCTGCACCGGCCACAATCTCACCCAGCCTCCATCCGCATAACTCCATGCACCTACCCTAGCTAGTCCCCCTGACACCAAGAGGCAATTGAGCATGGCCAATTCACCTAACCTGCACATCTTTGGACGGTGGGAGAAAACCGGAGCACCCGGAGGAAACCACACAGACATGGGGAAAATGTGCAAACTCCACACAGTGACCCAAGCCAGGAATCGAACCCGGGTCCCTGGTGCTGTGAGGCAGCAGTGCTACCTGTGCCACCGTGCCGCCAGTGCCACATAGATAGTTCTGACCAATGAAATCAAGCATGTTTCAAAGGTAGATTTAAGCTACTTAATAGACCGTGTAATGGACCTATTCAAAGCTGTTTACTTTATGAAAAATTCTCTACAAAGTTGACAAGTTATCTCACCAGTTAATAACCTCAAATTCTGGATACTGCTGTGGGTAATGCTCAGTATCCACTAGTGCTGGATTACAGTCAAACACTGAATTTCCTGTGCGATGTTTGCTATATATCATTGAGTTCAAATTTTTCAATAGTTTCACTCCTCCCTAGCTCAGTAAGCTTCTCCAGCTCCACAAATTTCTGAGATATATATGCTTATTTAATCCCGGCCACTTGAACATCCCTGCTTTAATTGTGCCACCATTAGTTGCTGTGCCTACAAGTAATTAGGCCCTCAGCGTTGGAATTCTCAGCTTACATTTCTCTGTCTCTCTACATTGCTTTTCCCCTTTAAGACATTCCTTAAAACCTCCTTCTTTGACCAAGCATTTGGTCATCTGACGTAATATCTCCCTATGTCGATCAGTAGCCTGTGAAGCATCTTGAGACTTTGATTTCACTGAAGGCAGTATATAAATATAAGTTATTATTGTTGTTGTTGAGTAACTTTATCTATTAATGATTTGATGCTCAATGGCTAGGTATCCCTGCTTACATTTATTCATGTCTATTAAGTGCCTAATACATAACTTATAACTGTTAAAAAGTGTTTAGTGCATACATAACCTGTGGTCAGACTTCTTCCCTGGTGATTGAGCAAATAAAACTTAATTCACTCAATGAGCAGCTTGAGGGTAACCTAAATGAGGTTTAGTAAATTAAATTCATTTTGATATGAATATGAACTGTTTTAAATGCAAGACATCATCTAATCTTCAACCTATTTTGCAATTTTAAACCACAGACAATTCTTTAATAAGGTCTAGAAAATGGTATTACATTTGTCTAGTTTCTCAGCTTCTATTTGGCAGAACACCATTTCTTATACTAATCTACAACATACATCACAGCCATATAAGACCCTCGTCAGACCCCACTTGGAGTACTGTACTCAGTTCTGGTCGCCTCATTACAGGATGTGGAAAAGATTAAAAGGGTGCAGAGGAGATTTACAAGGATGTTGCCTGGATTGAGTGGCATTCCTTATGAGGATAGGCTGAGGGAGCTCGGTCTTTTCTCCTTGGAGAGATGTAGGATGAGAAGAGACCTAATAGAGGTATATAAGATGTTGAGAGGCATAGATCGGGTGGACTCTCAGAGGCTTTTTCCCAGGGTGGAAATGGCTGCTATGAGAGGACACAGATTTAAGGTGCTGGGGGGGTAGGTACAGGGGAAATGTTAGGGGGAAGTTTTTCACACAGAGGGTGGTGGGTGAGTGGAATCGGCTGCCATCAGTGGCGGTGGAGGCAAACTCAATCGGGTCTTTTAAGAGACTCCTGGATGAGTACATCGGACTTAATAGGATGGAGGGTTATAGGTGGGCCTAAAAGGTAGGGATATGTTCGGCACAACTTGTGGGGCCGAAGGGCCTGTTTTGTGCTGTAGTTTTTCTATGTTTCTATGCTGTATTTTATTGCAGATTTTCAACAATCATAGAATGCCACAATATAGGGCCCGATTTTACCAATCAGAGCCTGAGGGCGGGATTCAGGCGTATTACGGATCCTAGCCTGGAATCCTCTTTGCAGAGCGCCCATACGTGTTTTGCCGGCTCCGGTCTGATTCGCGCTGTGGACGGGGCTTAGCACTGCTGGAACAATCGGAGCTCTGAACTGCGTGTGCGCAGTTCGAAAAAAATCTGAAGCAGCGCGCCCGGTCGCGAAATAAAAAAGCAGAGAGAGCGGCTCTCTGACACAGACCATCTTGGGGGGGGGGGACGCTGAGGTGAATAGGGGGGGGTGGGAGGAGAGCGGCGTTCCGCTGAGGTGAATAATGACAGTCGTGGTGTTTGAAATTTGCGGCCACTCCGGAGAGGAGGGATTTGTTCCTCCGGTGGGGAGGAGGGATCGGCCGCAGAGTGGCAGTGGAACCCCCTGCCCCCTCCCTCCCCACCGCTCGGCCGCAGAGTGGCAGCGACCCCCCCCCCCCCTCCTAGAGGATGATAAATCACACCCCCTCTCCTCCCACTCAGCCCCCCAGGGGATGATCGGTCACACCACCCCCTCCCCCCCCAGAGGATGATATGTCACACCCCCTCTCCTCCTCCCACCCCCACCCGCCCCCCGCCCCACCCCCCCCAAGAGGAGGACCTGGGTCAGAGAGCCGTTGCAGTCTCTGACCCCGCTCTTCGGTGGCTGCAGCGGCGACTTCGGATTTTTATTCGGCAGGTCGATTCAGAGCGTGGATCCGCATCGGGCCAGAAGACGGTAGAGTGGGATTTGGCGGTAGAGTTGAGCGCGCGGTTCATTAAGTCGATTTAAATGCATGCAAATGCATTTAAATCGTCGGGCCGCCCGATTCGGGTGTCAGTAAAGCTGAGATCTGCTCGGAATTGGGTGCAGATCGCGGTATAGGCCCGGCGCCCAACTTTACCACGATTTCGCACCCAAAAATGGGCGTGAAGTTTTGGTAAAATCGGGCCCATATGGTTCTTAGTTCGATTAAATTCCTGCATTTGTTAACCAACAAATAATTAGTTGCAAATAATCGGTTACTGAATAAAATTCAGACATCTTTGATTAAAAGCTGCCTTGTTCATTCAATTAATAGTTTTCAAATTACAGTAAGTTACATCTAAATCTGGTGCAAAGACTGCAAGTCTACTGGCAGACAGACAAAGGTGAATTATACAGCTTAACAGCAGGTGAATTTATGAATTTTAGCCCACAGTTATAGGTCAGTTTGGCTTAGTCAATAATTCTTGCCACTGAATCAGAAGGATGTGGATTGAAGCTCCAGTCCAGAATTAAACATTACTTAGCCGAGGCAATAAGTGGAATATTCCGAGGAATGTTTCTGTTTCATTTACACAAAGGTGGAGTTCCAAATTTCTGGCTCGGACTTCAAAGCTGGGCCTCTTTGAAAAATGGAATGTACCTGTTCTCGAAGTCTTCCTTCATTTGCAGGATTGTCAGGGGAAGTCAAGCCAAGCCCCCTTTTTTACATCTCCAGCTTCCGTATTTTGGGAAGTCTTCATTCAGTAACATATTGAAAAGCTTTGGGCCATTTAAATAGCTTGTCAATGTGTTAGTTAGTGAAGTAAATGAGTAACTGGGTATGGCGGCAGGGTGGTAGGTGAGAGGGTGATAGGTAACAGGATAGATAAGTTGGTAGCTAACAGGGTGGATAAGGTGGCAAGGGGGTAAAATGGCAGGTGGTAGATGGCAGGGTGGATGGGGTGATGAGATCAGGTCAGATCTCATATCGGGTCAGGGAATTCAAAGGGGAAGAAGGGGGGGGAGATGGAGGGGAAGAAGTGTAGCAGGAGATCCGTTGTATAGTTACCCTGGAGGGATCATGGTTTTTTGTCTATCTAATATTTCCTGGGTGACTATCCAGGTAAGTAAGTCAGATCGGTCCGAAGCCCCAAATCCTTTTCAGAGATCCAGATGCAAGGCAATTGGCAACTGGAAGTTGAATCTTCCCAGGCAATTCCTGTAGTAAACTTGCATTGAGAATTCTAGGGGAATCCTTGGTTTATCCTCCATGACATATCTGGTCTCTCACCATTCAGAGGCCAGAAGATCTAGGTCTAAAATTTCAGTACAGTACAGAGGAATTGCTATCCTATTGGAAGCATTATCCTTTGGATGAGACATTAGGTTGTCTTTTCTTGTGGTCCAGGTCAAACTTTAAGATCTCCCATCATTACTTGAAGAAGGGAAGGGAAAAGTTAAGTTCTCCACATCAAAATGGTGATGATAAAAATGGAAAATGAACAGACACATTGGGCCAGAATCTTTGATGAGTGGCACTCATAGTCAGATTACCACTCTGCTCCCATTCGCAAGAAATGTGTAATGCACTGGTTCCTGGGACTTTTTTGTGCAAGACTGCAGTGTTGAGGGAAGTGAAGCCATGTCCCATTTTATAGCATTAGTTGCCATAAACCGGGCAAGTTTAAAGGTCCCAGCCACTTTGAGGAGCCAGGGAGAAGGTAAATGTACAAGGTAAGTGGGTTAGATTGGGAGGGGATGTGGGGGACAGTAGGCTGGGTCAGGGGTTGGTAGTTAGATGTTGGGTTTTCTGGGGTGGAGAGGCAGTCAGGGCTGGGAAATGTTTTCCCAATAGTTGGGGGTTTGAGTGTGTATTTGGGGGTACAGGGGGCAGTTGCAGGTGTGTGCTTGGTCTGGGGATAGTCACAAGGTTAGAAGGGTAGCTGGGAGGTCTGGAAGTTAGTCGGAGAGTCGTTGGGGAAATGGGGTGTTTTTGGGGGGTTGGGAGGGTAGGTGGGGAGAGGGGGCTGTCGTCGAGGAGGTGGTGGGGGGTGGTTCGGGGAATAGTCAGGAGTCCAGTGGGGGGAAGGGGATAGTAGGGAGTGTAGTTGGGGGAGATCAGCACCATAGTTACCAGGAGATAGACGTGTTTTTAACTCTTCTATCTTTTCCTGAGAAGTTACTCTGCTAAGAAAATCAGAACCATCCAAAGTCCTGGATTTATATCCAAGTCTTGGATGGTTCCCAGTGCAGGGTAATTTTTGACGTCGCAGGCCACTCCTGTGCAGTCCTTGCATGGGGACTTATTGAGGGGGCGGCTGTCCCAGCACATTGTCTTTGATACCTCCTTGGTATGGCCCCTGGAGAATGGATATTTTGGGCCATTTATTCAAACACACAAAAGATGTTTAATCATTTATTTAAATGAATTTCTATAAAGCGCTAATACTTGTCTATGCTCCTCCCTAATGTGACTACTCACCAGTTTTATGCACTGATAGAGAATCTCTCCTGATTGACTGGACAGTTATCAAAGAGCACTTTAGGGTATGCTTAATTGCCCATCCACCATAAACGGGCAGCTATGTCTCCAACCTGCTCAAGTTTGAAAACCTGGTCAGCAAACCTTCTGTTGTGGCGATTGTGTTACAAATATAAAATCTGTAAGACTTTGTTTTGCGACTGCCTCTTTAATTTTGGATAAAATATAGAAATAAAGGGTATCAAGTCAGAACAGTTCTGACTTCAGCCTGACAACAAGCTTTGTGGCCCCAGGTTGTTAAAGATTAAGTGGGTCCCCAGGTTGTTTAATTGTGGAGAAAGTGTAAGATATTCACACCTGTAAACAATGATCGGAACGGTTGTGCTAGTGGTAGATAGACTTTTGTCTCCAAGTCTCACAGGGAGGGGATTGTTAGGTTTTATAAATGGTTACTTTAAAGCTGTCAATTTAATTCCAAGATAGAATGGAGTTAGGGGTCTGGAAGATAGTTAATTAGCATTTATCTGGATGCCCATGTGATTCTGTTGCAGTGGAGATGGGTTTTGAGATGGGTTCTCCATAATGAGTCACTGAACTATCGGTTTAGAGGTTTTTAAGGCATCTTTGAACCTCAAATAGATCAGTCCCCAAGCATCTGAGAGAGAGCACAGAGGCAGAATGTGGGGCAGCTTGCGCTCGGATTGAAGTGATCAAGTTTGTGAGAATTTAAACAAACTGGGAGACCAGAGCTTTGGCTAAAGAGGGAATCTCCAGAGTAACCATTGCAGTTTAAATCAGTTCAGAGATTAGAAGTTAGCTGGCTAGAAAAGGAAAAGGGAAGCCATTGAGTGCTGAGAATAGATTTGGACTGATTCCTGAAGAATGAAGTATCCTGTTAAGAGCACGGCTGATAGTAAACGCTTCAAGATTTTAGGTGTCCAGATCACTAACAATCTGTTCTTGTCCCCCTATGCTGACACTATAGTTAAGAAAGCCCACCAACACCTGTACTTTCTCAGCAGACTAAGGAAATTTGGAATGTCAGCTACGACTCTCACCAACTTTTACAGATGCACCATAGAAAGCATTCTTTCTAGTTGTATCACAGTTTGTATGGCTCCTGCTTTGCCCAAGATCGCAAAAAACTACAAAAGGTTGTGAATGTAGCCCAATCCATCACACAAACCAGCCTCCCATCCATTGACTCTGTCTACACTTCCCGTTGCCTTGGCAAAGCAGCCAACGTAATTAAGGACCCCATGCACCCCGGACATTCTCTCTTCTGCCTTCTTCCATCGGGAAAAAGAAACTAAAGTCTGAGGTCATGTACCAACCAACTGAAGAACTGCTGCCATTAGACTTTCAAATGGAGCTACCTCGCATTAAGTTGATCTTTTTGTACACCCTCGTTATGACTGTAAATGACATTCTGCACTCTCCTTTCCTTCTCTATGAACGATATGCTTTGTCTGTATAGCGCGCAAGAAAAAATACTTCTCACTGTATACTAATACATGTGACAATAATAAATCAAATCAAATCAAATCAAAATCAAAGGTTATTCCAAATCTGAGAATGGAAACTTGAAACAATGGCCCTCAACTGTACTTTACAATTTGGTACAATGTGAGGAATGATTTGAAAACCAGAGAATGATACCCCAGATATTTTGTGATGATTTTAAATAAATGCTTATTCAACAATAAAATAAACAACAATAAAGTCAACCAAAAATTACGTAACTAAAACAATAGCTATACATAGTATCCCTAACTTTACCCACTTCCGAACACCTTAATTTCACCACCTTCAGAGTTCTCCCCAAACTACCACAATATAGATTTTTAAAAACTAATAAACAAAATCCAATAACAGTTACCAGACCAGACAATTATATCTTTGTGGTTGCTTCTGATGTTGGACAAAACAACTGGTTATTCAATGCAGGATTTTTTCATAGATGTGGCTTATTGAAATAATTAATTCTGCTGTGGACTAAGGTCTCAAAACAGTTACCCTTGTATAAGTTGAATTGCTTCTGATAGTTATTTTCTGTTTGATCTTCCCTTATCTGAATTAACCTCTTCAGAAGTCAAACATTTTGTGAATCTACCTTTTAGAATGAAAATTCACATCTTGTCTCCTCCTTTGAACCTCTTGTCACCTTTTTCAAATCCTTCAAAAGTGGCTGATAGCCCACAGCTAACCATTAGCTTAAGGAAGACAGAAATATTCCATCAACCACCACCAAATTCTAACTATAACTCGCCTATTGTAACTATTAATGGCATAATCCTGAAGCCTGTGGGTAATTTTACCTATCTTAGAAGCTCAATCACCAGAAATGTCTACATTTAGAGTGAGGTGGAAAATAAAATTGCCAGAACAAGCTGAGTGTTTGCTTGTTTACGCAAGATGCTGTGGAAGAAACAAGGTATCAAAATTCCCTGTTATTACCAGCTGGCCTTATGTAAAATCTGTTATTGACATATCAAACGCACTGGGTCCATTACCCTAAGCAAATGGACCCTGCCTTTAAACAGCTTCCATTTTTAAACAGTTCTTAAAAGTATAAAATCAGCAGCACACATTCCAATATATTGGATTTCCCTGATATTTTCACATCATCATGATTTTTTCTGACAATCCACTTAAGGGACAGAGAGTGACATTTAACAGTGGAGAGGGATTTTCAGTTGTTTCAAAAGTCAAATGGGCAAACCTTTCTCTCGCCTAGAATTCAAGTTGCCTACGGAAATAGTTTTTAAGCAATGTTGTTTTAAGTTTGTTTGTCACAGCAAATGTCTTAAAACTTGAAATCTTGTCATGTGATCACTCCAGTCAATTACCCGAAATTCAAAGACCTTCCTGACAGTTCTTGGTCTCCTTGGGGATCAAAACAGTTGACAAAGCCATCAGATCCCAACCCTCAAGCAAAATTCAAGGGGGATCCAAGAAGAAATTTACAAATCTGGGGGACCTCAGTTCCCCAAATTCAGTCACACAATTATATCACAGAATGTGGGATTAACAAACCATTCCTTCAGAGTTCAAAGGTGCCATGATTATTCACTTATACAAAGGAAAAGGACAAACAAAATCTATGTGACAACCACAGAGGAACCCTGCTGCTCATGGCAGCTGATAAGATTATGGCAAAATTCTTACTCAACAGACTGGTAAGCCACATGTAGTACCAGAAAGTGGGTTCAGAAAAAGCAGAGATATTTCCAACAAGATTTTCCTCTTTGGTACATATAATAGAAATGCTGCGGACAACAGACATGATTATACTATGTGTTTGTTGACCTGATGAAGGCCTTTGACATAATAAACAGAGAGACCTTGTGGAAAATCTTAGCTAAACTTGGGTGAATTGCTGTAAATCCGATAGAGTAGTTTCACAATGGAATCATGGTCAGAGTCGCTGATGGTATTGAATTCATTGATGCCTTGTATGTGATAAATAGTGCGGAGCAAGGATATGTCATGATTGTGCTCTTCAGTATGTTGTTTGCCGCCATGATTTCTGGGACATTTGATGGAAATGTTGATGGAACATGCATCCAATTCAGAACAGAAAGCAATCTTTTCAACCTGAGATGACTGCAACTCTCAATTAAGGTGTCAGGGATGATGGTACAGGAATTGCTGTTGACTGATGATTGTGCCCTTGTGTCACACTGTGAGCATGGCCTTCAATGCATCATGGACTGTTTTCCAAAAGTGGCATAACCCACAGCTAACCATTAGCTTAAGAAAGACAGAAATACTCCACCAACCACCACCAAATTCTAACTACACTTCACCTAATGTAACTATTAATGACATAATCCTGAAGCCTGTAGATAACTTTACCTATCTTAGAAGCTCAATCGCCAGAAATGTCTACATTTAGAGTGAGGTGGAAAATAAAATTGCCAGAACAAGCTCAGTGTTTGCCTGTTAATGCAAGACGCTGTGGAAGAAACAAGGTATCAAACGAACAACAAAACTTGTGTATAAAGTTGTGCTAATACCTACCCTCCTATGTGCTTGCAGGACATGGGTTACCTGCACATGACATATTAAGCAGTTGGACATGTTCCACATGCACTGGTATCAAGTGGGTGGGAAAAGTGCATTACATTAAAGTACTTTAAAGAGCAGAAGTGTCTGGATTGAAACACACTCATCATCAAAGCTTAGCTCAGATGGAGTGGACATGCATTGCGTATGACTAATGATAAAATCCCGAAGGCAATCGTGTATTCATAACTTAAACTTGGACACCATTTGAGAGAAAGGCTGAGATTAAGGTTCTCCTTGAAGATGAACCCGAGGAAATATGCTATGTTCACCACAGACTGAGAGAAAATGCACAAGAAAGACAGCCTGAGAAGCAATCTCAAGGGGCAGCAGTGCTTCCATTGAATAGTACAGAATAGAGCCAACTGAAGGCAAAAGCCCTTTGCGAGTGCAGGCAAATAAAGACAGACTGGACAGCAACCTCCCCCCTCCCACCTCCTCCAAGAGTCAGACAATTCGTCCTTGCCCACACTGCAGGTTTCCACAGCCACATTAGAATACACACAGGTGATTCGATGCATGCAAGTATCAGCCATCTAAAGACAACTGACGATGATGATGCCTGTTTGCTCGAATTTACTATGACCTTGCACATGTTTAATCAAGAGAAATAGTAGATCTTTTAGCTATGTTTCTTTTAGGAAGCTGAAACAAATTAAATTGCGGGATGTGCTTGGTAATTTTCAGAGATGATTGTGGGGCTACCTTTGGCATAAGAATTACTGTCATTATTTTAATGTTATCCATTGAGTTCAAAGGACTCTGGTTCCAGTACATTAGCAATTCACGAGTATTAATATTTTGCATGGGTGAATAAATAACAATATAAGGATGGCAACCTATGCCAAATTTTTCTCAGAAATCTGCAATACTGTCCAGTTTCTCTTCATATTGTGAAAATTCAGAGTTGAAGTTAGCAGATTCTTAATTGTTCTGCATTAGGTCAGGCCAATTACTTTTCATAGATTCAGACTAAATTAAAACTTGCAGAAATTTATCTTGAATCTTTCTTGCTGAGCATTTTGAGGAGAATGTATTGTAGGGCCCAGCATTACATCGCTGAGGAGAGAGTTCGAAAGATTGAATAGATCTGATTTGGAAAATGCACATTAAGAATACATAGAAAATGAAAATGCCACTATACAATATTAATGAGGCCAAAATGTGAACCTCAGGCTTCCTTTACATTATTTGAATGAATAGCCAATGCCTGTTGTGCTTCCACAGGCAGCTTCCCTATTTTGTATGGGTGAATTTTAGGCTGCTTGCTTCATCAGCACCTGCCCCAAGGAAAATCAGGAGCGAGTGAAGTTTTAACAGGTGCATTGGGAGACCACTCCTGCTTCTCCTGACTCCACGGGAATTCTTTAAAACTTACTTTATTTTTAAACTTATCTTCCAGATATCCCAAGGGGAATAGACCTAGTGCCTGCATCAGTCACCACAATCAAATTTTGTAGAGGGAGGGCAAAAAACAGGCATCAAGTCTCTCATTTATATGTACAGGTCGAGTATCCATTATCCGAAACCCTTGGGGCCAATTGCATTTCAGTATTCAGATGTTTTCGGTTTTTGGATGTGATATAGCTACCGAATATATGGCTAAACCTACTTAATTTACAATAGCTTAAAACTAGACGAGCTATAATCTATACGTAATAGGTTGTTCCTTCATTTTCCAACTCTCACCAAAACCACAGTGGAATAAATGCACAAAAGCACTAAATAACCACAAAAATCACAAGGTAAGAATGCGGCTGTAAACAGTGCAGGCAAACAAAGAGACTTCCCACGCTAAAAGTTGGGTCCAGTCAGTGAGGTTTATGTCAGTTCCACTCTCAGACTTCCCACACAAAAGGTCGGTGAGGTTCACATTGGCTCACATTCAAAAAAAGTTCAGTTTTTGGATGTGTTCGGTTTTCAAATATACGGATGAAGGATATTTAACTGTATAAGGGGTCTGTTTATGGTGGTTGGCAGAAACATCTATAAAAAGCCCTATCCAGCACGTCAGGTGGCCCTGGTATGCAGGATTTTTATAATTCACTTCACCTGTTTTACATCTGCAAAATGGTTAGAAAAAGACCTAACGTCTCTCCAATGCAGTATGTAGAATTCAAATGTGCTTTTACTTTATTTGTCAAACAATAGAGGGAGCTCTTTTTTATTGATTCAAGTTATGTGGCTTTGCTTGTTTGGCCACCCCTAATTTCCCTTGAGGAGGGGTCCATGAGGTGCCTTCTTGAACCACTGCAGTCCATGTGGTGTAGGTATATCCACAGTGCGACTGGAATGGAATTCCAGGCCTTTGACCCAGTGACAGTGAAGCAACAGTGATATATTTCCAACTCAGGATGGTGAGTTGTTTAGAGAGGATCTTCCAAGTGGTGGTGTTCCCATGTATCTGCTGCTCTCGTCCTTTTAAAGGCAATGGTCGTGGTTTTGGAAGGTGCTGTCAAAGGAGTTTTGGTGAGTTCCTGCAGTGCATCTTGTAGATGGTACACACTGCTGCTGCTGCACGTCGGTGGTGGAGGGAGTGATTTTTTGTTGTGGGGTGCTAATTAAGGGGGTTGCTTTGTCCTGGATGGTGTAAGCTTCTTGAATGTTGTTAGGCTGCAGTGATCCAGGCAAGTAGAGATTATTCCACCCCAGTCCTGACTTGTGCCTTGTAGTTTGTAACCAGGCTTTGGGGAGTCACCACAGGATTCCTAGCCTCTTACCTGCTCTTGTAGCCAGAGTATTCATGTAGCTAGGCCAATTGAATTTCTGGTCAATGGTAACCTCCAGGATAGTGGGAGATTTAGTGATGATAATGCCGTTAAATGTCAAGGGGCGATGGTTAAATCCTCTCTTGTTGGAGATGGTCATTAATGAGCACTTGTGTGGTGCGAATGTTACTTGCCATTTGTCAGCATGGATCGTGTCCAGGTCTTGCTGCATTTGAACATGGACTGCTTCAGTACCTGAGGAGTCGCAAATAGTGCTGAACATTGTGCAGTCATCAGCAAGCATCCCACTTCTGGTCTAATGATGGAAGGAAGGTTTTTGATGAAGCAGTTGAAGATGGCTGGGCCGAGGACACTATCCTAAGGAACTCCTGAAGTAATATCCTGGAGCTAAGATGACTGATGTCATAGACTTTGGGTACAAACCACACTTAAACTGCAGTCAACTTGGGTACAAACAACACTTAAACCTAGAGTACTCAATCTCCAAGCTTTAATAACTTGTGCACAAGTGAGAACATGAGGCAAGCAAAGTATTGCTGAGTGTTCTGTTGATTCATACAGAAAATTTAACAGTTATAGTTAATTACAGCAAATGAGAAATGAGCAATTTTTCTAATCCTTCATTTGCTTACATATCCACCAATCATAGCATAGCTTTTTGCCCTTTCTCATTCAATAGAAAACTGTCTCCTGCCAATTGTTTATTAGCATAATATGTCCCCATATCTTGCTATTTGGTAATTGTCATGGTAACTTGTTCTTTGTTTTTATCCTGTGTCCTAGTCTTAGAATGCGGTGTTTATGGAACAAGGTTTTTGGATTTAGTCGCTTATCTTGAGTAGATAAGCGTTGGCCTCACTGAAGGCCCCCTGAAAGCCTTGTTTGGTTAATAATCATTTTCCATTACTTGACAGAGTTTTTTTGACAATTATGGAACTTTAATTTTCACAATTGTTTGTAACCTAACTTTATCTTCCTTTGTGCTAAGTTTGACTCCAATCGACGGAAAGTTTTTCAAATGATTTCCATTAATTCCAGTTTTCCTCAGGCTCTTTGATGTTACCCTTAGTCATGGGCAGTCATTCTCATGTCACCTCTGGAATTCAGCTCTTTTATCCATTTTTGAACCAAGGCTGTAATGAGGGCAGGAGCTGACAGAACCTGAATTGAGCATCAGTGTGCAGTTTCACTAGATAGCACTATTAATGACCCCTTCCATCACTTTACTAATGATCGAGAGTAAACTGATGAGGCGGTAATTGCCCGGGTTGGATTTATCCTACGTTTTGAGTACAGGACATACCTGGATAATTTTCCACATTGCTGGGTAGATACCAGTGTTGTATCTGTACTGCAACAGCTTGGCTAGGGGTATGGCAAATTCTGGAACACAAGTATTCAGTATCATTGCCAGAATATTGTCAGGGTCCATAGCCTTTGCAGTATCCAGTGTCTTCAGCCATTTCTTGATATCAAGTGGAGTGAATCGAATTGGCTGAAGACTGGCATCTGTGATGCTGGGGATATTAGAAGGAGGACGAGATGTATTATCCACTCGGCACTTCTGGCTGAAGATTGTTGCAAAGGTTTCATGCTTATTTTTGCACTGATGTGCTGGGTTCCCCCATCATTAAGGATGAGGATATTTGTGGAGCCTCCTCCTCCAGTGAATTGTATAATTGCCCTCTACCATTCACGACAGGATGTGGCAGGACTGCAAAGCTTAGATCTGATCCATTGGCTATGGAATCACTTTGCGTTGTTGATTACATGTTGCTTATACTGTCTGGCATGCAAGTAGCCCTGTGTTGTAGCTTCACTAGGCTGACATCCCATTTTTAGGTATGCTTGGTGCTGCTGTTGGCATGCCCTCCTCATGCTGCATTGAAGCAGGGTTGATCCCCTGGCTTGGTGGCAAAGCTAGAGTGGGGGACCTGCTGGGCAATGATTACAGATTACGGTTGAGTACAATTTTTCTGCTGCTGATGGCCCACAGTGCCTCATGATTGCCCAGTCTTGAGTTGGTAGATCTGTTCAGAATCTATCCCATTTAGCACAGTGGTAATGCCACAGAACACGATGGAGGATATCTTCAAGGTGAAGACGGAATTTGTCTCCACAGACCCAATCGAGCAGTTACATCCTTTAGAACTCGACCAGCTGAGTCAGTAATGGTGCTACTGAGCAACCCTAGGTGATGGACATTGACCCTCTAGGTGCTTCCTCTAAGTGGTGTTCAACATGGAGAGATAGTGCGAGTAGTATTTCATCAGATGAACATGGTGAGAGTGCTGTGTGTGGTCATCAGCAGGTGGTTTCCTTGCTTTTATCTGACCTGATGCCATGGGACTTCGTGGAGCCCGGAGCTGATGTTGAGGACTCCCAGGGCAGCTCCCTCCCAACTGTATGGCACTGTGTCACCACCTCTGCCGGATGTGTCCTGCCGCTGAGACAGGACATACCCTGGGATGATGATGGTGAAGTCTGGTACATCATCTGTAAGATATGATTCCTTGAGTATGACTATGTCAGCCTGTTGCTTGATTAGTCTGTGAGCATCTCTCCCACCTTTGGCACAAGCTTCAGATGTTAGAAAGGAGAACTTTGCAGAGTCAAAAGGACTGGGTTTTCCATTGTTGTTTCCAGTGCCTAGGTCAATGCCAGTTGGTTTGTCTGGTTTCACTGTCCTTTGCAAGACTGCATAGCAATATGGCAACCCCAGATCAGGTTTACCATGGAGTGAAAAAATAGACTGAAAATAATAAACCTTTCAGAGGTGGCCACAGGCAGGATTTTGCATCACCCTGATTAGGTTTGTACAATGGAACTGGAAAATACATATACTGGGAGAAACTATAAAATACAGTTCCGCTTTGATGATTTGCCAAGTCCTGCTGCATGGAGGTCAGGCCAGCCGTTTGGTTTTTGGACCCAGGTTTAATTTCTGAGGTGCGCCCATAGGCTAAAAAATTACTCAATGCACATATATATTCTGCAGTCATTTTCTGTTCGAAATTATTTACTGCTAAACAGTACTCCCATTCAGCCGGCCAAGGCTTTTGTGGATTATTTGGCATATAGCTGACGAAGAGCATCAAATAATACATTACATGAAATTACTCTGCAAATTGCTTTCCACCTACACTACCAAAACAATCTGAGAAACAGCTTTAAAGAATTCAAGTACCATATTCTTCTTCTTTTAAAGTAAAAGCTTTGTGCGAGTGTGCTAAATGTGGATGATTCAAGCACGAACGAGTATTTTTATGTAGGTGGCATTAAGCATGACAGAATACATTGTAACCGCCCAAAAATAGCCAGAAATGGAGAAGAAAATAAAAATCATAACCACAGGCAAATCTGAGCTGGTTCTAAAATATTTTATCATCAACATCACCAGAATAACACAAGCCCAAAATTGTACTTCACAAGAAGAGTCATAATGGACTCGAAACACTGTGGTTCAGGTTTCCCGGTCCTGTTGGCAGCGGGCATCATCAGGGGTAGGGCTGAAAACTCCTGCTGTATGTTTCTCTCTCTGTCGGTGCTGCCAGACCTGCTGAGCTTTTCCACCACTTTGTTTTTATTGTAATGCTCCTCCCCCATTAAATATCCACATTTGAAACAAAAATGAAACAATTACAAAACAAGCATAAGAACTCCTTCCTAATATCAATTGTCCATCATGAACACTTGAATATATCCTTGGAGACCAGCAGGAGCAAGAGTTGGCCATTTGGCCATTCAAACCAAAATCCAAAAATTAATGACTCTGTAAGAGAAGAAATTCCTCCCCGTCTAAAGGCAAACTCCTTATTTTGAAACTGTGACTCATGCGAGGAAACAACTTTTCAATATCTACTCTGTCATGTCGCCTCATAATCTTATGTAGTTTCAAATAAGATAATGTCTCATTCTTCTAAACTTCATCAAGTATAGACCAAATCTACTCAACCTTTCTCCATAAAACAATCCCCTTCATCTCAGAAATCAACCTAGTGAACCTTCTCTGAACTGCCTCCAATTCACGTATATCTTAAATGAGATCAAAGCTGTACACAGTACTCTCGGTGTGGTCTCACTAGTGCTATGTCTAGTAGTAGTAAGACCTCCCTACTTATATATTCCATCTTCCTTGCAGTAAAGGCCAACACACCATTTCCTTTAAGTACATACTGTACCTACATGCTAACCTTTTGTGATTCATGTACAAGGACATTCAGATCCCTGTACCACAGCATTATGCAATCTCTCTCCAGTTAAATAATGTTCTGCTTTTCTATTCTCCCCACCATGGTGGACAACCTCACATCTTCCCATAATATACTGCCAAAATGTTGCCTCCTCACTTAACCTATTTAAATTATTTTGCAGACTCTTTGTGGGCTTCTCACAACTTGCTTTAATACCTACTTTAATATCATCAGCAAAGTTGGCACCAATCCAGTCAGTCCCTTCATCCAAGTCTTTAATATAGATTGTAAATAGATGAAGCCCCAACACTGATTCCTGTGGCACAACATTAATTACAGTTTGCCAACCTGAAAAATATATATTTATCCTGACTCTGCTTCCTGTTGATCATTCCTCTATTGGTGTTGATATATTACCTCCCCTACCATGAGCTCTTATTTTGTGTGATGGTCTTTCAAGTGACACCTTATCAAATGCCTTTTGGAAATCCAAATACACTACATCTATAGGTTTCCCCTTAGATCCTCCTTGTTATATCCTCAATGAACTCTTAATAAATTTGTCAAACACAATTTCACTTCCATAAAACCATGTAAGCTCTTTGATTTTATTACCATTTTCTAAATGTTTGGCTATTACTCGCTTATTAATAAGTTCCAACATCCATTCAATGGCAGATGTTGGGCTAACTGGTCTATGATTTTTTTTTGCTTTCCGTCTCTTTCCTTTCTTGAATAGAACTGTTACATTTGTAGTTTTACAATCCACTGGGATCTTTCCAACTATAGGGAATCTTAGAATATTGCAAACTATGCACTCATAATCCCGCAGCTACTTCTTTTGAGGCTCTAGAATGCAGGCCATCTGGTTATGGAGACTTGCCAGTCCTTTATCCTATTAGTTTTGGTACTTTTTCTCGAGTGATAGTGATTGCTTTAAGTTCTTCCTTGTCTTTTATCCGTGATTTTCTACTATTCTTCAGATCTTCTTTGAATCTTCTACTGTGGAGATGTATACAAAGTCCTTGTTTAAAGTCTCCGCCATTTCCTTGATTCCCATTATTCATTCTCCAGTTTCATTGATTAAAGATCTAATGCTTTTTCAGCGACTCCATTCCACTTTTACACTTGTAAGAATCTTACTGTCTGTTTTTATATTTCTTATTAGTTTACTCCAATATTCTAATTCTTCTCTCTTTATTTTTTAGTCGTACTTTGCTGGTTTCTCAATTTTCCCAATCTTCTGGACTGCCATTAATCTTTGTAGAACTGTAAACTTTTTCTTTCAATCTGAAGCCACCGTAACTTCCTTAGATAGCCACGGATGTGCATTCTTCTTCAACTATTTTTCTTTCTCAATGGAAAAAAGCTTTGTTGAGAGTTACATAACAAATCCCTAAATATCTGCCATTGCATATCTACCATCTTACCATTTTACTTTATAAGTTATTTTCCTAGCCCACTGTCATCGCTTCTGTCTTCATACCTTTGTAATTGCCTTTATTTAAGTTTAAAACACTAATTTCAGAACCAAATTTCTCACATTCAAAGTGAATGTGAAATTCTATCATGTTATGATCACTATTATCTAAAGCATCCTTTACGATTAAATCATTAATTAATTAATCATGTCTCATTACAGGGTCTAAAATAACTTGTTCCCTGGTTAGTTACAGAATGTATTACTCTCAGAAACTGTCCTGAATATAATATATGAAATCATGCTCAAGGCTACTTTTGCCAATTTAATTCATACAACCTAAAAGATTAAAATCACCCTCGATTATTGCAATTCCTTTCTGACAAGCCCCCATTATTTCTTGAAGTCTAGTCTGTCCTACAATGTGGTTACTTCAAGGGGCCTATGAACTACTGCTACTGGGTGAAAAATGGGGTCCCATCATTATGATTTTTCTAAGGAAAAATGTTTGCCAATAAGGGTTAGTGTCTCAAACAAAAGTACATTACCTTTGTGTTGGCCTCTTGGCCACTGCAACATGAGGCTGCTGGTCCTTTGATGTCCTGCCTCCTCGATTCTGCAAGGCAGCAGTAGCTTCCTTCAGAGCTGTACCAAAATTGTGCTCAGCAGTCAGCTCCCAGATCCTGCCATTTGTTGTCACTAACTGGGTGCTGAGATTGCCACCAGCATAGTTAGGGCATCTACATTTGAAGACAAATTCTGTCATATATATCACATGATGTGGAGATGCCGGCGTTGGACTGGGGTAAACACAGTAAGAAGTCTAACAACACCAGGTTAAAGTCCAACAGGTGTATTTGGTAGCAAAAGCCACTATTGGCTTTTGCTACCAAATAAACCTGTTGGACTTTAACCTGGTGTTGTTAGACTTCTTACTATATATATCACATGGCAGACATGTAGCACAAATGTCTTCCAGCTTTGCAAGGCCTTAACTAACCCTAAGTACACATCACTAATCCTGACAAAGGGATGGGAATAGTCATCCTTAAGAAGAGCGACTATATCAACAAAATGCACGCCATTCTTAATGATGGGTCCAAATTTGTGACCACTGAATCAGCCACTCAACATGACTGGACAGCCTTGCTTGAGAGAAAGCTATATAAAAAAAACTTAAAAGTTGCCTAAGAACAATGAGCTGTCACGTGGTATATATATGCCACAGTTCACTCTCATGCCTCGCTGCATCAACAAATGATTTTCCAGCATTTTCCGTTTTTGTTTGCACCCTCCTCATAGTTTACTTACCTCCCTAACTTTGTTTCGTCAGCATACTATATTACATTACAGTCACTCTGCTACATGTCAGCTTAGAGGCTGGCGTTCTGGTTTCTTGCTTGGGTTGCCTGGACTGGGGCTCCAACCCATTAATTTCTGACCCAGAAGCAGCATGTTATCAATGATCCAAGGCTCACTCCCGGAGATATGAAAATCTCAGCTGCCTGCTTCACAATTCACTCATTACCTGCTTCTCCATCTTTCTCCATACTATAGCTGGTGCTCCCTTTTTCAGCAACAGGCAAGACTGGGAAAATGGCTTATAAGAACATAGATAGCCTGAGAATGACCATCTCTCATCTACGCATGTGTTTTATTTATATATATATAGTCACCTCTTATAGAATCTGCTTCATTTTCCTTTCCATTCATTTTTTTTTACAGAATTTTCAAAATGGTGATCAAATACCACGGAATAACAAGAAAAAAAAAATCACTGCACAAAAATAAGAGGGAGTACACACTGCACTTACTGGGCCCAATTTTACCAAAATGAAATCATGGTAAAGTTGGGCATCGGGCCTAAAACGTGGTCCAGACCCGACCCAAGGCCAATCGCGCCTTTACCAACGGCCGATCCGGGCGCCGATCCAGCGCGCACCCGAATCGGCCAGCGGGCCAATTTAAATGCATTTGCATGCATTTAAATCGGCATAATGAAGCCCGCACCCAACTTACCCAAGGATTCCCACTTTACAAAGCTCCTATCCAATCGACACCCGCGCATTTACCGTGTTGCTGAATTCAAGTCCGATAGGGCTTCAACTCAGCAACTGAACCGCCAAATCGCCCCCGACCACCCTTCACGGACTGCCCCCGCGAATCACCCCAGCAGCCCACAGATGCAAATGCGCTAGGCCCCGCCCACTGGACCCACGCCGAAAAAAGGCATATGGGGGCGCTGGAGCACGGCTGCCGGGCGCGGGTCTGATTTACGACCGCACCCAGCACTTAGAGCCGATTTGGTAAAATCGGCCCCATTGTCATTTGTTTTATATTTGGCGGCAATGGACATTCAATAGATTTTTACATTGTTCAATAGTTCTAAAGCGCCACCACAAAAATTCACCACTTAATTTAGGCTGATACTTACATGTACAGTGCTGAGGGACAGCATCATTGATTTATCTTCTCTCCTGGCTGTGACAAAGTCCTATCTTTTTGTGCAGCTGAATATAAAAGTTTCCATGGCACAGTTTGAAGAAATGTAGGGGAATTCTCTTGATGACCATGGCAAAAATTTAATTTTCAACCAACACTGTTGAAATATATTAATTGATTATTTACTTCATTCTTTTGTTTAGGACCATGCTCACCACAGATTGATTGTCATGTTTGCCAACATTATAACTGTATTGAAATCATTGTTTCTCAAACATTTTCACAATCTGACCCCATTTTGAAGCTTGAAATTTGCCATGAACCCAGAACGAGAGTGGGATGAGGGGGTAGGGTAGAACTGTGACGAGGGGGAGAGTGGTGGGGGGGCAGGGGGGTGAGTGAAGGGTGGGGGAATGTGAAGGGTAGAAGAGTGAAGGGGGGGAAGAGCGATTTGTAAGAGAAAAGGGGAAAGATTTGTGAGAGTGAATTGAGAATGGGGATTGACTATCTGACAGGAAGCAGAGAGTCGGAATAAATGGGTGCTTTTCCGGTTGGCAGATGGTAACTAGTGGCGTGCCACAGGGATCGGTACTGGGGCCTCAACTATTTACCATTTATATAGACGATCTGGAGGAGGGGACTGAGTGTAGGGTAACAAAGTTTGCAGACGACACAAAGGTAAGTGGAAAAGTGAATCGTGTGGAGGGCGTAGAAGGTCTGCAGAGAGATTTGGACAGGCTGAGTGAGTGGGCGAGGATCTGGCAGATGGAGTTTAACATTGACAAATGCGAGGTTATTCACTTTGGAAGAAATAATAGCAAATTGGATTATTATCTAAATGGAAAAAAATTACATCATGCTGCTGTGCAAAGGGACCTGGGGGTCCTTGTGCATGAGACGCAAAAATCCAGTCTGCAGGTGCAACAGGTGATCAAGAAGGCAAATGGGAGGTTGGCCTATCTCGCAAGGAGGATAGAATATAAAAGCAGAGATGTCTTGCTGCATCTGTACAGGGCATTGGTGAGGCCGCAGCTGGAATACTGTGTGCAGTATTGGTCCCCTTATTTGCTGAAGGATATATTGGCCTTGGAGGGAGTGCAGAGAAGGTTCACAGGTTGATACCAGAGATGAGGGGTGTTGATTATAAGGAGAGACTGAGCAGATTGGGTTTGTACTCGTTGGAATTTAGAGGCTGAGGGGGGATCTTATAGAGACCTATAAGATAATGAAGGGGCTGGATAGGATAGAGGTGGAGAGATTCTTTCCACTTAGAAAGGAAGCTAGAACTAGAGGGCACAGCCTCAAAATAAAGGGGGCTCAGTTTAGGACAGAGTTGAGGAGGAACTTCTTCTCTCAGAGGGTGGTGAATCTTTCGAATTCTCTGCCCACTGAAGTGGTGGAGGCTACCTCATTGAATATGTTTAAATCACGGATAGATGGATTCCTGATCGGTAAGGGAATTAGGGGTTATAGGGATCAGGCGGGTAAGTGGAACTGATCCACTTCAGATCAGCCATGATCTTATTGAATGGCGGGGCAGGCTCAAGGGGCTAGATGGCCTACTCCTGCTCCTATTTCTTATGTTCTTATGAGAATTGAAAGTGGGGTGGGGCGGGGGAAGAGAGATTTATGGTGCGAAGTGGAGATACATTTATGAGCATGAAAGGTGGGAGAGAGATATGGGAGGGAATGATATGACAAAGTAAAGAGGGGGAAATTTGAGAGAACGAGGTGAAGAGATTTGAGAGAGTGAAAGGGGGAGATTCATGAGAGCTAGAGGGAGAGATTTGTGAGAGAGAGTGCAGGGAAAAGTTAAAGTTTTATTTATTAGTCACAAGTAGGCTTACATTAACATTGCAATGAAGTTACTGTGAAAATCCCCCAGTCGCCACACTCCGGCGCCTGTTCAGGTACACTGAGGGAGAATTTAGCATGGCCAATGCACCTAACTAACATGTCTTTTGGACTGTGGGAGGAAACCAGAGCACATGGAGGAAACCCACGCAGACACGGGGAGAACATGCAAACTCCACACAGACAATCATCCAAGCCGGGAATCGAACCGGTTCGTGGTCTGTGAGGCAACAGTACTAACCACTGTCGAAAGTGGGGTCGAATGTGGTTGGGAGGTGCTTAACCTGCAGGGTTTTTTAAAAAACCTATCTTTTCACTACCTTTTTTTGAGTAATGGTCTAGCCTCAAAGATTGGTCAGTTAGGCCATGCCAAAGATTAAACAAAAACAAGGATTTAAAGAGTCTTTGCTGCTGTTAGCATTCAATTTGAACTCCATGGGAGCCATTGTTGCCTTAGAGATCACAACCCCAAAATCTCATTTATGACCCCACTGGGGGTCACAACCCACTGTTTGGGAAGCTCTGGCCTATACTTCAAAATGTCATTAATTGTTGTAAAGTGCCTCAGGATATTCTGAAGACATAAAGTAAGTTGTATCAATGCAAGTACTTCATTCTATTTGTAGAATAATTCTGTATTCACCAATTAAATATAGAATATCCTTGATGGGTTGCAGAATAAATGCTACCTTTTGTCAAACCACTATAATTGCCACTGTTACTAGCACTATAACAAAGCATTTTAGTTTCTATAGCAACCCCCAATTCACATGCCATATTTGAGAAATATATCTCTTTGAAGATTGCAGTACCATTTCAATATCAAAATATAACTCTAACCAGATTACAGTTTTATTCCAAGAATGCTTTTAATTAAACAATATGGATCACTGACATTTATTTCTCAAATTGCACTTAAAACATTCATCATTGGAAAATGCACGGCATAATTTTTACTGATGTACAAAGGGTTTTGCGCTTGAAAGCTGAAAAGGTGTTTTAAGCCTCAGAGATATATTCTAGTAAGTAAATATAAATCTCTTGTCAGACTCCTATTTATCAACTACAGCTCACCTTCAACACCATTATTTCTACAAAACCCATCTCCAAACTGTGGCCTGGGCTCGGCTCCTCCCTCTGCGACTGGATCCGAGACTTCCTAACCCACAGAACACAATCAGTAAGGATAAGCAACAACACCTCCTCCACGATCATCCTCAACACCGGTGCCCCACAAGACTGTGTCCTCAGCCCCTTACTATACTCCTTATACATCTATCGAGATCAAATTCCCCTCCAACTGGATTTTCAAGTTTGCTGACGACACCACCGTAGTGGGTCGGTTCTCAAACAATGACAAGACGGAGTACAGGAAAGAGATAGAGAATTTGGTGAACTGGTGTGACGACAATAATGTTTCCCTCAATGTCAACAAAGCGAAGGAGCTAGTCATCAACTTCAGGAAGCGTAGTGCAGGATGTGCCCCTGTCTACATCAATGGGGATGAAATAGAAATGGTTGAGAGCTTCAAATGTTTAGGTGTCCAGATCACCAACAATCTGTCCAGGTCCCCCATGCCGACACTAGTTAAGAAAGCCCACCAACATCTCTACTTTCTCAGAAGACTAAGGAAATTTGGTATGTCCACTACGACTCTCACCAACCTTTACAGATGCACCATAGAAAGCATTCTTTCTGGTTACATCACAGCTTGGTATGGCTCCTGCTCTGTCCAAGATTGCAAGAAGCTACAAAGGGTCGTGAATGAAGCCCAGTCCATCACTCAAACCAGCCTCCCATCCATTAACACTGTCTACACTACGCTGCCTCGGAAAAGCAACCAGCATAATTAAGAACCCCACGCATCCTGGACATACTCTCTTCCACCTCCTTCCCTGGACACATATCAACCGACTCAAAAACCAGCTTCTTATCTGCTGCCATCAGACATTTGAATGCACCTACCTCGCATTAAGTTGATCTTTCTCTACACCCTAGCTATGACTGTAACACGACATTCTGCACTCTCTCCTTTTCTTCTCTATGAATGGTATGCTTTGTCTGTATAGCACGCAAGAAACAATTCTTTTCACTATTACATGTGACAATAATCAAATCAAGATCAATTGAATATGTGAATTGTAACTTTTAGACATAACCGTACTTTATGTAGCGCTGTAGCAGAAGAGGCAATGCTTTAAATGTTTATATATGCAGATAGTAATTACCATGTCAACGGCAATAAATGATGGGAATTTGAAATCATAGCATTATAAAACAAAGGCACAAGAAACTTGACAGATATCAGTTAGCTACTCAGAAGCTTAGTGTATAACTCAATAAGACATCAAAGTAGAGCATCAATTTTTGATTGAGGTTTCATTTTATTTCTCCTAATATCTATCTTTTACCATGTTTTGAAGGCGAGTGACCCATGCTGCACTATTTTTCTATGTGCACAAGCAACCCCCACTGTCTATCCAAGTTGTCAATCATCATTTATGAGCTTGGCAGACTATATCAGCAAACAATTTCTGGTGGGGTTTCAAGCCATTGCTCTTGGATTTTGTTAATACATGACTTTAGGATTTTGTTAATCCTTGACTTTAGGATGAACGGTGTTTACAACGTTTGTAAATTGACACCCAGGTCTGACTTTCCCATGTTGGTTTTGACCTTTAGGCGCCACTTCAGCAGCAACCTCCCAACATCACAACTTTCAACTTCACACACCAGGTCAGTTGTGACCTCAGGACTCCATCTTATTGGCTTCCATGCTACACAAGTGCATCGATGTTGAGTCGCTGTTCGATGCATGTTTGCCATCAGTAAGGGCCTGGGTAAGATGCTCTTTCAAAGAGTCAGTGTAGACTCAATAGGCCAAATGGCCTCCATCTGCACTGTTGGGATTCTATGGTTCTATAATAATGGCAGAAAAATGTAAATTCAAGCAAGAGATATTTCTTCATCTAAGAAACGTAGAACAATTACTACGGAAACAAAAATGGAAATAATTAAGAGG
The DNA here is from genome assembly GCF_964213995.1 of Mustelus asterias. Lineage (NCBI taxonomy): Eukaryota > Metazoa > Chordata > Chondrichthyes > Carcharhiniformes > Triakidae > Mustelus > Mustelus asterias. The sequence continues at coordinate 43,923,158 of NC_135803.1, forward strand.
TCTGAAAAGGATGTGATGCACACATGAAATTGGTAAAGCTTTGGATATCCCCTGAAACTCTACCATGAGCATCCTGAATGACAAGCTAAGATTCAGGAACATGTTAAGGGTTTGTTTCCTATGTAATCAACTGTGATAACTAAGCAGCATGTTGGATTTAATGTTCAGGTTCAGAAACTGTTAATGGTTTGGCTGGAGAACCAAACTCAACACTGTGCTCCAGTGAGCATAATTCAGGAAAAGGCTGGGAGTCTTTATGATGATCTAAAGAAGCACAGAAGGTGTTTCTAATGTTGAGCCTTTTAATGCAAATAGGGGGTGTTTTTTTTTATTAATTCATGGGATATGGGCGTCACTGGCTGGCCAGCATTTATTGCCCATCTCTCGTTGCCCTTGAGTGGCTTGCTGGGCTATTTTAGAGGGCAGTTGAGAGTCAACCACATTGCTGTGGCTCTGGAGTCACATGTAGGCCAGACCAGGTAAGGACAGCCGATTTCCTTCTCTAAAAGATACTAGTGACCCAGATTTGTTTTTCTGACAATCAGCAATGGTTTTATGGTCATCAGTAGATTTTTAGTTCCAGATATTTTTTATTGAATTCAAATTCCACCATCTGCCGTGGCAGGATTCAAACCCACGTCTCCAGAACATTAGCTGAGTTTCTGGGTTAATAGTCTAGCGATAATACTACTAGGCCACCACCTCCCCATATTTAATTGCCTTAAAGCCAGGGTTAAATTACCTAACAACAAGGTCCAAAGATGTGCGGGTTAGGTTGATTGGCCATGCTAAAATTGCCCTTAGTGTTGTGAAATGCGTAGGTTAAAGGGATTAGTGGGTAAAATATATGGGGGTAGGGCCTGGGTGGGATTGTGGTCGGTGTAGACTCGATGGGCCGAATGGCCTCTTTCTGTGCTGTAGGGATTCTATGATTTCTATGATCTCAAGTGAAATTCCAGTGTTGAGGAGGCAGCTCGTGTTTTTGCTGAGGCACTGACTGAAGTCATTGACAAGGATGTGCATTGTGCTCAGCAAGTTTTTAATGTTGACAAAACTGGGTTATTTGCGAAACAAGTGCTGTTGAGAAGCTACATTGCCAAAGAGGAGAAATCCATGCCAGGTTACAAAGCTGCTCAACATTGGCACCAAGCAGTAGAGTGAGCCTATGCTGTGAGTGACTTTAAATTTTGACTTTTGATTTTGTACCATTCAGAAAACCCCAGGGCTTTCAAGGGATATTCCAAGGCATTTCTCCCAGTGATACAGAAATCCAGTCGTAAGGCATGGGTCATTAGGAACATCTTTGAGAATTGGTTTAACCACTATCTTTGTGCCAAGTGTCAGGGATTATTGCAGCAGAAATAATCTTATATCTAAAACATAGTTACTCCTGTACAATGCTCCTGATCATTCCGCTTTGGGGAGCACAACGGCACAGTGGTTAACACTGCTGCCTCACAACACCAGGGACCCGAGTTCGATTCCTGGTTTGGGTCACTGTCTGTGTGGAGTTTGCACGTTCTCCCCGTGTCTGTGTGGGTTTTCTCCTACAGAATAAATAGGTGCGGGTTAGCTGCATTGGCCATGCTAAATTGCCTCTTAGTGTTCCGGGATGTGTAGAGTAGAAGGATTAGCGGGGTAAAAAGCGGTTACGGGAATAGGGCCTGGGTGAGATTGTCATCGGTGTGGACTCGATGGGCCAAATAGGCTTCTTCTGCACTGTAGGGATTCTATGATTCTATCCTTGATGATGTGCATCGTGACATCAAAGTCTTTCTGTGCTCAACATCACCTCATTGTTGCTACCCATGAACCATGGTGTAATTGCATACCTTAGGCACACATTTGCACAGACCATCAAGACAACTGAGAAAGAAGGTGAATCAACTCTCAAGGAACTTTGGAAGGGCTTCACATTTACCATGTGGTTAAGAACATGAGTGAAGCATGGAATGAAGTTACACAATTAAATTTGCTTGTTGTTTGGAGAAGATTGTATCCTGAGCTCGTGTATGACTTCCAAGGCTATATGGATACTGCTGAAGATATGACCAGAAATGTGGTTGAAATGGGTGAATAACTCAAATCAGACATTGCGCCAGAGGATGTTGATGAATTGCTGGCATCACATTCTGAAGAATTAACTAATGAGCACCTCACTGAATTGGAAGAGCAACAAATGGTAAAGAAGAGGAAGGTGCATTGTTCCTCGTAAAGTCTTAATGGCACATATATTGACCGAGTCACTTCAACATTTGGAAGTTGCCACATCCTTATTTGAGGAACGTCACCCCAACAGTGAATACAGTGCATCAGTGAATAGGAGTATATATGACATGTACAGAAGATAAAGAGAAATTTACAAGGAAAAGAGGAGAACATTTGTCCAAATTTCCTTGGACACTTTCTTTCAGAGAGCTAAGAAGACTCCAGAAAACCTGAAGCCAAGAATCCTAAGGAAACACCAACCAACGACCATTCAAAATCACCAACACAAGTCCAAACTCACCCATGAATCCAAGAATGAAGACAACAAATTACTGTTAGGTTTTAAAAATTTGTCTGGGCTTTTTAGATAATTTGTAGATAATGTACAGTGGACAGTACTTTACAGTTTCTATGATTTTTATGTCAATATACTATTGTTGATAAATTATTGTAGTATTCTGCTATACTGTACACACTAAGACTCTCAGAAGTTCATGGTTAAACAGGCAACTGACAGTGATCAATAGCTTTAATATATCCTCCACACTAACCAAGGAACTTGTGCTAAGGTGTGCAGGCATCAACAATCACCTCAGTGACTTGACAGGGCAAGAGTTGAGGGTATTTAACATTCCACGTGCCCCATGAAGTAATTCCAGGTCTTGGTTCAGGAACCAACCCGTATGGCATTGGTTCCATGGGATCCTGTGGGATTTTCCAGCCAATCCCGCCAGCAGGACCTACTAGTCCTGTGAACGGCAGCGACTCGCTGCGGATTCCCTGGCAGCCGAGTGTGTGAAAAATAGGAAATCCCATTGACAACAGCAGGACCAGAAGATCTCACCGCGGACCAATGGCAGACGGACTCCACCACCTCAGCACATACTGCAGTGGGCAGAAAATCCTGCCCACTGTTCCTATGAGAAAATTGGTGCTGACTTATGATGTTTTGACTTGCAATGCAGTTTTTAGGAACCAATTGTGTTGTAAATCTGAGGACTGCCTGTACTACTAATTTTTATGGTTCAATGTTGATTTAAAATAATATTTTAGGATTTTGCCTTAGCCATTTCTTTAAATAGTTCAATTTCAATTCTTGTCTGCTGAGTGAGACATTTAAACAGTTAAAAGCAGCCTGAAAACAGGAAAGCTATTGTATCTGTAACGAAACAACACATGGCACGGTGGCACAGTGGTTAGCACTGCTGCATCACAGTGCCAAGCTTCAATTCTGTCTTTGGGTGACTGTCAGTGTGGAGTTTTGCACATTCTCCCCGTATATCCGTGGGTTTCCTTTGGGTGCTTTGGTTTCCTCCTACAGTCCAAAGATATGCAGTTAGGTGGATTACCATGCTAAATTGCCCCTTCGTCTCCAAAGTGTATAGATTAGGTGGGCTAGCCATGGTAAATGTGTGGGGTTACAGCAATAGGGCAGGGGGGTGAACCTGGGTAAGATGCTCTTTCAGAGAGTTGGCGCAGACTCGATGGGCCAAAAGGCCTCCTTCTGCACTGTAGGGATTCTATAGTTGGTCCTATGGTTTTTGATAACCGAATGACCTTAAAGGTACCAAAATGTCAAGGAAACATAATGCCTTAAAGAGAGAAACATATTTTGAATTCAAGCATGGCTTTTTATTTTGATATTTGTTAAATAAAACCCTGCCTTTGAATTAGACTTAGACTTTCTAATACCTTGATCTATAAACCATGTCTACAGCATAAGAACCCCTCTATTTCATGAAAACATTTTGATAGGGATTACTACTAACATTTGTTCTTAATTCCCTGTGAGAATAGGTTAGCATGTTTGTATGAATTGCCTACAACAGTTTGTATTATTGATAACAGGATGTAGCATTGTTTGAACTGCAATCTAAAATGATGTGTCATTTGTTTACAATGGAATGTAACCACGGAGAGCCTAGAAAATAAGAGATGGATATTTGTTGCAGTCCATGAGCCTAGATATACAGCTGGTATGACACTAGATGACCCTCACTCTTTCCAATGAAAAGCTTAATTCTCACTATTTCCTCATAAGGAATGGGGAACCTTTGGAATTAGGGATAAAAGTTGGAAACTCAGAGCCTTCCTCAGCAGAGTTCCACCATAGCCTCTGCGGCTCAATTTTTCTGTGACACGGTCCAACGTTACTTCTGGGACACAAGGAGAAAGAAACATTCCCAGCACTCAAGGCAGTCTGGGTCTTGAGGGATAATCAACTGCAATGCTGTCTTTCACAGTTTTTGTTAAGTATACATAATATCTTGCTTAATCAATTCTACTTGATTCATTATTATTGATCATTCATACCTGGTTAGGTCAGGCACTACTAAGGCCCCATTTTTATGAATTGATAATTCAGAACCTCAATACTTGAATTATTTTTACATCAAGATCCTTAAAAACTTACAGTAATATATTGATGTATTTGTAATTTCTTATCAATATTTTATAACATTCTTACTCAACATCGACCAGAGGTAGTAAAATACCTTCTAGCTTACCACAAGAAAGTAATGACAATTGGAGAAATGTTTATATATTTCAGTGCATGGGCCAGCATTGATTATTTCCTTTTATTTTTGACCTAACTTTTTAAATTTGTTCTTTTGATTTCATCTATTTTTCTTTCTTTCTTTCTCTGTTACTTCCATTACCTTCTGACCGATACTTTTGGCTGCTTTGTCCTGCATGCTGTTGAGCTTCTTGACTGTTGTTGTAGCCGCACTCATCCAGGCAAATGGAGAGCATAAATAATGTTTTTCTGGACCATATATTGAGGAACCATCAAGGGAATAGGCCGTCTTGGACTGGGTATTATGAAATGAGAAAGCATCAGTTGGCAATCAAGTTGTGAGGGAACCCTTGGGGATGAGTGACTATAATATGATAAAATTCCTTAACAAGGTGGATAGAGATAGTTGATTCTGAGGCCAGGGTCCTGAATCTCAATAAAGGTAACTATGATGGTAAAAGGGATGAGTTGGTTATGATGAAAAGGAAGGGTAGTAGACAGGCAATGGCAAGCATTCAAGGAACAAATAAGTGAACTCCAAAAATTGTTTCTTCTTATTTGGTGCAAGAGTGGAAAGGTAACTGTGACAAAACCATGACTTACAAGGGAAAGTAGCAATAGTATTAGATTCAAAAAAGATGCATACAAATTGGCAAGAAAAAGCAATAGGCCTGAGGATTGGGAGCAGTTCAAATTCAGCAAAGGCGGATCGAGGAATGTACTAAGAAGGGGAAAATAGAGTATGGAAGTAACATAAAAATTGACTGTAAAAGTTTCTATAGGTATGTAAAGAGAAAAAGATTGACAAGAATGAATGTAGGCCCCTTACAGTCAGAAACAGGGAATTCATAATGGGGAACAAAGAAACCAAGGAAAGGAACTAAATTTGTACTTTCCTTCTGTCTTCACAAAGGAAGACATAAATAATGTACCAACAGTTCTGAGAAACACAGGTTTTAGTGAGGTGCTGAAAGAAATCAGTACTAGTAGAGAAATGGTTTTGGGGAAATTAATAGGATTGAAGGCAGATAAATCTCCAGGGCCAGATAATCTTCATCCTAGAGTACTGAAGGAAGTGGCCCTAGAAATAATAGATTCATTGGTGGTCATTTTCCAAAATTCTTTGGACTCTGGAATGGTTCCTACAGATTGGAGGGTGGCTAATGTAAGCCAGCTATTATAAAAAGGATATCGAGAGAAAACAGGGAACGATAGACCTGTGAGCCTAACATCAGTAGTGGGGAAGTTGTAAGGGTGTATTATCAATGATTTCATAGCACAGCATTTGGAAAACAGTGGTATAATCAGACAAAGTCAACATGGATTTCCAAAAGGGAAATCATGCTTGACAAATTTAATGGAATTCTTTGAGGGCGTAAATAGTAGAGTTGACCAGGGAAAACTGGTAGATGTAGTTTATTTAGACTTTGAGAAGGCTTTTGACAAGGTCTCACACAGCAGATTACTAGGTAAAGTTAAAACGAATGGGATTGCGGGTAATATCTTGAGATGGATAGAAAACTGATTAGCAGACATGAAGCAAAGAGTTGGCATAAATGGGTCTTTTTCCAGTCGGCAGGTAGTGACTAGTGGGGTACCGTGGGGATCTGTGCTAGGACCCCAAATCATTATATGTTAATGATTTAGACAAGGGAACTAAATGTATTATCTTCAAATTTGCAGATGATACAAAGTTGGGTGGAAGGGTGAACTGTGAGGAGGGTGCAGACATGCTTCATCATAATTTGGACAGGCTGAGTGAGTTGGCATATACAAGGCAGATGCAGTATAATGTGGATAAATGTGAAGGGTTATCCACTTCGGTAACAAAAATAGGAAGACAGATTATTATTTGAATGGGTGAAAGTTGAGAGAGCTGTATTCTCAGCAAGACCTTGGTGTTCTCGTGCATCAGTTGCTGAAAGTAAGCTCACAGGCACAGCAGGCAGTAAAGAAGGCAAATGGTATGCTGGCCTTCATAGCGAGAGGATTTGAGCACAGGAATAAGGATGTTTTACTGCAATTATATAGGGCATTGGTGAGGCCACACCTGGGGTGTTATATGCAGTTTTGGTATCCTAATCTGAGGAAGGATGTTCTTGCTATAGAGGGAGTGCAGCAAAGGTTTACCAGGTTGATTTCTGGGATGGCAGGACTGACATACGAGAAGAGACTAAGTCAGTTCGGATTATATTCATTGGAGTTTAGATGAATGAGTGGGGATCTCACAGAAACTTATAAAATTTGAACAAGATTAGACAGAGTAGATTTAGAAAGAAAGTTCCCAATGGTGGGGGTGTCCAGAAGTAGGGGTCATAGTTTGAGGATAAAGGATAAAACTTCTCTGACTAAGGAGAAATTTCTTCACCCAGAGAGTAGTAAATCTGTGGAATTAGTAGTTGAAGCCAAAACATTGTGTGATTTCAGGAAAGAATTAGGTATCGCTCTTGAGGCTGAAGGGATCAAGGGATATGAGGGGGGGGGGGGGGGGGAAGAGACCAGATCAGGGTACTGAATTCGATGATCAGCCATGATCATGATGAATGGCAGAACAGGCTTGAAGGGCCTGCTTCTATTTTCTATGTATGTATCAATGTTACTTGCCACTTATTAGCCCAAGCCTGTAAGTTGTCCAGCTCTTGCTGCAAATAGACACAAACTGCTTCAGTATCTGAATCATCAAGAATGGTGCTGAGCCTTGCACAATCATTAGTGAACATCCCCACTTTTGACCTTATGATGGAGGAAAGGTCATTGATGAAGCATAAAAGCAAATTACTGCGGATGCTGGAATCTGAAACCAAAAGAGAAAACGCTAGAAATTCTCAGCAGGTCTGGTAGCATCTGTAAGGAGAGGAAAGAGCTGACATTTTGAGTCCAGATGACCCTTTGTCACCTTTGACAAACTGTTTGTGACATACATAAATGGTACAGATGAGAATGTGGGGAAATGATAAAGTTTGGAGATGACATGAAGATTGGTAGGGTGATTAATAATGAGAAAGAAGGTCTTAGGTTGCAGGAAGATATAGTTGAGTGGTCAGATGGGCAAATCAGTGGCAAATTAAATGTAACCCTGAATAGTGCAAGATGATACACTTTGGAAGGAGTAACAAGACAAGTTAGTACTCAATGAATGGTAGGATACAGAAAGCTCAGAGGAACAGGGGGATCTTGGATACTTGTCCACAGATCCATGAAGGCAGCTGGACAGGTTAATAGGGTAGTTAAGGACATAACAGCATACAGGACACACATCTTTATCAGTCATGGCATAGGTTATAAGAGTAGGGAGGTTCTGTTGGAGCTGCACGGAACTTTGGTTAGACCACAGTTGGAGTACTGTGTGCAGTTCTGGTCACCACACTATAGGAAGGATGTGATTGCACTGGAGAGGGTGAAAAGGAGATTCACCAGGGTGTTGCCTTGGATGGAGTATTTGAGCTATGAAGAGAGACTGGTCAGGCTTGGGTTGTTTTTTTTAAAAGAGTAGAGAAGCCTGAAGGGGGATGTGATTGAGGTGCATAGGCTTGGCAGAATGACCCCATTAAGGATTGTTCCCTGAGGGTCATGTGACCAAACCAGGCAGCTGAGCCACTCAAGTGCAAGGGCACATATCCTGGATCAGGGAGGATTCTCAGTTGGATCCAGGGAGGAGTGTTGTATAGTCGCATGGTTATTTTGTCTGACCCTATTAATGTGAATGAGTATTTATTTGTTGAATTGCCTTCAATTTATTCCAAATGGTTATGAGGGTTAAAAATATAGATTTTATGAAGCATCTTTCTCATTTATGCAGAATTTTATCAACAAAGTGCAAACACTAGTGACCCAATCCTAATGAAACTGTTCATGTCCCATGTACCATAAAGATAGGAATGCCTTTTCTGAGAAATGTCTTGCAGTCACTTCTGACATAAATAATTTCTCCGTGGGTTTTCTGTTTCTTTTTCATCTTTATTTCATCATAGCTTTTTAATCAGAAAGTTTTACTCTCTGTGTACATTTGAGTAAATAAGCATTATTAGCCAATAATAGTTACTTCAGCTATTCAGGCAAATGTGATGAACAATCAGCAGATGTAACATGTTGAAATGTGGTATCGATTTTTAATTTTGTGTATAAATCAATATACAGATAGTATATAAATATATGGCAGGGTCAGTTGGCTAGTGTGCGGTTCAGGATAACGACAACACTTTGATTCCCTTTCTGATTGGTGTTAATTAGAGACCTGCCTCCTCACCCTGACCATGAGTGTGGAAGGCAATGGCAAAACCCCACTGAAATATCTGCCAATGAAATAGCTCAGGATGAAGCATCAGAAGATAATGAGCCAGGGACCTGCAGACAGAGGACCTTTCAGACAGAGCATACATGACATTATATATATAATTGCACAGTGTGGTGAGCAAACTGAGATGTAATATATACCTAATTACTTCTCCTATAGTAAATTATTGGACAACTTCATTGGAATATTTTAAGTATTAAGTTGGCAGGTGTCCAATTGAATAAAGGAGCTTGCTCTCTTCCCTGGCTCTCCCGCTCCCGTTTCTCATCCACATGCTACCTATCCCTCCTCAAAATAATTTTTAAAACTCCAGTTACTACATGCACGCAGATGACAGCCAACTACACTTCTCCAACATCTCCCCTCTGGACCCCTCTACTGCCTTTCAATTCTCCAACATCCAGTATTGGAAGAAGAGAAATGTCCTCCAAAAATGTAAAAGGTCCAACAAGGGACGGCCCCACGCTGGATCTAATTCTGGGGAATGAAGCCAGACAGGTGTTCAAAGTGCCCATGGGGAAGCATTTCAGTGATAGCGACCAGAAGTTTTTAATGTCTAAAGTACGATTTAAGTTTGGGAAAATAATGGTCTGCAAAAAACAGTTTTGGTTTGAGGGAAGGAAGATTCCATTGATGTAAGGCAGGATCAGGCCAAAGTAAACTGGGAAGAGCTTCTTTTGGGAAAATCTACAACAGAGCGGAGGGGGGAGAGGGGCTTCAGAAAGGTAATGAGGAGAGTACAGGCCTTCCTTTAGGGTGAAATGTAGGAGCAACAAGTCCAGAGAACCCTGGATGCTGCGGACAAGACAGAAAAGAGAGACTTTTAGCAGATAAAAAGGGAGCAAATCAGCAGAAGCTTTGGTGGAATATAGAAAGTGCAGGAGGAAGCTCAAGAAAAAGAGGGGGCATGAAAAAGCACTGGTGGGTAAGATCAGGGAGAATCTCAAGATATTCTGTAAATAAATTAAGGGAAAGAGGATAACTGAGGGAAAGAGTAGGGCCTGTTAGGGACCATGGTGGCAATGTATGTGTGAAACTGGAGGACATTGGTAGGGTGTTAAACGAGTACTGCACATCTGTCTTCACTCAGGAGAAGGATGTAGGTACAGAATTTGGAGGGATGCACCATGAGGCTTTTGCACAGTTTGGCATAGGGAATCAGGAGGTATTGAAGGTTTTGGTGGGCTTAAAAGTGGATAAATCCCCAGGTCTGGATAGGTTATATCCTCAGTTGCTATGGCAGGCAAGGGAGGAAATTACAGGGGCTCGGATCCAAACTTTTAATTCCTGTCTGGCCACAAGGGAGATGCCAGTGAATTAAAGGACAGCTGATGTTTCATTTTTCAAAGAGGGTGTTGAAATGAACCAGGGAATTACCAGTGAGTCTCACATCAGCGATAGGGAAAATTAATTTGCACTTGGAAAGGCAAACTTGACCAGAGATAGTCAGCATGGCTTTGTCAGAGGGAGGTCATGTCTAACAAATTTGATTGTATTAATTTAAAGGAAGTGATTAAATAGTGCAGTTAATGTAGTTTATGTAGATTTCAGCAAAGCATTTGGGATCCAGGGTAACATGGCAAGTTGGATCTAAAACCAGTTTGGTGGTAGAAGGCTGTTTGTGTGACTGGAGGCTGGCATCCAGTGGCATACCAGGGGGATCAGTGCTAAGTCCCTTACTGTTTGTGACATACACAAATGGTACAGATGAGAATGTGGGGAAATGATAAAGTTTGGAGATGACATGAAGATTGGTAGGGTGATTAATAGTGAGAAAGAAGGTCTTAGGTTGCAGGAAGATATAGTTGAGTGGTCAGATGGGCAAATCAGTGGCAAATTAAATGTAACCCTGAATAGTGCAAGATGATACACTTTGGAAGGAGTAACAAGACAAGTTAGTACTCAATGAATGGTAGGATACAGAAAGCTCAGAGGAACAGGGGGATCTTGGATGCTTGTCCACAGATCCATGAAGGCAGCTGGACAGGTTAATAGGATAGTTAAGGACATAACAGCATACAGGACACACATCTTTAACAGTCATGGCATAGATTATAAGAGTAGGGAGGTTCTGTTGGAGCTGCACAGAACTTTGGTTAGACCACAGTTGGAGTACTGTGTGCAGTTCTGGTCACCACACTATAGGAAGGATGTGATTGCACTGAAGAGGGTGAAAAGGAGATTCACCAGGGTGTTGCCTTGGATGGAGTATTTGAGCTATGAAGAGAGACTGGTCAGGCTTGGGTTGTTTTTTTTAAAAGAGTAGAGAAGCCTGAAGGGGGATATGATTGAGGTGCATAGGCTTGGCAGAATGACCCCATTAAGGATTGTTCCCTGAGGGTCATGTGATCAAGCCAGGAAGCTGAACCACTCAAGTGCAAGGGCGCATATCCTGGATCAGGGAGGATCCAGGGAGGAGTGTTGTATAGTCGCATGGTTATTTTGTCTGACCCTATTAATGTGAATGAGTATTTATTTGTTGAATTGCCTTCAATTTATTCCGAATGGTTATGAGGGTTATGGACAGGGTGGATAGGAAGCAGCTCTCCCCCTTCGTTGAAACATCAAAAATGAGGGGGCGTAGTTTTAAGGTGAGGGATAGGAGATTTAGAGATGGTTTGAGGAAACATTTTTTCACCCACAGCGTGATGGGAGTCTGGATTGCACCGCCTGGGAGGGTAATAGAGGTGGGAAATCTCGCAAGCTTTAAAACATATGTGGATGAGCACTTGAAATGTCGTAACATTCAAGGTTATGTGGCCAAGTGCTAGAAAGTGAGGTTAGTGTAGAGTTAGTGTGGTTTTGTCAGTGCAGATACAATGGGCTGAAGGGTCTCTTCTGTACTCTGTATGACTCTATGAAAGGTCAGACTGAGTTTAGGAATAAATAGGATCAGACAGTTACTCTAACTGTATTGACACTTCTGTACAGCTAGTTCAGCCAGCTCGCAAAAGCAATGAAGCAATAGTGAGGACAGGGATTAATTCAATTAGCTGGTTCAAAAAGTTTCAGGACCAACAAACTGACACAGATTGATTTTTACTCAGAGGGAAAATTAAAATGGTGAGGGGTAGTGTGAAAGGAAATCTCTATAATGTCACTCACCTGAGGCCTATAACATTTAAATCCCAGTCCTTATTTCAATGTGACTGACAGACTGCTCATCCAATTGTATTGGCAGGTAGGTGCCATATATCCCATGGGCCTCCAAACGTTTGCCAAATATGGAAATGCACATCAACACATTCCCTAATTCCAGATTGCACTGTTAATCACATTAAAATAAGGAATGGGAGTTAAAAGTTACAGCCCTCATGGGAGTGACATCATGGAGACTTCCTTTCACACTCGCCCTCACCATTGCTGGAACAGGGACCGCCGGAATGATTCGCAGAGCAGCCCCTTGAAGGACCACGTGGAGACCAGATGAAGGAAAAGGTACTGTTACACAGCACTTGCAGGACCACCCTCTGGGCCACCATTAAAAAGGTCTGGATGGAGGTGGTTGATAGGATTAGTGCAAACAGCAACAGCCTCTGAACCAAGCATTAGTGCAAGAAAATAAATCAATCATCTCATTAGAGCAGCAAGGTTTAGTCCATCTCTTCATCCCTCAATCTTTCTCAACAATATCCTCAGCCAATCACTATCAACAATTCCCTTTCCTTCATCATATCCTTCAGCATTCAATCACAAGGGCACACTGTAACACCTTGTTTTTTATTTTGCCCACACTCATCCTTTGCTCTTTTCAAACTGTACATTATCATCCTCTTCTTACATCCGAGCAATTGCACAGCAACCAACTTCTCTCAGCATGCTTTCCTCATTTCACATTTCACACGTGACTTTACAGTTATCACCTCCCCATCCTTGTTCCACCGTGTTTCTTCTCAAGCTTTTATCACATGCATAAAATGCACAAAACCTACTTGTCTCCACTTATCTTTTTAAAACCACTTGCTAACCTTCCCATCAGCTTATATAATCCAAAGACCTGGGAAAAAACTTTCCCACAACAGCATTTACAACAGCAACTTCAAACTTTCAATTGTGTAACCGACAGTCTTCCATTCACCACAATATCTCAGTAGCTGTCGATTTGCTCTCCCAGTCCCACAACTCTACCTTTGATGCCTTTGTTCTTAACAAAACCTTTAATCCCTCCCATTCTGGTTATTCCCACTATTATGACCCTCACATTTGCTCTCTCCAGACTAAGGAGATACAGACCAAAACATGTGTGCTAAGCAACTGGTTTAGCCATACATCATCAGATCTGACTGGACCATACCAAACACTCTTGGGCCTCAATCTTTCTGCCAAAGTCACCCAGTATTCCAGGAATATCCAGTTCTGGCTTGTGTTCCCCCACCATTAATCATCTCACCCCTACTCCTCTACCCTCACCTTCAACAAATGTGAAAAGCTTACGAACTTGTCACTACGATTGAGACCATCTGTTCTGCAGCTTCCCTGTTTTTACCACCAAACCTCTCCATAGCCTCACCTACACCCAATCTCCAGCCCCAAACCTATCTTTCCCTAGTTTTTCACCCATCTCCTGTCACGCCTTTTAAGCTCATGATGTCTGACACCCAGCTCTTACCCTATTTTTTACTGATCTCCTGACTGCCCAATTGTCCTTCCTGGCTTCTATGGCTAACTGACATTGTAAATGGCATCCTGTCATTAGAGACGGTTCCCTTCCTTTCAAAACCACATTTATTACTCAGATTTTCTAAACGTCCTTGACACCTGCCCTTGCAAACTACTAACACTTACCTAAACTCCCTTTCTCTCCAAAGGCTTTGAATTTCCATTTATTTCCTTAAGACTCTGTGACGGACCACATAATATTTTTTCTATATTGAAGGTGAAATATAAAGCAAGATGTTGCTGGTACAGCTTTCTGGGATAAATTTACAGCTAGTCACTATATACCTTGCTCAACAGTGGATCCAACAACAGGAATAATTCTCACACAATTCTTGAATGTTTTAGTCACTATATTAAATAATATTTTATTGTTCTAAAATTCTACTTAACCCTGTTGGTAAATTCGCTAATTATGACATTTGATAATCTCTAATACATCAGACAGTCCCATTTAATCGACAGCTGCAAATAATTATTTGTCATGAATCTCAGTGCATTTCACGGTAAATTCTCTCATGTAAACACTTCAGTTAAATGTGCACATAATTCCAATCTCAATCTCTTCAGTCTCCAATCACTTGACAGTGGTTTAATTTGATCTCTGGCAATACAAAGCGTCCTGAAGGCAAGGGTTTAAATTCAAATATCATGAAAAACACTGCAGTCAATATTGATGTCCAGAGGCATCCTCACATTACAAATTAGGCTCTCAGGAGAGCAACATTTAAATGAAGACCTCCGTGTGGTGCTCTGTTTATCTTGGTTCGTTCCTGCACTTCACATCAATCTTCATTGGAAGCTTTGTACATGAGCATAATTTTCATAGCAATGCATGCAAAAATGAACAAAGGCTTTGAGAGAGAAATAGTTTCAGATGAGCTTTTAATCCATATGATGAAAATCAATAAACATTCTGTTTCCAAGGTGAAAATTTGCACATTATGCAACAAAATAGTAATTTTAATCGCGTTTGATTTAACAGAGCACAGATTCTGCACACAGGCATGCTTGAAAATGATACAAAATATTCTTGTGATTCAAGCCCATGGTGACAGAATCAGTTCAGTGCTTGATTTGACTAATCCAACCGTAGTTCACAAAAACCTGCAGAAATCTGGGTCTGTGATGTCAGCACTCTGGCAACGATACCAACATATGAATGAGGAGTAGGCCATTCGGCCCCTTGATCCTATTCCACCATTTGATAAGTTCTTGGCTGATCTGAGTATGGCTTCAACTTTCCTTTCCTGCTAGAAAAGCAGCACATTATTTAAATGCAGAGAGACTGCAGAATTCTGTGTCACAGAGAGCTCTTGGTGTCCTGGTTTCTGAAGTTAGTATGTAGGTACAACAGGTGATTTAGAAGGCAAATTGAATGTTGCCATTCATTGAAAAGGGAATGAAATATTAAAGTAGGGAAGTGTTGCTACAGATGTGCAGGGCATTGATAAGACCACATCCAGGGTAATGTCTACAGTTTTTGTCTCCTTAATTATAAAAGAGTATAATTTAGTGATAAGCAGTTCAGAGAAAGTTGACTCAACTCACTCCTGAGATTGGCAGTTCGGGGGGGGGGGGGGGGGGGGGGTAGGAAGGAAGGCTATCTTATGAAGGAAGATTGGGCAGGTTTGGCCTGCACCCTTTGGAGTTTAGAAGAATGGGAGATGATTTTATTGAAGCGTGTAAAATCCTGAGGAGACTTGATAGGGTGGAAAATCATAGAATCTCTACAGTGCAGAAGGAGGCCATTCGGCCCATCAAATCTGCACTGACCACAATCCAACCCAGTCCCTATCCCCTTAACCTCACATATTTTCCCTGCTATTCCCCCTGACACAATGGGGCAATTTACCGTGGCCAATCAACTTAACCCGCACATCTTTGGACTTCTTGTCGTGTGGCAGACTAGAACTCGAAGACACAGTTTAAACATCAAGTCCTCCTTTTAAGATGAAGATTAGGTGACTTTTTTTCTCTCAGAGTGTCATTGGTCTATGTATTCTCTTTCCCAAAAAGCAATGAAGGATGGATCATTGAATTTACTCAAGGCTGAGTTTGATGAATTTTTGATAGACAAAGAAGTCAAGGGTTATGGGAGACAGACAGAAAAGTGGAGTTGAGACCACAACCAGATCAGCCATGATCTTATCAAATGACACGGCAGGCTTGATTGGCTGAATAGCCTATTCCTGCATCTAAGTTCTAAGGTTATAAGATATACCAGAAATTTTGGAACAAGTAATTCGCAGTTAAAATAATCAATTCTATCAAAATTATCAATTTGATCAAAATTATCAATGCTGAACAGAATATAGCAAAATTCAACAAAAATTCAGAAGTGTTTTATTCCTTTCCATGAAACGCTAATGTTGATGTTTGAAAATATTTCCTATTCAATTACCCTGAAGGGAATGAAAATCTAAGATTGGAAAGGGTAAACAGATTGTGACACATTTCAGGATTTCACTTTAATTTACAGCAGTTACATAAACCTTTGTTTCAAGAATGAACTTGCATCAAAAAAAAAGATTTGCTTCTCTGACAGCATGCCTTATGTTGCAGGGATTTCATTTAGCGGGGGCCCAATTCTCATTATCATTTCAATTCTCTCGGCTCTCTTCCATCTCTGAGGTGGTTGGTTAATTAGCATGACCTGACCCTCGCACTACAGCATTTTTCTTCTGATGAGTCTAATAGGCTATTGATTTTCTACCTTTAAAGAAATCAGGTTCATTTTTACCACTCAATCATGATATTAGCTGTCTATTATTTTGAATCCTCTGGACTGACAGAATGTCAGTGCCTCAGCCTGTTTGCGTGTGTCAGCAAAGCAACAAATGAGTAAAAGTGCAATGATCATTTTTTTGTTTGCAGGATAGATTATAGTTAATTTATTTTTACTGTAACAGCTATAATTCTACTAAATTACTTAACTCAACTGATGCCACATTTCTATCAAGTCATTTAACTATGAGCCATGAAAATATACTAGTTTTTTATATTTTGCTTTAGTTATTTGCAGATGATAACATAGGTTGAACGTAAGTATTTAAATAAACTTTTTTTATTCTTCTTTGTTTTCAGAAAGAACTCAGAAGATTCACCATTCTTCTGAAAGAGCCTTGGAAAAATTAAAAGGTATAGCATTGTCATTTTTCAATGCATCTTAATTTCATAAGTACTGACAGCATTGACGATTAAACATCAGCTGCCATCACAATTCTTTTCCATTTGTAACAGGCAAGATGTAGGAGCAAGCACACAGCAAACTGAATGTCTGACAGGAAACTAAGAAATAGCAGTTGGAACCTAATACATGATGCATGTCAGGTGAATTATTCAAACAAAATCAAAGGCCAAATACAATAAGCTGAGAGGGGAATGAAAAAGAAAATAAGTCTGAGAGAATCTGAGAATAGAATAGTGGCTAACATAAAATGGAACCCACCAGCCTTCTACCTGCATGTAAATATGATGTGGAGATGCTGGCGTTGAACTTGGGTGGGCACACAGTAAGAAGTCTCACAACACCAGGTTAAAGTCCAACAGGTTTATTTGGAATTACGTGCTTTCGGAGCGCTGCTCCTACATCAGGACTTACCTTATGAAGGAGTAGCGCTCCAAAAGTTCGTGATTCCAAATAAACCTGCTGGACTTTAACCTGGTGTTGTGAGACTTCTTACTGTGCATGTAAATAGTAAGTGGATAGCTGGAGACAGGGTGGGCAAAGAGGGTGATACCTTTAGAGGCTAGAATACTCAAATGAGTACTTTGTATCAATGTTAGCTAAGGGAGTGGATGTTAAGATACTGGTATACATAGAGATGGTAGAGGTAATGGATGGGGTAAAAATTGATAGGTAGGATAGACTGGAAAGATTGGTTATGCTTGGAGTGGATGCGTCAGCTAGTCGAAATGACTTGTATTCCAGGTTGTGAAAGAAAGTGGGCGTGGAGATAATGGAAGGGTTTGGCATAATTTTCCCTAGATAGGAGGAAACGCAAGGGACTTTGAGCATGGCAAATATGATACCCCTTTCCAAGAAAGGATGCAAGGTCAATGCTAATACATGCTGGTCGGTTTAACAGCAGTGGTGAGTAATGGCTTTGAAACAATCTTCAGGAAAAAAAATAACAAGGACTTGGAGAGGTTTTATTCAATTAAGGAGAGCCAGCAAGACTTATAATAGACAGATTGTATATGATTAATATAACTGAATTTTTTGATAAGTAACGGAAGAAGGAATTTAAAGAAAGTGTTGGACAAAGTACCGTACAAAAGGCTGGTTAACAAAATTGAGGCTCATGAAGTAAGAGGGTCAGTGTCAGTTTGGATAAAAAAAACTCAAGGATAGAAATCAATGCGTCTTGGTAGAAGGTTGTTATTCATACTGGAGGATGGCAGACAGTGATGTTCCCAAGGGTCAGTGCGAGGGCTGCTGTTTTATAGATATTGGAAGCCAGAGTAAAATTTCAAAATTTGTCAAATGATACCAAATGTGGAGTAATGGCAAAAGGTGATGATGATGACAATTGGCTCCAACAGGATGTAGATAGTCTAGCTGAAGGCACAGACAAATGGCAGATGGAATTTAATACACAGAAGTGTGAGGTGATGTATTTTGGCAGAAGGTATTGGGAGAGGCAATATATATTTAGTAATGCGTTTTAAATAGTATGCAGGGACTGAGGAAACCCACAGATTAATGTTTGTAGATCTTTGAAGGTAGCAGGACATATTCCAGGAGTAATTAGCAAAGTTTTGGGATGATATGCTTTATAAATAGAGATATTGAGTACATAGAAACATACAAAATAGGAGCAAGAGTAGACAACTCGGCCTCTACAAGGCACATGTCAGACATGTGATGGAATACTCTCCCCTTTGCCTGGATGGATGCAGCTCCAAAAACACTCAAGAACAAAACAGCCCACATGATCGGCACTCCATCCACAAACATTCACTCCCTCCACCACCAACACACAGTGGCAGTAGTGTGTACTATCTACAAGATGCACTGCAGGAACTCACCAAGGCTCCTCAGACAGCACCTTCTAAACCCACGACCACAACCATCAAGGACAAAAGCAGCAGATGCATGGGAACACCATGGCTTGCAGCTTCCCCTTCAAGTCACTTACCACCCTAACTTGGAACTATATCACTGTTCCTTCATTATCTTGCAACTCCCTCCCTCACAACACTGTGGGTGTACCTACACCACATAGGCTTCTGTAGTTCAAGAAGGTAGCTCATCACCACCTTCTCAAGGGAAATTGGAAGTGGGCAAAGAATGCTGCCCTAGCCAGCCAACCCCACAACACTTGAATGAAGAAAGAAAATGCACTAGGGTACCCAGATCACCATGCCTCTCAGAGCTTTGCAATCTCTCATCATTTAGATAATATGCTTATTTTTTATTCTTCCTGCCAAAATGGACAGTTTCACATTTTCCCACATTATACTCCATTTTCTACATCTTTGCTCACTCACTTGACCTAGCTATATCACTTTGGAGACTCCTTATGTCCTCTTCACAACTTGCTTTCCTGTTTGTCACCTGCAAATTTAGCAACCATACATTTTGTCCTTTTATCCAAGTTATCTACATAAATTGTAAAAAGATGAGACCCCAATACTGATCCCTGTGACACACCACTCGTTACATCTTGACAACCAGGAAGTTACCCATTTATGTCTGCTCTCTGTTTTCTGTTAGCCACCCAATGATCTATCCATGCCAATATATTACCCCCTGCACCACGAGCTTTTGTGGGGATTTTCCGCACCCCTCACGATGTTTCTCGGCGATAGGATGCCCCCTGCTGTTGGTCAGAGGCAGGATCTTCTGGTCCTACCACTGGCAATGGGATTTCCCACTTAATCCACCCCCCGCACCACCAGGAAACTCATGGCAGAAGGTTGCCATCAGGGGACCAGAAAATCCTGCCAGTGAGAAGAGCCAGAAAAATAGTCCCCTTTAGTTTTAGAACATCATAGCCAGAGCATCCACTTTCTCTGCAGCTACCTCTTTTAGAACCTGAGAATGTAGAGATTCTGCACTGGAGGGATTCTATGACTCTATGATGTAGGCCAACAGGTTTATTTTTAAAGTTTTTTAGTTTATTTATTAGTGTCACAAGTAGGCTTACATTAACACTGCAAAGGCGTTAATATGAAAATCCCACAGTTGCCACACTCCACACGCCTGTTTGGGTACTCCGAGGGAGAATTTAGCATGGCCAATGTACCTAACCAGCGTGTCTTTCAGACTGTGGGAGGAAACCAGTGCACTCGGAGGAAATCCATGCAGACACGGGGAGAACATACAGACTCCGCACCGACAGTGACCCAAGCTAGGAATCAAACCCGTGTCCCTGGTGCTGTGAGGCAGCAGTGCTAACCATTTTGCCGCCCGTGTCACATAGATATGTCAGATTTTATTCCTTTGGGTTTCTGCAGTATCTTTTCACGACTGAAATTAATTTCTTTAATTTCCTCACTTTTTAGCATCTGAGTTAACCTTTATCTGTGGCCTTCTACTGTGAAACAGACAAAATATTTGTTCAATGTCTCTGCCATTTTCTCATTCCCCATAATAATTCCTGCTGCCTCTGCTTCTAAGGTAATAATGTTAACTTTAGCAACTCTATTCCCTTTTATATACTTGTATCTGCTTTTATTTTCCTGGTTAGTTTACGCTCATTCTATTTTTCCCCTTTTTATCAACTTTTTGGTGGCCCTTTACGTGTTTCTAAAATATTCCCAATCTTCATTCTTGCTACTAGTCTTTGCAACCTTCTGAGCTTCTTCTTTTCATAGAATCATAGAATCCCTACACTACAGAAGGAGGCCATTCGGCCCATCGAGTCTGCACCGACCACATTCCCACCCAGGCCCTATCCCCTTAACCCCATGTATTACCCTGCTACTCCCTGACACTATGGAGCAATTTAGCATGGCCAATCAACCTAACCCACACATCTTTGGATTGTGGGAGGAAACCGGATCACCCGGAGGAAACCCACGCAGACACAGGGAGAATGTGCAGACTCCACACAGACAGTCACCCGAGGCTGGAATTGAACCCGGGTCCCTGGTGCTGTGAGGCAGCAGTGCTAACCACTGTGCCACCATGCCATGAAATATGCTCAACCCATCTGCTGTCAACACCATTTGCACCAGTACACTGATGGATTTCTTTTAACCTTGTTGAATGAATATGTGCGCTTACTGAAGTGACGGATGATGTTAGGGCCCTTTCCCCACTACAGAGTACAGTCTCAGAACCATTATAAATTCCCATGTCGGATGGAGAGTGTAAGTGATAGTCAGCAGCTCCATGCCATGAGCTGAAATTTTTTAATAATTTATTTATTATTGTCAAAAGTAGGCTTACATTAACACTGCAATGAAGTTACTGTGAAAATCCCCTAGCTGCCACACCCTGGCACCTGTTTGGGTACACTGAGGGAGAATTTAGCATGGCCAACGCACTTAACCAGCACATCTTTTGGACTGTGGGAGGAAACTGGAGCACGAGGAGGAAACCCACGCAGACACGGGGAGAATGTACAAACTCCACACAGATAGCGACCCGAGCCGGGAATTGAACCTGGGTGCCTGGTGCTGTGCAGCAGCACTGCTCACCACTATATCACCGGGATGCCCAATACTATTCTTAACTTACCTAGTAAGTCATAGATGAGTCTTTCTTGCTGATTTTTTGTTTCTCAATGGAAAGTATTTTTGCTGAATATTTTGAATTGTTTCTTTAAATGTTTCCCACTGTTTAGCCGATTTACCCAGTCAACCTCAATCAGTTCTCCCTATATAATTGGTTTTGTTTAAATCTGAGATCCTTGTTTGTGATTGGAGTACGTCACTTTCAAACTTGACAGAGAAGTCAATTGCACTGTGATCACTGGCTCCCAGCAAATCCTTTACTGAGATCAACTCTGCTTCATTACATAGTAGATCTACATAGTTTATCCCTTGTTGGTTCCAAAATCACAAAAATATTCTACAAACACATCTTCTAGACCAGTTGTACCAATTTGATTGGTCCAGTCTTTGTGAAGATGAAAGTCTTTATGTTACATTGACTTCATTCCACACTCAAATAATTTCTGTTTAATGCTCTGTCCAACAGTATAACTACTGTTAGGAGGCCTATAAACTATTCGCACCAGGATTTTCTGACTCTTGCAATTCCTAATCTCCCCCCGTAATGATTCTGCTTCCTGATCTCCTGAGCCAAGATCATTTCTCTCTCGTGTCCTTATGTCCTATATTACTATCAGTGCGACCCTTTCTCATTTGTCATTCTGCCTGTCTTTTCAAAATATTGTATGCTCTGGAATATTTACTTCCCAACCTTTGTCACCATGTAACCACAACTCTGTAATGGTGATTACATCTCAATCATTTATCTTTATTTGTGCCACGAGTTCATCTGCCTTTTCAAAATACCCCTGCCCTGGAATTATTTATTTCGCAGCTTTGGTCACCATGTAACTGAGTCTCTGTAATGATGATTAGATCTAAACCATTTATCTCTATTTGTGCTGCTAGCTCATTTATCTTAATGTGTATGCTTAACGCATTCAGATCAGAAGTCTTTAATTTATTTTTTTAACTGTTGTTTCCGAAATGAACCTTACACACAGATACACAATTACTATTAAACTTTCTGTTCCTTCCTGTCCTACTCTTCTTGCCCTTACATACATTGCTATATTGTTCTATTGCATCAAATTTTCTCCTTGGATTTCAAAACTTCCCTTCACCCAAACCTTTCCATTTAAAGCCCCATCTGTAGCACCAGTTACACAAATCGTCAGGTTTGAGTGGAGCCCATCCCAACAGGACGGCTCTCTTTTTCTGAGTACTGGTATCAGTGTCCAATATATCAAAAGCTCTTCTTCCCTTACAACTCTTTGGAGCCTTGTGTTTAATTTTTTGAACCTTGTGACTATTCTAATCAGTACGTAGCTCAGGTAACAAACCAGAAATGATTAGCTTTGATTCTCAACTTTTTAATTTGGACCCTAACTCTTCAAACTCTCTCAGAAGGACATAATTCCTGAGTTGTTGCTTCCTACATGGACCAAGACAACTTAATCCTCACACTCCAAGTTTATCTCCAGCCGCCAGGTGATGTCCTTAGCCATGCAGGTAACACTATCCACGGAGCTCCCAGTCACGTCTATGTAGAACAATGTCTATCCCCACGATTATTATCCCCTAATACCACCTACCTGAACAGCATCCTGCACCATAGTCAGTTTGCTCATCCATCCTGCAGTCCTTCTCATCCACACAGGTATCAATCACCTCGTATCTGTTTAAAGTCAAGGGTTGAGGCTACTGGATTTCCATTCCTGCCTGACTCTCACCCTCCTATTCCTGACCATCGACCAACTCTAAAGTTCTACCTAAACTAAGGGCTGTGACTGCCTCCCGAAACAAAGTGTCCAGGTAATCTCCCCCTCCCTGCTGCTCTGCAATATCTGTAACTCAGACTGCAGTTCAGTAGCTTCAACTTGAAGTTGCTCAAGCCACAAATATTTACTGCAGATATGATTGTCTAGGACAGGAAAGCATCCTACATATTCCACATGCTGCAGTCACAGTCTAACCTTATTTATTTAATAAGTCAATTAATTGTTAATTTACACAGCTAAAGTAATGGCAAATCTCCTGGCTTGGAGACAAAATAAGAACAGGTCACAGCTACTGGCAGCTGAAAAGGGGCATAAAAAGATGCACCTCTTTCTTCCTCTGCTTTGAATTCTCAATTGTACCAAATTTCCGATTTAGCATAAATACCTTGTCGCACTCAGTCCTCCTCCCACGTATCCTTCTCACATTCTGTGTTCCTATTCTTATGTACTATTCTTATGGGCGGCACGGTAGCACAGTGGTTAGCACTGCTGCTTCACAGCTCCAGAAACCTGGGTTCGATTCCCGGCTTGGGTCACTGTCTGTGTGGAGTTTGCACATTCTCCTCGTGTCTCCGTGAGTTTCCTCCGGGTGCTCCGGTTTCCTCCCACAGTCCAAAGATGTGCGGGTTAGGTTGATTGGCCATGCTAAAATTGCCCCTTAGTGTCCTAAGATGTGTGGATTAGCAGGTAAATGTGTAGGGATATGGGGGTAGGGCCTGGGTGGGATTGTGGTCGGTGCAGACTCGAAGGGCCAGATGGCCACTTTCTGCACTGTAGGGTTTCTATGATTCTATACTCATTTCTGTTGGCCTAATTAAACATTCTTTATTTTATACACTGGGATTCATGTGCTTTCTTCCTAACCACATGATGCATATTGCATTTCCATCGATCTACCAGCTTCCTTTATCTTTTTCTATTGGGAAGAAATTTTTGGCTACGTCTTTGAGGGTTGTTTATCTTTTAATTGTATTTCTTATTTTGACATCAATAGCCGTTTTCAGTATTTTTGAGGAACTTAAATAACTTAAAGATTTCATGAAGCTTTTTGAAGTATGCGCTATTATCTGCAATGCTGAGAATGCACAAGACATGACAAAAATATCACATTTCCAAACACAAGATAAAATGGTGAAAATATTGTTGATTCATGTGTATTACAGTTATAAACAGAAGTACATGTCATTAGCTTGAGACCACTTACTCTTGCTGTGAGGATGCTGAGTTCTGACTACACTGCCAAGTGTCTGGTTAATTCCTTATTTTCCATTTCCTGCTAAATGGGGAACGTGTTACATGACTTCTCCACACAAAGAACCTCCAGCAGCTCCATAATTAACTGAGAAACGGAACTGTCTCTTCTACCTGGGTATCTACACATATGTTATAGAATGTTATTATGCAACTTCTTATTAAAATTCATTGCTCATGTCAAAAGTGCCGTGACATCATCTCTGACTAAGAACAAGAAATTATGAAGGGTTGTGAATGAAGCCCAGTCAATCACGCAAACCAGCCTCCCATCCATTGACTCTGTCGACACTTCCGCTGCCTCAGAAAAGCAGCCAGCATTATGAAGGACCCACGCACCCCGGACATACTCTCTTCCATCTTCTTTCGTCGGAAAGAAGATACAAAAGTCTGAGATCCCGGTCCGACTGACTCAAGAACATCTTCTTGCCTGCTGCCATCAGACTTTTGAATGGACCTATTATATATATCTATCTATCAAGCTGATCTTTCTCTGAACCTTAGCTATGACTGTAACACTATATTCTGCACCCACTCCTCTCCTTCTCCACTTTGCACTCTATAAACAGAATGCTTTGTCTGTGTAGCGCACAACAAACAGTACTTTACATTGTATCCCAATACGTGACAATAATAAACCATATCAATTGCTGTTGCCATTGGTGTATATTCATGTTTAACTGCCATGAGTTCTGATTTTTTTCTGTTAGTTATTTTGATGTTTAACTAGCTGCTCCTGATTTTGAGTTTATTTCTTATATTACACTTCAGTATCTTTATATATTAAAGAAGATTAACTTTTACAACACATTTCGACTACCTTTTTGAGTCAAGTTACCACATCTTTCTGGCAATGAAAAATAAAATTGAGTTTCAGCACGTACAATACGAAGTTTTGCTCGGTTTGCCACGTGAGCGGCAGTCGAGTTCTAACCAGTGTGTTTCGTGAGTTTACTGATGGAAGACAAGTGAGCGGCACCATGGTTATGTTTGGGACTATCAGTGAGTTTTTGGAAAAGAACGAGGACTGGACTGAATATGTGGAAATGTCGGAACACAAATTCTTGGCAAATGGAATTGCAGATGAGGTGAAAAAGTGCTCAATTCTCCTGAGTGTGTGGGGGGGGAGAAGATTTGTCGGCTAGTGAGAAATTTAACTAAACTACGGAAACAAGGGGACATTTCATTTGCGGATTTAATTGCACTTGTCCAGAATTACCACCAACCCAAGCCCTCAGTAATTGTACAACCTCTCAAATTCCATAGTCATCTTCAGAAGACAGGACAGTCTGTAGCTAACCTTGTTGCTGAATTGCACCAGCTCTCTGAACCTTGTGAGTTTGGCGTAGTTTTGGAGGACATGCTTCAGGACAGATTAGTTTGTGGCATTAACGAGGACAGCATTCAGCGGCATTAGCTGGGACAGCCACTTTATTTTTAAGAAGGGTTTAGAAATTTTTCAGGGCATTGGAATGGCTGCCAATAATGCAAGTGACATTCAGAAGGCCACTGGCAGCATGCAGGCATGTGTACTGCATTAAATAAAGAAAGAGGCTGTATGTAAAAAGGTGAAGACAGTGTTTGGGGTGTGGAGGGTCACACTACGTGAATCATTGCAAGTTTATGGATGTTGTTTGTGATTGTTGCAACAAGAGGGTCATTTAGCTAAGAAGGGCCAGAGTGCTAGGAGAGCATTGAAGGCTGAACAGGGAACTTCAAATGCAAGGAAATGTCAGTCGATGGTGCATCGCTTGGAAAGCTCAGATACTTAATATGACTGAGGAGTGTGCAGAACCTATTAATGTAATACTGGGGGTCGATGTTGAACAAATCAAGATGGAGGTGGATGCAGGAGCTTCTGCATTAGTAATGTGAGGAGACCTTCTGGAAGATTTAGGACTCTAAGCAGGCACCAGCCCTTACTCAGGCAGGGATCAACCTTCGTACATACACCGGCAAGAATATACCATTTCTTGGAGCATTAGAGATGGACATTGCATATAACAGAAGCAAAAGTATTGCTCCTTGTGGTAAAAGGGCATGGCTCTCGTCTACTCCAGCCTGACTGGCCCAGAAAAACTCAGTTGGGTACATTGTGAGACACTACAGCTAAGTTGTTCATAGATCCTCAGACTGCTCCTCGCTTTATCAAACCAAGGACAGTGCCCTATATCATGAAAGACAAAGTGGGGTGGGGGGGGGAGTTGGAGCGGCTACAAGGGTTAGGGATCATTGGGCCCATTCAGTTCTCACGTTGAGCAGCTCCAATTGTTCTTGTTCTTAAAAGTGATGGTACTGTGTGCATATGTGGGGATTACAAACCTACCAATAATCAGGTTTCCAAGCTGGATGCTTACCTGTTACTGAGGGTAGAAGATCTGTTTTCACCCCTTTCAGGAGGCAAGGCATTTTCAAAACTGGACATGAACTCGCATATCAACAACTCTTGCTAGAGGAAGATTCGAAGCAGAACGTGACATCAATATGCCTAAAGGGCTGTTCAAGTACAATCGTTTGGTTTTTGTTATATCCTCCAGCACAGCAATCTTCAAAAGGACAATGGACAACCTGTTACAAGGCATTCCTCATGTTGCAGTCTACTTAGATGATATTTTAATTATGGATGAGGCTGAGAAGGAGCACCTTAGCAACTTGGATCGAGTCTTAAAAAGGTTTTCAGAAGCATGACTGCATCTGAAGTGGAGCAAGCGACCTTTTCAGGCACCAAGCATGGAGTATCCAGGCCACAGAATCACAGCATATGGCTTATGACCCGTGGAAGGGAAAGTTTGAGCGATTAAGGAAGCTCCGGAGTCCAGGAATGTGGCTGAGCTCAGGTCATTTGTAGATTTGATAAATTATTATGGAAAAGGTTTTGCCAGACCTGTCTACAATGTTGGTACCACTCTACTTACTTCTGCACAAAGATACCAATTGGAAGTGGGAATCTGCGCAGAAGGTGGCTTCCAAACGTGTGAAAGTGCTGCTGCAATTGACAAATCTACTAGTCCATTTTGATCCAGGCAGGCAACGTTACCTGACACGAAATCCCTCGCCTTACAGTCTGGGGGTGGCACTTTTTCATGTAACGGAGGTCAAGTCCGAAAGGCTGGCAAAGGTTGAAAAGGGATAATCACAGTTAGACAAAGGGTCTAACTATTATTTTTGCAGTGAAGACATTCCATCAATACCTCTATGGTCGTTCGTTCACCACATGTACCAACCACAAGCCGTGATGAGCCTTTTCAACGAGTCAACATGTATTCCTCGGCAAGAATACAGAGCTGGGATCTTTGGTAGTGCAAATGAACAATGAAGAGTTGCTCGCAGGCACCAAGATCATATTCATTTATGCCATGACTTGGAGACAGCATAAGTTTCAGATAACCCAAAGAAAGAAATGCTGATGTGAAAATTCAACAAGAAGTGATTCCTCTTGTAACGGAACTTCCAGTGGACTCTACTTCAGGAGAGGGACAGTCATGCACAGATATTCAATCTACTCCTGTGCCCACAAGTTCAGCTGAACTAAGCCAAGGATCACCAGAGCTGATGGAGTCACCAGTGGTATTGCACAGATCACAGTAAAGCTCCTGAAAGGCATGTTTAATTATGGCATTTATTTCATTGTATTTCTGTCTTTAAGAGGGATTGAAGATTAAGGGTGGAGAAGCGTTATAGAGAGTTATCCTTATGCAACATCTTGTTTAAATCCATTGCAAATATCATCAATTCTTGGCGTCACCACCTGTGTATTTTCACATTTAACTGCTGTTAGTTCTGATTCTTTTCTGTTTTTGTTATTTTGAATTTTAACTAGCTGCTCCCGATTTGGAGTCCATACTTTATTTTCAACTTGGTTATTTTTATATATTTAAGAAGATTAACTTTCACAATGCGTTTCAACTACCTTTTTGAGTCAAGTTACCACAATATACTAAATTCTGGTCCCTTTTTTACTAAGCCTCATGTTTCATAGCATAGGAATGGAGGGAAATGCAAAATTGGAGATAACTTAGCAGTCGATTTGTACTATTCTAAGAGCTGGACCCACTTAGTTACCTTCTCAAAATGATCCATCACAGTCAGTGCAGCCATTTTCAGTTGCCCATAAATTCAAGCAGAGCATTTCT
The DNA here is from genome assembly GCF_964213995.1 of Mustelus asterias. Lineage (NCBI taxonomy): Eukaryota > Metazoa > Chordata > Chondrichthyes > Carcharhiniformes > Triakidae > Mustelus > Mustelus asterias. Next base: position 43,951,667 of record NC_135803.1, read on the forward strand.
CATGGGAACATGGAAACAGGCCTCAAGCCATTCAATTAGATCATGGTAGAACTGTATCTCAACTCCAAGTTCCGCTTTTGTTACTTACACATCCTTTAAAAGCTCAATACTTAATAAAAAAATGTTCACCTCAGCCTTGAAAATTTCAATTGAATCAGCATCCACGGCTCTTTGGAGCAACAAATTCAAAATTTTCATTACCTTTTGTCTCTTAGCATTAAGAAGATGTTTTGATTGTCTTTTTCACTTTCAAATTGGATGACCACGTACATTGCTACTTTGAACTCAACCTGCCACAGTTTTGCACACTTAAATCTGTTCATATAAATTTCTAACATACAGCTTCTAATCATACAAATTACTATGCTCTTTAACATAGTGTTACCCTCAAATCTGGACATACAACTCTCCATTTCCTCATCCAAGTTATTAATATATTTGTGGAAAGCCAAGGCCCCAGTGCAGATCTCTGGAAAACCGTTTTAGGGTGGGTTACAGTTACAGTTACAGTTTGGTAGATCCGATGAAATCTTCATAATGTACTCAGTCCCACATTGACCCTATATGCGGCAGATCCTGAAGCAACAAGCATTAAATATCACAGTCTGTCAACCCGAGAAATAACACTTTATTCCTAGTCTGTGCTTCCTATCTCATAATTGTGGAAGGGTCGACTACAAGAGGGCACAGGTTTAAGGTGAGAGGTGTTAAGTTTAGGGGAGACGTGCGGGGAAAGCTTTTCACACAAGGGGTGGTGGGTGCCTAGAACTCACTGCCAGTGGAGGTGGTGGAAGCAGGTACAGTAGCAATGTTCAGGTGTATCTTTAGAGAGACATGAACAGGAAGCGAACAGAGAGATAGAAACTGCATATCGGTGCAGGTTTGCTGGGCCAAGGGACACGTTGCTGTGCTATATTGTTCTTTGTCAACCCACATCACAAGGTTACTTCAATTTCTGTGCACTCTCATGCTAATTACCTGTTGGGAGGACCAGAGTTCATTTTTCAGGTCTGTGGCCTTTCATTAGAAGTGATGGAAGGTCATGGATCAGTTTCTCTCTACACAGATATTGCCAGTCCTGCTGAATATCAAGTAACTTTTGTTTTTTTCAATACCATTTTCTCTTTTTAGGTCATCCTCTTTGTTACATTTCATTGTACCACTCCTATTTTGTCCTCAACATCTACTGCGTAAACAGGGTGCTCATTTTAAAAATCTGCAATTACCTTATTTTCCATTTTGGGTTCACCTGCATCTATCTTTAATGGGCTCATATGCAACTTTGCCAGTCTCTTTCTCAACACATTTCTAAAAATTTTGCTAATAGCTTTGATATTCTTCATCTCTTCATATTTCCATTTTGCATCTCTCACTGATTTATTTGTAAACATTGGTTGTTTTTTTATCATTCTACCAGTCCACTGAATTTTGTTTTCTTTGTATTTATATGAGCCTTCTCATCTAGCTTGAAATGTCTCTTACCTCATTTGTTGACCATCATCGTCCAATTACTCACCAGGATAAGTAATATGAATTTGTTCCAAATTTAACTTCAGGGCAACTTTTATACCCTTCCTAAATATTCTTTGACATCATTCATCATTCTCCTGTTCTTGCATGAGAATATTTGTTTGCATACAGGTGCAACATTCCCTGTAGGTTCTTATGTTCTGTGTTATTGTGAATCCCTTCCACCTTAAAATATAAAGCAGCAAAAATTGAAAGATCTTCCCTACAGCTCTATCTTTGCTGTGGTGGCACAGGACATTATCCTAACCTGTACTTTTTTCAGATTATTGAAAGCCTCACTATTTGCTTATTCCTGTTTGCTCTTGTAATATACCTTTAAAGGATAAGCAGCATGGCATCACCAAAAATGGAATGTACCCTGTGATCCAATATTCATTTCATTTTTACTTTGAGCAGAGCACCGCACACAGCTCTCATGTCTTCAAGCTTTATACCTACGTAGAACTGGTCTCCTGTGCCTAGGCTTAATAAATATACCCTGAATGTGTTCACCAAAATCCTTATGAGTGATTAGTGCCTCGTGTCTTATAAGCTCAAGGATTTGCATCATTAAAGGAACACGACATGGTGATTGGCAGTGGTGAGACAGCTGGCAGGAAGATTAAGTACAGGTATGACATGGCAAACAGCCTTAGATCATGCCACAAGGCAATAGAAGACCCTCAATATTTTGGTCAGACCGCAATGAAATTGCAGCAATTGCGGTGTTGACACAGCGCTGAGCTAGTGCTCAATTAAAGAGCTGCTAAGCGCAGACGGATCCCTCAAGATGAGATTGCAGTGCATAGCCTTTCAGTTCCATGAGTGGAACAGAATATGGAGAAGACCAGCACCAGGTTAGCTCACTCAGGAAAGGCAAGTAACCAGGGTATGAGCTGGATTAATAGTGAGAAAAGGAGATTCAAGCAAAAAACAAGTCATAAAAATCAGGCCAGAGAAGGTTGTAATTATAAGGGGTGCTTCAGGAACTGATGAATAATAAATGGAATAAAAAGCATGGCCCCCATTATTCTGTGGTGCCTTTCCGCCACAACTCATAGGTGGAGCTTCTGTGAACCACGTGAAAGCAACTACAGCAACACTCATCCCAGGTACTATAAGAAGGAAAGTCAAATGTTTCTATACTGTCAGAATGTCCACAAAATTCCCCAGTCTGAATTGGGATGCAGCTAACCTACCACTTGAATTCAACTTGTTTAAACAGTTTCCAGAGCTATGGTTTCTTGATTCAGATATGGCTGAATTAGACAAGCAAGCCATAAAGATTTGCCAAGCAATTGGGTTTGAACTGGTACCTTCAGGCAACAAAAATGACCATCTGATCATTCATGATTGACAAACCAGAAAATGATGATGATGTGCATGGTGAGATGAAGAACGATAAACATGTTTCACACCATCAATCTTAAGGAAAACATGGATGCCCCCAGACTGTCCAAAGTGTTTGCAGGGTTCAAATTATTGGTCAAGCCTGACACCCGGGGCAAATTCCAACAACCATTGTGAATTCTAAAAAACATGCATCTTTTTTTTATTTGTGGGACATGGGCATCGCTGGCTGGCCAGTATTTATTGCCCATCCCTAGTTGCCCTTGAGAAAGAGGCGGTGAGCTTCTTAAATCGCTGCAGTCCATGTTCTGTGGATTGACCCACAATGCGGTTAGGGAGGGAATACCAGGATTTTGACCCAGCGACTGTGAAGGAACGGCTATATATTTCCCAAGTCAGGATGATGAAGTGGAAGGCCAGACATAGACATAACATGACGAGATTAACAGAAAGAAGAGCTAAAAGATCCCTAAAAGATAAAGACTACATTGGAAGACCAGTTGAGAACCAGGTTAAACTTCCGTATCGACTACAATTCATTTTGATACACTGTGATTTTTCCAACAGATCTAGCAGACAGAATTGTTGAGTTTCTGATCACATCCACTCATTGAAAGCAATCCAAAAGATAGAATCATAGAATCCCTACAGTGCAGAAGGTGGCCATTCGGCCCATCGAGTCTGCACCGACCACAATCCCACCCAGGCCCTTTTCCCTTAACCTTCATATTTACACTGCCATTCCCCCTGACACTAGGATTAATTTAGAATGGCCAATCAACCTAAGCCACACATTTTTGGATTGTGGGAGGGAACCGCACCACCTGGAGGAAACCCACACAGACACGGGGAGAATGTACAAACTCCACATAGACAGTGACCCGAGGCTGGAATTGAACCCGGGTCCCTGACACTGTGAGGCAGCAGTGCTAACCATTGTACCGCCCTATACGGGTGCACTTGATGTACTAGACAAATGCAAAATGTATAACAGCAATAAGCTAGTCAAAGATGGATTAAAAATGAAGCAACTCTCGGAGATTGACAAAGCTTACAGGTCCTAATCTCAATTGTTGATGCACTCACTAGAACACCCAAACCAAACAAGATATATGGATGGTGTAGACTTCTATATGCACCAAGGAAATGCCCAGCTTTTTATCAAGTCTGCAAGGCATGTGGCAGAGAGAACCATTTACAGTATCATTGCACTAGAGCAAAAGCTGATGCAGCTACAAAGCACTATACACTGGTCCAAACAGACCAAACACAACCAGTACCTTCAGGCAACAAAAATTACCATCTGATCATTCATGATTGACAAACCAGAAAATGATGATGAAGTGTATGATGAGATGAAGAACGATAAACACGTTTCACACCATCAATTTTAAGGAAAACATAGATGCCCCCAAACTGTCCAAAGTGTTTGCAAGGTTCAAATTATCTGTTCTCTCAAAGTTGGTAACTGCTCATTATTGGTCAAGATTGACACTGGGGCAAATTCCAACAACTACTGTGAATTCTAAAAAACATGTATCCACTGAAGTGGCAGGCCATGGCAAATAAACTTTCAGTGCACAATGATTCACAATTCTATGTGCAGGAGCCATAATCCTGGACTACAAGTAAAATCAATCTTCCTGGGTGTCACAAATGTTCTACATCATGGAAAGTAAAGGCCCAGTGATTTCAGGTGTACCAACATATTGTAATCTCTCACTAGTAACAATCCATGGAATCAGTTAGACATCACAAGGCAGAGCAACCTCAGAAACTGCTATTATCACATCAGTTCATGACCTAACACTGAAATGTCCAGATGGTTTCAATAAACTTGGCAATTTCAAGAGGGCTGCAACATTGCACTTGCAAGAGAATGCAAGTCTGTCAATTGGTCCACTGCATAAGTGCAGCATTCATGTACAAGACAATTGAAGGTCGAACTAGACAAAAAGATGGCATCATTAGGAGAGTACAAGGTGCAGCTCCATTATAATTGTCAGAAAAAAGGGCAGATCATTGCGAGTATACCTCGATCTATAATGTTTAAACACAACTTTGAAACCTTGTCCTTACAAAAGACCCATTTTAAAAGAGTTAAATCTGAGATTTACTGGTGTAAAATTCCTTTCAAAACTTTATGTTGAAGATGGATAGTGATCAGTATATCTCACAGAGATGTCTTAAGAGTTTATCACATGTTGTACCCCATTCAAACGATACCGTTTTCAACTACACTATCTGTTATTCTGGATCTCTTTCAAGCTCACACGGACCACTCTATGTGCACTGTACCAGGATGTATCTGTATCACTGAAGACATAGTTGTTATGGGAAGAACAAAGCAAGAACATGATTATAATCTGCACTTCTTGATGCAAGTAGCATTTAATGAAGAATTGGTGTTCAACAGTCTGAAATGCAACATCAATGTACAGTAGATCAATTCAACATGTGCACAAACACAAGATCATTTTGGCTTCATCTCCCAGGGACTCATTTTTGAAGGTCGACAGGTTATTTACCAGAATATTTGCTACCTGATATTCTTCAGCAACTTCGCCACTCGTACGTGGGCATAGATTGGACAAAAAACCTTGCAAGAGTGATAATCTATTGGCAGGTATGAGCAATGTTCTTGAAGTTGTTGACAAGTGTGAAGCACGTCAACAGCTTATGTCAAATCAGCACAAAGAACCATTGGTTACATATGAAGTTCCTTTCCATCCTTGATCCAAAGTTGGATCTGATCTCTTTCATGTCCATCACACTGACTTCACCATCATCATCGGTTATTTTACCATGTAAGCCATTATTCCATCATTCCATCATTGCACAATATGTCAAGCACAACTATCATGTACACTCTATGGGCTATTTTCAGTTTACTTGGTGTACCTAGAGAGATCTCTAAGGATAATGGTCTGCAATTTATTAGTAAGCCATTCCAGGATAGGTGTGAGAAGTGGAATAGCGATCACACTACTTCTTCTCCTCATTACCCCAGATCTAACAGCTTAGCTGAACGAGTGATTCACACGGTGAAATTCCTAATTCTCAAATGCAGCAATATAAAGCAAGATCCACGCACAGCAATATTACACCTCAGAACGACATCTTTAAGTGCAATGATTCCATCATTGGCAGAACTCATGTTTGGGAGATCAGTGCATAACAATTTACCTACCCTTGCCCATTCTACTCTCTCAGAAACTAGAGACTGGCTTTTAAAACTACAAGACAAGATGACTAATATGTATGATAAAAATGCAAGTGCAGAATTTCCAAGTTTACATTTGGGGCAACAAGTTTGTATCCTGAATCTCACAAAAGATAGATGGCAATCAACTGAACTTGGCATACCAGCAGATTACCGGTACACTCTAGAGACTCATGGATTCACCAGTCGTCAATACTTATGTAATGGGAACTAAACGTGAACACGTATTGTAAATAATTATAATTCTTTGGAAGGCAGAAAGCATTTTTAAAACAAAAGGGGGATGTTGCAATATGCCTTTAAGGGGTAGAAGCAAAACATCACTGGAAAAGAAATGTAAACCTGTGCTTCAGTCTTAGTTTCACTTTTATTTTGAGAAGAACACAGCACACAATTCTAATGTCTTCAAACTTTATAACTATGTAGAACTGTTCTTGTGTGCCTCATCTTCACAAATTAATTTACAACATGTTTACCAAATCCCTTATAAGCAATCAGTGCCTTGTATCTTATGCCACAAATAAGCCCAAGGACTTTTATCATTATAAGAACATGATGTGCCTCCTTAGCGTATCCCTATAGCTCTACTGCACACTTAGAAATAGTGATAACATTCTGCTCTTTGACTCGATAGTATGCAAGCTACTTAAAATATTATAAAATAAACAAACAATGCCAAATTTAAAGTGCAAAGCATCACTTGTCACATATTAAATAAGTATTTAAACTTGAGTATTAGTAATCTGATGATTTCAGGTTAATGTATAAGATTAATTTTCAATTGAGCAAAATATAGTCCTTGATTGTCATTTTCCATGAGTGCTTGGTTTGCTGGTAATGCTTCATGTACACTAATAATTTAGATACAATCACTTCATAATCTTGACAATATGTTTTTGAAACATTGTAAAAGAGTAAAAGAAAAATTCTCCCAAACAGATGGCAGTTAAAGATGGTCCTTAACCTTAGTATGAAAATATTAACCATTGCTCAAAATGATGGATATGTAGAATGTGATTACAAAATCTGGTGTAATGTGTAACAATTTGCATTTATATAAGCTTCTCATATAGCCGGAAGTATCAAAACACTCTACATGGGGAAGAAATGGATGCCGAACAAGCAATAAAGGGAGGCAAGGTTGGATCAAAGGCATAGTCAAAGAAGTAGCTTTTCAGGAGGTTTTTAAAGGCTGGAAGAGAGATAAGACAAAGTTGTTGTGAAAATTGTTTGAAAGGGCCGCAGTATAATGGCTGAAAGACCAGCCTCTGATGGAAGATTAACAAATTGGGACATACCGCTGGAGAACATTGATCAGATAGTGTGGTGTGAGATTGTGGAAGGAATTGAAAACAAAGACAAGAACCTCTGTTCATTCAACAGGGTACTGAGAAACCACTGGAGGTCGATGAGAGAAAGGATGATTAAGGTATGGAAGATGATTTAAATTGTGGAATTTTCACGTTAACCACCTCCGCTTAAACTGTGTGCCTTCCAACTTCAGCGCAATGAAAGGCTGTGCAAGGCGGCAATTTTTGTGTCCTATACTTGAAACGGTACTTGTCAGGTGGTGTAGGAGTTAATTACTTAGAGGTTTGTGCTTGATGGGCCCTACAAGAAAGTTATGCAAAGGGAGAAGAAAGTTATTTTCACTTTCGTTCCGAGAGGGGGAAATCACTTTGAAGTTTGCTGCCAGAACAAGGTATCCAAAACTAAAGGTGCATCTCCTACAGCAAGATTCCCAACTTTACAGTGACACTGTGATCAATTTATCCACTTTTCTATTCCTGATACAACTCGTGCCTTGCTAGATTTTCTGATATTATCTCAGTCTGAGCATCGTACTTTTATGAGAGTTGACCCACACTGTTTTGCATCTATTTGTGCAGCAGCAGGATCTGGGGCAGTAAAATTCCCTTTGGTGACCTGGGCCAGTTTTATCTCTTACTTCTGTATTCTTTCAGTCTCTCTGAGTGTAGACTAAGATTAGTTAGTCAAAGTTTAGTTTTCAGTGGTTAGTTCTATTATTCTGCTGTACGGTGAAATATAAAGGGGACTAGATACAATTAGTTATGCAGTTCAATTTAGAATTGTGTAACAATACCAAATTAAAAGCACGCAATGCCACCATTTCCTCGGGTCATCCTAACTAAAAACCAGAATGATTCTTCTATATTCTGTCCTACAGCCCAAGTCGAGAACCTCACTACCTGTGGTTTCCTGCCTCATATCTCAATGCCTGACAGACCTTTTGGTGCCTGATTCTTTTTTAAAAGCCAGAATGTAGATTAGGACAGAGAACAGGGGAAGGTCATTAGTCTGTGAAATGTACTACTAGAGCTATTGTTTGAATCATTTAAGATTGGTTGAATATGTGCTTGGAAGAAAAGGAAATCAAGGAATGTTACAACAGTGCCTGTCCATGGGGTTAGCATTTTTACCACATGGTGGATAGAGAACACTATGGACTGGTTGGACTAAATAGTCTGTAACAGTTTCTACGTAATATTGTGCAAGTTCATTGACCTCATCAGAAGAGAATAAATAGGGCATTGTAGCAATGTTTCTCACCAAAGAATTGGTGCTAATTTTATGCAACACAAAACATTTTGTCCCCCGCCATCTCTAATATTTAATGTGGGTACTAAAGTCCCCCGATCTCCAATTTTCCAAATTCTCATTCACTATCACTTTTTTCATGTAACAAGCATGTTCTCTACTAAAACCCTCCAAGCTTCTGCAGTTCCTTATTCACATCAAATACTTTTTTCCTACCAGCTCCCCTATGGAAAGGGGTTCTCTAATGTCATTGCTCAGTATATTATAACTGTCACCCTGTTTCAATTTCTATGGAAGGAAACAAAAAGAACATAAGAACATCAGAACATAAGAAATAGGAGCAGGAGTAGGCCATCTAGCCCCTCGAGCCTACCCCGCTATTCAATAAGATCATGGCTGATCTGAAGTGGATCAGTTCCACTTACCCGCCTGATCCCTATAACCCCTAATTCCCTTACCGATCAGGAATCCATCTATCCGTGATTTAAACATATTCAACGAGGTAGCCTCCACCACTTCATGGGCAGAGAATTCCAGAGATTCACCACCCTCTGAGAGAAGTTCCTCCTCAACTCTGTCCTAAACTGACCCCCCTTTATTTTGAGGCTGTGCCCTCTAGTTCTAGCTTCCTTACTAAGTGGAAAGAATCTCTCCACCTCTACCCAATCCAGCCCCTTCATTATCTTATAGGTCTCTATAAGATCCCCCCTCAGCCTTCTAAATTCCAACGAGAACAGAAGATAGTGTGTAGAAAAGAGAGAAAATGGAGACTCTATAAAGAGACTACATCCATCCAAGGATACCAAATCTTAAAGTTGTAATAGATTAAACCAGTAAGGGGTTATGTTAATAACAACACTTCCTTCAGAACGTATTAAAATAACATCCTTTCAGTAAGGCTGTCACACAATCTTTCCAGGAGCACTATAATCACATTAAATGCTATTATTACCACTGTTATGATCCCCATAGAGACCGATAATTTTAAAAAGAGAAATTTAAACTCCCCAGTTAATAGCAAAAAGGTTAACACAACAAGATTTCATATTTTAAGATGTTCACTGCACCAGACTAAAAACATTTAGTAACTAAACACTGATTTCAAAGGCAACTTACACTTTAAACTACAGAACAGAAAAAAAAATTGCTATCAGGTATATGTTACAACATAAATATTCAATTTTCCCAAAATCAATCCAAGATGACTCTTGGCTCCCAAAAGTTTACTTCCAAACTTTTTCATTTCCAGCCTGGAAACATTTAACTCTTGAACTATCTTTCATGCTGCCAGTTTCCCTGGCTTCTTCTCCCCCTAGCTAAAGCTAGGCAAATTTTACAGCCTTGTTTTAATTCCACATGAATTTGATCTTTCTAATCTGAGTGAGTTTCCATCCGCATTGCAGCACAGTGAACAAAAAGACTTTCAGCCTCTGATTGTTCTCTCTCTCCTGAACACACAGAATCACAGAATTGTTATGGCACAGAAGGAAGCCTACCATGTCTGCATTGCCTCTCCAAATGAGCAGCTTATCTAGAAGCATTCCCCTGCCTTCTCACTGTAACCCTGCACATGCTTCCTTTTCAGATAACTGCCTAATTCCCTTTTGAATGCTTCAGTTGAACCTAATTACACCGGTCTCAGCAGTGCATTCCAAACCCTAACCACTCACTGCATAAAAATGTTTCTCCTCACATCACATTTGTTTCTTTTACTAATTACATTAAATCTGTGCCCTCTCATTCTCAATCCTTTCATGAGTGGGAGCAGTTTTTCCCTATCTACTCTGTCCAGACACCATATTATTTTGAACGCCTCCAACTAATTTCCTCTCAACTTTTTTTTCTCTAGGGAACACAATCGTAACTTCTCCAATCTATCTTCACAACAGCAACAGAACATAGACCCAGACAGACTGGCTGGGATTTTGCCGGCCCGCCCGCTACGGGAATCAGAGTGGGCGAGGGGTGAAGCATTGGAAGGTCCGTTGATCTCGGGTGGAATTTTACAGTTTTGGGTTGAGTGAAGCCGTAAAATTTCGCCCACTGTCTATGAAATTGAGTGACATTTTAGGAAAGCTTGTAATCCTTCCCATTCAGAAAGCCTTTCAATTTCAAAGTCCATCACCATGGCAAGATGAATAACAGTGGCCTTGGATCCAGGCAAAGATGCTGATTAGTATCCTGGAGACCCCAACTCACTTGTATATTGGAAGTAAAACAGATAGTTTAAAGCAAAACTGTTTAGAACCTGACACTATCACCTTTCTGATACTTTGGAGACTCTCAGTCTATCTACTGTTAGCACACATGCTCCAGCCATTGTTTCCAAGTACAAACACCTTGCACCTTCTTCCCAGTAAAACAATATTGGCCCACTTTAATCTCAGAACTGGCCACATGACTGTCTTCATTTTACCCTAAATTTAAAGACACAGTTCCAAAACATAATAAGCTTATAAACCTCATAATTGTAACACCACTTTAAGTCACTTTTGATCTTTTTCATATATTCACCTGATCTTCTTAGACTTCCAAAGTTGCCCCTTTCCAGGGCTTCACTGACAGTAGCCCTTGGAGAAATGGCAAATTAACACACTTATCTTGCCTTAAGGACGACAGAAGCAATGAGTTACAGAGCAGGAAGAAATCAGACTCAGAACAAGAGCAAATGAATAAAGGAGAACGGGAAGCCCATTGTCAGAAATTGAGGTAGTTTTTCTCCACAGCCATTGAGGTTAGGTAACAAAATCTCTATATATAGCTCAACTTTAAAGCAAAAGATGCTTCCCCAAGCACTAGATGACATTGGCGCCAATGATGAAACTATCAGGATGTCTCCAACAGATGATACCTATTACAAAGAAGCACAACAGAATCCTGAGTAGAGTGCTGAAGGCAAGTTTTCTGAACATGTAAAAGTCTGTGAACGCAGTTGTAATTCCAGGGCCATATGTGGCACAACCCCAGCAAAAGAGGCAGTGATCGCAGCTCAAAATTGCTGCCATCTCAAGTGTTGTCCCTAAATGCTGCTGCAGCATTCGAACATGCTGTTGTGAGAAGATAAACTATAAGCAGCTGATAGATCAGTGTATTTAAAACTTTCTCAGTATTTGAATCCTGATCAGTAATTCAATGGGAATATTTTATTTCAAAGGCAGAGAAATAGAAAAGTCTAGGGAATATTGCAAAAATCTCCATAAAATTCCCAAGCATAAATTGGAAGGCGGCTGACCTACTCTGATTAAAAACTATTTGAACAATCCACACAATTATGGTTTGTTGATTTGGATATTTCTGAAGCAGGTCATGAAGATTTGTAAAGCTGTTGGAAATAAAGGTTCACATTAAGTTCAACACATCTTGGCTCATGAAAGAAGACCAAAAAGATTTGGATGACTCTGGAAATCAGTGTCGGGCCAAATTGAATTTTCAAATCCATCAGCTGTAATTTATATCATACTATCAACAGTCCAAGGGATCCATCAATCATCTTATCAACTGATGCAGAGAAATGGGTGCCTACTTCAATTTTGCAGGAGCAGGGCTTGCAGAGAAAATCACTGAATTAGTAATTACATCTACCCCAATAGACTCATTTCAAAAAGACCTGCTGAACAAACTCAAAAGCTACAACATCAATGAATTACTCAAAGACAGATGAAAGTATGAGATGTTTATTGCAGGCTGACAAAGTTTACAGATTTTATGTGCAACAGCACGGGGACAAGAACAGACATATGGAAGGTGCAGACTTCAACATGCATGAAGAGTTGCTCAGCATTTCATGATTTCTGCCAGACAAATGGCAAAAAGGATCACTGGCAATGGCAGTGCAAAAGGGTAAAAGCTGAAGGAGCTATCAGAAATTGTGCACAGGTTCAAGCAGATCATAAAGAGACAACTCCTTCAAGTAGCAACAACCATACCAGATCCCATTGGTAAAACACACAAGTTGCTGGTTAAATGGACAAGGACAATGATGATCAAGATGTTGCAAGGTGCGATGAGCACACATTCCACAGCATCGATGTCACAAAACACAAAGCTGCCATTACACCATCAGAATTATTTGTCACGATTCATATCATCATTACTCAGAAAGTCAGCAAACATTTATTATTAATAAAAATAGACACGGGGCAAGTTCCAACATCCTGCCTCTCAGAATTTTTCAAACAATGTGCCCAGAGAAATGGAAGGCCATGGCGAAAACCATTACTGTGAAACTTGCTACATGTATTGACTTGGTTATTCCATGTGTAGGATCCATTGTGCTAGAGTGTAAATACAACCAATCATCCAGGGTGTCACAGATGTTCTACGTAGCAGAAACCAAAGACCCAGCACTTGCAGATCTTGTGGCATGTTGAGATCTCACTTTGGTAACCATTCACGGAATCAGCCAGATAGCAAGGCAGATCAGCATCAGAAGATACACCCATCACATCAGTTAGTCAGATCTGACATCACAATATCTTGAGTGTTTCAATAGAATTGGTAGTTTTCAGGGAGATACAGCATTGTACTTGAGAGGATGCTACACTACAGAATAATTCACCATGCAAATGCAACATCCACATGCAGGCCAAATTGAAGATTGAGCTGGACAAAACAGAGATGGATGGGATCATTCAGAAGGTATAAGAACATATGGATTGGTGCAGCTCAATCAGATGTGTCATTAAGAAGGATGAGTCATTATGGGTCAGCCTCGATCAGAGATTTTTGAACAAAGCTGTAACTGTGGTCTACCTTGCCTACCTTGGAAGAGCCAATCCAAAATTTGTGGCAGCAGAGTTATTTTCAAAACTTGATGTTAAACACAGATATTGGTCAGCGCAACTAGCGGTGAAGTCCCAGAAGCTAACTATGTTTTGTCCCCATTCAGGAGTTTGATAGATGAATATCCATTTACCAGATTAGGCAGTAGAAGATATCCTTGCAATTCAGAACAGTTTTATTGTGATACCATGGTTCAGTACAAATACTGGTTCCCACTTTTCCCTTCTGGATCCTCTCCCTGCCCAGAAGCTCTCCCACTGGGGAAAATCCCAGCTCTTAAATACAAGCTTCAATGAGCAAGGCCTTCTCTGAATTCGATGTGAAGCTAATCCTGGTTTACACTTAATGGAAGCTGCATTTTGACATCAGATGCTATTGTTTCCAATTGCTTCTTTTAGCGAGCATCTCTTTCAGGTGCACATGGGTCACATTACCTGTACAATACCAGGATGCATATGCATTGCAGATTATGTAACTGTAGTAGGAAGGACAAAACAAGAGTTTAATCAAACTTTACATCTGCTGATGTAAAGAAGTTCTGGTATTTCACAATCACAAATGCGGCATCAACATACAGAAAATTAATTTCTTTTTATTCATCCATCCTGATCCAAGCAAACTAGAAGATATCCATGTAATGCCAACACCCCAAGATAGGAGGACCTTCGCCAATGCTTGGGTCTCTTTGTGTCTTCTTACATTCTAAATTTGTTATCAAAATCAGCTTTCTGGGAATTGTTAAAAAAGGAGCTTTTTCACTGGCATGAAGACCATCTACATCTCTCCAAGGTACTAAAAGAGTCATTGTCAGAAGAATTGCATAGAAGAAACCACTGGAGAAGTGGATGCATCCCAAAAAAAACTCAGGAACATGTATATTACAGAAAGGTAAACCCATTGTAATTTCTTCAAATTCCTGTCTCTAGCACAATCTTACTACTCTAACATCAAGTGGAAGATATTAACCTTGGTGTTTGGAATTATGAGGTTTCTATTTAGCAAGGGATTTGCAGTAGAAACTGGCCATAAACAATAAAGATGGCCTGGAGGAAACCATTGACTAGCGCACCACTGGGACTGCAGCATCTATACATAAAAGTATAATGCTATAACTGGAAGGTTCAATATAAATCTGGTAACTTGATGGTCACATCAAACGCACTCAGCAGACTGCCCAACGCGGCAAGACTGAAGATGTGTCCATCGGTCTAAAGTTCAATCTCATTGATATTGAACTCAAACATATTCTACACCAGATCAATTTTGGACAGCAGAAGTGTCTGCAACAGTGAAAGACTCTACACTATAATAACTCCGGAAAACAATTATAGCCAGATTCCATTTAGCATGTCCTTGAGCACAAGAGACAGTTTTGGGTTTATCAGGACATGCTTGGCATATCTTGGGGCGTCATCTTCAAAGGCCTGTTTGGTCATCATACTTGAATAACTGAGACGTGACATACTACAGCAACTTCATCAGTCACACATGGGCAGAGATTTTATGAGAGGGCTCACAAGAGACACACTTTATTGGCCAGGTATGAACAATAACATTGAAGTCACAGTTAAGAAGTGGAATGCATGCCAGGAAAATATGCCAAATCAGCACAAGGAAATGCTATTACCATACAAAATTTCTCCTCATTCTTCAGCCAAGATTGCTTCTGATCTCTTCCATATCAACAGGAATGATTTCCTAGTGGTCACTGATTATTTACCACCCTTACACTTCAGGCATTTATGAATTTCTTAATTTGTAATTTTGTAATGTGTAAATAAGGATTTCCATGTATTTTAACTAGTTATGGATATTTGTAAGCTGGAGTTACTTATCTGAAAAAGAGGTTATTGTGGGACACCTTTATATAGGTATAGTTAACACTAGAAGGGAAAAGATGCAATGTGTCACGTGATTCAGTCTTAGTCTCAGGTTTGTTCTGTTACCAACATAGATATGTACAAGATCACCAACTGTGTAATAAATACTGCTACCAACTTCTTAAGCCCTTAATAAATGAACTTTCATATTTTTGTATTAACTAATCCCTTATGTGTGGTTAATTACTTGATGTTTATCCACTTGGCAAAGACAAGGAAAAGAAAAACATGACAGGGCAAGTTGTCCTTGCAGCTGTGGCTAGCGTAGAGACATTAAAGTCTGTGCCTCATTCCCAACATGTATCCGAGATAAAGTTTCACCCTCTCTCCCAGTCTCCTGCTAGTAGGAGTTCATGAAGAACACAATCAGAAGACTGCCATGGAAAAAGTGGTAAGAGAAAAGCACCTTATTGATAGAGAAAGCTGTATGTTTATAACGAACAAAAATCCTGTTGTCATTCAATGTTTTATTTCTCCATTGTTTTATCTGTAGGTATATTAGACATGTCCTCTTCAGATGCAATCAGATAGAATTATCCTAAAAGCTATACAGGAAAGGTAATACTATTCAGATGCAGAATAAAGAGAAAAGGTAAGTGCTTATTTCTCTGCTGCTTAGCACCATTCTTCAGCCTTGGGTGCTAAATGCAGGACAAAATGTCCATTATTCATGTAAAACCATTTAAAACTTGTTTGATCACAATCAGTAACTTCATGACACAGCAAATCCTTAATTCAACAATTAACAGAGCTGGAGGATCAATACTGTTCAATGGGAAGTGCAGGAAAGCATGCCAGGAGCAGCACCAGGCATACCTAAAATAAGGCACCAAACTCATAAAGCTACATTACAGGGCTACATGCAGGCCAAAAAGCAGAGGTCCCATGCAATGGGCAGTGCAAAACAATCTCACAATCAACAGATCAGATCAAAGCTCTGCAATCCTGCCATTTCCAATCATGAATGGTAATGGATAATTAAGCATCTAACTGGAGGAAGAGACTCCACAAATATTCCTATCCTCGATGATGGAGGAGTCCAATATGCCACTGCAATTGACAAGGCTGAAGATTCAACCACCTTCAGCCACAAGTACAGAGTGGATGATCCTTTTTGGCCTCCTGAAGTACCCTGCATCACAAATGTCTGAGTTCAGCCAACTTGACACACTCCACATGATATCAAGAAGCACCTGAAGGCACAGGATACAGCACAAGTTAAGGATCTGATAGCATCCTGGTTGTTGCACTAATGACTTGTTCTCCAGACCTAGCCTTGCCTCTAGCCAAATTGATCCAATACAGTTGTAACATCTTTGAAATCTACCTGACAATGGATGGAAAATGTCCAGCTGTATTCTATTCATATAAAGGACAAAATTTGGCCATTTGCTGCCCCATCAATCTACCCATAATCATTAGTAACATGATGGAAGTTGTTGTTGACAGTGTAATCAACTGACACTTACTCTGCAGTAACCTGCTCACTGGTATTCAGTTTGGGAACCGCCAGGGCCACTCAGTTCCAGGCTTCATTACAGCCTTGGTCCAAAAAGAACAAAAGAGCTGAATTCAAGAGGTGAGATGGGAATGACTGCGATTGACACCAAGACAGGATTTGACTATGAAACATCAAGCAGCCTTAACAAAATTGATGTCAATGGGAATCGAGGGGAAAACTCTTGCTGGTTGGAGTCATAACTAGTACAAAGGAAGATGGTTGGGGGTGTTTGAAGCTAATCATCTCATCCCAAGAGCATAGCCACTGGAATTTCTCAGGATAGTATCCTGGATACAACCGTCTTCAGCAGCTTCATCAATAACCTTCACTCCCTTCAGAAGGTCAGATGTGGGGATGTTCACTGACAATTAAACAGCAGCAGGCCTGAGATAAGGAGAAATTGCTTGACAAAGGGTTGTAAATCTTTAGAATTCTCTACCCCAAATGGTTGTGATAATTCAATAAATTTAGGGCTGGGATAGACTGATGTTTGGTCTCTCAGGGAATTAGGGATTTGAGGAATGGGTAGGAAAGTGGGATTGAAGTCCATGATTAGTCATGATCATATAGCATGGCAGAGCAGGCTAGATGGTATATGGTCTACTCCTGCTTCTATCTCATGAACATGTTCAGTTAATTTGCAACTCCTTAGATACAGAAGCAGTCCATATCCACATGAATCAAGACCTGGGCAACATTCAGGCCTGGGCTGGTAACTAGCAAACAATGTTAACACCACAAAAGTAGCTAGCAATAACCACTTCCAGCAAGAATTAATCCAACCATCCTCCCTTAACACTCGACAGCATTACCATTACTGAATCCCCCACAATCAACCTCCTGGGAGGTCACCATTGAACAGAAGTTTCACTGGACCAAATCTGTAAACACTGTGGCTATAACAGTAGCTCAGACATTGAAATTTCTTTCTTCTTTATTCTTTTATGGGATGTGAATATCACTGGCCAGGTCACCATTTGTTGCTCATCCCTATTTCCCCTGAGAAGGCAGTGAACCACTGCAGTCCATCTGGTGTGAGTATAGAAGTTTATCCAAAGTGCTGTTGGGCAGGGAAGCAGGTGTGTGTGCATGCATGCGTGCATGTGGTGGAGAGGAGGATGTGGTGGCAGGGTGTTCTGTAATTCTGCAGTGACAGTGAAGGAAGAGCGATATATGCTGAGAGACTTGGAGGGGAATTTGCAGGTGGTGGTCTTTGAGTGCGTCAGTTGCCCTTGTCCAGGAGGTTTGGTGAGTTGCTGCAGTGCATCTTGTACATACTGCGGCTACTGTGCACCGGTGGTAGAGGGAGTGAATGTTTAAGGTGATAGATGGGGTTACGATCAATTGGGCAGCTTTTTCCAGGATGCCATTGAGTTCCTTAAGTATTGTTGAAGTTGCACTCATCAAGCAATTGAAGAGTGTTCCATCATACTCTGAATGGCTGCCAATCTAACAACACTCAAGCAGCTCAATATCCTCCAGGACAAAGCAGCTTGCTTGATCAGCACTGCACTCATCAACTGGGTGGCACGGTGGTTAGCGCTGCTGCCTCTCAGTGCCAGGGACCCAGGTTCAATTCCCAGCTTGGGGCACTGTCTGTGCAGAGTCTGCACGTTCTCCCCATGTCTGTGTGGGTTTCCTCTGGATGCTCCGGTTTCCTCCCACAGCCTGAAAAATGTGCTGGTTAGGTGCATGGGCCATGCTAAATTCTCCTTTAATGTACCCGAATAGGCGTCGGGGTGTGGCGACTACGGGATTTTCACAGTAAGGTCATTGCAGTGTTAATGTAAGCCTACTTGTGGCTAGTAAATAAACTTTAATTTTTTAACTTAAACATTCATTCCCATCATCAGTGGTGTGTACCATCTACAAGAAGCACTGCAACAACCTCTGAAGATTCCTTCCATAATATAAGGAGTTAATTCCAACTGTGTGATATGCTAGTGAGACACAGTATACTTAATCTCAGGAACTGATACAATATCTCATGATCTTGCTCTCTCTTATACAATCTCATGGCAAAGATGTATGGTAGGATTTTCTGGTCTCACCCATCACGAGAATTGTTGTGAGCGGGACAGAAAATTTGACGGATCAGCAAAAGATCCATTGAGTTCAGGCGGGAATTTCCACCTGTAGTCATCATTAGAGATGTGCCAATAAATTTTGCATTTCCTGACCTCAAAAACTCCATTAATATTCTGTGTCAGCACAAGCCCAATAATATTATGCCTTCCACAGCATCATCCAAATCTGCAATCTCTACCTAGAAGAACAAGGGCAGAAGACACATGCCAACACCACTAGTGTATGTTCCCCTCCAAGTCGCATGGTAATTTGATTTGAAATTAAATAGCTGCTCCTTTATTGTTGCTAGATCAAAATGCTGGAACTTCTGCCCTAAGGGCACAATGGGTGTGCCTACACCTGGAGGACTGCAACGATTGAAGAAGTAACTCAGCACAATCTTCTCGAGAGAAATTAAGGATGGCAATAAATGCTGGGCTTGTCAGCAATGTTCATATCCCATGAATGAAAGAAAAAGTAGCATTACTCTGTCTACCATTCTAGCTGCTGTACAAAATCAATAATCAATTGGACAAGTGCAGGATAATTAAGGGAAGCCAGCATGGATTCATTAAGGAAAGATTATGTTTAACTAACTTGATCCAAAAAGAACAAAAGAGCTGAATTCAAGAGGTGAGATGGGAATGACTGCCTTTGACACCAAGGCAGGATTTGACTATGTGACATCAAGCAGCCTTGATGTCACATCAATGTAATAGAGAATGTTGATAAGGGAAACACTGTTGATGTGGTGTATATGGATTTTCAAAAGGCATTTGATACAGTGCCACACAGACCTGTTAGCAAAATTCTAGCTCATGGAGTAAAAGGGAAAGTAGGCACTTGGATAAGAAACTGGCTGAGTGACAGAAAACAGAGGGTGGTGATATATGGTTGTTTTTCAGATTGGAGGAAGGTTTGTATGGGAGTTCCCAAGGGTCAGTGTTGAGACCCTTGCGCTTCTTGATATATTTTAATGACCTAGACTATAGTATTCAGGGCATGATTTCAAAATTTGCAGATTTTACGAAGATCAGAAATGTTGTCAACTGTGAGGAGGATAGTATTGATCTTAAAAAGAATATAGACGTGTTGGTGGATTAGGCAGATGAGGTTCAATGCAGAGAATTGTGAGTTGATTCATTTTGATAGGAAGAATATGGAGAGGCAGTATAATCTAAAGGGAGAATCTCTAAAGAAGGTGCAGGAACAAAGTCATAAGTCATTGAAGGTGGCAGGTCATGTCGAGAGAGCAGCTCATAAAGCACATGTATCTTAGACTTAGAGTATCTTAGAGTAAGGAGGTTATGTTGAACTTGTATAAGGCATTAGTTATGCCTCCTCTGGAGGATTGCATCCAGTTCTGGGTGCCATACTGGAGGAAAGATGTGAAAGCATTGTAGGAAGTACAAAGGAGATTCTCAAGTAAGGGTAAATAGTGAGAAACTGTACCTACTCAAGAGGGTAGCAAGAACTAGAAGGCATGGACTCAAAATAATTGGCAAAAGGAGTAAGAGTGATATGAGGAAAACGTTTTTCACCCAAAGGGTGAGTGGGGTCTGGAACAAACTTCCTGAGAGGATGGGGAGGCAATTTCAATCAAGGTTCAAAAGGGAATTGGATTGTTTTCTGAAAAGAGTATGCCAGGTTACAGGGCCAAGGTGGGAGAATGGGGCTAGGTAGAATGTCTTTTTTAGAGAGCCAGTGCAGACTCAATGTGCCAAATGGCCTCCTTCATCACTGTAAAGATTCTGAGATTCAGTACTCACCTATTTACTTAAAAGAATGTGCAGAAGAAATTGTATAACTTGTTAATCATCCTTAGCCAATATTGGAATCAGTCATTGCTAGGCTCCATTGTCTGAATGAAAATTTCATTTAAGGATTAAAAAGGGAATTTATCTTCTTTGACAAGTAAACTATTTTGAGCAAGAATCTGGAAAAAGAGAGCCCTGTAAAATTTCTTGGCCTATGCATGCACACTGTATGCCAACAGTCCGTATGGTGTTGGCTGGAAATTTTGTCTTTTATCTCCAGCTCAGGAAGATTGTGTTCTCAAAAGCCATAGTTCGCTCATTGAGTATACTTTAGCATTTTTTCCATTTTGAAATATAAAAGGAAACACTGCAGCTTGCCTCTGTGGCAGTGTAATCCATTATCTTCTCATTGTTATTTTAGTTTTATGTTGTAACTGTGTCACATACAATTTAATGTGCAATATAACACTAATGGCATTTCAAGCCAATAAGCTGGCACTTCGAATGAGCTAAGGCATATCTAAATTGCACAATCCCAAGAAGATAGGATTACATTTCTGTGACTATCCTGGTCGATGTTGGCTTCTCAGTTTAAAACTGTTAGAAGATTGGCAGGGCAAGCAGAAAAGCCACCCAGTTGAGTTCATGTGAGACCCATCCCAATTCCAGCTCATCCCTCATTTACATGCGTTTAGATCGTAGCCAATGCGAAGCATGCATACTGTTGAAAATTCACTGAGCAGAAGGTAGGAGATTAAATTCTGCTGCAAGTTCTAAAGAGCCTGCAATAACTGATTGGAAAGATGTGTTTTTTTTTAATAGACAAAGTAGGGAAGATGACTGGCATTTTAGTAAGGCCCGGATTTATCAGATACAGCTGTGAAAAGCACATTCAGGATAGAAGGAATATCTATTTGTCCATGGATGGATGGCATATGATCTTGTAAGGAACTGAGATATGCTCAGTATGTAAATTTGAGCAGAAGTTACACCTCTATCTCATGGAATGTGACACCAGAAATAGAGGGGAGTTAAACTCCTAGGCCACAATTCTAGGTGCCTTCGATCGATGAGAGCTGGAAACCATGCTATTTCAAACTAATGAACATTTATTGACCATTTATACTATTTACAGAGACAGAATTAAGCAGGACTCCATTCTTAAGCAGGAACCTTCTTCCCTCAGGCTCTAGTTACATGTGATCCGACATCATCTGGCATCACTGATGATTAGCATAATAGCCATCAACTCTTTAGACTACATCTTCCCCCAAATCTTTAATTCTAGCCATTAAGTATTTACATTTATATCCTACTATTTCACCTCCCACCCTGCCAAAGTCGCAGTAAGACCCACTGTGTCAGAGTGAAAGATGCAGCAGTATCTTAACTTATCTGCTTGACTCATTCCTCAAACCTTCTGGACGAGGGGTAGGAACAAGGCATCCTGTGGAGGGGGATATAAACAGACCAAACAGTTGGGGCATTTCCTTTTTGTTTGGACAGTCAATCCAGGTCTGCAAAGGCCACTTGCTGGTAGACACCAATGATAATCTGTTGAGTACAAGGATGCCGTGGTCAGTGTTGACTAGGTAGAAGATAAACCAAGGAGCTCAAACCCGGGTTGGTTCTGGTCCCAGATTCAGACATTCTCTCCAGGATTCAATGCTGGCAGTTCCTGCATCTTAAAGCAATGGTTGAAGGCAACAGCCTGGTTTGCACCATAGTGATCCTCCTTCTTATCTTATCTTATCCAAATCATTCTCTATAATACCTGATTGAAGAGTATGTGGGAGACTTGGGAGCAGTGTATGTGGCAACTTGGGAGCAGAGTAATTAACCTCCTCCCCATTAGGAGTACTGGAGGAGTCAAATTGTTGTATAAAGATGTAAATCGGCACCTAAGCAAGGCCAGGTCAATGTTGTCATTTTCATCAATGGAATAAAACTCCACATCCACAAAGAAGACATCATCCCATGCAGGCTTCTCCATAGGGATATGGGATAAAGCATGAGCCGTGGTCTTGAGTTTGTTCTGAATGGATGCTGTGATAATGTCAAAGCGCATAAGGCAAAATGGGATTCGGAGTGACATCATGCAGCTCCTTTGTATTGAGAAGGGTTACTAATGACTTCTGATCCAACTGCATGAGCAACTCTTGTCAACAGATGCCATCAGATGAATTTTTCTTTCTACCACATTATTCGGTAGTGTAAGGTTGAAATAACTATACAAAGAACCATTAGGTTTAGATACAAGCACCCTGCTAGAGCATCCAAGTGGTTGGGCTGGGTGATAGGTGATATTGCCCGCTGATGTAGCATGGCATCTATCCCTTTCCTGACCTTGTATAAGGGAGGCTGCGAAACCTTCCATGGGGTAAATAAGCACAACGGCGCAAGAGGTTGGTTCCAAGGTGATATAATATGCTATTTGCAGCTTTGCCAGTCCAGTGAACAATTTAGGGAATTCTCTCTTGAACTTGTCAGATCTATCTTGATTGAGCAGCTCATCTATCAAGGTGCAAGTTAATACAAGCTCTGTGGTCCAGTAGGGAGGACTCCTGATTATGATTGATATAAGGGACCTCCATTATTTATCTTCCTGTATAAAGAGGATGACCAGCAGTCATCTGGCCTGTACCCTCAGAGGAGTGCCCCTTGGGCCATAGAGTCAGATGGTAGATGTCTGGATGAACTAAGTTTTCAACCAAGGCATGTTGTCAGACTGGATAGATACTGCTTCTCCTGTATCCAATTTAAAAGTTGACTTGTGGCCATTAATCATTATTTCTGTGGTTAATGCCCTTTGGATTCTGTGAGCTCAGCTAAAAAATGTGGGTGATTGGTGATTTTTGGTGCTTTTGAAGCTTTGTTGGGAGCATGTGTCATTAAATTTTTGACCTGGAGCGGAAAATTTCCTGTCACGGCAGACTATTTGAGAATGCCTCCTCCTGTGGCACGAGTGGCAGTTCAGGTTAATGGCTGGAAAGGCATGGTAGTGATGCGTTTTTTTCCTGCCATAGCAAAAACATCTAACAATAGCCATGACCCTACTTCTTCTTGCACTGTTTGTTGGCAGACGTTCTGGAAATCCTGTCATAATGTCTGTGAAATAGCAGCCAATAACAACCATTTTGAAAGGAATCAATATGTGCTGCAGAGTTTTGGGAGACTCTGATGAACTTTTCCTGGTCTGTACCAGCATTGTGATTCAAACTAAAGTAGGGGTTGGAAGCACTGAGGATTTCTGCATATCTAGTGGTTTTGTCAGTGACCTCCTGCCAGATTAAAATTGGCTCAGCTACCGATTGCATATAGTACAACACTGACCTGATCCTCATCTGGTTTCTTTCAGTGGTCTGGAGATAGTACGGTGGTGGTTGAAGCAGCGGCATCAGTTGATCCAGTGCACAGCTTGATCAGGGCTTTCTGCCTGGTCTATGGGCTTGGGAAGGGATAAAGCCTTCTGTATATCTCTTTGCACCTACTTTCAGCGGACACGGGACTCCAGTAACAATTCATTGCTCCGTTTGCTGCTACAAGCATTTCTCGAGTGTGTTCTGCTCAGCTGACTACTTTCTATTTTCCTGCCTTTCTCATCAATGGGGATCCTTAAAAAAATGGTTTGCAGGCCACTGCCACCATTTATTAATGTCACAACCGGGCTCTGGGTGCCTGGTTGTGATAGAAGAGAGCTGGAAACCATGTTGGTACAAACAAGGTGGACATTTATTGACACTATTTACAGAGACAGACTTTAGCAGGACTTTGTCAGAACTTTTTTCCCTGAGTTCTGGTTACTTGTGATCTGACATCATCTAATGTTACTGATGATGTACTCTATATATTACAGCTATTAATCCTTTATAGTACAGGGGGAAGGGCGCCCCCTTCAACAGCCCCTTTTCACATCGGGCAGCACCACCCACCCCACCCCAAAGATCCTTACCACCTGATCCCCAGACTGCACGTCCACGCCTGGCTGTCCCTCACTTGCCTGGTCCTGAACTCCATGACTGTAGAATCTGGGAACTGTTTATAATTCACATCCTGGCCACTGTGCTACTGATGCTGCTGGGACTACGGAGCTGCTGGCCAATCAGATTAGCCAGTCGATCACTGAGGCAGGACTTCCTTCCCATCTCCAACCAAAGCTCCCCAGAGCATTAAATGTCTGTGTGGCTGAAGTGAAGAGTGGGAATGTGAGGCAAGAAACCCTGCCAGCTAAGAATCATTGTTCATGGGTTCCTGTTTGTTTAATGTGTAAAACGGTCAGCCATGAATATCACAGTGTAGGCACCAGAGCTGCCTCTTAAATCCCGAGATCCATTTAATGCCACATCCAAACTGCCTAAAGATGCTTTACAATAGAAATCCGGTGCTACTCAAGTTGCATAATCTAGATACAAATAGGTGGAGGTTGTGTGTACTTTTGCTTGGTGCCAGTTGCTTGCCAATTCCATTTCAGTGATATTGAAGTAAAACAGAAACTGCTGGCAATACTTAGCAGCATCTCTGGAGAGGGAAACAGAGGTAACTTTATCGGTCAACAACCTTCAGAAATTGATGCTGAACTTGGTTAGGCTGTAGACTGGCATAAACTCAGGCATGGAACCAAATTTCACTTGCAGCATCTTTCAGGGCTGCCCACACTAGAGTTAGCCCTAAAGAGTCAAATGCATAGGAGTTGTAGTCTCCTGGACTCTGCTCACCTGTCGATCAGTGGGATTTCTAAGCTACCATTCATTAGCAGATACTGTTAAGACAGCATCTCTGTGGTTTTGAGGCCTCCTCAACCAAGCCTGTCCATTAGCAGAAAACAACATAGCAGACTGCCCCAGAAGATGCCAAATTGATGCAGATCACAGTTGGGTACAGTCAGAGTTGATTAAATAAAAGTCCTCTTGGCACTAAATGCACACAACAGAATGATATAAATGTTGGCATTCCTTGCTCAATGCCAGTAAAATCATATTTGCAGAGTTTGGGTGCATGATGTTCTTCCACTTGCTTGTGACTTTGGAATATGTTGTCACATTTTTATAACTGGGCAAATCTTATTGCTTGTCGCATGGAAAGTCTCCAACGGACGTTTCAAATGACTATCGGAGCACAGAAATATTGCTTCTTCAATCGATAGTCTCTTGGATAAACCTGATGAATACCTCGGGTGTCAGACTGGATCCCTCAGCTTTCTTGGCATCCTCTGGTTATCAGCATCCCATCTCCCCTAAGGCTCTGCTTCAGCAGTAATCCAGATTCAATCCTAGTCCTCTCAGCACAGCATTGTTGTAAAGTTTGCAGGACATCACAATGGAAAGTGACAAACCTCAGTGGAGTGGAGTGTATTGGAGGGAGCTATCAGATCTGTCCAAGAGTCTGAATTCTTGCTTCGGAATGCCAATGAACTGACTGTATCAGAGTGCCGAGCGTGAATTTCTAAGTCGTTTCTTCAACCAAACATGCAGGAGATAGCCCTTGTCTCCCCAGACTAAATATCAAATTTGTTGCAGAGGGTCAAATAATGGAGGGATGGATAGATAACTGATGCAATATGTGAATTATGGCATCTTGCAGGGAAATGGTGAGAAACTTGCTGCTCTTCGTTATATGCTGGCAATAGTGGTGAAGACATATGCTCCAGGATTTGCTCCGCCCCTAGCCGAGCTGTTCCAGTATGACTACAATACTGGCATCTATCCGGTAATGTGGAAAATTGCCCAAGTATGCCCTGAACACAAAAAGCAGGACTATTCCAAACTGGCCAATTACTGCTCCATCAGTCTACTCTCAATCATCAGTAAAGTGATGGAATGGGTCATCAACAGTGCTATCAAATGGCACTTCTTAACAATAACCTACTCACTGATGTTCAGTTTGGTTTTTGCTGGGGCCACTCAGATCCTGATCTCATTACACCCTTGGTTCAAACATGAACAACAGAGCTGATCTCCAGAGGTGAAGTGAGAGGTACTGCCCTTGACACCAAGTCAGCATCTGACAGAGTGTGGCATCAAGGAGTCTTCGGAAAACTGGAGAAAACTCTCTGTTGGGAGAAGGTCATACTTCACAAAAAGGAAGATGCTGTGGTTGTTGGACGTCAATTATCTCACGTGCAGAACATCACTGCAGGGGTTCCTCAGGGCAATGGCCTCGGGCCAACTGTCTTCAGCTGCTTTTTCAATTACCTTTCTTCCAGGAGATGTAAGGATGTTCACTGATTATTGCACAATGTTCAGCATCATTCACAACTCCTCAGACAGTGAACCAGTGCATGTCCAAATGCAGCAAGACTTGGACAATATCTAGGCTGGGACTGACAAATGGCGAGAAACATTTGTGCCACACAAGGACCAGGCAATGGCCATCTCCAATAAGAGAATTTCTAATGATCACCATTCACATTCAATGGCATTACCATTGTTGAACCCCCCACTATCAACATTGTAGCAGTTATCATTGACCAAAAATTCAACTGGATTAGCCATACAAATACTGTGGCTACAAGAACAGTTCAGAGGCCAGGAATCCTGCGGTGAATAATTCGCTTCCTGACAAGGCACAAGTCAGGACTGGAATGGAACTCTTCATTTACTTGGATGTGAAGTTCTAACAACACTCAAGAAGCTTGACACCATCTAGGACAAAGCGGTCCAATTGATTGGCACCCCATCCACAAACATGCGCTTCCTCCATCACTAACGAGCAGTGACAGCAATGTGTATTATCTACAAAATCTATGGGACTTCACCAAGCCTCCTCAGATAGCAGAGAGCACCTTCCAAACTCACAATCACTATACCATTTAGAAGGACGACAGACACATGGGTACACCACCACCTGGAAGTTTCCCTCCAAGCCACTCACCTTCCTTACTTGGAAATATATCGGTGTTCCTTCACTGTTGTTGGGACAAAACCCTGGAATTCCTTCCCTAACAGCACTGTTGGTATACCTACATCAAATGGACTGCAGCAATTCAAGAGGGCAGCTCACCACCATCTTCGCAAGGGCATTTAGGGATGGGCAAAAAATGCTGCCCTAGCCATCGATGCCCACATTGAATAATTGAAAAGAAATAAATTGAACATTTATAGAAGTCCCTGAAATTGATGAAACTGGTGTTAAAGAACTTGTAGTGTGAGGTGTAGTCAACAAGCCCTAGATACTTACCTTGCTGCCTCTGGATATCTATGGGGAATAAAAGGGGTAAATTGGCTCTATTGGCAAATAAGGATCAGTATTCTGCTCAACTAAAATGAACCTCAGATTGACAGATGTTACTAAATACCCCAAAGGATTACCGGAAAGGAGCCAGGAGCAAAATAGTTTGGTGCTGCAGTGACTTTGATTGCAGCAAGCAGGAGCTGTGTTAGCTTGGCAGGTAAGTGTAGGTTATTTTGCAAAATGTGATATAATACTGTCATTTCCTCCCTTGAGAAAATAAAGCTCCCCATTGCATAATTCAGAGTGCTACATATATGTTCTCCTCAGCCTATTAACTCAGTTGGGAGAGCAAGGGTTGCTCCAAACATGCATCTTCTACTTACTCTCAAGCTGCAGCTCCGTTTCCTCCTCTTTCCCCTGACCAAAAGGGATTCCAAGAAATACCCCCATGAAGATCATGACTTGGTGATTCAAATTTCTAACGTTTTAACAACTTGAGTGCCAAAAACCCTGTGACAGCCATTTCATGGGATAGTAATCTTGGATTAACTGTTGGATCAAAAATTATCCCCTAACTGTATAAATAAATTCCAGTGATCAGTCCTGATCCCTTCAGATAGCATTTTAAACATCCACTTGCAATCTTCTATCCTTCACGGTTCGTCCAAAATCCAGCATCATGACCAGGACCAAATTCTGTGGAATTCCCTGGGCGTATCTCCTAACTGTTTGACCCAAAAAAATCAAAGTTGACCCTCCTAAGGTATTATGCAAAGTTGGAATCCTATGTTGGGGGTTTTCTAACACTTGCTGGAGTGTATGATTCCAAACGTTTGAATTAATTACGAACAGTTTTGAATGGCTCAGAAGGCAAGTATCACTGTGAAGAGTATCATCTTTCAATTCCTTCCTCCACATGAAAATTGCATAGCCCTGTGATGGGGGCCTCAAAAAGGCAGCATTGAATCTGATAATACCATTAACATTACTTTTAATAATTTGTTTATTCTGTCATTATCAGTTTAATAAATGTAGGGGTGAATATTTGTTTTCATCATCAGCATGGCAATCTGGCAGAGTGGATCGCCCACCCAATTCTAGCCATGAAAATCAGGCCTTTTATAACGAGCAGGCATTCAGCTCTGTGAGAATATCATCCAGGCGGAGAAGGCAAAATCTCCTGAAGGCATTTTAAGAACCTAAATTATAATGCACCCAATTCTCACCAAGAATATCAGAATGTTTTACTGAATCATTCTTTGCAAAGTATCCAACTTGAGAAAAAAGTGGTTTCTTTGAGAATCTCATTAACAACCTTGTTGAAAAAGATTGTAACTCTTACTTATTACCCAGTAATATCCCTATTACCCAGCTACATAAATTTATCCAGCATGTTCACTTCAAGATCAAGGTTTAATTTATTTAATTTTCCTTCATTCTTCTGTGCTTTTTCTCGTACAATGGCTTTTTTGGGATTTTGGGAAAACTGTACTCTCCACTTACATTTGTCTGCTCCATGACTGCTAAGGACAGCAGCAGCATCTCCACATTTAAAAATTCATAAAAGGTTCTGGCATTTTGACATATGGGTAAAATTTCTATCATTGATAACCTTGACTATTAATTTCTACCAAACTATTTTCACTGAAGCTACTGACAGAAGGATTTTCATAATTTTGGTGTCCACTTACTCTCGAGTTAAGAAAACAGCAAATAGTAAAACAAAACAAAATGGTCAATGGATAATGTCCAAAGACAAATTATATTCATCAGAAATATTTTTACAAGCTTAGGTAAAGTAACTCCCACAAGAAAATAAATAAGTATCATCATAGCTAACAAATCCACTAGCATCTCAAAAGACATCGGCAAAGAAGATGATAGCTAGATGAGGAAATAAATAGTTTTAATAGAAAGGCCACTAAGGACTGTATTTGCCTATTGAAGATCCCTCATGGCAGACTTGTCTTGACCCCTAGGTAATAGCAGAGATTTTAAACAGGACTTTGCGTCATTTGTGACTAGGGAAGATAATGCCGTGTTACTAATAACACATTTTGGATTTGGTGCTCAAATTTTAAGTGTCAAAGGAGGTGAAGATATAGTCCTGGATGTATTGGAATTCATCTGAGGATCTTAGAGATGTGGAAGCTGCATTCTAAACCCTGAAAGGACTTTGTTCAAATATTTAACAGCTTGCTGGATTCAAGATTGCTCGCCGACAGGAGAGAGGCCCATGTGAAGCTAATAATTGAAAAAGCTAGTCTCCCGACCTAAATCTTCATTCGAACAGTCCAGTTTTGGCTTTAACAAAAACAGAAAATGCTGGAGAAACTCAGCAGGTCTGATAGTAACTGTGGAGAGAGAATACAGCCAATGTTTCGAGTCTGGATGACCCTTCAGCAATTGAGCCTCAAAATGTTGGCTCTATTCTCGCTCCACAGATGCTGTCAGACCCGCTGAGTTTCTCCAGCATTTTCTGTTTTTGTTTCAGATTCCAGCATCCTCAGTGTTGTGCCTTTATGTTCTGGCTTTAAGTGATGCCAGAAGATTGAACCTGATAAAGGAGGTGAGCTGCACCTTAAATATGATAATGAGACTGTGTTCAGGTTTTAAACTTTAATTGCTGTTGGCCAGTTGGTGGATTCAGGAGTAACTTAGTGTATTCAAAATTGCCTCTTGGATCCAGATGGATGCCTGTGAAGTCCCCACTATCAGAGACCCTAACCCACCCCCACAACTTCCCCCCTGAAAATTCAGAATCCACAAGGCAGCTTCCTAACTCCCTCGCACATCAGGTGCTGATTCTCTTTCCCCCACTTCTTTGACCAGGCCCTGATCCATTCCCTGTGGGTCAAGTGAATAAAAGTACTGCCCAGTAACTCAGAACCAGGAAATTACAGGTCCATTAGTTTGACTTCAGTAATAGGCAAGTTGCTAGAATGAATCACTACAGCATCCAGTGTGACATGAATCTCAACATGGCTTCTGGAAAGGTGCTTATCCCTTCATGGTTGTGTACTTTGAATTTCCAAAACTTCTAACAAAGTGGCGCACAAAAGACTATTAAGTAAGTCTGAGGCATGCGAAATTGAAAGGCAAAATTTAGTTTGGATAAAGAAAGGGTTTAGTTAAATGGTACCATTTTTGCATTGAATCTAATTAGTACAGGAACTCCATTGTATCAAAACTGCTACAAGAAGTTAGAAAAGAATAAAGCTGAATGGACTGCCTGGTATCGACCTCAGCACTGAAGCATTAAGACACACAATGCCCTGTCAATCCTGCAAAGTCATCCTCACTAACATCTGGGGATTTGTGGCAAAATTGGGAGTGCTGTCCCACAGACTAGTCCAGCAACAGCCTGGCATAGTCGTACCTTACAGACAATAATACCTGACAGACAATGTCCCAGACACCTCCAACACCATTCCTGGGTCCACTGGCAGGACAGACCTTCAAAAGTAGCAGCAGCACCGTGGTCTACAGTCACGAGGAAGTTGCCACGGGAGTCCTTTAAATTGTCTCTGGATCCCATGAAATCTTGTAGCATCAGGTCAAATATGGGTAAGGTAACCTGCTAATTACCCCTCAACTGATGAATCAGGCATCCTCCATCTTGAACATTACATTGAAGGGAGTAGCAAGGACAGAGAATGGATTCTTGGCAGGAGGCTTGAATGCTCATCACCAAGAGTGGCTCAGCAGCACCATTACTGACCAAGCTGGCCATATCGACCAGACTGTGACAGATGGTGAGAGAAGAAACAAGAGAGAAAAATCTACTTGACCTTGTCCCACCACCAATCTACCTGTTGCAGCTGCATCTATCCATGAAAGTATTGGTGGGAGTAACCATAGCACTGTCCTTCTGGAGCCAAAGATCAGTCTTCACACTAAGGATACCATTCATTGTGTTGTGTGGCACTACCACCATAACAAATGCAATAGATTCCTAACATCTTGCAGATCAAGACTGGGAACTCATAAAGGTGCTCTGACCCATCATCAGCAGCAAAATTGTATTCAACTACAATCTACATCCACCAGAGTGGGCAGATGGAGCTTCAGTTTAAGATCTCATCCAAATGACGGCAACTCTGACAGCACAGCACACTCTTCATACTGCAAGGGAGTATCGGCCTTGATTTTTGTACTCAAGATCGGGATTAACCGACAGTACAATTTTTCCTCGGAACCTTATTGGGTCACAATTTCGTGCTTGACTTTTGAAGAACTCTGGGAGGACTTCATTTCGACCTTTTAATGAAGCATGAATGGCACAAGATATTAAGGTCACTGCAAGTCCCAAAGTGGAAGCTCTGAAAACAATGGCTCATATGTGGCCAGATATGAAATTAAGACGGAGCAGGCAAAATTCCTCAGGTGTTCTGCCAGTCTTCTACCATAAGTCTGGTGGGAGAACAGCAGAACGAATCAGTGAACAATTAGAACCATAGAAAAGTTAGGGCACAGAAGGAGCCCATTCAGCACACCTTGTCCATGCCAGCTCAGGGACACCCAGGTCCCCCTTCTAATTCCACCTTCCTGCATCTAGCCCATAGCCCTGTAGCTTACAGCACTTAATGTGCAGATCCAGGTACTTTTTAAAAGAATTAAAGGCCTGTACCACAAACCTGGGCATGAATTCCAGTCACTCACTAACCTCTGCTTAAAAAGGTTCTTCCTCATGTCCCCTCCACACCTTCTGCCACTTATCGTATGTCATTGTTTCCCCTTACATGTCAAATTGGGATAATAGAGGGCATCCAGAATTGGGGATTCTCTGGAAGTTCCTTTTCTTCTGGCTCAGTTGGACTCCAATCATATATGCAGTGGGGTGAGGTGTTCTGGCAGATGTAGACCCCTTACGAACCTGAGATTTTGTTTATTAATTTTCAATTTTTCAGCATCAACTCTGTTCTTCAGAGGGCTGAAGAGAATTTGCCTATGCATGGTGCTTCTGTTGTATTGTTATAATGATATAAAGGCACCAATTATTCATAATCCAGCAGGAAAAATCAGTTCAGACTGGTTCACAGTTCTACCTGGAATAACTACTATGCACTGAGGGTCAATTAGAACCAACCAGAAATCATTTGGCCCACAGTTTTGTCAGCTGTGATTGACTGGTAATAGTTAAACTTGAACTGGGGACGAGGTGAAGTGGAGCATGCCTCTGTCCTAGGTTTATTCAGGCCACACTCGGACTCTGATTTGTCCCTACCTCAGAAGCTGAGAACTGCAGAGATCATGATTTTAAAAAACTTTCTTAAAGATACACTAACGTCACACATTAGTATATAGTGAAAAGTATTGTTTCTTGCACGCTATACAGACAAAGCATACCATACATAGAGAAGGAAAGGAGAGGGTGCAGAGTGTAGTGTTACAGGCGTAGCTAGGGTGTAGAGAAAGATCAACTTAATATGAGGTAGGTCCAGTCAAAAGTTCGATGGCGGGGAAGAAGCTGTCCTTGAATCTTGTGTAAACTGTGCATCACGTCTGTGTAAATAGTTATACTGCTTGTACATATATATTGATTTTGAAACTATGTTAATACTGGGGTTGTTTGCTCAAGGGGAAGTTTGAAAGTAAATGTTTCAAAGAGGGTGTTATGTATTATAGTTGGTGTATATTATGTTGGCACAGTGTCCCGTTAAGAAGTGAGTCACATGAGCACTTGTGACATAAGAATATAAGACCCTAAGAACTAGGAGCAGGAGTAGGCCATCTGGCCCCTTGAGCCTGCTCCGCCATTCAATAAGATCATGGTGGATCTTTTCGTGGACTCAGCTTCACTTACCCGCCCACTCACCATAACCCTTAATTCCTTTACTGTTCAAAAATTTATCTATCCTTGCCTTAAAAACATTCAATGAGGTAGCCTCAACTGCTTCACTGGGCAGGGAATTCCACAGTTTCACAACCCTTTGTGTGAAGAAGTTCCTCCTCAACTTAGTCCTAAATCTGCTCCCCCTTATTTTGAGGCCATACCCCCTAGTTCTAGTTTCACCCGCCAGTGGAAACAACTTCCCTGCTTCTATCTTATCTATTCCCTTCATAATTTTATATGTTTCTATAAGATCTCCCCTCATTCTTCTGAATTCCAAAGAGTATAGCTCCAGTCTACTCAGTCTCTCCTCATAAGCCAATCCTCTCAACTCCGGAATCAACATAGTAAATCTCGTCTGCTCCCCCTCCAGTGCCAGTATATCCTTTCTCAAGTAAGGAGACCAAAACTGTACACAGTACTCCAGGTGTGGCCTCACCAGCACCTGATACAGCTGCAACATAACCTCGCTGTTTTTAAACTCCCTCCCTCTAGCAATAAAGGACAAAATTCAATTTGCCTTCTTAATTACCTGCTGCACCTGCGAACCAACTCCTTGTGATTTTTGCACAAGGACAGCCAGGTCCCTCTGCACAGCAGTATGTTGCAATTTTTTACCATTTAAATAATAGTCCATTTTGCTGCTATTCCTACCAAAATGGATGACCTCACATTTACCAACATTGTACTCCATCTGCCAGACCCTCACCCACTCACTTAGACTATCTGTATCCCTTTGCAGACTTTCAGCGTCCTCTGCACACTTTGTTCTGCCACTCATCTTAGTGTCATCTGCGAATTTTGACACACTACACTTGGTCCCCAACTCCAAATCATCTATGTAAAACGTAAACAATTGTGGTCCCAACATTAATCCCTGAGGCACACCACTAGTCACTGATCGCCAACCAGAAAAACACCCATTTACCCCCACACTTTGCTTTCTGTTAGTTAACCAATCCTCTATCCATGCTTATACATTACCCATTACACCGCGCACCTTTTTCTTATGTAGCAGTCTTTGGTGCAGCACCTTGTCAAATGCTGTGACATCATTTGCCAGATTCGCAGGCTTTAGGTTCAGTCTTATATTGAGTCTTAACCAGTGCACAACTATTGAATAAACCTTCATGTTGAGTTACAGCAACCCACGAGTTGTACATTCTTTGATTCTGTCAGTGGTCTGGTAAATAGCCCATTACAGAATACTAGAGCTTCTTGATGTCACATATAAGAAGTTATATGCTTTGACCTGTGTAATTATTATAATTCTTTTCTTTTGAAATTGAAGCAAATGAAGAAGCAAAATAAATGTCAGGTGTACCTTTCGCCTATAATCACACAAAAGCTGTTATTGTGGCATAATGCCATGAGAAATATGTCATTAATTATACTGGCAGATGTGAACACTGGCCAGAATTCTGCATGTTAAATCAATATTATACTTAGAAAATAATATATTCATTCAAATTTTGCTTTTTCATTTTAGTGTAACAACTAATCTAATAATGGTCAGTGTTTATTTCAGCTAAAGCGTTATCTTGTTTTATGGTTTTGACTTCTGATAGAACATCAAATGAAATGTTTTTGGCATGTCATTCATCAAATAGGCACAAAGATAGAAATATTTTGATATCATATGCTACTGATTTGCACGAACATCTAATTGTCACAGGATAAGTACTTATTTTGACTTCCATTCCATGTCCTCTTTTTCCACTGAGGTAACCTCATAGCATTACATTACTGAGAGCAGATGTTCTTCTCAAAGCTGTGAAATTATGTCAGTACATTTCCTCCACATGACTGAAACTGTGCTCTGTTGCATAGATAAATGAGATAGAAACTGTCTTAGCACCGGAAATGGCAGGAAAGATGGCAAACTAGAACAGTGTGAATTAAAATAACTAATTTCTGACCATTCTAATTATTTCTTCTTTCTTATTGACTGATTAATAATTCTCAAAAAAAACCCTCTTTTCTTCAAAACTGTATTTAGGTGGTTCAAAAGTAAACATATAAGCGCTGAGTAAAAATGAAAGAAGCATCGTTAAACTAGCTGTGAACATACTGCAGAGTTGCCACTTCCATGTCATAGTGGGCATTCCAGGTACCTGCTTGAATCAGGTGCCAGCCTCAGTACTGTATACAGATCAGGGTGCCTAGGATCTGCATGCATTTGTCTCAAGTGATAACAAGGATAGGGGGAAAATTGTTCAAGTGGAGCCAGGAACAGTAGGAGTGCTTTAGTTTTCACAAAAATAATGCACTGTCACTCCATGCATCCTTCAATTCTCCCGAATCAATTCTTACTACCCCGAGTGTGCTGTTTGTTCGGTGAACCTCTGGGCTGCCCAAAACTGACCAGAGGTCAGTGAGTTGGAACCAGATGCCTATCATCACTTTCACGACATGGAAAGGAGGCCCAATCCTGAAAATGGACTGCACCTCCAATCAGGTGGCAGGGCTATGCATTCTGCCAGTTGCATAAGAGTTGCAATCTACCCCATTTGGCCCAGGTTTTAAGGTAGCAACAACAGAAAAGCTGTCAATGTTCATTGTCATTGCATCTTTGAAACTGACAACAATCTCTGGACTCTATACATACCATAGAAATGCAGCAATTGCTGTCATTGATTCTATGTTTCTCCATATGATGCACGTTTGAAGTCCCCACAGAATGCAATCAATTAGAAATCACTGAACTGTTGAGAGCTTCCCCTTTTTTACTATGAGCCTTTCTGTAATCAAAATCCTTGAAAAGGTTACACCTTGCTAGGTGAAGTGCAACTAGGCTTTTGACAGTTTATGTAATAATTACATAATTACTGCTGAAAAACCTTTCTGACTGGAAAATGCAATTTTACATTTTTGGAATTTCTCCATTCTGTTAAAAATACACATGCTATTAAAATATTATATTTTTAAAAGTTTGATTATAATTCAGTTTCTACCTTAATCCCTTAATGTGATTGTCCAACTCATTTATTATCTTCTCTGTTAAATGTAATTAAAAGCAAAGGATAATCAATTCATTTTAACTTTCTGGTTTGCTGTCTCTGAGAATACAATTGGCTTCTTACTCTACTTGATGACGTCACTTTTCCTGCATGCCTGGGAAACCTCACGACTTGGCACCAAATGTAAATTAACACTGGGAAAGAGGAAATCCACTCCACAGAGATTGTTAGATCTTCATGGGCAGCCATTTTCCAAGATTAGCAGTGAGCAGCATCATTTTAACCACAAAATCTGGGCCATTCACTTAATTCCATTTTAGTTGGAAGTTTTCTTTTTACTGTTGCAGCTGTATAATACTGAGAAATTATATGGAGCTCTACTCATTTACCTATATTTTTAAAAAATCAGGCATCCAGGGTATGAACAATGGTTTCTAAAGCCTGAAAAAGAAAATAATGAAGAAATTACACAAATACAAAATTGGATTTTCCAATTAGAAAGGTTTATCAGTTGAAATTATGAACTCGTTACATAAACTGTTAAAAACCTAATTTTGCCTCATCCAGCAATGTGTAACTTGTTACCTTACTTTATTAAATTAGACTGAAGGTTAGGAAGTATGTCCAAATGCCAATAAATCCTTTGACATTTCATTAATTTGCAATTTTGTTGAAAATAACAGTGGAACATGTTTGTTGTGAAACTCCATAGCAGGTGCCAAGATTCCAACAGGCCAATTACCGTGGATCATCTAAGCTGACCCAATTATATGAGACAGCAACATCCTGACACTACCTACCTGATGTACTGTAAATGGCAAAGGCATATCGCCTCAAACATGTCCACAAAACTTTGGCAAGTAAAAGACCAGCTACTTGGGTAAGAGCGGGACATGTCAGACTCTCTTATGCAGGCACTGCTACTTCTATGCATGCTGGCAGACTCCTGCATGCCCTCTAGCTCCCTAGGGATGACAGAAAAGTTACCCTACCAGTGAAGGTGTTTAAATTGAGAGCACTACTCAGTAAATGTTCGATAATTTAAAAGGAAGGTTGAAAGAAATTCAGAAGTTAATTACAAATTAGAAAAATCAAACATGGCACGAAACAAAATGCAACAAGAGCAGGCTCGAGAGGCCATATGGTCTACACTTGTTCCTAGTTTTTTAAAAGCCAATTTGCATTGCATATCTGAATCTGTTACTTATGCAAATCAAAAGCAGGTGATCCAATCGCAGAACACTCGGGGCTCAGTACTTTTTCACTGTGACATAACTCCTCTAATGAACATTCATTGCACTTGCCTTTTGGAAGTTTAGGTACATCAAATCTCGAGTCTTTTCACAGTCCACTTGGCTTGTCAGTTTCTCAATGTTAAGGAAGTTGGTCAGGCATGATTTCTCCATTCTGGTTCCATTCTGACTGATGTTTAATAGGTTGTCTCGTGCAGGTAATCCTCAATTTTACTGGTCAGTGATTTGATTATTTTACACGGATTGGAAGTAAAACCAATAGTTCCATAGCTCTTTATGCCTGACTGTTGCCCTGTTTTGAACATTGAAAACTTAGCAGTATATTTCTTATCTGCAGTACTTCTTCAATATCCAGTGATTCCCTCAACGATTATTAGTGCCTCCCAGTCTCAGGATGGAATTTTACGGCCCTGTCATGGCAAGAAAAGGTGGCCAACCATTCAGAAGTCTTTTGAATTTGGCAGGACCAGAGAATCCTTCTGGTGGAAGGACTGTAAAGTTTTACCCTCTGTCCTGGCTGATCCGAGCACCATGGGATAAACAACTGAAGATGTATCTGTTTCCACCCTATTTAGCTGGTGGAGCACTTCCATCTCATTCATATCAATGCTATTAGTTTTGCTTGGGTTTTCTTTTTCTGGGTGGGCACATTGTTCATGTCTTCTGTTGTGACTACTTGGACGATAGAAACATTCAGAATATTTTTACCATTTTGCATTCATCCCCAGTTGGAAACCCATTTTCATCTTGCAGGATTTTCACTTTTTCTGACAGCCTTCTTAATGCTGTCGTACAGGAAGAATCTTTCATTCCAGTGCTCAGCCTCATTGTGTGCTTTCTAGTTTATTTTTTTCTGAATGATCTTACTTGTTGCAGTTAAATTATTTCATTTTTTTTCTCCAGAACGGAAAATCAATTAGAAATTATTCTAAAGTCAATTGTCATAACACTGCTTTGTCAGCTGTGATCCATTTGGTAGCACTCTCATCCCAAGTCTGAAGGTTCCACTCCAGACTTAAGCACATCAAGACTGACACTCCAGTGCATTACTGGGGGAGTGCTGCACTGTTGCCAGTGCCATCTTTCAGGTAAAATATTAAACTAAAACCCCGTCTGCTCTCCCAGATGAAATATCCCTTGGTACTATTTTGAAGAATGACAGGGAAGTTATCCCCAGTGTCCAGACCAATATTTCTCCTTCAAACAGCATCCAAAAAATGGGTTATCTGGCCATTACTGCATCACTGTTTGTGGAAGCTGGATGTACATTTATCGGCTGCTCTGGTTCCAATGTTATAACAGTGACTGCATTTCAAAAGTACTTCACTGGTTGTGAAGCACTTTGGGATGTCTTGTGATCCTGTAAAGCACTATATAAATACAAGTGTTTATTTCTTTGTTCTTTGTTTTTTTTGGAATACAAACATCACCATATTTATTTTCTATTAGTGTCTGTGATCTGAAACTAGCAAAGCCTGAGCTTTGAGATTGGGATCTGGTTAACACTTTGATCTGCTCTTAACCAAGTATTGCAAAGTGGTGTGAATGCACCATAACTACTCTTTTTTGGTCTTGGAGAAACTATAAAGTTTATTCTCTGTAGCCCAACATATTTGTGGCATTCAACATTGGAGGTGACTTTCCACAGAGCTCTCCTGCTTATCCACCGTAACTTCAGGGAAATGCCATGAAAATCATCAAATGAATTATGAACAAATATTAGAACCCCAATGGAAATGTAACACCTCTGATGTTTAAATTCAACATGATACTTACAGGTCAAATGTCAGAGTCAGTAAAATGCATCCAAACCAGTCCAAACCTTACGGCTCTTATTATTCACTTACTGTTGTTATCCTACTGAAATAATTCGAAGGGAAAGGAAATGTAACCTTGTTTGGGGGAAAATGTGATATTATTAAGTTGAGTACAAAAGGCGACGAGTTCACTGGTGGTCTGATCGCTCTGTCATCATGTTTTTCCTAATTTAATCACTTAGATGCGACGTATAAGAGTAGTTGAAACTAATCAGAATGCAACATCTTATTCCAAAAACTCAAAATTATTCTTTGAATCATAGAAACCCTACAGAGCAGGAGGCGGCTATTCGGCCCATCAAGTCTGCACTGACAACCCCACCCAGGCCGTATCCACGTCACCCCACATATTTACCCTGCTAATCCCTCTAACCTATGCACGCCGGGACACTTGGAGACAATTTAGCATGGCCAATCAACCTAATCCGCACATCTTTGAAGTGTGAGAGGAAACCGGAGCATCCAGAGAAAACCCACGCAGACATGGGGAGGGCATGCAAACTCTGCACAGACAATGACCCAAGCCGGGAATCGAACCCAGGTCTCTGGAGCTGTGAGGCAGCAGTGCTAACCACTGTGCCGCTCCTGGAAAAATTGGTGCTGCATTTTAAGGGGCTGGTGCAGGCCAAGCGCCTTAAAATGTAGAACCAATTTTGTGCTCAACAGGTACACTTCCCTTTCAAACGTTTGTTTCTCTATGAAGGGATACTGTGTAAACCAGCACTCAATTTACAAAGCCTGTGTAACTATTTGTTTTATTCTTTAATGAGTTGCTCATAAAACCTGTGGAGGATATATTATCCACATTTTACAATTTTAAGTCACACCTTTTGCTCCCAACAGATATAAAGGTCTGGTTGTTTTGCAATTTT
Source organism: Mustelus asterias (assembly GCF_964213995.1). NCBI lineage: Eukaryota > Metazoa > Chordata > Chondrichthyes > Carcharhiniformes > Triakidae > Mustelus > Mustelus asterias. The sequence goes on from NC_135803.1 coordinate 43,992,200, forward strand.
GCACTGGAGAAAACTGGCTGTCTTCTTATCTCAAAGAACAAAGAAGATGACAAGAATAAAAGTGTGATGTCAATGCCAAAGCACTTCAGAATGTCAGGTCTACACATAAATTCAGTTCTTATCTGGACATCCTTTTTCATGAACAAGTCCAGCCGTCCAAGTCTTTTCTAATTTTGCATGAGTGGCAACTGATTTTTCTTTTGTGTAAGAAAATTCATGGGTGGAGGAATAGGAGGGAAAGTGTTATAAGAGAGGCTTAGGGTACACAGAGGTATATCATTGATAGTGATTATGGAGATGTCACTTAACACCATCTGCTGCATTAGATTCTGCATTAGTAAGAGACTAGAAGAAGCAGTGTGATAAACATTGTGGGAAATAAAAATATGAATCACCAGTTTAGGATAAAATAGATGTGGGTGGATTCTACTTTCCCAAACTGAGAATAAATCGAATAACTGAATTGAATAACTACAGAACAGCACCAAAATTGACTGTGCCTAGATTTGTACTTGTTGCTATTGATCCGAAACAGATTTTCAGTTAAACTAATGTCGCACAAAAACTGTAATCTATTAATTATCTAGGCCATTTTAAATGAGTCTTGGTGATGCAGATTTACCCACTGCAATTCAGTTCCATCTTAATGAGCTTTACAGTCTCTTATAAAAAAGTGATTTATGCACAAAGGGGAGGGTTGGGGTGGCATAATGGCAATGTCAGCGATACTCCAGAAGGCCAGGTAATGCTGTGGGGACATAGGTTCAATTATCACCATGGCATCTGTTGGAATTGAAATTCAATTAATAAATCTGAAACCATTGCCATAAGAAAACCCTGGTTCTCTGATGTCCTTCAGAGAAGGAAATCTGCCATCCTTACTTGGTCTGGCCTACATGTGACTCCAGACTCACAGCAACATGATTGATTCTTAAACACCCTCCAAAATGGCCTAGCAAATTACTCAGTTGTATCAAACTGCTCTACGAAGTCTAAAAGGAATGAAACCAGAAGCACCAGCTGACATCGCTCTAGGCACCAAAAATGAAATGTCAAACCCAAACCATTGATCCTGCAAAGTCCTCCTTAGGAACAGCTGGGGGGTGGACGGGGTGGTTATGGCAAAATTAGGAGGGTTGTCCCACAGACCAGTTGAGCAACAGCATGATATAATCATACTCATAGAATCATACCTTACAGGCAATGTCCCAGGAACCGCAATCACCATCCCTGGGTATGTCCTGTCCCATTGACAGGACAGACCCACCAGATGTGATGGCACACTGGTTATATAGTCAGGAGGGAGTTGCCCGAGTCCTTGACATTGGCTTTAGACCACATGAAGTCTCGTGGCATCAAGCTGATGAAAAGTACTCAGTTGTATCAAGCTGCTCTACGAAGTCTAAAAATGAAACCAGAAGTACCAGCTGACATCGCTCTAGGCACCAAAAATGAAATGTCAAACCCAAACCATTGATCCTGGCTCTCAGCTGACGAAAAGTACTGGTCCACATTGAACACCACTTGAAGGAAGCTGAGGGTGGCAAGGGCACAAAACATACTCTGGGTGGAGGACTTCAAAGTCCATCACCAAGATTGGCTCAGTAGCCCCTCTACTGACCAAGCTAGCCAAGTCCTAAAGGACATAGCTGCTAGACTTGGTCTTTGGCAGGTGGTGAGATAACCAGCAAGAGGGAAAAGTCCACTTGACCTCATCCTCACCAATCTACCTGTTACAGATACATCCGTCCATAATAGTACTAATAGGAGTGATCACGGCACAATCTTTGTGGAGACAAATCCCTTCTTCACATGTTCTGCTGCACTACCACCATGTTAAATGGGATAGATTTCAATCTGATCCAGCAACGAAAAACTGAGTGTCCATGAGGCACTGTGGGCCATCAGTAGCAGCAGAACTGTATATATTCACATTCTGTAACCTCAAGTTCCGGTATATTCCGCAATCTACCATTACCACCAAGCCAGGGAATCAACCCTGGTTCAATGAAGAGTGCAAGAGGGCATGCCAGCAGCAGCACCAGGCATACCTAAAAATTAGGCCTCAACGTAATGAAGTTACAATTCAGGACTACCTACGTGCCAAACATCATAAGCGGCATATGATAAACAACCAATGGATCAGATCTAAGCCTTGCAGTCCTGTCACATCCAGCCAGGAACGGTGGTGGACAATTAAACAACTCACTGGAGGAGCAAGCACCACAAACATCCACATTCTCAATGATGAGGGAGCTCAGCATATCAGCACAAAAAATAAGGCTGAAGCATTTGCAACCATTTTCAGTCAGAAGTGCTACATGGATGATCCATCTTGGCCTCCTCCGGAAGTTCCCACTATCACAGATGCTGGTCTTCAGCCAATTTGATTCACTCCACACGGTATCAAGAAATGGCTGAATGATAGTGTAAAGGCTATGGGCCCTGTTCCAATACAGCTATGTCACTGGCCTCTACCAGGCAACATGGTAAATTGTTCAGGTATGTCCTGTACACAAAAAGCAGGACAAATCTAACCAGATCAATTACAGCCCCATCAGTCGGCTCTGCAAATAATATCGAGGGAATGGAGAGCACTCTATATAATCGCACTGAAAGACCATAAATGGTGAGCAGGAACCACGGGATGGAAGAGGTTGCAGAGACGAAAACATGACAGTGGAGAGATTTGAATCTCAAAATTTTGAAGTTAATCCATTGGGAGATGGCTTGAAGATGGGATTCAGAGATAGGAAATCAGCATTATGTATAGAACAGTATGTAGACAACAGTGTTCTCACGTGAGTTAAAATTCTTTGACAGCACTTGTCAAACCCTTCTACTGCCTAAAAGAACGAAGGCAGCAGTTGCATCGTCTGCAGGTTCCTCAACAAGTTAAATTAGAAAAGCTTTAAAAAGGACATTGAAAAGGTGGTTAAAAGCAAATTATTGCGGATGCTGGAATCTGAAACCAAAGAGAAAATGCTGGAAAATCTGTGACAAAAGGTCATCTGGACTCGAAACGTCAGCTCTTTTCTCTCCTTACTGATGCTGCCAGACCTGTTGGGATTTTCCAGCATTTTCTGTTTTGGTATTAAAAAGGTGGTGGAGCTCTGAAGATCACAAAGTGGGCATTGAAGAGTTCATAGAATCCCTACAGTGTAGAAGGAGGGCATTCAGTCCATCAAGCCTACACTGACAACAATCCCACCCAGGCCCTATCCCCGTAACCCCACGTATTTACCCTGCTAATCCCCCTGACACTAAGGGGCAATTTAGCATGGCCAATCAACCTAACCTGCACATTTTTGGAGTGTGGGAGGAAACCAGAGCACCTGGAAAAAACCCACGCAGACACAGGGAAAATGTGCAAACTCCATACAGTCACCTGAGGCCGGAATTGAACCCGGGTCCCTAGCACTGAGAGGCAGCAGTGTTAACCACTGTGCCACTGTGCTGCCCTACCACTATGCCACCATGCCGCCCTCCCACTGTGGAAGTTTCCATTTTGTTACATTTCTCCTTAAAATATACTAGCCAAAATCCCAGGGGTTGGAGAAGATAGAAAACCGGTGCATCATTATCTAAGAGACCAAGCATTGATGTGGAATCTTTTTCTGTGAGGCTCTCATCACATGTAACTTGCCCAGTAAATGTCAGCTGGGAGGAGAGGCCCTATTCGTCAGCAACTCCCAGTGCATCAAGATGTGGCTTGAGGCATTCCCAGGCTTATGCCACATAAATTGCACTCATGGTATATATCTTGTCTTAAAGATGCTTGTTTTACTGCTCTTTATTGTGTGGCTACAGTGCAGTTACAACTCACTGATTTTTTTTCAGTTTGAACAAATTAATTTTTCTTTACAGAACAGTAAAGGTTTTTCTATTGCTTACAGATCAGAAAACAATTTCGAAATGTGGAAGAAGTCCCAACTTACCAAGAGCCAGATTCCACTTTCATCTTACTATGAGTGGATGCATGTCATCCATGAATATTAGACAAAAGTGACAGTAAAAGCTTACCCACATAGAATCATCTACCATCATCTAAAGTAATGGAACGAAACAAAACTTTGAAGTATTGATAATTTAACCACAATATATATCTAAAGTGCTGATAATAGGGCTTTTAAAAGTAGGACACCAATCACAAGCCCCACCAGCCAGCTGTAAATATTGGTTTTGGGGGTTTGTTAGAAACAGACTGAGCATATTTAAATCATGAACTGAACAGGAATGAAACTTTCATTATGTTTCTGTGTTTAATCACTTATGTTCTTTAGTTGGCAGCTCCCTGGTGTCTATTAATGCATTTGATACATTGCTAAATCATATATGATCAAGTAGTTTAAATTTGTTTTGATATAAAAATACTAAAGACATGAAATGTATCACTTCCATCCTATAATTACGATTTGATTCCAATTTCAAGCCAATTAAGTTCAGAGTTTTTCTTCACTGCTGTTATTAGATTCCAAATTGCGAATGCTGAGAATTGTTGGTGCATCAATGGGTTGTCACAATGCCTTCAACACTGTTGTCATCAAATTATGGAAGGAAACTAAATGAATGGCTATAATTAGGAGAAAAATGGACTAGCCTTTAGGTGTCAATCACTAACGGTTTAATCTCAAGGTGGATTAATGGATCAAAATCAGCTAGTTCTGAATTATGTTCCACAGAAAACTCAACCATTAGCAACAATTTTTAATGAATGAATTTGATTAATTGAATATTAACTTTAAGAATAAAATAGTAATATTCATTCTGGATCTATTTAGAAATTGGAAAGACATTATTCAGAAATTGGAAAGACGTTATTCACTCTGTTGAACTGGTACAGTAATTGCATGCATCTCTCTTTTTATTGTTCCCAACTAACTTCTGAACCCAATCTGTAATAATTTTTTTATTGTAATTGCTGATTGCTCATTAACAACAATCACTGCGGAGACAGTGTGACCTTGTCTGGAAAAATTTGTATACATTTTTGGTGCATAGAGAGTGAATTGTTCTCCTCTCGTTGTATTGTTTAATTAGCAGTCACAAATAACATTATCAATACAAATGTGATGGTTCGAGACATTGCAAAATCACTTCATATTTCCGAAGTGACAATTTCTACAAGGCTCTTTCAGGCCCATGCCAATGGCTCTGGTCTTCTTGTTAGCAGCGACTGCAAGTAACAGTGACAGAAATTATAGCTGATGAATTGTGGCTATACATCACAATTAATTTTAGCAAGAGATAATCCTAATCATTTTAGCATCCATTCAAAACTGTCAGCTGCAGTTGATACAGCAACATTACAAAGCTGCTTCAGCTAATCTCTTTTCTTAGCAACAGTCAGGCTTGACCTTGGTGATCCATAATACAGCAGCAAACCAGTTTTGATACATTTGTTTCTTCAAAATTGATTTTTAATGCAATTAACTCATATAAAGGGCATGTTGTTGACCAAAGATACCATGTGAAAAGTGTAATCCCTATATTGCTCAATAATGATATCTGCTTTCAAGTTGCTGAGCATACAGCATCGTTATATTGTCTGATCAAACTGCCTTTAGGTCAGGGGGAGCAGAGTTCTCAGCAAGTGTACTTAAACTAATGTGGATTGCTTTACTCTTTGGCCTCCAACTGCAGGTGGCACACCTAATTTTGGGAAAAGAAACAGGGAAACTATAGCTAATCTGATATAGGTCTAACTTCACTGCAAGTATTTTGGTACAAGATGTTAAAGTTTGGCCTTTAACTGAGCTATTGATCCTGGATGTACCTGCTGACCAAGAGTTTATCAGAATAGAGTCATCTTAACAGTAGGTTACGTGAGTACTGATTTCTGATGCTGAATTATGCAAAAATTAGCGCTTGTATAGTTTTAATAGAAGTGCCAGTCTTGGTGCAGAGTGATTCAATGAATCTGATCACCAATAGTCATATTTCCAACTGCCTGAAAATGATTTTGCAGTCAGAGAAGTATGTGGAAAGGTGTTGGAAATTTCAGGAAAAGATGCATGATGACTGAAAGAATAGCTGTTAATTTTGGTGTAGAGGGAATGAGAGCAAGCCTGGTGTTAGAAGAGCAGAGATGTGAAAAGACATTCAGCAGATTCAACTGAGGTAGGATGGAGCAAGGCCATAGAAAATGTTATAAACCATGAGAAAAATTTTGAAATCAACATGCTGTAATGCATAAGAACTAGGAGGAGTAGGCCATTCTGCCCCTCGAGCCTGCTCTGCCATTCAATATAATCTTGGTTGATCTCATCTCACCTCCACTTTCCCACCCATTCTCCTAAACCTTTCAACTCATTACTAATTAAAAATCTGTCTATCTCCTCCCTAAATTTACTGCTAGATCTTAAATAGCATTGGGTAATATTGAACTTTATATGGGCAAGGACATAAACCATGGTACCTTAGCTGCATTGAAGTTTGCACAGGCTTGATGCTAAAAGTAGACCTAAAAGAACATTGTCAATGTGTCAAATTCTCACGTGATGAAGACATTCAATAAGGTTTTCTCAGCAGAAGTAATACGATAGGAACAATATTGCACAATTGGAACTGCGAATTTGGCATTGGAGTGTGTTACGAGGAAGTCAAACTGGACGTCAGGTTTGCACACTACCTCACTCAGCCTGCAATCACAGCCAGAAAAGCTGATGGATTTTGAGGCCAGCAGCTCAAATATACTGAAGTAAGAGAAGATGGACTGTAAGTGACTATGATAACCCTCAGGACTTGCATGGGGAATCATTGGTTGACCTCCCTGTAGGATTCATTGAATACAAGCTCCCTGGGGATAGGTAATTAATTCACCATGTGGAGCTCATATACCGAGCCCTATATAAAGCATGCCCCTGAGTGGGTCCATTATTGTTGTTCCGGTTGGGACCTGTTTGAGTTCACCACAGGCTTGAGGTTTTGCTTTGCTTTATTTTGTGCAATAAAGCATTGTTCTTTTACAGCTGACTCCTGGAGTTATTATAGTGACTAAGAAACTGGTGTATTTTAGGTGATTACTGGTAAGCTATATTTGAGTTTGCATTGGGTAGGACACAATTCCAAGATGTGTTTTAAAAATATTGAGAGTGGATTTTTTGGTCCCTACATGAAGATAAGCTACAGAATTTTATATAGGTTTGAGCATTTTTACTCAAGAAACCAGAAATAACATTGACAAACTAACATAACACATTCTGCCCTATATCTCGAAAGAAATTATTTATCAGGTGTACATTTCATATTGGAATTTTTGTCACTAATTTTTTGCAGATCATGCAACGTAAAAGCTTTTTAATATGAAACTAACTACACATCAATTCAATGTGGGTGACATTTTTTAAAACTTCTATCATGTGGGTATAAGCATCACCAATAAGGCCAGCATTTTTTCCCCATCCCTGATAGCCCTTGAGAATGTGATGGTAAGCTGTCTTCTTGAACCGCTGCACTCCATTTGGTGTAGATACACCCACAGTGCTGTCTGGAAGGGATAACAAAATGGCAGCCGCACAATTTTAATTTCCATTGAAGTCAAGGCTTTCACTACAGTTCCAGTTTGCAATTTCGCCAGGACCAATTTTATTCCTAATATCTCAGAATAACAGGATTTATTAGCATAACATTTTAAAAGACTTGGAAATGTAATTTTGCCTGGAAATGTATCATAATACTTCAGAGAAAAATATTTTACCTTCATAAATTTTATTTGCATGTGAAATGCTCCTTGAATCTCATCATATTACAAAAGGAAAATCCAAGCAAAATTACATAGGAGTGCAGAAATGGAGAAAAATGGCAAGATAATTGAATTCTGCAAACATGATTCTGATGGGTTTGGTTTAAAATCCTATTGTGATGGTGTCAAAGTTGAAATAAGTCAATAAGGTATATTAACTTGTTGCTTAATATGTGTGTGGGGATTAAATAAATAAACCACTAGAATTTAATTGCTGCAGTTTTGACTTCACTGAAACTTGGAATTACAACTGAATCCATTTGAAATGGCATAGAATATCAAATTTGACCAATCATGCAAATACTTCATCAGTTACAATCCTAATTACTAGGTAATAATACACAATGAAACACATAAAATCAAACACTAGTCATCTCATGTTACTACAAACTCCAGAACATAAATCACACTGGTATAAAAGAAAATCTCTATTTTCATGGTCACCACTTTGTAACTGTGTAAAAAGTGGCATAACTCATATGGGAAGCTGTCAGGACATTTCATTTGGAATGGCACAGAACAAGATGGCTATGAAGAAGTGCCGTTGCATTCATGTTCTGATGCAAAAGATGGCAATTTGCTTTTTTCAGACTTGTTGACACTGGAGATGAAAAGAAACATCTGTTACATAGTAAAGGAAGATTGAAACCCTGCGGATTGACCCAATTCTACATTAGCAGATTTTCTTAAATGCATTTATGTTAAATGAGATACTACTAAGATGGTTCAAACATAATGCTAAGTAAATCTTCATGTTAAAAAACACCAAAGAAAAGTAAGTAAATACAGTAAACTGCATGTTATTTACATTTGTTTCAAAAACCATAAATTGTAAACAATGCATTTTCTTTGAAGTAAATTAATTTTAATATCCTGCACAATAATTATAGTGGTAGAATTTGACCTTTTTCATAAATTCTATGCACTCAGCTATAATGAAACAACACTATGGGCGAGATCTTGCCCAAAAATGTTAAGTGCCGAACCAGCGAGGAAATGGGAAAGTTTCAGACCTTTTTTTGGACGAGTTTGAAAATGCAATCTCATGACACGCTGTCACTTTTTTGGACAGAAGTGTGATTCTCACCAATAGGGCGGGTGGAGCCTAAGCTTCCAGCGAAGCCAGCTGCAGGCTGTTCGGGGCGCCACTGCGTAAATGCCCCAATCTCCCAGTGAACTGGGAGATCTCCTGTCACCTCCCCCCCCCCACTGACATTGCCCCTCCCACCAATTGCTCCCTGTGCCAGTCCCTCACCCCTCCCCCGCCAATCACCCCCCTATGTATAGCACCCTCTTACCTCCCCACTTTGCAGAGCTCCCTCCTCCGCACGTGGAGCTCCCCCCAACATTGCCCCAACCCCACTCAAGCCCCACCACTTTGGTACTGCCCCAGCCCAGTGGGCAGTGCCAGGGTGCCTAATGGGCAGTTTCAGGGTGGCACTGCCCCATGGGCACTTTCCGGCCAAGCCCCCAACCAGCCAGGGGCTTCAATGACTCCCATCCACCCTGGCATGGCCATTATGTTTGTTCCCGATTGGTGGAGACCATGAGTGATACTTGTCAGCAAGAGAAACAGCTATGCGGGGCGCATTAATATTTAAATTGGCTTTACGCCATTTTTGGGTGTGAAGCCAGATGCGCTGGCAAAACACAGCCGGGAAGATGGGTTTCAGCATGAGATTGGTTCATGCTCAGCGTGAAAGCCTCACGCACTACTTTCCCGGCTCCGGAAAGATCGTGTCCTATGGCTTTAAATTTGGCATCTTAGTACTTTATCTTTTGATGCAACAAGTGCCATTTTGCCTCCAAAATCACATCCATGGTGTACATGCTTCTGGTGCTAGCTGCATCGGGTGCCATTGAGGACATTAGTATTTAAAAGTATTTAAAAGTAGGCATATCATAGCGTCAATTAGCATAGAATGCAGATTTGGTGCCACACTATTATTTTGGAGATCAACACTCCCATGTTTCTCCTTCCGTTAACCTCACACAGCTGAATACAACAAGAATTACCTACTCATCAGTGACTTTAAAACTGTTTTCAAGTTAGTTGCTGATTGATTTCTATTGGTGTTTGCTATGATTGTAAAAGTGTTTGGTAGTTTCTAGAGTTGTTTGAAGTTGTGCTTGGCATGCTGTAGAACTTGGTTTGACTTCATGGATTCCACATAAACAACCCACTCTCAGACATGGGTGCACCAGTATTCTTCCCCTTGGCCTACAGCATAATAGGGAGAATATGCAAAGGCAATGCTGAGCAAGACAAGCTGCTCAAAGAGAGAGGAGGAGGGGTGGGGAGAGAAGAGCTTGCATGTGGCCATAACTACCCAGATTTTCAGGGAGCAATATTTGTACCCGAGCCTGTGAGGAACCGTGTGACAGATGTCCCCACTTCACTAAGGACATCCTCATTGAAATGTGACATCTGCTGCAGCTAGAATGTAGCCTCAGAACAAGGTGAGGATGGTATTGCCATTGGTTGTAAAGGTGCCTGAGGCTGTGAACGTTTATCTGCTGGCTCCTTCCAGGCAGGTACAAGTGATATTTGCAACATCTTCCACTGTTGAGTAAGGGAGGTCACTGGGGCTTTGAATCCCAAGAGAGTTGACTACATGTCATTCTCTCTTACTGGAGAAAAAAGGCGAGTGAGCATGCAGGCAAAAATTGCAGGCTTCCCCATGGTGCAGGATGACATTGATTGTAGGTATAGCACTGTGGGTGCCGTATGACAGCTTTGATATGTACTGCAACCAAAAAGAATACTATTCTGTCAACATTTAGTCAATGTGTGACGGTAGCCTGTGCACCATGCAGGTTCAATACTCTGTATCCTGGTAGCAGTTATGATGCCCTCATTTTGTTGCAGTCCATTGAGCCATCTGCATTTCAGCCACCATAAAAACCAAAGGGTGGCAATGGAAGATAAGGGTCATCCTTTGATGACATGGCCCTTAGTTCCATGAGCAACACAAACATATGGGCAGCATACGGTTAGAAACTAGAAACCTGCTTAGAATAAGCATATATTTAGCACTCAGCTTGATAAACAAACAGGATAGTTTTATAGGGTTTTGCTTTACTGGAAATAGCTTAACTTCTCTAGAAACCACAGAATCTCTACAGTCCAGAAAGAGGCCACCTGGCCCATTGAGTCTGCACTGAATCTCCGAAAGAACATCCCAGCCCTATCCCCTTAATCCCACGCATTTACCATGGCTAATCCACCTAACCTACACATCTTTGGACATTAAGGGGCAATTTAACATGGTTAATCCACTTAACTGCACATTTTTGGACTGTGGGAGGAAACCGGAACAGCCAGTGGAAACCCATGCAGACACGGTGAAAACATGCAAACTCCACACAGGCAGTCACCCAAGACCAGAATTGAACCTGAGTCCCTGGCATTGTGAAGCAATAATGCTAACCCTTCTGTCAACTAGTAGAATAATTATTCTTAGGTGGTGACAGCTGGAGCTAACCAGGAGAGAGGCTATTGTCAGGCAAGAGTTCTGCAATAGTGAGAGAACAACTTGATATTTACATAAAATAAACATACTTTCAAGCTGTATTAGGATTTTATGTTAACCTTCCTTAATTACGATGCATATCAAAATGTAAAAATTAATTAGGGTGTGCAAGTAGAGTCGAAGCTCTTTTAACTCCATGGTTCAGTAGTCTGATAAGGAATTAGTACAGTTAACTGGATGATCAATTTATGAACAACTTACTGGCAGGGATTATGAAGAGCTCTGAAAATAAATAATTGAAAACAGGCAAACACGACGCTGTATATTAGGCCCGAGATATGAACATATGAATTAGGAGCAGGAGTAGGCCACATGGCCCTTCCAGTCTGCTCCGTAAATCAATAAAATCATGGCTGATCTGACTCTAACTTCAACTTCATATTCTTGCCTACCCCCCGGATAACCTTTCACCGTCTTTATCAAAATTCTATCTCCTTCAGCCTTAAAGATATTCAAAAACTCTGCCTCAAACACCTTTTGAGGAAGAGAATTCCAAAGTCTCTCAGTCCTCAGCGAAAAAAATGCCTCATCTCCATCTTAAAGGAAAGACCCCTTATTTTTAAACAAGGCCCGGGACAGATGGAATGATTCGAGGGAACTGACTGGGGAAAATCATGGGATAAAGAAAGAAGATGTAAAGGCTTGGTTAATTAAGGACAGAAGATACATGCAAAAATGATAGAAGGTCAATAATCAAGGGTGGGTTTTAACCCTCTGGTCTCAAGAAAGAATAGTAAGAAGTCTCACAACACCAGGTTAAAGTCCAACAGGTTTATTTGGTAGCAAATACCATAAGCTTTCGGAGCAGAGCTCCTTCGTCAGATGGAGTGGATATCTGTTTTCAAACAGGGCACAGACACAGAAATCAAATTACAGAATACTGATTAGAATGCAAATCTCTACAGCCAGCCAGGTCTTAAATGTACAGACAATGTGGGTGGAGGGAGCATTCAACACAGGTTAAAGAGATGTGTATTGTCTCCAGACAGAACAGCTTGTGAAATTCTGCAAGTCCAGGAGGCAAGCTGTGGGGGTTACTGATAATGTGACATAAATCAAGAAAGAATGGCATACTATCAGGCATTTTGTATGAAGAATTTTTGCAGGACAATTAAGTCCTGTCAATATAACACCCAGATTCACTCCTAAAAATGGGTATAAATGCTAAGCTTTTGAAGAAAGGCACTGCAGTAGCAATGGAGAGAGACACCCAAGCGTAAATCCCTGCTAATATTCTTGTGTATTTTGAGAAGTTGTGAAGACATAAGGCACACAAGTGTGGAGAACGAAGAACAAAGAAAACTTGGATTGATACTCACTACTTGTCACAGTCATATTTTTTGAGGTAAAACTAATGTGCTATATTGAATCTTAAACTCTGATTAGACGCAAAATCATATTGGTTGGAGTCAATCCTGACTGATTAGATAATTGATATCAACAAATTATGCTTACATTAAAATATCAACAAACTTGTAAGCTTAAAATCACTACAATACATATAATAAAAGCAATACTATCACACAAAAGTTTAAAGAGCAGATAATTGGGGTGTATAAACAACGTCAGATGTGAAGGTTCTACAGTTAAATAAAGGTAATTACAGGCGCATGAGGGAGGAACTGACAAAAATCGACTGGAAGCAGAGCCTAGTGGGAAAGACAGTAGAACAGCAATGGCAGGGGTTTCTGGGAGTAATTGAGGACACAGTGCAGAGGTTCATCCCAAACAAAAGAAAGGTTATCAGAGGGGGGATTAGGCAGCCATGGCTGACAAAGGAAGTCAGGGAATGCATCAAGGCAAAAGAGAGAGCCTATAATGTGGCAAAGAGTAGTGGGAAGTCAGAAGATTGGGAAGGCTATAAAAACAAACAGAGGATAACAAAGAGAGAAATAAGGAAGGAGAGGATCAAATATGAAGGTAGGCTAGCCAGTAACATTAGGAATGATAGTAAAAGTTTCTTTAAATACATTAAAAACAAACGGGAGGCAAAAGTAGACATTGGGCCGCTCCAAAATGACGCTGGTAATCTAGTGATGGGAGACAAGGAAATAGCTGAGGAACTTAATAAGTACTTTGCGTCAGTCTTCACAGTAGAAGACATGAGTAATATCCCAACAATTCAGGAAAGTCAGGGGGCAGAGTTGAATATGGTTGCCATCACAAAGGAGAAAGTGCTAGAGAAACTAAAAGGTCTGAAAATTGATAAATCTCCGGGCCCAGATGGGCTACATCCTAGAGTTCTAAAGGAGATAGCTGAAGAAATAGTGGAGGCGTTAGTTATGATCTTTCAAAAGTCACTGGAGTCAGGGAAAGTCCCAGAGGATTGGAAAATCGCTGTTGTAACCCCACTGTTCAAGAAGGGAACAAGAAAAAAGATGGAAAATTATAGGCCAATTAGCCTAACCTCAGTTGTTGGCAAAATTCTAGAATCCATCGTTAAGGATGAGATTTCTAAATTCTTGGAAGTGCAGGGTCGGATTAGGACAAGTCAGCATGGATTTAGTAAGGGGAGGTCGTGCCTGACAAACCTGTTAGAGTTCTTTGAAGAGATAACAAATAGGTTAGACCAAGGAGAGCCAATGGATGTTATCTATCTTGACTTCCAAAAGGCCTTTGACAAGGTGCCTCACGGGAGACTGCTGAGTAAAATAAGGGCCCATGGTATTCGAGGCAAGGTACTAACATGGATTGACGATTGGCTGTCAGACAGAAGGCAGAGAGTTGGGATAAAAGGTTCTTTCTCAGAATGGCAACCGGTGACAAGTGGTGTCCCGCAGGGTTCAGTGTTGGGGCCACAGCTGTTCTCTTTATATATTAACGATCTAGATGACGGGACTGGGGGCATTCTGGCCAAGTTTGCCGATGATACAAAGATAGGTGGAGGGGCAGGTAGTGTTGAGGAGGTGGGGAGGCTGCAGAAAGATTTAGACAGTTTAGGAGAGTGGTCCAAGAAGTGGCTGATGAAATTCAACGTGGGCAAGTGCGAGGTCGTGCACTTTGGAAAAAAGAATAGAGGCATGGACTATTTTCTAAACGGTGACAAAATTCATAATGCTAAAGTGCAAAGGGACTTGGGAGTCCTAGTCCAGGATTCTCTAAAGGTAAACTTGCAGGTTGAGTCCGTAATTAAGAAAGCAAATGTAATGTTGTCATTTATCTCAAGAGGCTTGGAATACAAAAGCAGGGATGTACTTCTGAGGCTTTATAAAGCACTGGTTAGGCCCCATTTGGAGTACTGTGAGCAATTTTGGGCCCCACACCTCAGGAAGGACATACTGGCACTGGAGCGGGTCCAGCGGAGATTCACACGGATGATCCCAGGAATGGTAGGCCTGACATACGATGAACGTCTGAGGATCGTGGGATTATATTCATTGGAGTTTAGGAGGTTGAGGGGAGATCTGATAGAGACTTACAAGATAATGAACGGCTTAGATAGGATGGACGTAGGGAAGTTGTTTCCATTAGCAGGGGAGACTAGGACGCGGGGGCACAGCCTTAGAATAAAAGGGAGTCACTTTAGAACAGAGATGAGGAGAAATTTCTTCAGCCAGAGAGTGGTAGGTCTGTGGTATTCATTGCCACAGAGGGCTGTGGAGGCCGAGACGTTGAGCGTCTTCAAGACAGAAATTGATAAATTCTTGATTTCTCGAGGAATTAAGGGCTATGGGGAGAGAGCGGGTAAATGGAGTTGAAATCAACCATGATTGAATGGTGGAGTGGACTCGATGGGCCGAATGGCCTTACTTCCGCTCCTATGTCTTATGGTCTTATGGTCACTGCTGTGACACTATTTTGGAGCAGTGGTTCAGTATTTGGCAGAGAATGCATCAAGATTTGTGGTAGTTTCCTACATGCTGCACAGCTTTATAACCACATGGGCTCAGCCCACTCCACCGGTCACACAGCAAACAGCTGAGGAGGAAAAGGAGGCTAAAGAGCAGTAGAGGGAAGGGAGAAGTGTTCAAATAAGACATTCAAAAATATTTTGTAATGCTCTTTCCTACCTCATGTAATTTTGCGTCATGAAGGGGTCTCCTTATTTAATCCTTTCACTGGCCATGAGCAGTGAAGTATGAAAATGCAAGAAACAATAACCTCACAAAGTGTTGAATCCACTTCACATATAATCCACATTTTTCACTATTTACTATAGCTATAACATGCCCTAAATGAGTTGCTTGCTTGTAAAAACCCTAGATCTATTATGCTACAGGGATAATTTGGGAGGTAAACAGCCAACACCTCACTCTGTTCTTGCAGTCTGGAATTTTAACTACTCTTCTGAGCTGATGTTGAGGACACCTACCTGAAACCAGTATGGCCCTTCTTTGAATGGGCTGATTGAGCACCCATGACATCACAGCCTTGAGTAGAGCTGCTCTGTTGGTCTTCCTGCTGGGAGAACCATCAGTATATGCAGTGGGTTGGCAGGTTGGGGTGGTGGAGATGACAAAAGGGGTCTAAAGAGACCCTGCCAAAACCCTTTTCCTATGCTTTACCAGACTGATCCTTCAGTATGAGCCTCAACTTTGGAGCTTTGTGATCAAACATAAGCCTGACCAGAGTTTGGGCAGTGCACCAAGTGGACATCCTCAACACATTGTTTCTTGGGGGCAAGTGGAGATAAATGGTGCAAAAAAAAAGCCTGAAATATCATCATGGCTTTTCTAAATTAACATGCACAAACAGGTGTGTTTCCTGCACTATTTTAAGAAACAATTAGCGAATCTAACGAGGTAAAAATGAGCATATATTTGGCGTTATGGATTCCCAATCAGGAACTCTTGCTTTATGCCAAAAACAGATCTCCCTGGCTAAAAAATTAAGGGGTTTAATTGGTTACGTGAGAATCTTTTGGCTTTATTGAATTATAGTGCATGTATTTGATTTGATTTATTATTGTCACGTGTATTTGGATATAGTGAAATGTATTGTTTCTTGTGCACTATACAGACAAAACATACCGCTCATAGAGTACATAGGGGAGAAGGAAAGGAGAGGATGCAGAATATAATGTCATAGTCATAGCTTGGGTGTAGAGAAAGATGTGCTTAATATATGGTATGTCCATTCAAAGTCTGGTGGCAACAGGGAAGAAACTGTTTTTGAGTCAGTTGGCACATGATCTCAGACTTTTGTATCTTTTTCCCGACGGAAGCAGATGGAAGAAAGTATGTCCGGGGTGTGTGGGGCCCTTGATTAGTTGGCTGCTTCCCCGAGGCAGCAGGAAGTGCAGATGGAGTCAATGGATGGGAGATATTTCAGTTCTTCTTAAAACTTTCCAGAGAAAAGCATTTGTTTATTTGGACCAGAAGGTTTCTTTGACATTATTTTGCAAAGAATGATTAATACAGAGGTTCACATTCTGATGCTAACCTTTTGACACATTAATATAAGTAATGAAACTCATATTTTTGATGGCATATTACTTACACAATGTGAGTCAATTGTAGAGTAAATTTTCAGTTGTATGGTTGGATGGGCACAGCTGGAATGTTGAAAAATTGGGTGAGTAAGCATTTGGAATGAATTCAGCTCAGTTCTAGCTGTCCACAAATTTCTGATCAGTCTATTTTGTGCATGAGAATGTTTATGCATATTTTTGGACAGGAGCCATATTAAGAGCCTAGAATGTTTAAAAGATATTGAAATTAATACTTGTCACAATTTTGGACTGTTTGAACTTATTGCCTTAAAAAGCCATTTTGAAAGGGTGCAAGGTAAGCTACATGTGCAATGGAGCACTCAAGGGTTTAACAGGCTTCATATATTTTTTCATCATCTTTTGTACAGTACAATTTTTAGAACAGTGATTTTATTGCAGGACTTTACAAAGTTTGTGATATTGTTATTAATATAACTAGTTATCATTTTGGGGACAGTTTTTATTCACTTATTGCAGGAAGTTTCTTTTTAAACGTCCCTTAAGACCTTTGTCATTGTTCAGTATTTTACTGGGACATAGAAAGGGAAGTACAGATGAAAAGAAAACATATAGGAAAAGGAATTCTTCCAAAATCAACTTTATGGAAGCTCAGGGATTTACGAGACATTGAGTTGCATGAGGAGGACCATAGCAGGTTACATGGGCAGGTAAAATTAATAATGATAGAAGCAATATAAAGCAAAATAAAAAGGCATGCAGGGAGATCAGCAGGCATTACAGGTGATTTGTTCAGATCTTTCATATATACAGGCCCTTGCATATCACCCTAGCATTGAACCTGTTGGGGATGGGTGGAGGGGGGCAGGAAAGAGAGGGGTGATGCTGGCCATGACTGTTTGGGGTGGAATAGAGAGAGAGGGTAATGCCAACATTGATATTCCGGTTGGGGGGGGGGAGGGATGGGGGGGCGGGGGGGGGGGGGGCTTGTTGGTTTTGATTTGCTATGGATGGCTGAGGGGGAGGGTGGGGCGGTGCCAGTGTTGATCACGGGTGTGGGGAATGCCAGCTTTGATCGTTGGGGGGGGGGGGGGGGGGGGGAGGAGAGGAGCCCTGAGACCTTTATGCTGCGGTGGGGGGGGGGGGCTATATCTTGGTCTGATTGGAATGCCCTTTAGAAATGGCATCCTGATCTCAGTACACATTTACTGGCATGTTTAGTATCTGCCCCTCAAAATTATACTTTTGACAAAGTGCCATAAGACCTGGAGATAAAACCTCTCTGTTTTCAGTCAGACTCTGTCACTTTGCCATTATTTGGAAAAATTGTGCCCAATGTATGGAGTCTCCACTGACTGCACTTTTGGCATAGTGACGATATGGTAGGATCAATGCTGTTTCTTAAGCTTGGTGTAATATGCAGACAGTGTAATTTTTAAGCTGAGTCTCCTTTGTTCTATTACAGACTGTGATTCTATTGGCATTCCCATATATTGTTCCAAGTCTCCTCATCAATATTCACTGCAAAGTCTTTTTCTCAAGACCGCAGCACCTCTAGTATATTCACACAGGATCTAGAACATAAAGTGTAACAAAACTTGCTGATTATTTGCCCAGATTCTGTGGATATCAGGACTTTTTCCACCAGGGAGGCATTAGCATCAAGATGCAGAGATGTCTTATTAAAGATAAAGTCTCCAAGTTGTAGATTTCTGAAAAAGGAGCACCTTGGGATATCAAATTGTTGACGTAGTTGCTCAAAAGGTAACAAGGAAACACCCAGTTTTAAGTGCTTCCTGTCATCTAAATGAGTTATCTGCAATAAAGCTAGATCAACCTTTACCTTTCTAAGGAAAAACAATGGACACAATTCTCCCAAATTGGGACTGTGGGCAGGATTTTACAACCTCGCTTTAGCGAGATATTTCCGTTGTCTGCCCCTTGCCTGCTCCGATTCGTGGCAGGTGGGGCGGTAGAATTCCGGTGTAAGTGTCCACACTGGCTTTGGCTGCAGCTGTCAGGTGGGATTCTCACAAATTCACACATTCCACGATTCACACCGGCCAACCCGGCTTTTCAGGATGGGGCCCCAATCTCCAAGGTTGGAGACAGGTGCCTCTCTTCCCAAAAACCAAAATGGTTACACCACCTCACCTGACCAAGGAGTGCCACCAACCTCTCAGCAAAGAGAGTAGGACAAAAAAAACTGCATGGACAGAAACCAGCAGAATGTGGCAACCCTGCATGTGAATATGTCAAAAAAATGTTTCCTGGGCTGCACTCAGAAGCGTGATGGCCACATGTGGCCCCAAGTAACAAGTCGCCCACCGCTGCACTAGACCCTTGGTCTCCTAACATTTGTGCCCTCTTTTGTGAAGACAGAACCAAAGTGTTTATTCAATTCTTCTGCAATTTCCTTGTTTCCCATTGTAATTCTCCCGGAATCTGACTGTAAGAGGCCAACATTTGTCTTTATTAATCTTTTTCTCTTCATCTATACAAGCTTTTATAGTCAGTTTTTATGTTGCCTGCAATTTTACTCTCATTCTCTATTTCCTTGTTCTCGATTAAATTTTTTGACATCTGTTACCGAATTCTAAAATGCTCCCATTCCTCAGGCTTGCTGCTTTTAAATCCAAAAATCCTTTTTGGATTTAATATTATTCCTAATTTCTTGTGTAGGCCATGGTTGAGCCAGTATTAATTTCACTGCTGATAGCAACTATAACATATCTCAATACCTTCTTACGCAAATGCCTTTCTATTTGTTTGAAATCCACACACCATAAACAGTTGGAAAAATACTGTTTAAGAATCTTAAAATTTAATTGAATGAGGTGTGTTAAAATTAATTATTAAAAGTACCAAGCCAAGTTTCTAATGTATGGCCATGTAGATCAGGTGAGCTGGGAAAATAATCAAGATGCTAATAATCTTCAACAAACATTTTGGTGTCTTGACATTTTGTTCCACTTCTCAGAATTATGAATAATTCATTCGTAATATCCCTGATATTATCACTGTAAATTTTTTACATTACTTCTCATATGTATTCAGTGGATTTTAGGATTATTCTGAGTATTGGTCTTTATCATGCATCTAACAGCATATATGTTATTGAATCAGTGCACTGAATGACAGACCTTATTCAGTTGCATTGCTAAATAAATATTGTTTTGTGAATATCATACTGTCTTGCCAATGACACTCACATCTCAGAAACCAAAAACAAAAATGGTCTTAAAATGAAGGTTATGTTATCCTCCCTACCTGGCTCAGAAACACAGAAGTTCGGAGTTTCCTTTAACATTCTTATATGTTGATCATGTGTGCAAGTTTATTTTACATTTATTACTTTAGAAGAAAGACACTGTACAGCAACAACTGCAAAAAAACATGCAGTCTCCATCAATAAAAGCCTCTACACACAAGATCAGAATATTTTCCATGGCATCCCCAAAATATAGAAGGCTTAAAAACTACTCTTCAATAGGAATATAAGAAATAGCAGCAAGAGCAGGTAATTCATCCCCATGTGCCTGCTCTACCACACAATAAGGTCATGGCTGATCTGATTGTGGCCATAACTCCACTTTCCGGCCTGTTCCTCATAATCCTTGATTCCCTTCCAGATCAAAACTCTGCCTAACTAAGCCTTGAATGTATTCCTTGACCCAACATTCCAAAGCTTAACAACTCTCAGAAAAGGAATGGGAGATTCCTTATTTTGAAACTGTGTCCCCAAGCTCAAGATTCCCCCATGAGGAGAAACATTCTCTCAGCGTCTACTCAGAATCTTTTTTTTTCAAAACAATCACCTCTCAATCTTCTAAACACCAATTAGTTCAGGCCTAACCAGCTCAACCTTTCCTCATAAAACAAGCCTTTTCCAAAACTGCCTTTGAACATCCCCACTCCCAGGGGGCCCTCCACTGACTAAATAAAACGGGTGGTGGGATGAGGCCCTTAAATGGCATTAATCCCAAACAGTACCCTCCCATTTTATTAATTGCCACCCCCCTGCATTACAAAACTCACCACTGTGGGGGGCATTAAATTCCACCCAATGTTTCCAAGTAACGCCCTCCCTCACTGAAGCATTGCAGTGTCCAAAGCTCAGATTACAGCTCATCAACTCTGAGCACAAGGTCTTCAAGCTGCAGATATTTAGCGCAGATGTGGTTGCTATGTCCATTAGCCCCCCATATGCTATAACTGCAACACATCCCTTGCCCTGCCATCTCTATAGTATTTTAGCTAACCAAAAGGGTCTCAAGTTGCGAAATACTACTGAACGGTTATTGGTAGTTCCATCATGTATTTTAGCTAGTTAAGCCATAAGTTTAGTATAATACTAATATCTCTCCAGGACTAATTTGAACTACTTTCCCCATTTAGAGAAAAAAAGAAACCCTAAAAATCACCAACCAATCACTTACCTGCTTACCTAGTTAATACTCTGTCTTCAAGTCCAGCTCTTAGATCTCATTATCTTTCGCTCCCTCACCCAGACCACTACTTGTTCTGTAAAAGACCAGAATAGCACCTCTTCCCTCACTGAATTCCCTCTCTCAGCAAATTCCCTGAATTAACTAGGTACTCGGTCTAGTTATACTCTGCTGAGTTGGGAATCATGCTACTTACTAACTAAAGGTCTATCAGTATCTGTTAGGGAACTTAGGCAATTTTATTGGTTTGAAGGTGAATAATTTATGTCAAAAATGGACTTTCAGTGAACTTTCAATTTAGTGGTTCCTCAAGATTAGAGAAATCAAAATTTCACATCTTTTAACTGCATCCACAACAATCAACACACAACTAAATACTTCCTTCAACAGTGCAAAAATATAATGATTTTTGGTCAGTGATGAAGCAACATTAGCCTTGAATACAGCTGATTTAACAATGTCTGGGGCATGGATTTCCCTTTTCCCAATGATAGTTTGAAGCTTGCATTAAACTCAGGGGGATTACCAGGTGTCCAGTAACAGTAATGTCATGAAGCAGGGTAATCAGTTGGAAAATCTACCGGGGCTGGCATGAACCTCGTTTTTAACCTATTAATGGGTGGGGATGAAGGCCTAACCCCTCACATCAGATTCTCTGTGATGCCAGCGGGAAAACATGCCAACGCGAAATATGTTTGGGCCAACCTAGCCAGATACGGAATTATTGAATTATTGAAGGGGTAATAGTGTCAAACATTTACAGTTCTACAATAATTTCTACTGCAAAATCCAAGCTATTCTAACCATGAGCTACAAAATGCATAGCAAGATTATTTCTTTTAAAAATGCCCTCCCCTTCCTTCATCACCAACTGTTTCTTTCTTCAGACAGAAGAGACGGTTTGAAATACACACCAAAACCTTGCTGCCTTTTACACTGGTGGGATCTCATGCTCCTACTGACAGCGTACCCCTACATGGGTTTTCTGCTTACGAGGGGTGAATTCAACAGGAGACCCCGTTGACAAAGGCGGGACCATAAGATTCCACTGCTAGCCAGTGGCACGCCGCCTCCCACCACAACAAAACATATCACGGAGGGGGAGAAAAATCCCACCCAGAAACTTCTCCCTGATTGTTACCACAACTAATGTATAAACGGTCAGGAGAATCTAAGGTCAAAGCCTGTAGTGACACATATTTCCAACCTACAAAACAAAGGGTGGAATTCTACCAAGCCCCTGCTGGTGGTTTCAATAGAGGATGTGGGGAATAATAAGATGTGAGGCCCAGAAATCAGTTTTACACCGACATGAATTTACAGCGGGTCCTTCCAGTGGTGTCCATCATGGCAGGTCAGAAACTTGTCGAAGACTGGTGTGACCCTTATTTGCATTCAGTTAATGGGGTGCAGATGAAGGCCTGTTCTCTCCTCTCTCTCTTCCCCCTCCCTCCATTTGGAACAAAATGGCATGCAGATGTTGGGACTCGCCTGAACAATGCCTGGGGCTGTCTCCATAGTTTAGGGTGAAGTTGCCCACAACCCTGGAACACCACAGCTGTACATCTGCAAGTGGACCTTGCAGTTTAGATGTCCTGGAGGAGGACCATCTTTCAGCCTCAAAGTTCCTGGAGATCCATCTTACTTCTCAGGAGATCCATTTTCATTTTCAGGAGGTCCACCTTGTCATGATGTTGTGCGCCTTTTCAATATGGCACCTGGACACAATGGTGGACTATGTGCCATCCAAGCCTGCCCTGCCACTCAATAGGTGCATAAATAATGAGGTTGAAGCCAAAATATTGGTGTATTTTCCTGACAGCCTCCACAGGCTGGAGGGAACACTCCATGTTCCCAATGCCTGCCACAGCACTTAGCATCTAAATGGGAGAATTCTACCTACAGTGTTGAACTGCTCCATTGAACACAGCAATAGGAATCAGGAGAAAATAGTTGAATGGAGCAGGCAAATTTAAACACGACTAGGAATTGTCCTCAATTTTCTTATTAAGGTTTCAATGATTTAACATTCGAACTGCTTACCAAACAGCAATGGAGTGCATTTTTTAAAATTATTTGTTCACAGGATGTGGGCGTCACCAGCAGGGCCAGCATTTGTTGCCCACTCATAATTCCCCTTGAGAGCAGTTAACAGTCAACAATATTGCAATGGGTCTGGAATCACCTTTAGGACAGACCAAACAAGGACAGCAGATTTCCTTCCCTAAAGGACGTAGATGCATTGTTTACAACAATCAATGATAGTTTCATGGTCACCATTACAGGGACTAGCTTTCAATTCCAGATTTTATTAATTGAATCTAAATTCCACCAGCTGTGTTGGGATTTGAACTGGTGCCATTAGCCTGGGCCTCTGGATTACTAATCCAGTAACATTACCACTAAGCGACTATCTCCCCATAACTAAATTAACACAAAGTAAAATACCTGTATGTATGTAATGTTAAAAAAATCCCCCAACCCATTCTTATTGTAACATAAGCTAGCACAACAGTAACTAAGCACCATTTTAACTCTGTTCCTCCTGCCCCTACTATAAAAGTAAAAACAATAAGTGTTTGGGCCACTTTTAGACCAGGAACTTCTTCCCATCCCAACAGGCAAGAAAGCCACAAGCTTTTTTCTGTTCAGACTACCAGATAATTACAGTCAGCACCCAATGACATCATCGAATCACTATCATATTTAAATAATAACCCTGACAGCTGGTTTCAAGTAGAGTCCTTACTCAGGAAGGTAGGTTAAAATTCAAGATAGCTGGATTGATGCAAGACATTGGTAGGTTGTTAGTTAATTTTAACTGCTCATTGCCCCCATTGGTTTCAGCCTTGACGTTGGATATATCTTGTACATTTTGAAACCAATAACCTAAGACTTTTACTATTTTCCGTTCCCCTGCCTCAGTATTGTGCTCCAATGTAATAATAGCCTAGATCATAGTGGCTGTAATTATCTATTTATTTTATGAACACAAGTGTTCATTTTTTAAATTAGTTCTTTATTCTTCTATGAACATAATTGGTTTGAGCAACTTAAACTTAAATACATAAAATCTGTTCCCTATGCATATTATCAGTTTATTTTTTTAATTCATAGAATCTCTATAGTAAAGGAGGCCATTCGGCCCATCAAGTCTGTACAAACCACAATTCCACCCAAGCCCTTTTCCCCACAAATTTACCCTGCTAATCCCCTTGACAGTAGGATCAATTTTAGCATGGCCAATCAACCTAACCCGCACATCTTTGAACTGTGGGAGGAAACCGGAGCACCCAGAGAAAACCCAAACAGACACAGGGAGGATGTGCAAACTCCACACAGACAGTAACCACGGCCAAAATCAAACCTGAATCCCTGGCGCTATGAGACAGCGGTGCTAACCACTGCGCCACCGTGCCGTCCTCAATTCAGTAACTGTTCTGCAGCGACAGAGTGCAAGTGTTATACCTTAATGTTCAATTAAATGCAATTTTGTTGAGCATTCAAACAATAATACACAACATATACAAATTAAATGCCAAAGGCTATTTGTTAAGTACCACAAGCAGGCAATCTAATCTGTAGTTCAAAAAGAATGTTTACATCAGCAGGTAATAAAATGCATTCCTTTGAATATGGTAAGGTCAATAAACCTATCCACACAATATTTAACATGTCGCTTGTGAAACACTCTTTAGCATTCAAATATTCTCTTTTTGCAATGAAAGGTTAATGAATACAGCTGAACCATAGCTTTAGAAAAAATAGTTTTAAAGACTTAAAGTCATTAACAATGACAAAGAGCATTCTACTTATGTAGCAGATTCTCTACTTAAAGGGTTATTGCAGAAATGAACTAACTAAAAAGACTGTGCTGCCCTTGTTTCATGTGTTAACCCAGATCACAGTGGAATTTTGTGTTTCTGCAGTTCCAACAAAAAATTACATGATCAAAAATTACCTGACAATTTTTGTGTCTTCCACTTTGAGCTCATAAATATCACAGCTACTGTTAAACTAAACTAATGCCAGACTCAATGCAGTCCTGCTTCAGTTACGGTAGTCCCATTTATTCTTTTAAGCTTTATATTTAAGAACAGAAAACATTTACCATAAAATAGCTGTTTTCCTCTTATTTCCCTTAGCTTTTATTTCCGAATTAAAGGAAACATTTCTATAAAAAACGGATGTAAATTAAATTATACTGAAATCCAAGAGAGATTTCAAAATACCTCTGGTTTTATCTGAATAATTCCTGAATTTAGTTTTAGGAAATTAGTCATTGATCCTTATGTTCCAATACAATTAAGATGTTCAGGATTCTGTAGTGCTGCAGTCCAACCAGGAATGCATTCATAGAATCATAACGTCCTACAGTGCAGAAGGAAGCCGTTTGGCCCATCAAGTCTGTACCAACCACAATCCCACCCAGGGCCCATCGCCACAATCCTGTGCATTTACCCTAGCCAGTCCCATGATACTAAGGGGCAATTTAGCATGGCCAATCTACCTAACCCACACATCTTTGGACTGTGGGAGGAAACCGGAGCACCCAGAGGAAACCCATGCAGACATGAGGAGAATGTGCAAACTCCACACAGACAGTCACCTGAGGCCCGAATCAAACCCGGGTCTCTGGCGCTGTGAGGCAGCAGTACTAACCACTCTGCCACTGTGCTACCCAAAAGACCAAGATCCATATCAGGAATAGCAGGACATTTTTCAGCGTACTAACAACTGAAGAGAGGCCAACTGCAAAAAAACATAATATTGCACAGAGCATCATGACAGTATAAGACAGGCCTGATGGATCATCTGGTCTTTTTCCGTCTGCTATTTTCATAATTTTGTCTGTAACAGCTACTGTGCTTGTCACCCAAGCAGATAATTTGGATGAACTCAAACAATAGGTCTTCAGCACACTGCTCTCCCATAGAGGAAATTGGGAATTTACCCCTTTAAATGCAGTGCTGAATTAAGTAGCCTTCTAAATGTGAAATATTTCAGTACTGTTTTTCTTAAGGTCACTGTGAGAGTAATTGGAGAGTTTAGAAATTATTTGAAGCCTCAATAAAATGAAAATTCCAAATTGATTTTCAGCAATTTAAACAAAATTTTCATTCAAGTACCTGTGAAGTCAGAATGCAACCTGATTAAGGCAAATAATTAAAAATAATTTGTGAAATGATTTTGCCTAATAACTAACATCTTGGATATTTTATGACACTTATATTCACTGATCAACACATTGTGTAATCCACACCCATAAATCTTTTCACAAATTATTTGAGGTGCACAAGAATAAGCATTTCATACCAAATTTATTTTAAAACAGCCTACATATGTTATTATAAAGACTTCTAATTTTCAGAATGCTTTACATCAAAAAGTAGACATTAAAAAAAATCAATGTGGAACTGACATTTCTGTTTCTAAAGATCTGAAACCTATCACAATGACTGATGGAAAATTGGTTTCAAGCATCTTCCCATGCTTGCTACTGCCCAGAGCAACATTTCCTCATGACAAATATAAAAACATTCCTGTACATTATCAACATGGCACCTTCTGAGTTTAGTGGTGCATTCAGTTAGAGTATCTCACATTGTTAATAGCACTGTGACAACAATCCTCATGCAAACAGTATTTCATTCTACTGCCAGAATATGAGGCCTTCTCTAACTTCTTGCAGGGCCTTATTTAACATCTGCAACAAGTTACAAATTGAATTTGGAAAGGTGCAATGTTTTACATTTCATACAATATTTAATTAGGATCATGAAGTTTGCATTATTCATGTATATTTGGTAATAATTTACTCAAATTGCATACATCTGTTTGCACACCATC
The DNA here is from genome assembly GCF_964213995.1 of Mustelus asterias. NCBI lineage: Eukaryota > Metazoa > Chordata > Chondrichthyes > Carcharhiniformes > Triakidae > Mustelus > Mustelus asterias. Next base: position 44,019,164 of record NC_135803.1, read on the forward strand.
TGGAGCATCCTTGTTACTTGACAAGAAAAATGTTCTTGCTGAAGGAACAAAAACAAGTCACCTTTCGACACTTTCCATGGACAATTTATGATGATGCAAGATGACGCCATCGAAGGGGACCAAAAATATGAATAATTGAAACAATGTGCAACAGCAATAAAGAGTTAACAAATAGCAGGCTACCATCTCTATAAACTGAACTTGTCAACATCTAACCATATCTTTAGGATTCATTTATAAGTCAGCTTCTTTTCTATAATTGTTCAATCAGTGAGGAAGCACAAAATGATACATTATATCCAAGATTGTGGTATCTCATCGAATCTTGCATGGAGAAGTTGCTGCATCTTTTCAGTAATAGTATTTATTTCTCTGGTAGATTACGGTTAAAAAGACTCCTATAGAATTCAATATAAAGAGGTCAGCCAGAAATTTGTAATATCCCTCGTCACTTCACTCTCTGACAGAATCAAACCTGGGCTCTCTGCCAAATATCCTTTTCGCAAATTTTTTAAAAGTTTTTTTTTATTGTTTCATTCTCTTCTTCAAGCTTCAACATGCTAATATTTTGGCTTTAAAATTACCTTAACTGGTGAGCTCAATATTGATCTATTGGCATATTAAACAATATTCACCTGACTTTTTGTGTAAACCATATGGAATCAAAGTATATTGAATGGAATTGGATCTAATTTTCCATTTTCAAACTCGAGTGGTAAATGGCCGTGCTTGGTGCAGATCCCAGAAAATTAAGTGCCGGCCAAAAAATGGGTTTCTTGCTCAGCACCAAATGGTTTGCAATCGTTCCAGTGCCTTTCTAATGGTGCAAACCAGATTACACCCTCTCTGGGCGTGAGGCCGATCAGCATATTTAAAATAGTATTTAAATATTCTTAGCCAGTTCGTCACCAAATTCTCCCAGCTCCTGGAACCTTCTGGCTCTCGGGCGCAACACAAACCCGGCAAAAATCATTGTGGGGTGGGGTCGTGTTGGGCGGGGGGGGGGGGGGGGGGGGGGAGGGGTAGACGTTGTGCGGGGTGGGGGCTGGGCATCGTGCGGGGTGTGAGTTGTGCAGGGAATGGGGGAGTCGTGCGGTAGGAGTGAGTCGTGCGGTGGGGATGGGGGGGGGGGTGGGAGTCATGTGGTGGGGGGGGATTGTGTGGTGGAGTCATGCAGGGGGACACGTGCGGGTGGGAGTCATGCGGTGGGGAGGGGAGTCGTGCGGTAGGGTAATGAGGGGGGAGTCATGCAGGGGGTAGTCGTGTGGGGGGGGAGTCATGCGGTGGGGGGTGTGTCGTGTGGTGGTGGGGAGTCGTGCAGTGGGGTCATGAGGGGGGAGTCCTGCTGGGGGAGTCGTGCGGGGGAAGCCATACGCAGGGGAAGCCATGCAGTGGGGGGAGTCATGCAGTGGGTAATCGTGTGTGGGGGACGGGGGGGGGGTGAGTTGTGCAGGCGGGGGGGGGGGGGGGGGGGGGGGGAGTCATGCGGTGGGGGGGGGGGTTGTGCGGGGTGGGGGGGGGGGGGAGTCGTGCGGGGGGGGCGTTGTGCAGGGGGGGCGTCGTGCAGGGGGGGGCTTCGTGCAGCAGGGGGGCGTCGTGCAGCGGGGGAGTCGTGCAGCGGCGGGAGTCGTGCAGCGGGGGGAGTCGTGCAGCGGGGGGAGTCGGGCAGCGGGGGGAGTCGGGCAGCGGGGGGAGTCGGGCAGCGGGGGGAGTCGGGCAGCGGGGGGAGTCGGGCAGCGGGGGGAGTCGGGCAGCGGGGGGAGTCGGGCAGCGGGGGGAGTCGGGCAGCGGGGGGAGTCGGGCAGCGGGGGGAGTCGGGCAGCGGGGGGAGTCGGGCAGCGGGGGGAGTCGGGCAGCGGGGGGAGTCGGGCAGCGGGGGGAGTCGGGCAGCGGGGGGAGTCGGGCAGCGGGGGGAGTCGGGCAGCGGGGGGAGTCGGGCAGCGGGGGGAGTCGGGCAGCGGGGGGAGTCGGGCAGCGGGGGGAGTCGGGCAGCGGGGGGAGTCGGGCAGCGGGGGGAGTCGGGCAGCGGGGGGAGTCGGGCAGCGGGGGGAGTCGGGCAGCGGGGGGAGTCGGGCAGCGGGGGGGAGTCGGGCAGCGGGGGGGAGTCGGGCAGCGGGGGGAGTCGGGCAGCGGGGGGAGTCGGGCAGCGGGGGGAGTCGGGCAGCGGGGGGAGTCGGGCAGCGGGGGGAGTCGGGCAGCGGGGGGAGTCGGGCAGCGGGGGGAGTCGGGCAGCGGGGGGAGTCGGGCAGCGGGGGGGGTCGTGCAGCGGGGGGAGTCATGCAGCCGGCGGCATCGTGCAGCGGGGGGAGTCGTGCAGCGGGGGAGTCGTGCAGCGGGGGGAGTCGTGCAGCGGGGGAGTCATGCAGCGGGGGGAGTCGTGCAGCGGGGGAGTCGTGCAGCGGGGGAGTCGTGCAGCGGGGGAGTCGTGCAGCGGGGGAGTCGTGCAGCGGGGGAGTCGTGCAGCGGGGGAGTCGTGCAGCGGGGAGTTGTGCAGCAGGGGAGTCGTGCAGCGGGGGAGTCGTGCAGTGGGGGAGTCGTGCAGTGGGGGAGTCGTGCAGCAGGGGGGAATCATGCAGCAGGGGGGAGTCGTGCAGTGGGAGGAGTCGTGCAGTGGGGGGAGTCGTGCAGCGGGGGGAGATGTGCAGGTTGCGGGGGGGGGTGGAGTTGTGCAGGTTGTGGGGCGGTTGAGTCGGGCACTGCGAGATCGGGCCACCCTTTCAAAACGGCGCCGATCGCTTTGCAGCTGTGTCAACCAGCGTGTTCATGCCCTACCAATCCTCCCCCCAAAGAACCAGCACACAACCCACCACTTTCCTAAACAGTGACTGTGTGCGAGGTGATTGTGCTCCAGTCTACATTGAACAGACTGGTGTGGATTGCTCTGGTTTTCTCACCCATATGACAATTTGGGAAATTAGCGGCCATTGTTTTAATTGACAGAAGTGCAAAGGCCAGTATAGAAAGGCTGTGTTATTCCAGTATTGGATTAGCATTGTTCCTGATCGTGCAAGACTGTCGGAATGGAGTGTTGTTCTCCCAAGCACCGCTGTCAACGTGGAATATAAGTATTTTGAACTTTTTTGCCTCAGCTGCCTCTATTGCAAACAAATCTTTGTTGCTGCTGCCAGCCTTACTTTGACTTCTATTCAGGGTTTTTCACTCTATTTCTGGACATTTTGGGTAAAACATGAATTAGGGGAATTTACACATTGAATTTCTTCACTGCCTAGTGGTTCGCACTGAGCACTAGCAGGCACCTGGAGACAGGCAGCTACTGGATCTGCAAAGGCTGACTCTTTCAGTATGCATTTTACTGCTAAAATTAAAAACAGCTTCATATATTTCAGTGGCTTTGCAACTGGCCATTACTCATAAGTGTCATTTCCATCACATTTTTTCACACATTGCCACATGATGTGAAACAAAGATCACCAGGTGCAGATGAGCTTATGTACTTTGGCTTGCCTGCACATCTATAGAAATCTCCATTTTATCCATCACAATATTCAAACGTCTACTGAATGACTCCAGTACTTTTTCCCTTTGTTACCTAAATAAAACACCATTCCACACCTAACTGAGATCGATATTTGAATCTGTAAGAATGGAGGTGTGTGAACATGTTAAACTTAACACTGGTCTAAATTTAGCTCCTCTTTTGACCATCTGCAGAACTGACAAAACTCAAAATCTTCTGGATTCTTTGTTCAGCTCATTGGGGTTCTGATAGCATCCTCAAAGGCCTGTCAAAAAGAAATGTGTGGTAGTGCAGCAGAGCATGACATGCGGCGGTTGAGCGCAGGTTCGAGAGCGCAGAGCAGAGATGGAGTTCAGGGCCGAGAGCGTGGAGTTCTGCCAAGTAATTGTAGAGTTTCACAATTATTACATTTGGCGATGAAGTAAATCAGGACTATAGTCACCAGCTCCTGGAATCAAAGGGGACAAAAGTCTGCCTATTTTAGAAAACTTTCTGCCACAAAAATGTCACTTTTTGGGAAAATTGATCCTTTTTATACAGAGATTGAACATTGGGCTCAATATATCAAAAGATTCCACTATTTCTTCACTGCGAATGAAATTATAGGAGAAGATAAGCAAAACATCATTCTCCTTAAGGATGGGGGATCATAGACTTATCTTATTAGAAATTTAACATCCCCAGAAACTCTAGATGTTAAGTCTTCTGACTATCGCATAACTTTGGTTAAGGATCATTATAACCTTAGACTGTCTATCATCATGCAGTGTTTCAAGTTTAACTCTGTTGTAAGGGACCCAGGGGAGGCACGACTATGAAAATTGGCTGAGCCATGCAAATTTGAATCTTTCCTATGTGATATGCTGCAAGACAGACTACTTTGCGGTGTAAGTAACTTAAATATACAAAATACACTACTGGCAGAGGATAAGATTTCCTTAGAGAAAGCCATGGAAATAACTTAGATGAAAGCTCTCAGTGGAGAAAGGTGCTTTCGAGTTATAGTGCATGCATACAGGTGAGGTGAATCAGCGATGGCTCAAAACGTTGACTAGTCTGGAGGATAGAGTTGAGTACACAGAAGAGACAGAACATAAACTCAATGAGCAAGGCAGGGGGCAGAAGAGAAAGAAGACGGGTCAACAAACCAGAAATTCTGTCAAACAATATAGACAGTAAGAGTTTTAACAACACCAGGTTAAAGTTCAACAGGTTTATTTAACAGGTTTGTTTCTACAAACAATATAGGTGCAGGGGAGATCACCCCCAGGAAAAATGCAAATTCCAGAATTCTATCTGTTTTGGCTGCAATCAGAGAGTCCATATCCCAATCAAGTGGCAAGACGAACAGAATATATCTAGTTTCAGCAAAAAAAACTGGACTCCAGTACACAATTTAGAATATGATTCAGAAGAGGAATCGGAGATATATCAATTGAATAATATAAATAGGAGTAAATTGTATAGTAATAGTACCTTTGGTAAACGGGTGGCCACCAAGTATGGAAGTAGATACCGGTGCTTCTGTGACCATCACAGGGGAGCAGACCTTCAAGGCAGAGTTCAATCTTAAAGTTAAGTAAGTCAACAGCTAGATAGGTTTTCGGCCTAACAATTGTGGGAATTACATCTATCAGCACCAGTCTACTTAACTCCCGATCAAAAGGCCAGGGCCTAATCTCATGGGGCAAGATTGGTTATGTCAAATAAAACTAAATTAACTTCATATTTTTCAGTATATCAGATGGTAGTTTACAAGTAGTTTTTAAAAATACCCAGAAGTTTTTCAGAATAAATTAGGCAGCGTGCGGGGAGACAAGGCTAAAATTTACATTCATTCAGATGATTGAATTTTTGATGATTGAACTTTTGCCTTTCATCAAAAAGTTGAGACAGAATTTGAACGTTTGTAAGAATTAGGAATCATTAGGCCAATACAGTTTTCTGAACAGGCTACCCCACTGTACCTGTACTAAATCCAGACAGGACTGTCCACATTTGTGGGGACTATAAATTAACTGTCAGTAAAGCAGCCAAGCTGGACGGATATCCAATCCCAAAAATTGAGGACCTTTGTGCAAAGCTAGTGGGAGGCCTAAAACTAGACACAAGCCATGCCTGTCAACAATTACAACTATGTGCTCCAACATAAACCAAGTACCAAAATATCAAACTCCGATGCCACGAGTCATCTTCTACTGCCTCATCAATATCACCACCCACAGTACCTCAAGAAATAGGGTTACCCCTCAACTTCGGTACCGTCAAAGTAAATCCAGAATTAGACTCAAAAAAGCTCAGTCCGATCCAGAGTGAAGTGGATGGTTTCCTATGATGGCACTTCAACATGGACCAATTGAAATCTTTCCAGCTCCACAAACACAAACTGAGTTGTGAGGACGAAGTGTTATCATGGGGGTCTAGATTAGTGGGTTCTGACCCAGCAAGAGAAACGTTACTGCAGGAATTACAGACTAAGAAGTTATATTTGGTGGCCAGGCATTGATAAAGAGTAGTAAGGGCGTGGAATGCCCTGCCTGCAGCAGGAGTGGACTCGCCAACATTAAGGGCATTTAAATGGTCATTGGATAAACATATGGATGATATTGGAATAGTGTAGGTGAGATGGGCTTTAGATTGGTTTCACTGGTCGGCGCAACATCGAGGGCCAAAGGGCCTGTACTGCGCTGTAATGTTCTATGTTCTATATTGAAAGTATAGTAAAGCATTGTGATCAATCCCAATTGCAACAAACATTGCCTTCTTCGCCTGTCTTGCACCCATGGGTGTGGCCTGACTGACCTTGAGCACAGTTACATGTGCATTTCGCTAGTCCTTTTATGAGCACTATATTCTTAATTATCGTTGATCCCCATTCCTAGTGGTTTGATATTCATGAAATTAAAACAACAACATCATCTGCAACGATTGAAAAACGACAAACTTTCACTGCGCATGGTCTGCCAGAAGGTTTGGTCTCTGATAATGGCACTGCCTTTACAGGAGCAGAGTTTCAGCACTTAATGAAAAATAACAGAACAAAACATGTGTGCACGGCACCCTATCACCCAGCCTCGAATGGCTTAGCATAAAGAGCTGTCCAGACTTTCAAGTGAGCGATGCAAAAACAGCTGGGCGCACCATTATAATTGAAGCTTGTCTACATGACATCACCACACATTACTACTGGAATATTCCCCGCAAAGCTACTAATGGGGAGATATCTCCAGACAAAACTTAACCGAGTGTTCCCAACATTAGCAGGGATGATGGAAATGAAACAAGGTATACAAGAGGGATATCACGATTCTGTTAAGAGTGACAGTTGAACCGAGGTAAATGAGCAAGTATTTGTTCGGAACTTTAAATTTAGTCCAGCATGGGTCCCCAGGGAAATCAGGCCCGGTGTCCTATCTAATTGACCTCCAAGGAAAAAAAAAGGAAAACATGTAGACCACATAAGTAAAAGAGAAACTAACATAATACAGAGAAGGATAATCCAGATGCATCTATCAACATTCCTTCAATAGTGCCATGTGGGACTGTTTATTTCAGGAAAAGGCACTCACATCATTCCCATAGGAACTGGAGCGGATGTCTGCACTGGCGCACCTCCTGAAGTTGCTATTTCAACTGAGACAGGACTGGCCAGAGAGCTGAAACGTTCTCAGAGAACTTGGAAATCTGATAGAAATTTTGAGAGACTATACTGTTTTACTCAAACACTTTTGAATATAGTTTTATTGGCTATTCCTGTAAATAGTTGTCTGTTCACAGAGCTGTTTGCAAAGAACTCAAAGGGGAAGGGAGAGGTAGTAGCAAAAAGGGCATGATATGCAGTTGTTGAGCATTTATTTGGGAGTGTGGAGCAGCGGTGGACTGCAGGGCCGAGAGCACAGAACGGCGGTTGAACGCAAGTCCAAACTTGCATTCTACAGAGGTAGAGCACGAGTCCAAGCTCGCATTGCGGCAGTTAAAGGGTGGCAGTTGGAGATCGGTGGAGCTTTAACTCGGGGGTTGAAGAACATAGTGGTCTTCATTGTCCCCTTTTGCATATAGTTTGCTTTGAATAAATAATTCAATTACTGCCAAGTAATTGAAAAGCCATGCAATTATTACAAATGTCTCGGATAACATGAGCTAGCGAGAATACAAATAAACGTCAACACTGCAAAATGTCAGATTTACACACCTGAGCATATTCATATTCCCATTAAAAGTGATCAAACCTCCAGGAAATTATCCAACAGAATTGGCAACCCTATTCCAATAGCTGCTTGAATACGAACATTAGATGGCATATCTTTGCAATTAAACAGTTGACCAATTCCCTTGCCATTCTGATTCAATCCCAGTAGGTTGTCATGCATGTTGTCTGTGCTCTCTCTCGCAAGTGAATGACAGGGCAAGAAGCAGTCAGATAGTGTACAACAACTGGTCCCTAATGGGCCCTGCACAAGGATCTGTGAAGCTGTAGGATGATACAGAATAAAAAGATAAAGTACGAAGTAACAGTGCATAAAAGAGAGATTCTGGCCACAGAGCCTCCAGCAGCAGCATGCTGACAGGAAAATAGATTTTTCTAATGTTACAATCTGAATAGTTTTAGAACATAGATCATAACAGCGCAGTACAGGCCCTTCGGCCCTCGATGTTGCGCCGACCAGTGAAACCAATCTAAAGCCCATCTAACCTACACTATTCCAGTATTATCCATATATTTATCCAATGACCATTTAAATGCCCTTAATGTTGGCGAGTCCACTCCTGCTGCAGGCAGGGCATTCCACGCCCTTACTCCTCTCTGAGTAAAGAACCTACCTCTGACATCTGTCCTATATCTACCACCCCACAATTTAAAGCTATGTCCCCTCGTGCTAGCCATCACCATCCGAGGAAAAAGGCTCTCACTGTCCACCCTATCTAATCCTCTGATCATCTTGTATGCCTCTATTAAGTCACCTCTTAACCTTCTTCTCTCTAAGGAAAACAACCTCAAGTCCCTGATGCGCGATATAACTCACGAGGCTAGAGATGCTTGAGAAAATAAAGGCTTTTATTAACTACTACAATAGAGCTACCATATATAATACACAATCCCAGACTGAGGGGTCCCAGACAGAGCAGTGACCTTTATACCTCTCCCAGGAGGCGGAGCCTGACTGGGATGTACCATAATAACTATAATACAGGTAGAACAGCCCAACCCCAACCCCCACAGTAACATGTAGAACAACCCAACCCTAACCCCAACAGCAACATATATACAGACTCATAGTACTGGCCAGACCCTGGCTCAGTACTACCTGGTGGGAACCAATGATGGTTCACCACATTCACCCCTCCTTTGAAGACAAAGACCGGCGGGGTACAAAAAAAATACAGAACAATTGTTCATCAGTCTATAAGTTCAGACGGTCAGGGGGACCGCACCGTCGTTGTGACCTCCTCAACACCAGCGATGACACCGGAGTAGGCACTCGCGGTGGCGTTCTCCCCAAGGCGGTGTCCAACTGCTCCTCCAATGTCTCACGGGCCGGTTGACCCCGAGGTGGTGACAATCCGTTGAGCTCGGACACGCCTTGAAGTGGCGACCATCTCCTGGACTCAGGCAAGCTGTACACGGGAGTAAAAGGGTTAAGTGATGGTCCCGATGCTGCCCGCGCCGTGTCAGGAGGGGAAACAGTAGTTGTGGGGTCTCTAACAGGAGGTATGGGAGCGACAGGGGTTTCCAACCCCCCTGCTGGTCATTCGCGGTCGGTGCCAACCAAAATGGCTGCTCCCATAGGTCGCACGTGGGCGAAGGCACCAAAATCAGCGACCCCTGGTGGTCGCGCGTCTCTTGCGACTCCGTCGTCTGGAATGGCGACGTCCTGGCCTCGCACGTGGAAGAAACCCTTGACGACGCCGACGACAAAGAACCCGGCTCCGGGGAGTCGCACGCCACACTGCTGTTCCTGGAAGTAAGTTTGGATCGACATACCTTCGAATAATGCCCCTTCTTGCCGCAGGCGGAGCACAACACCGCTTTAGCGGGACATCGCTGCCGATTGTGCTTCACTCCCCCACAGAAGTAACACCGCGGGCCGCCCGGAGCTGCTGCCGTCGTCAGGCCCGAGGGTGGGCACGCCATCACGCAGCTTTTCGGACCCGCTGGACGAAGTGGGGTCTGTGACTGCTCCTGCCACGCTGTCTCCACGTGGTCTTCGGGATACATTGCCAGGCTTTTGGAAGCCGTTTCTAGCGTATCCGCTAGCTCTATAGATTTAGTGAGATCGAGATTACCTTGCTCCAACAGCCGAAGTCGGATATAAGATGATCCGATTCCCGCCACAAACGCATCTCGAGCGAGGTCGTTCATGTTCTGGTCTGCCGACACTGCTTTGCAGTTACAGCCCCTGGCTAGCTGTAGGAGCTCGCACGCATACTGTTCCGTCGTTTCGCTGGGCTGCCGTCGTCGAGTGGCTAAGAGATATCGAGCATGCATCTCGTTTGGCGGTTTAATGTAGCGCTTCTTAAGAAGCTCGAGGGCCCCTTTGTAGTCGGTGGCCGCACGGATCGCTAGATATACAGCGTCGCTTACCCTCGCGTGGAGGACCCGGAGTCTGTCGTCGTCCGTGGTGACTGCTGCGGAGGCTTCGAGGTAGTCCTGAAAACATTTCAACCAGTGGTCGAAGGTGTTGGAGGCGCCCGCCGCACGTGGGTCCAGCGTAAGACATTCGGGTTTTAACATTTGCTCCATGCTCTCTGTATCGTTTTCTTTTTTTTCAACGACGAGAGTTCAATTAGTAGTTAATAAAATTGATGTGCGATATAACTCACGAGGCTAGAGATGCTCGAGGAAATAAAGGCTTTTATTAACTACTACAATAGAGCTACCATATATAATACACGATCCCAGACTGAGGGGTCCCAGACAGAGCAGTGACCTTTATACCTCTCCCAGGAGGCGTAGCCCGACTGGGATGTACCATAATAACTATAATACAGGTAGAACAGCCCAACCCTAACCCCCACAGTAACATGTAGAACAACCCAACTCTAACTCCAACAGCAACATATATACAGACTCATAGTACTGGCCAGACCCTGGCTCAGTACTACCTGGTGGGAACCAACGATGGTTCACCACAGTCCCTCAGCCTTTCCTCATAAGACCTTCCCACCATACCAGGCAACATCCTAGTAAATCTCCTCTGCACCCTTTCCAATGCTTTCAAATCCTTCCTATAATGCGGCGACCAGAACTGTACGGAATACTCCAAGTGCGGCCGCACCAGAGTTTTGTACAGCTGCAACATGACCTCCTGGCTCCGAAACTCAATCCCTCTACCAATAAAAGCTAACACTCCGTACGCCTTCTTAACAACCCTATCAACCTGGGTGCCAACTTTCAGGGATCTATACACATGGACACCGAGATCTCTCTGTTCATCCACACTACCAAGTATCTCACCATTAGCCCAGTACTCTGTAATCCTGTTACTCCTTCCAAAGTGAATCACCTCACACTTTTCCGCATTAAACTCCATTTGCCACCTCTCAGCCCAGCTCTGCAGCTTATCTATGTCCCTCTGTAACCTGCAACAACCTTCCGCACTGTCCACAACTCCACCGACTTTAGTGTCATCCGCAAATTTACTAACCCATCCTTCTACGCCCTCATCCAGGTCATTTATAAAAATGACAAACAGCAGTGGCCCCAAAACAGATCCTTGCGGTACACCACTAGTAACTGAACTCCAGGATGAACATTTCCCATTAACCGCCACCTTCTGTCTTCTTACAGCTAGCCAATTCCTGATCCAAACCGCTAAATCACCCTCAATCCCATGCGTCCTTATTTTCTGCAATAGCTTACTGTGGGGAACCTTATCAAATGCTTTACTGAAATCCAAAAAGTTTGCTTTTTCTGAAGTTCAAACAAAACTCAGGTAAAGCATTCTATCACATTTAATCTTTCTGCATCTATCAGTATACAAATAAAAGCAATATACTGACCATCTGAAATTCCAAAAATTTTGATCTATTCTTAGCTAAATGTTTCACATATTTAAAAGAGGAAATAAAAATCAAACAACAATAAAAAAAACGCAAATCCATATAGTTGTAATATTAAACAAAGTTGGTCCACTATAGTCCTTTAGGGATGAAAACTTGCTGCCCCTTATCTGTTCTGGCCTGACTCCAGTTCTACAACAAAATAGTTATCTCTTAAATGCTGTCTGAAATGACCTAGCTAAACATTCAGTTCAGGGAAACCAGCGATGGTCAATAAACGCAAGCCTTGAGAGTGATGACAACATCGTGGGAATTAATTTTAAAAATGCCAGGCACTGCAAAAGAAAAACAAATCCAAAAATGAAACAAAACCAACTCCTCATGACTGACTTTCACAGAATAATCTCTTATTATATCAACATATCAAGAGGCCAACTTGTGTGTGCAACCATTGTAAATAAGATGATGGAAAATTTATAATTCCATTGTTTTTCTCTCTTTACATGTGTCTGATTAAGATTGCAATTGTCAACAATTGGAAGTATTTCAACCAGTAGAGAAATAACATATATTTACATATTGTCTTTCACACCCTCTGGTATTCCAAACTGCTTCACAGCCAATTAATAACTTCTGAAATGTAATCACCTTTATTATGTCGATCAATCATGTCCCAATTTTGCCTTGGCACATTTGATTTAGGGTCACCACAATGCTGGTTGATTGCCCTCCTTCTGTCGTCGCCTCTTCCTCGTGTTTAATTTTTTCGCCACAGCATCTTTCTATCCGGACTTGATCCATCCACTTCCTCTTCTTCCTGGCAATGCTATCTCTATTAGTGGCCTCAAAACATTTCTACTCTGTCTCCGCTACAGATAACTGCATCATTTCAGTCTATTCTTGGTTATTTACTTTGATGCTCCCATAATCTTTTCTGACCTCCTGTCATTCACATATTACCGTTTCTTCACTGTCGCTGGGTCAAAATCCTGGAACTCTCTCCCCAACAGCACTGTGGGTGTACCTAGACCTTAGCGACTGCAGCGGTTCAAGAAGACAGCTCACCACCACCCTCTTGCATTAAATTAGGGATGGGTAATAAATGCTGGCCTAGCCAGCAATGGCTACATCCCATAAGAGAAAACAAAGTTTGCCACTGCTCTATTGATCTATTCCCTCATCTTACAACCTAGTTCACTTCAGCTAGCTCAGCTTTCAAGTCCACATGGCTGCCCTCATTTAAGTTTAAAATATTAGTCTTGGATCCACTTCCTTTCAAACTGGATGTAGAATTCAATCATGTTGCGGTTGCTGCTACCTAGGGGTGCCTTTACTCCGAGATCATTGATTAATTCTGTCAAGTTACACAACACCAAGTCTAATATAACCTGTTCTCTGGTTGGTTCCAGAAGGTGCTGCTCTAAGAAACTACCTCAAGAGCATTCCATGAAGTCCTCATCCAGGCTACTATTGCCAATCCGATTTTTCTAGTTTATACATAGATTTAAGTCATCCATGATTATTGTCATTTTTTTTATCTCGAGCACTCAGTACTTTTTCTTGTATACTCCGGGGGCGATCTTACCAAAAGGATTCTAAATCCAGGATGGGTGTGAAAATGGAAGAGTTTCTGATCTGTTTTTTGGGCAAGTCCATATCTGCTATCTTACGCATTTAGAGTGAAAAGAAATCCTCAGAAATGGTTTCTCACCTATAGGGGGAGGGGGTGGGCTTAACTTCCCCAAACACTGGCTGGGAGCAGCAGAGGATGCCACTGCACATGTGCAGGTCTTTAGCAGTAGCGACCTGTCACTCAGCCTCTGCTGCTCTCAGCAACCTCCATGGATTCCACAAATCCCCCCGCCCCCCAACCCCAGGGGCCCGTGGCCACTCCCACCTATCCAAACCAATTGACCCTGCGACGCACCCCCACCCCCTGGCCAGGACCGATGCCCACCCCACCCCTTCCTCCCCCCACGATCCCCGGTGCAGCATGTGCAATGGGTGTTCTCCCTCACCACTGATTGATCACCCCCCAGTCTGCCCCCTCAGTAGGCCCCATCCCCTTAGCACTGCCCAGTGCCTGGTGGGCAGTACCAGGGTGCCCAGTGGGCAGTGCCAGGCTTTCCCCCAACCTCGCTGGGGGACCTCAGTGGCCTCCAGTTCTACCCGTGAAGTCATCACAACTAGTTCCTGTTGCTGGGGATCCAACTGTGATCCTCGCAAGAGAAAACCTGTCCCGGCGAGGCCACTGAGGCAAATGGGCCTGGACGATAACGTCCCAGGCTCATTAATTCAATGCAAAACACATTTAAATATTATTTAAATACATTATTCAGCCTTGCACCAAAAATGGGCCCAAGGCTGATTGCGTCGGATATCCGGTGGCGGTAAGATTGTGAGAGGTGAGAAATCGGGCGTGAACCGGATTTCTCAGCTCTCGCGTGATCTTGCCAGCGGGGTGCAAGGGTAAGATCGTCCCCTTTGTCCTACATTGTGGTTACTTTTAAGGGGCCTGTGGACCACTCCATCCAAACCAATTCTCTATCCTGATCTCCTGTACCAAGGTTATCTCTAACAAATATACCAATGCCACCTCTGATTAACAGTGCCATCCCTCCACCTTTACCCAGCTTCCTATTCTTCTTAAATGTCTTCTCCTCAATATTCAGGACCAAATCTTTGTCATCCTGCAGCCACATCTCCATAATGAGTATCAGATCATATTGATTTACTTCAATGCGTGGGATCAATTTGTTTACTTTGTTATAAATACTTCATGCATTCAGATACAGGGCCTTTAGTTTTTCTTTGTACCCTCTAATCTTGATTTTTGTTGCATTCTTAGGTTTTTTTTCTCTCTGTTCCTTCCTGCCATTCTCTGACTAGTGTATTATTATTTTCCTCTCTCACCTCTGCCCTTTGATATACCACATTCTTTTCAAATTTGATCCCTTGTCTTCACTATTTAGTTTAAAATCCTCTCTGCTTGCCTAGTTTAGCGGTTTGCAAGAACACTGCATGGTTCATGTGCTGATGGTCCCAATGGTACAGTCAATATTTTCCCCAGTGCTCCACAAATTGGAACCCATGTCTCCCACATTAGTCTTTGAGCCACGTATTCATCTTAATTTTATATATCCTATTCCAATTTGCACATGGCTCAGCTAATAATCCAGAGATCGTCACCTTCGAGGTTCTGCTTTTTAACTTAGTGCTGAACTCCTCATACTCTCTATGCAGAACTTATTTTCTCATTGTACTTCAATTGTTGGTACCTTTATGAACAACAGCAACTAGATCCTTCTCCTCCTACTGCAAGTTACTCTCCAGCCCTGAGCAGAAGGCCCAAATCCTGGTGGCAATAAATTGTCTGGAGTCTCATTTTTTGCTGCAGAGAAGTGTTAATCTCCCTCACTATACTGTCCCTTACTACATTCCGTTTTGCTCCCCCCACTTGAATGGCTTCTTGTACAATGGTGCAATGGTCATCCACCCAGCAGCCCCTGCTCTCATTCAAACAAGCTCAGAGAACCTCAAACCTTTTGGACAATTGCAGAGGTCGACAATCCTGCACTCCTGCCTTCTGCTTCCTCTTACCTGCCTCACTCGCTGTTACAATCTCCTGTTTCTGACCACGGATCAAATCAGAAGATCCTATCCTAAGTGGTATGACTGCCTCCTGATGCAAAGCATCCAGCTACCTCCCTTACTCCGGATGTGTCAAAGGGTCTACAGCTCAGTCTCCAGATTAATGACTCTGAGCCACAACACTGACTGTAGACGTGTTTGCCCGAGATCACAATGGTATCCAGGAGCACCCACATGTTGCAGCCTTGACACATCACTTGTCCTGCCATCCTTCATGTGTTTTAATTAAGTGATTAAATATATTATTTGTTTATTTATGTTGCTTTTTTAAATATATTTTATTGACTTTACCATCAATTTGTATCCTAATTTATCCCTTAGGAATGGAATAGACCTTAACCACTCACCAGACACTAAATAGTCAGCTCCTTTCCCTGTAGTACAGTAAGAAGTGGTGACACAGTGGCATTGTCACTGGACTAATAATCCAGAGACCCAAGACAACAGCCTAGGGAGAACATTGGTCTGGAGAACTGGGTTCAAATCCCACCATGGTAGATGGTGAAATTTAAATTCAGTAAGAAAACTTGAAATTAAAAGTCTGATGATGACCATGAAACCATGTCAATTGTTGTAGAAACCTCTCTGATCCCTTTAGGGAAGGAAATAGGCTGTTCTTAACCTGGTCTGATGTACATATGACTTCAGATCCATAGCAACGTGGTTGACTCTGAATTGGCCTAGCAAGCCACTCAGTTGAAGGGCAATTAGGGATGGGCAATAAATGCTGGCACAGCCAGTGACACCCGCATCCAATAAATATTTTTTAAAATCCTATAGGGTGAGAAAGATAGAAAAATCAAAAGGAAACAGACACCACCTTCTCCCTCCTCACCTAACTCCAGGTTTGCACTTAGTTCCTTCAGCTGCACATCGCATCTCATCATCCAGTCGTTGTTTTGCTCTTCTTGACCTTGTCCAAGTTTTTGCACTATAGAACAGGCTGATCTCAGGACTGTCTTGTCGATTTCTCCTCTCAGTTTCAGCGATACTTTTCTATCACATAACAGTCCAATGTACCTCTTCCAATTACTCCAACCAGAGATAATCCATTGCTTAATTTCCATTTCTGCACTTCTTACATTCAGCCACCACTTACACGAGGTACTTGGAATTATTTAGTTTTGCCAAGTCTTCACCCATAATCTTTACACCTTCACTCTGATCCTCTTCCCAAGTCTCAAACTAACAACCCATAAATCCTAATCAAATCCTACTTTCAATATCAAAATCAGTCATTAACCCACCCATATGTTGTGCCAAATGTGTGCCTTCTGTTCCAATGATTGCATCCAAAACTGATGTAAATACACACACACCAAGGATTCAGGTTTAATTTGCTTTTATAATTAAGAAAGTGTCGCCAATGATGGAGAAGGAAAGAGGAACCATTTCTTTGGGCCAACTACACAATTATCCTTGGAAAAAATGCAGTTTTCTTCCATTGGGGAATTCTGTGTATTCAATTTGCTATCCTTCAGAAGTAACCGAATTTCCCAAAGTAGGGAGATAGACTCATCTCGGAGCCAGCACAAAGACTAAAGCTGCTTCAGTATTCCTCTGAAAATTTTAACCATTGGACAATATTTGTTAAAGTATTGTGATTATTTCATGTGGCTACTTTTTAAATATCCTCGAAAGAAACATGTGATTCAATAAGAATTCTTAGATTTGGCTCTCATTGTGAGAAGTGTCACGCTTAGTTCCAGGATTGTCATTAAAATCGGACCTGCAATTGTTTTGCAGTACTGACAGCTGAATGAAAAGGCTGAAATTTGTTTTTGATCGAATCAGAATGATTTGTTTCTCTGCTAAAACAACTGAAGAGCATTTTAATCTTGGCCAGTGTAATTTCCAAGCAGATTGGTGGCAACCTGGAAGCATGTTGTCTGCTTACCTTTTTGGTTGGTGAATAATTCCTGGCTTGGGAGACACAGAGATATAGCATATAGGAGGAGGAGTAGGCCATTCAGCCCCTTGAGTCTGCTCCATCATTCATTATGATCATAGCTGATTCTCTATCTCAACACCATACTCCCACTCTCCCCATACCCCTTGACACCCTCAGTATCTAGAAAGCTATTGATTTCCTTCATAAATATATTCAGTGATTTGGTCTCAACGGTCTTCTGTGGTAGAGAATTCCACAGGTTCTTCACCCTGAGCAAAGAGGTTTCTCCTCACCTCAGTCCTAAAGAGCTTCCCCTGTATCCTGAGACTGTGATCCCTTGTTCCAGAGACCTCAGCCACAGGGAACATCATCCCTGAATTTGTATACTTTTCAATGAGATCCTCTCTCACTCTCCTAAACTCCAGTGAATATAGGCTTAGTCGAATCAATCACTCCTCTTACAACAATCCTGCTATCCCAGAATCAGTCTGGTGAACCTTTCCTGCATTCCCTCTATGTTAAGTATATCCTTTCTTAGGTAAGGAGACCAAAACTGTGCACAATACTTCAGGTATGGTGTCACCAAGACCCTGTACAGCTGTAGTAAGGCACGCTTGCTCCTTACGGAAATCTTCTTGCAATTAAGGTCAACATGTGGTAATATGTGGTCACCAGTTCCAGCAAGGAACTGATGCTACAATCACAGTCTCTCAAAGTATTGCACTTCTGAGAGGTTAAAGAACATGAGTCTCTGTACACGCTCCTACATGGCCTAGTGCCCCCAGTGACACCTTTGCTGCTCCCCCTCTGCTGACCACCTTCAGGTCTCTCCACTGGAGGCTGTTGCTGCTTCTCACAGCTATCTTGCTCCTCAGCTTGGAGCCAAGATAATGCATCCATGGTATCGCCTCCCATCCACATATTGAGAGTCTCATTACCTCCAAATGTCATTAGTCTCTCAACACAAAAACTCTCCAAAACTCTTCTTTCCCAGTGGAGGTAACAAAGCTAGCATTCAGTGTCTCTTGATGTCTATATCAATGATTCTTAATCTCCCCATAAACTGCTGTACAATCTTTTTGCCTTTCACAAGCCCAAGAACCACATTTACATGATGTTACAATTAAATATTTATCAAAATACTTCATGAGTGCTAATTTAGTACAAGTAGCTTAGATCTGCTGACATTGTTTCCAGTTTTAATAACCCTATAGAAAGTCAACCCAGTGGACTTTACAGAATCACAGCATCACAGAATACTACAGTGCAGAAGAGGCCTTTTGGCCCATCAAGTGTGAACCAACACATGAAAGGCCCTGACCTGCCCACCTAATCCCACTTGACAGCACTTGGCCCAGAGCCATGAATGTTATGGCATACCACGTGTTCATCCAGGTACTTTTTTAAAGGATGTGAAGCATCCCACGTCCACTGCCCTCCAGGCAGTGCATTCCAGACTGTCACCACCCTCTGGGTAAAATGTTTTTCCTCAAATCCCCCCTAAATCCCTCACCCCTCACTTTTAACTTGTGTCCCCTTGTAACTGACGCTGAGTATATATAAGTACATAACTGACCTTTAGTATATTTTAAAAATCCCTTTGTAATCTTAGAGGGCTGACAAACCTAATATTCAACAAAGTATACCACTGATTAGGTTTTTACCCATTTTCCCTGACCTAGTGCTCCAAACACTGTCAACTTTTTCACCCAATCTGAATGACAAATGTTTCTGTGAACTTCAGTATATCAGCTAAAATGTATTTAAATGGCCACCAAAGTAGTCAGAATATCACCTTTTTTCCTTAGAATGGTTTCAATTGTTTGATGGCTGGTGCTGAACTCTGCAACTAACATTCCAAAAAAGGTGTGTTTGTAATAGCTTATTCAAAAACAGTGCCAAGAAAGATTCTGATGGGAATTTTAATTCTACCATACGGTTAGAGTGGAGGCGCAGAAACATCAAGTCCATTTCTACTTCACTGCAGTATTAAAATACTTTATTTTTCAGGTTTATGAAGCTTCTGGCTGACTTAGGTGGGCGCCTCATAATTTATGCAAATTGGAGACTGGTTACATTTGTGCACTCTACATAATCTCTACTTACAATTTAGTACACAGCAGCAGTTTTGATTGCTGAAATCTCAGCAGCTGACCAAAGAAGCTCTTCTAAGTAAGCTAATTTTTTTTCTGTGTGGCAAGGAGGAGGAGAAATATTAGAACATAAGAAATTAAGGATGGAGTAGACCATTTGATCCAAAGTTGTTTCATTATTCAGTAAGGTCATGGCTGATTTTCAATTTCAATTCGACTTTCCTGCACAAGCCCAATATCCTTTAATTCCTTTAGCACTCAAAAATCTATCGATCTCTGTTCTGCATATATTCAATGACTAAGTATCCACTGAGATAGAGAACTCCAAGGGTTCAAAATATTTGAATGAAGAAATTTCTCCTCATCTCAATCTGAAATGGCCAACCTGTTATTCTGACACTGTGATCCCATGTTCTAGATCCCCCATCCCGGGAAAAAGAGCTTCTCAGCAACTCTACTGTCAAGCACCTTAGTTTTTTATGTTCTAACCTGATCACTGTTCATTCTTCTCACCTCCAGTGAATATAGGCCCAATCTACTTGATCTCTCCTCATTAGGACAATCCTCTCATGGCAGGAATCAGTCTAATTAATCTTCATTGTACTCCCTCTAGTGCATTAATGT
Source organism: Mustelus asterias (assembly GCF_964213995.1). Taxonomy (NCBI): domain Eukaryota; kingdom Metazoa; phylum Chordata; class Chondrichthyes; order Carcharhiniformes; family Triakidae; genus Mustelus; species Mustelus asterias. The sequence continues at coordinate 44,038,902 of NC_135803.1, forward strand.
CCTTTCTGAGGTAATAAGACCAAAACTACACACAGTCCAAAGATGTGCAGGCTAGGTTGATTGGCCATACTAAATTGACCTTAGTGTCAGGGGGATTAGCAGGGTAAATATGTGGGGTTATGGAAATAGGGCCTGGGTGGGATTCTGGTCAGTGCAAACTCGATGGGCTGAATGGCCTCCTTTTGCACTATAGAGATTCTATGATTCAGTACTCCAGGAATACTCTTCCAGCCCAATAATTTGTGAAACAGCCAGAACCCTTCTTTCCCTATTCCTGTATTTAATTTGTCTCTCTCTCAGGGCAACAAACATAGGGTAAGATACATCAAAAGAAAATGAGGCATATGGTTCATAGCGTAAAACAAAAGTAATAAAATTTAGCATGAAATTAAACCCACTTTACTGGAATGAAGTCTATTTTACCAAATTTTTGTTTCACTTTGGATTATATCACATTTAAACCACTTTCTTCCATTGGCTCCTGCATTATTAGTATAGTATCATCAGGATAGTATGATCAAGACTTTTCAAAAGTTGAAGTCCATTATCCATAAAAGAAAGGCGATTTTCAAATACCACTGAAAACTATTGTTTAACTGTTGTGCTTCATATACTCTCACCATCTGATTTTAGTTATATCAATACTATGGGCAAATGATTTCAGTAGTTCCAATCATACCATTTCAGAGTACTTTATCAAAAGTAGCAAACATCATAAATAACAAGTGATGTATCAAATATCAATAGTGTATATTTGGATTGCTGGTAGACAAATTACATCCTACCTCACCAACTATTGGTTGCCATTTGGGATTTTTCAACAGTGATAATGAATAATACATGGAAGTGTCAATTTTTCTCTCCGTCTCCATTTATTCAGTCATTGCCCTAAATGATATTTTTTCCCTGGAAATTCCCAATACGAACATACGGAGGCAAATTAAAATGCGAAAACGCGCTCTTGCTTATGAACATTGGATAGGAGCAATGGGGTTCCCTAATTGGCAAAAAGAGGGCTGTAAATCACCCTAAAAAAATTCTGCTTCCTTCAGAATCTGTCATTATTCTGGACTGCTCTGCACCAAAGCTATAGTTGTTTAGAGACAAACAGAGAGCAATTGAAAATAAATTAAACGAGAACTGTGAGCATTGCTCACACAGATACTCACAATAGGTGTCAGTGGAGGAGGATGTGTGAATTATGTAAAAATAGTTAGAATGTCAGGGGAAAGAACTGCACACACACATGCAATCAGTCCTGCAGTGCAAATAGGCCAAATTTAAAACTGTAATACTATTTTTGCAGTGCTTGAAACATTTCTGTAGGTTTTTAAAAATGCAACCTGTGCAAGCACTGTTAAAAAAAGCAACATGGAAGAATGTAACTGTGAACAGGAACAGTGAATAATTGAGTATTATACATAAATATTAACTCATGGAATTTCCAGATGGATCCCAATTTTTGGAAAGATTTCAAAGTGTCACTGGGCTCATCAAAGTATGACATATTTTAAAATTGCCTTTTGAACATAGAAATAACAACAGCCAGGAATTTCAGTGGCAATAATGTAAATGTTGCAAATGCTCATGATTATTATTGTGCAAAACTGACAGCAAAAGCTGACATCTACACATGTAGAAAAGAATCAGTAATCCTGAAACTGGGCAGCTGGATTTTCATGCTGGAGGCAGCAACCGGGAGACAGTACTAATTCTGTCGTCATGATCCCACTTCTGTCTCAAGGTTGCTGGGAGGTGGGATGTTCTTGGGGTCCGGGCCTGAATGGCAGAAATGGAGTTGGACTGATTCCAGAGTGGGCAGGTTAAAAGACTCATCTCAGTTCCTAGAAACCCTCAGCCCAGTGCTTCTGATGTAATCAGTGTGTCATCTCTATATGGTTGAATAGTCTGATCACTTTTGACCACTCCCTACCCCCCTTCACCCTCGATGTCATCCATTAGCTTCTTTATAAACAAATTCTATTATAACTGTTATAAGCTGATAAATAGCCATTAAAACTCCAAGTAAACAAACAGACTCTTCAGAGCAGCTGTGTAAACAGAGGCAAGACACTGCAATACCCCTAAAATTCTCTGAGTAAACAAACAGACTTCAGAACTGTTATTTCAACATATGTTTAGACAGAATACATAAAAGCAATGGGAAAAGATTAAACATTTACCCATTTTAATCATACTAGAATATCCTTTCAATAGTGTGAAACATGTTGGCTGGAACTTTCTAGCCATGCATGCCGGCGGGAATTTCCGGCCCAGTCGACAGTACACCCCCATTGCAGGTTTCCCGGTGGAAAGGGGTGCATTCAATTGAAAACCCCATTGACAACAGCCAGACCAGAAATCCCGCCACTATACAAAAGCAAAATACTGCAGATGCGCAAAATCTAACATAAGAAAAAATGCTAGAACTCAGATAATTAGGCAGCATCCGTGGAGAGAAACAGTCAACATTCATGTTAATGATTGTTTCAAAATATTAAATCTTGCATGAAATGGGTAAATTATTTGTGAACTGTGTTTTTATGGAAATCATGGTTCTCTTTATACAGTTTACATTTATATTGTAGTGTTTACATTTTTCCAAGTCAATGCCCCAGGTTTTGCGATAACTCGAACTGAAGCTATCAGTGTTCAGTATTATTATGCTGGAAATTAGATTTTTGGCATCCACACATGCACAATCCGCATTTCTCAATTCTCCCTGGATTTTCTCTCCATATTTTCCTCCCCACAACACCGATCTCTCGGACGATGAATGCGAGCTGAAAATTGCCCTAAAAGAGTGTTTTGCTAGAGCGCAGTTCAGAGAAATTAGGAGGTGTGCCTCAAAAATGTGTTGTACCACAGAATGAGCCATGACGTATAAAAAGTTGGGATCTAAAAGGACAAGTGCAGCAGAGACATGGGAACGTAACCCCTCCAAGCCACTCACGACCCTGACTTGGAGTACATTGCTGTTCCTTCACTGTCACTGTCAACATCCTGGAACTCCCTCCCTAACAACATTGTTCATGTACCTAAAAGGCAGCTCACCACCATCTTCTCAAGAACAATTAGGGATGGGCAATAAATGCTGGCCTCGCCAGCAATGCCCATACCCCATTAATGAATTTTTTAATAATGGTTTGGAAGAGGATATTCACCAACATTTCAGTGGAATTCAAATGTGACACTTGTAAAATAACAATCGCCTGAATTTTTCACCCGTTGGGCATGGATACGCAGTGAACCTGGAAGCAGGCGTGAAACAGGCCCTGGAGTGCGAGTTCACACTGGCTAGTCAATCATTGGCCAGCTAGCATGAAACATGCCCTGTGAATGTCTGAGTGCTGCCAGGGAAAGCGGGAAGAGGACAGGCACTGAGAAATGGGCGGGGGCGGGCAGGCTGACGCTTCCAATGTACTCAGGCGACAGCGCTGCAGAGCTGTCTCAGGGAGTTATTGACCAGTGAAAAATAAATAGCAATGAAAAAGCTATGCCATGAGTGTCTAGGCAGCACAATCATACACTGACCTCAGTCCCCAGATACATTTGTTAATTGTAGTTGAGTCCTGATCTTTCATCCCACCCTGGATCAAGGTTGCAGCTTAAATATAAAGGCCACCTTGCCAAATGGCCCATCCGCACTCCAACCTATGAAGGCAGATGGGCAACATAAAATTCAGGTCAATTAGCATTTAATTATCGTGCATGTGTGCGATGATGTCGGGAAGCATGCCCAAAATCTTCTCGCACGATTTCACACGCTTCTGGGTCAGGTGCGCACCTAAACTTTGTTCATAAAGTTCTGGCCAAAGTTAGGCATACAAGACAGGCACATGCCAAATATTAGCAAACTGAGATTTTAAATGTATAATCTTAAATCCATTACAAATTATAGGTAAAGCTACCATAGTCCAAGATGACCAAAGGCTGCTCTCCCTTTTGATGAGGAGAGCTGACTGGTGGTGATTTAATCTGAGGATCACCATACCTCAGGTGAGGGGCAAGGTTGAAAAGGCAGGCTTCCATGAATAACCTCAGCTGGTAAGGGAATTGAACCCATGCTGCTGGCATCACTCTGCATCACTAACCAGCTGCCCAGCAACTGAGCTAAACCAACCCCCATTACAAATTAAAACTGAAATAAAGAGGGAAAATAACTTTTACTAATTTTCAGGGGAAAGGGGGAAGAGATTTGTTAGGATGGACAGCAAACACAAAGCATCACAACGCTTGATTGGAGAGACAAAAGAAGATTAGAAAAAAGAATAGCTTTAAAAAAAAATCAGTGTTACATTAGCAATTTTTAAAGAGCAAGCGAAGAGGTGAGAACATTAAAAGATGTTTATGTGCTTGACCCTAAGGGAGCAAAGATAATAAATATTCTGAAAGAGTGCTGCCTCAAAGTATGGGAAGACATTTGTTAATGAAGTAACATCACTGAATATTCGCACTTAACAAAAATGCATTATTAGTAAGAGAGATGGAATTGCTCAAACAATTTGTAGAGTCAAAGCAAAATTAAAATTGGGTTGCCAATTCTCCTTCAGTAGGTTTTGCAAAACTCTGGAACCTGGGGGGAAATAGCTGACCAACTAAGTAAGCTATCTGCTCCTTTAAGCAGCTGTCAGTATCTACCTCTTTCATCAGTGGCGATTTCCTATCTAGCCCGGATCATAAATGAGTTTACAAGTAGAGGTGGCAAACCTGTTGTGAGTTTACCAAAGAACTGACATAGAACTGATCCCGGAAACCATATCGGAGTCAGTAATGAGTCAGATGTGTGAAGAATAGAGCTTGCCTGAGGAACATAGGATAGGAGTAGTCATTCAGCCCGTCAAGTCTGTTAGGCACCTCAACAATAGATTCCTGCACTATCCCCATATTCCTTGCTGTCTTAAACATGCTCAATGATTGAGCTTCCACAGTACTCTGGGGTAGAAAATTCCAAAAATTCACCGGAAATTCATCCTCGTCTCATTCTTAAATGGCCTTCCGCTCATCCTGAGATTATGTCCCCAGTTTCAGATACCCCAGCCAGGGAAAACATCGTGACATTTTCCAGCTGTTCACATTGGCAGGACTGCGAGTCCCCCCAACGGCATACCCCTGCTGCAGGCTTCCCAGCGACGTGGGGTACAGCCAATGTCAAATCCCATTGACATTGGCAGGAGCAGAAGATCTCACCGGTGGCAAACAGTGCAAAACACATTGCGGGGAGGGCAGAAAATCCCTCCGCCCTTATCTATATCTACCCTGTCATGTCCTGTAAGAATTTTCTAAGTTTCAATGAGGTCACCTCTCATTCTTCAAAACTGCCTCGAGAGTTCAGACCTAGTTCCCCAATCTCTCCCAATAAGACAATCCCACCATCCCAGGGATTAGCCTGGTGAACCTCCATTACACTCCCTCAATGGCATTCCCCCTTTAGATAAGGGGACCAAAACTGTACACAATTGTCCAGGCGAGGTCTCACCCAGGCTCAATGCAACATCAGCAAGACATTCTCCCTCCTATACTCCAATTCTCTGTTGATGAAGGCTAATGTACCATTTGTCTCCATAATTGCTTGCTGTACCTGCATGCTAACCTGTAGTGACTCATGACCCTTTGGGATCTGCACTTCCCAACCTCTCACCCTTTAAGAAATATTCTAGCTTTCTGCTTTTTCTACCAAAGTGAATGACTTCATACTTATTCACATTATATTCCATCTGCCAAGTTCTACCTCATTCACGTAGTTGGAGTGAGTTCCCTTAAAGCCTCCTTGCATCCTCCTCAAGTTATATTTCCACTCAGTTTGGTGTCATCAACAAATTTGGACATATTACAATTGGTCCCCACTCCAAATCATTTATATGGATTGTGAATAGCTGTGGCTCAAGCACTGAAACTTGCGGATCCCCACTAATAACAGCTTGTTATCCTAAGTATGATCCATTTATCCCTACTCTCTGCTTTCTGTCTGTTAACCAATTCTCAACTCATATCAGTATATTTTCCCAAACCACACGTGCTCAAATTTTATTTGCTAATCTCCTGTATGGGATCTTTTCAAATGTTGCTGATAATCCAAATTCACCACATTCACTCGATCTCCTTTATCAATGCTACAAGTTGTGTCCTCAAAAAAAACTCCAACAAGTTTGTTAAACATGATTTCCCTTTCAGAAATCCATGTTGACTCTGCCTAATTTTACAAATCTTTTTTAGATTTCCCATTATCATAGCTGTTATAATAAATTCTAACCTTTTCCCTACCGCTAACGTCAAATGAACAGGTCTGTAGTTCTCCATTCTCCCGCTTTCACCACCCTTCTTGAATAGTGGGATTACGTTTGCTACTTTCTAGTATGCAGGAACATTTCCAGAATCTATAGAACTTCAAAGAAAACCACAAATACATCAACTATCTCTCAAAGCCACGTCCTTCAACACTCTGGGATGAAGCTCATCTGGCCCAGGGATTTATCAACCTTCAATTCAATTAACTTTTCAAGTACTGCTATCTCTTTACAAATACTGAAGCTCCTCAGTTTCATAAGTCCCTTGATCACCTGGGGATGGAGAATCCAATGGGAGGCCCAAACAATTTTTGCAGCGGTGGCATTTCCCATTGACCCCCTCCCCCTGCCAATGATGTAATGGGGCTTCCACCTTGAAAGGTTGGGAACGTCATTACCATACATTTATATACATTAGCAGGCTTCCCCCATGCAAGGTTCTTCCCCACCCCCTCCCCGCTGGCATAACATCACATTGGCAGGGTTTACAACAAGGGTTTTGGGGATGCCCGGGGGAAAGAGGGTCATGCCCAAGCATTACCAGGGGGGCTGCTCTTGGGGAAGGTTCCAGATAGGGGTGGGGTTCCTGGGGGAAGGTGGGTTCCATGAGGTATTTGTGTGTGTTTTTTTTAATGTATTTTGCTTTCAGATTCGGGCGTACTTACCTACCAGGGGCCAAGGTTGCAGGCAGAGCAGGCTGTTTCGTGGGACTCACCTTCAGGACTTTTTTTTGGACAATGTGTCAAAAAATATGGCAGGAAAAGCTGGCAATGCAGTCAGTGGGCTGTACACCACTTTTCTAGCCTGAGTTGACATATTGTCAATAAATGAGAAAATTCCACCTTGAATATTTCGGGGAGATTTTCTGCATCTTTCTCCATGCAGACAGAAGTAAAGTAACTGTTTAGTGTCTCTATTTCCCTGTTCACTACTATACATTCTTCTGTCCCTCCCCCACCTGAAATGTGCCCACATTTGTTCTAGCTAATCTTTTCCTTCACACATACCAACATTTTTTTAATAGTCTGTTTTTATATTCCTTAGCGCCATGGATTTGTTTGGTAGCAAGAAGATCCAGAATTAATGAAGAGAATGACGGGATGTTATCTACCTAGCCACAAGGGAGAATCTGCCAGCAGCCCACATTCAAAGGGGCTAATGAATGCATTCTGTTCCCAGTAACAAGATTAGCAGACATCTGGTTAAGATCAGAAAAAAATAGCCCTATCATCAGGAAACACTTTACCAAGATGACTGAGAGATCAGGGGAGGGATACAGATGCTAATTTTTGAGAGTCAGGAATGTAGCAGAGACAGACGGCCCAATATATAGAGAGCAGAATCAAAGAGAGCCGTGGTACAATTATCAACTCCTGCAGAAGCATACTGGCCATTTTAAAATCTCACTGGAAGGCCAGCAGTTTAACATCTCACAGGAAGGCCAGGGTAACTCGTAACAGAAAGCCAGCTAACAGCACAGATCCTTTTTAAAGTCTTACAGCTAAGTTAGTACAGAAACCTTCATAAAGGCAGTTTATCTATCTTCACTGAATCAGACAAAGACATTTCCCAGGGTGATCATCCTCCTGGTATCGTGTGGTAACTATAAGCTGGATTTGACTTATAGATCTGTTTGAGGTGGATGTTGTTTGGGGAACAGGAAGTCTTGCTGTGTTCAGGTATCAGAGATAAAGTTTGGAACCAGGAGTAACTGCTAGATAAAACTGTGAGTATTACTCCATGTTTATGCATCTGATAGCATTATGGTCCTGCTCATGTGTATTTGCCTTTTCTTTCATTTAATAAGTAGCCTTTAACAATTAGTAGACGAAGACTGGACTGCTTATTCTCATACGTGGTTTCACATGAGTCCTCACGCCATTAAAAAAAAACAATAATATACACCATCACAAACCGGTGTCTCATGTTGAGGCACCCTCACAGCAAACATCTGCATGGTTCATGACACGTTAGTTTGCATTCATATTCTCATTTCCCTTTTTTAATTAGTTTTTTTGTCCTCCTTGGCTGGGTTCTAAATTACTCCCAATCCTCAGGCTTACCAGTTTTTCTGCCGTCATTATAAGCCACTTGCTTGGACCTAATGCAAGCTTTAATTTCTTTCATTAACTATTGTTGATTTACCTTTCCCATTAAGCGTTTGTGCCTTAGAGAGATATATGTCTGTTGTAAAATGAGTAGAATTTCTTTAAATACTAGCCATTGCCTGCCTACCATCAAATCTTTCATTGTATTTTCCCAATGCGCCATAGCTAACTTGACCCTCATAACTTCATAATTTCCTTTCTTCAGATTTAAGACCCTAGTTTCAGAAATATGTTTCATTCTAACTTAATGCAAAATGCTATCATATCACAGCCACTATTTCCCAACAGCTTCTTTACTGTAAGGTTATTAATTAGCCCTTTCTCATTACACAATACTAAATCCAGAATAGCCCAATCCCTAGTTCGCTCCTCAAGGTACTGCTAAATAAACCCATCTTGAATTCCTCCTCCGCACGTTAGACAAGGTTAAACAAATCAGTACTGTGTATAAATTAAAGTTTCCCAATTATTATGTATTACCCACATTACATGGCTCTCTAGATTCCTGATTTATATCATGCCCACATTGGCACCACAGTTTGGTGCCTTTTGCTACAATGTGGCCAGTCCATCTTGAACAGGTTCCACCTGCCCCAGAACTGATCCCAATGCCACAGAAATCTAATCCCCCACCTCCTAAACCAGTTCTCCAGCTGTGTGTTCAATCATGCAATTCTCTATTTCTATGCTCATTAGCATGTGAAACAGGAAGCCATCCTAAGGTTACTGCTTCAGAGGTCCTGCTTTTCAATCTTCTTCCTAGCTCCCAGATTCTAGGACTTCATCCCCCCTCCCTACCTTAATCATTAGTACTGACATGACCACGAACTCTGACTGTTCACCCTCCACAGAAGAATTTCCTGCAGCTGTTCCATGACATCCTTGACCTTGGCACTAGGGTGGCAACATAGCAGCATGGAGAAATGTTGGTCTGTTCCTCAAACTAATTCACTATTGCTCTTCCCCACTTATTCCTCTCCTCCTACAGCTGAGCTGCCTGTGGTGGCACAAACTTGGCTCTGACTGCACTCTTCCAAGGGACCAATGCCCTCAACAGCATCCAAAACAGAAAACTGATTAGCAAGCAGGACTCCTGCATGACCTGCCTGGTTCTCTCTGACTGCCTGGTGGTCACTCATTCATTTTCCACCTCCATGCTCCTAGCCTGTGGTGTGGCCATCTCTCCGAACGTGCTATCCATGTAACTCTCAGCCTCAGTCACTCGAGCTCCGAAACCTGGTGTTCAAGTTTCTGCAGCTGGTGACAATTCCTGCACATGATCGTCTAGGTCACCTGTAGCTTCCACGACTTCCCACATACAGCAGATGCATCCCACACAACTGGGCTGCCCTGCCATGCCTTAACATTACTTCGGTTGCATTAACATTATTTTGGTTTACTTACGTTAACTTAATTTTACTTGGCTGTAACTTAAAGCACCATACAATTATTGATGAACCCAACTAGTACTGACAAATCCAACTAATATACAACACATTTTACTAGCTGCAATAAACCTTACCTAAAGTGCCTCTTTCCCCCATGCATCAAATTCCCACACAAATCTAATTTGCTACTCAGTTTATATATCATTCAGACATAGTCTCCTCACTGCACCCATCACTGACCCAGATTTCTGCCACATATTAGTTAAGGAAGGAAAATGTGGTCACCTTCAATGGAGTTTCATGGCAATTCACTGAAACCAAGGAAGGATGCATCAGAAAGAGAACCAATTTAATGAAGCTACAGTTGATATGTGTTACTTTCATGTCTTGCTATACAGGTCCAAAAATGGTACTTGAAAATAGTGGCAGATTTAGAGCCCAAAAAGTTAGTTAATGTACCCAAGGATCAATAAGAGTTCATACTTTAAGCACAACCTAAAAGCCTCTCTACAATGAACACATCTATCAATTCACTGGAACTCAGATTGGGTGTCACCATTTGTTCTTTCTATTTAAACTTCATGCTTCAAAGTTTATGTTATGTGTCACTGCAGGAAGACTCTCTCTGTGTAATACATGTCATACATTTGTAAATGGGTTGATGATAGCCTCATGCATATCATAGAGGTGAGATCTTCCTCAGGTGTTTCCTCAATCAATATAATTATTTTAATTATTTCATCTTGATGTGAATAATGATAGAGTGATTGATTTCAGGAAAGCTGGAGATGGTCCGATTCAATTATAAACTGAAAACATAGAATATCTTTTACATACCATCCATTAATGACTAGAAAGTTACGTCTTTCATTGTTTGTGTTTTACAAGAATACAAGAATTGGGAAGAGGAGTATGCCATTTGGCCTCTTGAGCCTGTTTCACCATTTGAAATTTCAAGGCTGATCTGATTGTGGCCCCAATTCCACTTTCCTGTCTGGCCCATAACCCTCAAAAATCTACCCACTTAGCCTTGAATATATTCAGTAACGCAGCCTTCACTGCCCGACCAAATCAGAGACAAAAGAAATTCTCTTCATCTAAGTCTTAAATGGGAGCATTTTTTCAGTCTCTCTCAGCATCCACTCTGTCAAATCCCCACTGGATGTTATATGTTTCAATAAGCTCACCTCTCATTTTTCCAGACACCTAGTCTGCTCAATCTTTCCTCATAAGATAACCCGTTCACCTTAGGAACGGTTGTGTGAATGTTCTCTGAATGGCCTCTAATGAAGCATCATGTCTTAAGTAAGCAGACAAGTGCATGGTACACCAGTATACAGATGAGGTCTCACTAAGACCCTGCATAACTTATTTTTCATTCTTGCTCAGGATACATGGGAGTCAGTAGCATGACCAGCTATCAACCAATTGCCATTAGAAGATGTTGGTGACTGACCTTCTTGAACTGCTGCAGTCCACGTGGTGTAGGTACACCACCATGCTGTTAGGGAGAAAGTTACGGGATTTTGACCAAGCGACAATGAAGGAACGGCGATAGAGTTTCACATCAGGATGGTGTGTGTCTTGGAGCTAAACTTACAGGTGGTCCCATGCATCTTCTGCCTTTGTCCTAAGTGGTCGAGAAGTCATGGGATTGTAAGTTGCTGTCAAAGGAGCCCTGGTGAGTTGCTGCAGTGCATCTTGTAGATGGTGTACACACAGCTGCCACTGTGAATCAGTGGTGGAAGGAGTGAGAAATCAACATGGTGAATGGAGTGCCAATTAAGGAGATTGCTTTGTGCTGGATGGTGTCAAATTTCTTGAGTGTTGTTGGAACTGCTCTCATCCTGGCAAGAGGAGAATATTCCATCACAATCCTGACTTGTAGCTTGTAGCTGGTGGACAGGCTTTGGGGAGACAGGAGGGTGTTCCAAATGGCTGGAGAATCCAGAACCAGCGGTCACAATCTGAGGATACAGGGTAAACTATTTAGGGCTGAGATGAGGAGAAATGACTTCACCCAGAGAGTGGAAAGCACGTGGAATTCTCTACCACAGGAAGTAGTTGAGGCCAAAACATTGTATGTTTCCAAGGAGGAGTTAGATATAGCTAATGGGGCTAAAGGGAGCAAACAATATGGGGGGAAAACAGGAACAGATTACTGAGTTGGATGATCAGCCATGATCATGACAAGTGGCGGAGCAGGCTTGAAGGGTCGAATGGCCTACTACTGCCCCTATTTTCTAAGTTTCTATGTTTGTTGATGTTCATCGTCAGGCACCTTTGTGGCACAGATGTCACTTGCCACTTATCAGCCAAACCTGAATATCGCCCAGATCTTGCTGCATGTAGGCACAGATTGCTTCATTGGAGAGTTTTGCTGATTCCTATTGACTCCTTTGCTAGGCCCCCTTGATGCTACCTTCAGTCAAATGCTGCTCTGTCTGGGGCAGTCACTCTCATCTCGCCTCTTGAGTTCAGCTCTTTTGTCCATGTTTGGATTAATGCTGTAACGACGTCAGGAATTGAGTGGCCCTAGCAGAACCCAAACCAGGCATCAGTGAGCAGGTAATGGCTTAGTAAGTGCCACTTAAAAGCACTGTTGACAACATTCCAACTTCGATCGCTTTGTTCATGATGGTGGGCATGGGAGGCCATTTGCGTTGCTTGGCGGACATAAGGGGTCATAGGAATGGGTGGTGGCATGGGGAGTGTGTGGAAATGTGGGGGATTAGGGCATGTTTTTAGAATAACTGGGACAATATCCAGCAGCAGCAAGGTGAGCCTTTTTTCTCTTTATCCTTTTTGGGGATGTGTGCATCATTGGCAAGGTCAGCATTTGTTGCCTATCCCCAATGCCTCTTAAGCTATTTCAGAGGGCAGTTAAGGGTCAATCATATTGCTGTGGTTTTGGAGTCCCATGTAGGCCAGACCATCTAAGGACGGCAGATATCCTTCCTTGAAAGGTATCATTGAGCCAAATGGGGTTTTGTAACAATCTACAATAGTTTCATGGTCACCGTTACTGAAACTAGTTTTAATTCCAGATTTATTGATGGAATTTAAATTCCACTAGCTACCGTGTTGGGATAATATCCTGTGTCCCCAGATTATTTGTCTGGCTCTCTGGATTGCTAGTTCAATGACATTACCATGACAACACTGCCCCCCCCCCCCCCCCCCCCGCCCCATGTTAAGCAGCCTGCCTCAGCTTCTTCTGAGGTCAGTTGGCCTGACTGCAGCCTGCACTCTTGCTCACCACTTCCCACAATTAAAATCCCATCCTTGGGTTCAGATTCTCCCAAGGTAGATGGACAGAACCAGGAATTTATCACTGCCACTACCTACCTCAAGGATGAAAATCCAATCCTATATGCCCTCTCGAAAACATGCTTTCCTATCTTTGTACAATCTGCAAATTTAGTTACCAAGCATTTGGGTCTTTCATTCAAGTTATTGATACAGATTGTAAATAGTTGTGGCCCCAGCACTGATCCCTGTGACACTCCGCTAGTTACAGCTTGCCAACCCAAAAGGATCCACCTAGCTTTTTGCTCTCAGTTTCCTGTTATCTAACCAATCCTCCCCCTATCTTTATTAATATGTTACCGCTACACCTTTGATGTGGCACCTCAGTGAATAACTTTTGAAAGTCCAAGTGCACCACATTTACAGGTTCCCCTCCATCCACCTTGCTTGTTACTGCCTCAAAGAAGTCTATTTAAATTTATCGAACACAATTTCCCTTTCCTGAAATCATGTTAACTCTGCCTGACAGTGTTATGATTTTCTATATGTTCTGCTATTAGTTCTTTAACAATGGATTCTAGAATTTCCCCTATGACAGATGTCAGGCTAACTAGCCTATAGTTTCCTGCTTCCTGGCTCAATCCTTTCTTGAACAGAGGTGTTACATTTGCAATTTTCTAAGCTGATGGAACCTTTTCAGAATCTAGGGAATTTTGGAAAATCACAACCAATGTTTCTACTATCTCTGCAGCTATTTATTTTAAGATCATATGATACAGACCATCAGCTCTAATAGCTATGAGGAGAGGTTGGAGAAACTTGGTTTGTTCTCACTGGAGCGACGGAGGTTGAGGGGAGACCTGATAGAAGTCTACAAGATTATGAGAGGCATGGACAGAGTGGATACAGAAGCTTTTTCCCAGGGTGGAAGAGTTAATTACTAGGGGGCATAGGTTTAAGGTGCGAGGGGCAAGGTTTAAAGGAGATGTACGAGGCAGATGTTTTACACAGAGAGTAGTGTTGCCGGGGGATGTAGTGAAAGCGGATACGGTAGTGACTTTTAAGGGACGTCTTGACAAGTACATGAATAGAATGGGAATAGAGTGATATGGTCCCCAGAAGGGTAGGGGGTTTTAGTTAAGTCGGACAGCATGGTCGGTGCAGGCTTGGAGGGCTGAAGGGCCTGTTCCTGTGCTGTAATTTTCTTTGTTCAAAGGGTCTTATCAGACTTCAGTTCTAATAGTTTACCAATACTTTTTCCTTAATAATTGTTTTCAGTTCCTTCCTCCCCTCTACCCTTTATTTACCGTCGTATTCTTGGGATGTTCTTTGCATCTTCTGCAGTGAAGACAGATACAAAGGGTGGGAATTTAAGGCCTCGCTCGACCTGAGACCAGAAAATCCGTCCGAGGTCAACGGACCTGCCCACTGTCCGCCCTTCAGTCCATTCCTGAGTTTGTGCGAAACACAATGAGCAATGAAAGCATGCTTAGCTGATCAAGCACATACACATTGTGGGAAGCTGAACAACCTGGCTGATTTTCACATGCAACACAAATGCCTGATAACATTGAGCGGCCTCAAGGACATATATATCTGTAAACCCAACAAAGGGACTGGAATGGTCCCCTTCATACTATATCAAAAAATTCTTAATGACAGGTCCCATTCCCGTGGTGGGCGGGACAGTAGATTTCCGGCGAGTAGATCTGTTCAATGCTTCCACCATTTTCTAGTTTCCCAGTCTCACCACGTAAGGGATGAACACTTAAATACTTGCACATCTCTTGTTATCTGCTTTTCTATTTCAAGGTAGTCTTAAGTCATATGCTAATTTCTCCCTCATTATTTACGTGCTGGTTTCTAAAATCCACTCACAAGCTTCTGACCTACCACTAATCTTCACAGTATTGTGTGTTTTTTCTTTCAATTTCATCCCAGCTTTAGCATTTTTAGTTAGCCACGGATTAGAGTCTTTCTTTTAAATTTTGCTTTGTACAAAGGATACTGGAATCTCTAGCAGGACATATTTGACAATAGTTTCTAATACATGGTGAAACTAAATTGACCTCAATGCAACAGCAATGACACTTAGATGGATGACAGTTACCCTGTTGCTGTTCGAAGCAGTGCTTCATTGGCTGTTTACCATTTTCCATTATCAAACTAGAAATATATTGTGAAATAATTAAAGATGTATTTTTGGATATAAAGCTGGATTGTAAATAAGATGGATGATTTATAACATTACTATTGTCATAAGAATTAGAGGATTTAAATGCAAGGAAGACCAGCATATAAAATATGAATCACCCGGACCAGATACTGTGAAATCTCTCAATTCAATATTAAATGCAAAATAGTGTTTAATGATACATAACTTGAGTATTGCTGAAAAAGACATACTGCCAAAGCTTTTCATCTTGGACTCACCCAGGACAGATTCACCAACGGTAAAGGGAACAACAATTTATGCTGAAGGAGAAGTGCTGACTTGTTGGCAAGTGGACTCTTAATAGTAGAGGCATTGCCATGGAGAATACATCAGAGACCAGTTAATTGTCAAGCTCTTGTTTAAATTCAAACCAGGCAGGTTGACTCTGATTGGTTCATTCCCTTGGGCACTGCCTTGACCATTGAATGGCTGTTCCCAAAATTTTTGTTTCATTGAAAAAGGCTCTGCGCACAGACATACCTCTTCTCTTTGCAAGGTCCCGTGTGAGAATAAATGTGGCTTCCAGCATGTATAAGTGAGCCACGCTGAAAACCCAATTTATAATTTTAAACTGATTGTCAGTACAATTCCTAACACAATCAGAATTGTTTAATAAGTGCTGTCCAATCTCAGAATCACACCTAATGTTGGGCACCATGTTTTGAATTTTGCAAGCATGCGCAGGTTTGTTATGGTCAGTACTTTTCCTGTTGCGAACGACTGAAGGAACATGTTGTTTGGTATAATCCATCAGCCTTCATAACTGGCATCACACCAGCACTGAATTTCATATATCACATTACTCTTTTGTACAATAGGCAGAATAACCTTTTGGCTCAAAACCAGGAGCCTGTTGATGGAGCTAGCTTCACAGCGGCTCAAACTTTTGATATACCTTACAATTCTAAGGTAATCTGAGGTAGGCTGGGCATTTTTTAGGACCAAAATTGGCAGCCTTCAGCCCATTCATGAGTTTGAGCAAAATACAATGAGCAATGAAAGCATGCTTAGCTGATCAAGCACATGCACACTGTGAGATGCTGAACAACCTGGCTGATTTTCACATGCAACACAAATGCCTGATAACATTGAGAGGCCTCAAGAATATATATATATATATATCCATAAACCCAACAAAGGGACTGGGATGGACCACTTAATACTATATCAACAAATTCTTAATGACAGGTCCAAATCCACATCCACTAAGCATGGCTGTATAGCCCTGCTTGAAAGTAAGTTATAAAAGAGCTTGTTGGACTTATGTGAAAGTAAGAAAGTAAGAAAGGTTGGTAAAGAAGCTACTGTGCAGCAGCAACACAAGTGGTATTCTCCACTAATGGGATGCTGCCGTCAAGACAAAAAGACATTCTGTCTATCACACAAATGAGTAATGAGGTATATGAATTCCAATGCTAGTATGATGCCAGGTATGTAGGCCATACATCCCAATCACTGGTGGATCATATCAAACAGCACATCCCTTTGGCTGTTCGCTTGCCTGTACCCGACCAGCTTGTGCTTGCAAAACTCAAAACATAGCATCCGATATTAGATGTGATTTCACGGATGGATAGCACTTGATTAAAAAAATCCTAATTGTGCTAAGAATTACATTGACAACTAATTTAAGATTATCAGTCAGGCTTGAAGTGTGGCTCACTCATGGGTGCTAGAAGCAACATATATTCACACATGGCCCTGTCCTTTGCAGACAGAAGGTGCATGTCCATGCACTGCACCTTTTCTGACTAAACAAAGGGTTGGGGCCAACCATTCCTGATTCCCAGGGTAATTCCGACCAGAGTTGATCTGTCAGGATTGAATTTAAACAAAAGCTTGGCAGGAAACGGTTATCTGGTACATTCTCCGTGGCAATGCCTTCACTGGAGTCCACTTGCCAACCAGTCAGCACATACAGCACATACAGCACATACAGCACATACAGCACATACAGCACATACAACACATCTTATACAGTGCAAAAGTTGTTATGCCCTTTACAACTGATATTCTTCCGAATCTGTCTTGATGAGTGGAAGACAAGAAGCTTCGACTGCATGTCTCTTTTGTCAGCAGTAAATGAAAAACCTTATTTGCTTTGTTATTCTCAGAATGATGGCAATAGAAGACTCTTCATTTTTTGCTGACAATCAAATACCTTGGGTGAACTGAAACATGAAAATTGCTTTCTTTCATGTTTTGACCATGGTGAGGCACATATTCTTTTATGCAGTCCTTCATGATGCTATGGTACTGTTAATAAGAATTCAGATTTTTGTGGTCCTTAAAACAATGCTAATACCAAGCAAATTTAGTTGTAATGTGGGTTTTATAAAGACATTTTGTAACATTGTTTCACACTACATTTCTTGATTTATTTCCAAGACAAATACAAATCAACAAACAATTAGGTAATGGTTTAACAGTGTTACCAATGGCAACCAAATGCCCTTCAGTTCCCTCTGCTTTTGTGATTATGCTGAAGCAGCTGGTGGCATTCACAAATTTCCTTTGGTTATCTTTAATCAAAGATTTGTATTATTTTATATTAAAGATAAATTGGAAAGAAATTAAAAGCAGGAGGAAAACCTTGATGTAGCAGATGCGACAAGCCACAGAATTGTTCCTGTGAATTTTTTTATTCATTCGTAGGAAATGGGCGTCACTGCCTGGCCAGCATTTATTGCCCATCCTCAGCTGCCTGAGGGCAGTTGAGAGTCAACCACATTGCTGTGGCTCTGGAGTTACATTAGTCCAGACCAGGTAACGACAGCAGACTTCCTTCCCTAAAGGACATGAGTAAACCAGATGGGTTTTTCGACAATAGTTTCACGGTCATCAATAGATTCTTAATTCCAGATTTTTATTTATTGAATTCAAATTCCACCATCTGCCATGGTGGATCCCCAGTACATTAGCTGAGTTTCTGGTTTAATTGTCCAGCAATAATACCACTGGCCATCGCCTCCCTCCTCTTTATGACTCAAGACATAACCATATGCTCTTCCTTATATTCAGTCTCCATCCTATTCCACTATGTTTTTTATATTCATTCATGGGGTGGGGATGCTGCTGAGAGACTACCATTTATTGCCCTTGAGAGGCAACAGTGTAGATAGCTCCAGTGTTGTTGGATTGAAAGTTCAAGGATATTGACCCAATAACAATGAAGGAATAGCAATATACTTCTAAGTCAGGATAGTGGGAGAGACATAGAAAATAGGTGCAGGAGTAGGCGATTCGGCATTTCGAGTCTGCTCGCCATTCATTATGATCATAGCTGATCATTTAATTCAGTAATCCTTTTATCCCCAAGAGTAACATTTAACTGCTTCTTGAAAACAAACAATGTTTTCACCTCAACTGCTGTCTGTGGTAGCGAATTCCACAGGCTTACCATTCTCTGGGTGCAGGAATTTCTCTTTATCTCAGTCCTAAATGGTTTATACCGTATCCTTAGATTATGACCCTTGGTTCTAGACTCCCCCACTATGGGGAACATTCTCCTGCATCTACCCTGTCTAGTCCTGTTAGAATTTTATAGGTATCTATGAAATCCCCCCTCATTTTTCTAAACTCCAGCGAATATAATCCTAATCAACTTAATCTTTCCTTAGAGTCATAGAGGTTTACAGCATGGAAACAGGTCCTTCGGCCCAACTTGTCCATGCCGCCCTTATTTTTTTTTTTAAAACCCCTAAGCTAATCCCAATTGCCCGCATTGGACAATATCCCTCTATACCCATTGTACCCATATAACAATCTAAATACTTTTTAAAAGATAAAATTGTACCCGCCTCTACTACTACCTCTGGCAGGCTTGTTCCAGACACTCACCATCCTCTGTGTGAAAGAATTGTCCCTCTGGACACTTTTGTATCTCTCCCCTCTCACCTTAAACTTATGCCCTCTAGTTTTAGACTCCCCTACCTTTGGGAAAAGATATTGACTATCTACCTTGTCTATGCCCCTCATTATTTTATAGACCTCTATAAGGTCACCCCTCAGCCTCCTACACTCCAGAGAAAAAAGTCCCACTCTATTCAGACTCTCCTTATAACTCAATCCATGAAGTCCCGGTAGCATCCTAGTAAATCTTTTCTGCACTCTCTCTAGTTTAATAATATCCTTTCTATAATAGGGTGACCAGAATTGCACACAGTATTCCAAGTGTGGCCTTACCAATGTCTTGTACAACTTCAACAAGACGTCCCAACTCTTGTATTCAATGTTCTGACCGATGAAACCAAGCATGCCGAATGCCTTCTTCACCATTCTGTCCACCTGTGACTCCACTTTCAAGGTGCTATGAACATGTACCCCTAGATCTCATTGTTCTGTAACTCTCCCCAACGCCCTACCATTAACTGAGTAAGTCCTGCCCTGGTTCAATCTACCAAAATGCATTACCTCGCA
The DNA here is from genome assembly GCF_964213995.1 of Mustelus asterias. Classification (NCBI taxonomy): domain Eukaryota; kingdom Metazoa; phylum Chordata; class Chondrichthyes; order Carcharhiniformes; family Triakidae; genus Mustelus; species Mustelus asterias. The sequence goes on from NC_135803.1 coordinate 44,058,568, forward strand.
TTTGTCTAAATTAAACTCCATCCGCCATTCCTCAGCCCACTGGCCCAATTGATCAAGATCCCGCTGCAATTGGAGATAACCTTCCTCACTGTCCACCATGCCACCAATCTTGGTGTCATCTGCAAACTTACTAACCATGCCCCCTATATTCTCATCCAAATCATTAATATAAATGACAAATAATAGTGAGCCCAGCACTGATCCCTGAGGCACACCGCTGGTCACAGGCCTCTAGTTTGAAAAACAACTCTCTACAACCACCCTCTGTCTTCTGTCATGAAGCCAATTTTGTATCCATTTAGATACCTCACCCTGGATCCCATGAGATTTAACTTTATGCAACAACCTACCATGTGGTGCCTTGTCAAAGGCCTTGCTAAAGTCCATGTAGACAATATCAACTGCACTGCCCTCATCTACCTTCTTGGTTACCCCTTCAAAAAACTCAATCAAATTTGTGAGACATGATTTTCCACTCACAAAGCCATGCTGACTGTCCCTAATCAGTCCTTGCATCTCTAAATGCCTGTAGATCCTGTCTCTCAAAATACCTTCCAATAGTTTACCCACCACAGATGTGAGGCTAACTGGCCTGTAGTTCCCAGGCTTTTCCCTGCAGTCCTCTTTAAACAAAGGCACAACATTTGCCACTCTCCAATCTTCAGGCACCTCACCCATGACAATCGATGATTCAAATATCTCGGCTAGGGGACCCGCAATTTCCTCCCTAGCCTCCCATAACGTCCTGGGATGTACCTCATCAGGTCCGGCAGATTTATCTACCTTGATGCGCTTTAAGACTTCCAGCACCTCCTTCTCTATAATATGTACACTATTATACACAAGACATCAATATTTAATTCCCCAAGTTCCGATATATCTGTCCCAACATCCCAAGAATCTTTCTGGGAAACCTTTGCTGCACCCCCAACAAGAACATCCTTCCTCAGATAAGGAGAATAGAACTGCACACAATATTCCAAGTGTACTCTCACCAAGGCCCTGTATAACTACAGCAATTCATCCCTGCTAATATACTAGAGCCCTCTCGCTCTGAAGGCTAGCATACTATTTGCATCCTTCACCATGTGCTTTATTGTCATGCTTACTTTCAGTGTCTGGTATACAAGGACGCCCAGCTCTCATTGCACATTCCCCTCTCTCAATCTATAGCCATTCAGATAATAATATGCCTTCCTGTTTTTGCTACCAAAATAGATGACCTCATATTTATCCACATTATACTGCATCTGCCATGCATTTGCCCACTCACTCAACTTGCCCAAATCACACTGAAGTATCTCTGCATCCTCCTCACAGCTCACCCTCACCCTCAGCTTTGTGTCATCTGCAAATTTGGAAAGATTACATTTGATGCCCTCATCTACATCCTTAATATATATTGTGAATATCTGGGGTCCTAGCACTGATCCCTGCGACACCCCTCTAGTCACTGCCTGCCATTTGGAAAAAGACTCACTTATTCCTACTCTCTGCTCCTCTCTGCCAACCAGTTTTCTGTCCATCTCAATACACTACCCCAACTCCAATGCGTTTTAATTTTACAGGCTAATCTCTTACTTGGTACTTTGTCGAAAACCTTCTGAAAGTTCAAATAAACCATATCCACTGGCTTTCCCTCATCAACTCTATCAGTTACATCCTTGAAGAATTCCAGTAGGTTTATCAAGCATGATTTCCCGTTTGTAAATACTAATACTACCTAAAATTCCCCTTGTACGCCATGTTTTGGTCACCATTCCTGTTTTATTTTTGGGCTAGAAAGGAAATGAACAATTGTTATAATTCACACATTTGCTCTTTGAATGTTTGCCTTTGCCTATCTACCATCATTCCTTCAATTAACATTGCCCAATCCAACATAACCAATTTGCACCTCATAACACTGTGGTTTCCTTTAAATAAAGGGATTTGGGACCCTATTCTCAGAATCATCTCCGTCACTCTCCATCTTGAAGAATTATATCATATTATGGTCAGTTATCCCCAAGGGACCTCGAATAAATATATTGCCAATTATTAATTTCTCACTGCACAATATCTAGTCTAGGATGGCCTGTTTTCTAGTTGGTTTAATCTATTGGTTCAAAAATTCCTGTACACACTCTACAAATTCCTCCTTCACAGTATTGTTACTAATTTGATTTGCCCAATCTATATACAGATTCAAGGTGGAATTTTATGCTGGTGGAATTTTCCATTCCTGCTTAAATGAATGGACTTTTGAATGGCTAGCCACATTTTCCAGCCTCACTCCCTCCGTGATGGGGCCTTAAAAGTCTGCTCCACGAGTTTGCAAGATGCTACTGAAATAGACGCCACAATTTCTCTCTTCCTCCCAATGTGACTCACACTCAAGTGTCATCATTTCAGCTACAACAGCAAGCTGATGACTGGCCCAGGCTCAGAGATCTGGGCTAGAACTTTGTGGCCATTCACGCTGGTGGTGGGTTCTTCTGGCTCCACTGATGGCACACCCCTGCCGCAGGTTTCACGGCAGCGAAAGGTGCATTCAACGGGATACCCCATTGACAATGGTGGGACAAGAAGACCCCGTTGCCGGCCAATGGTAGGCCACATCTGCCACCATGAAACTTGAGGTGGGTTGTGTGGGAAATTACACCCCTAATGTTTTGCTTATCCCAATTCCTCTCGGTCCTGAAATGCCAGGATGTTCAGGATGGTTTAGCAACACGAGCTGTGTACATTTCAAATTTGCTCACTTAATTTTATGTCATTTTATGACATAAACAGTAGTCCTAGGATGCTGTTTAATGAAGAACCACTGTGGCAAACATGTGTCCAATCTGAAGGCCAACTTTTGTGTAGACAGGCTATTGGGAGTCAGTGGATTGTCATGATTTGGAATGCAGTACCTGAAAATGTAGTTAACAAATTCAACAGCAGCATTCAAGAGAACTGGATAAATACAAATTACAGAGCTATGCAGAAGGAACAGATAAATAAGATTAATTGGTTAGCACGAAACTGATACAAGCTCACTGCCCTCTTTCTGAGCTGTATCATTCTAGAAAGTCTTATAAATGACCTGCATTCCAATAAAATTCCTTACGGTATTTTATGTCTCTACACAGTTTTTGGAAATCTGCCTAACTCCAAAAATACTTCTTAATGTTTCCTTTGTTTCTCAAATGTCTTCATTAATGCAACACTGTTCAATAAAGTTTCCAAAAGTAGCAAATATGCTTTTCACAATTCTTATAACCCATCATATGTCTCTTGTGCAGAATATCCAAAATGGAAAAATGCTAATGCAATAATCTGCATTTTTATTCAGAAGTAAGGTGCCCTTGCTGTTCTGAGTTTACTTTAAAATTCATTGAGAAATGACCGATTTGTAAGAAGGCCAACAGTAAAATTTTTCTTCCAATCTGTTTGCTTTACACCTGGATTAAGTGCCTTCCCTACCCCTTCCAATGGAACCCATTTATATTGTTCTGAATATGGTACACCTGATTCCATTCCAACTGGCCTCCAAATACACACTGAGCTTCAACAAGGCCAGGAACACTCACTATAGGGAGTTCCCATCCTCAACACTGCCACCTCTGCATCAGTGGTCATACTTGAGGTGTGCAGTAGCTATGTCCCCAAACAAGGTCACTTGGGAACTTCTACGCACAGTGTACCTGAGTCTCAGGAGTTTCCAGGCACTCCATCTGACTCCCGCTGGAGTTCACAAGATTGAGCAACATAAATTTTTGGCTTTTTACTCTTTCAGGGTTCTGCAATATGGCAACTGATGATACAATTGAGAAGCACACACATGGATTTCCATTCTGTGGAGCAAATGAATAGTTGATGAAATATTGCCAATGTCTCATTTTGGTGGATTTTATCCTGTTTTCTATTTTCAACTGAAACTGCCTTCACTTTTCAAAAAGATATTTGATGCTCATGGCAACAGTGCATTTTAAAACCATTGAGAAAGGTCCCCTGTTTTTATATCTTCCATCATAAACAAGAAATAAAATCCTTTGGGAAACACATCAGAAAAAATAGTTGAAATGCTTCAATGAATTTTTCATGTAAAAAAAAGCCCTTGAAGGCTTAGAATGAAACCTGCTCATTATATTCCTGCATTCTTTCCACAACACCACAACCCCTGCTGAAATAAATTTCAAATGAGATGATTGAACAATGGCAGATCCTTCCAGCAACCTCTTTATTTCTAACCTGAAGCAAATTTATAATCCAAAGTTTAGTTTGTAAAAATGCACAGCTAAGTAGCAGAAGCATCGCATCACAAGATGTATCGTAATTTTCCAGATAAAAAGGACAGTAAGTGAACAGCCAATGATCATCAACAACATGAGCTGTAATTTATTGAAATCTCCCTTCAATAACGCAGTCATTGATGCAACAGTCCAAGTTTTTACTAATGCCACTACCTTGGCTAATTCTAGATCTATTAAGTTGTCAGAATGAGAGAAAAAAATGCCTTTTGTTTTAAATGTCAAATGTTATGGCACTGAACAGATTGCAGCACATGAACTGAATATTGATAAGTTCTCACCCTAGTGCAATTTACTGTCAGGTGCTAGTCCTAATTTCCAGAGGATATTACAAATCAAAATGTCAATCATGATGATATATTAGCATTAATGGCTCAAATCTGAACGTATAAGCGATGACATCCTGTTTGCATGCGAATGATAGAAGTTAAAAATTTCCAGTCTTTTTAAAGGCACAGTTTTAATAATGCTGTAGTTTGATGTCTATTTTTTCTGAATTTTTCACTTGCAGTTCTGATCAAAAGGCATTGAATATTTGATAGGCAATATCTCCAACTAAGAATCATAAGTTAATGTTAAAAATGGACGGGTAATTATATAGAGGCGCGATACAGGTGTACGAATGGAGAGACAAGCATGTGCAAAGCTTATACGCTAGCATCATCTGAGACCCTGAGAGATTTTAATTCCCTGGCTTAATTTCCAAAGTATAGATCAGACTCCAAATGAATCCAGCGGTATCATTGCCTAACAGGAAGATTGGAGTAGGAATTTCGATGGCAGAAGGTCATTGCTCCTCCTGTCTCACAAGGAAACATTTAAGAACTGAAAAAATTAAATTTAGCTGGGCCTCATCTGGCCCCTGAGCCAATTCTCAGTAGGTCTGGCATGGTGGATATGACATTACTGCTGTCCTGTCCAGGCCTCAGATTTATATGGTAATTGAGCCATAGGCACATTATCAGGGCCCTATGTGCATATTTGAAGAACCACCTACTAGCTTTGTTAGTTCTTCTTGCTAACAGCAATTTAATATTGAAGCTTGGACAGATTTTGATGGGAGGTCCTTTTACCTGCACCCAAACACTCGTCCATAAGAACATAATAACTAGGAGCAGGAGTAGGCCATCTGGCCCCTCGAGCCTGCTCCTGTATGGGAAGGCACGGTGGTACAGTGGTTAGCAATGCTGCCGCACAGCTCCAGGAACCTGGATTCGATTCCCGGCTTGGGTCACTGTCTGTGTGGAGTTTGCACATTCTCCCCGTGTCTGCGTGGGTTTCCTCCGGGTGCTCCGGTTTCCTCCCACAATTGAAAGATGTGTGGGTTAGGTGCATTGGCCATGCTAAATTTCCCCTTAGTGTCCTGGGATGTGTAGGTTAGAGGGATTAGCGGGGTAAATATGTGAGGTTACGGGGATAAGGCCTTGGTGGGATTATTGTAGGTGCAGACTCGATGGGCTGAATGGCTTCCTTCTGCACTGTGGGTTTCTATAATTTCAATGATTTCAATAAGATCGTGGCTGATCTTTTCATGGACTCAGCTCCACTTACCCGCCCACTCACCAGAACCCTTCATTTCTTTAGTGTTCAGAAATCTACTTTTCTTTGCCTTAAAAACATTCGATAAGTTAGCCCCTTAACTGCTTCACTGGGCAGGAAATTCCACAGATTCACAACCCTTTGGGTGAAGAATTTCCTCCTCAACTCAATCCTACATCTGCTCCCCCTTAATTTGAGGCTATGTCCCCTAGTTCTAGTTTCACCCGCCAGCGGAAACAACCTCCTTGCTTCTATCTTATCTATTCCCTTCATAATTTTATAAGATCCCTCCTCATTCTTCTAAATTTCAATTATTATAGTCCCAGTCTACTCAGTCTCTCCTCATAAGCCAACATTCTCAACTCTGCAATTAACCTAGTGAATCTCCTCTCCGCCACCTCCACTGCCAGCATAACTTTTCTCAAGTAAGAAGACCAAAACTGTACACAGTACTCCAGGTGTGGCCTTACCAGCATCTTATACGGCTTCAACATAACCTCCCTGTTTTTAAACTCCATCCCTCCAGCAATGGAGGACAAAATTCCATTTGCCTTCTTAATTTCCTGCTGCACCTACAAACCAACTTTTTGTGATTCATGCACAAGGACACCCAGGTCCCTCAGCACAGCAGCATGCTGCAATTTTTTACCATTTAAATAATAGTCCATTTTGTTTTTATTCTTGCCAAAATGGATGACCTCACATTTACCAACATTGTATTTTGTCTGTCAGACCCTTGCCCACTCACTTAAACTACCTATATCCCTCTGCAGACTTTCAGTGTCCTCTGCACACTTTGCTCTATCACTCATGTTAGTGTCTTCTGTAAATTTTGACACACTACACTTGTTCCCCAACTCCAAATCATCTATGTAAATTGTAAACAATTGTGGTCACAACACTGGTCCCTGAGGCACACCACTAGTCACTGATCACCAACCAAAAAAACACCCATTTATCCCCACTCTTTGCTTTCCATTAGTTAACCAATCCTCTATCCAAGTTAATACATTATCCGTAACGCCGTGCACTTTTATCTCATGCAGCAGCCTTTTGTGCAGCACCTTGTCGAATGCCTTCAGGAAATCCAGATACACCACATCCACCGATTCCCCGTTGTCCACTGCGCTCGTAATGTCCTCAAAGAATTCCAGTAAATTAATTAAACATGACCTGCCCTTCATGAACCCATGCTGCGTCTGTCCAATGGGACAATTTCTATTCAGATGTCTTGCTATTTCTTCCTTCATGATAGATTCACGCATTTTCCCCACTGCATAAGTTAAGCTAACCATATTTATCTGCCTTTTGTCTCCTTTTTTTTAAACAGTGGCATAACATTTGCTGTTTTCCAATCTGCTGGAACCGCTCCAGAGTCTAGCGAATTTTGGTAATTACCACGAGCGCATCTGCTATTTCTGCGGCCATCTCTTTCAGTACCCTGGGGTGCATTCCATCAGGGCCAGGAGATTTGTCTACCTTTAGCCCCATTAACTTGCCCAACACTACCTCTTTAGTGATAATGATCGTTTCTAGGTCCTCACCTGCCATAACCTCCATGTCATCAATTTTTAGCATGTTATTTGTGTCTTCCACTGTGAAGCCCGACACAAAATACTTGTTCAATGCCCCGGCCATTTCCTCATTTCCCATTATTAAATCCCCCTTCTCATCTTCTAAAGGACCAACCTTTACCTTAGCCACTCTTTTTTGTTTTATATACTTATAGAAACTTTTGCTATTTGTTTTTATATTCTGAGCTAGTTTACTCTCATAATCCATCTTACTTTTCTTTATAGTTTTTTTCATGGCTTTCTGTTGACCTTTAAAGATTTCCCAATCCTCTAGTTTCCCACTATTTTTCGCCATTTTGTATGCATTTTCTTTGAATTTGATACCCTCCTTTATTTCCTTAGATATCCATGGCTGATTATCCCTTTTCCTACAGTCCTTCCTTTTCACTGGTATATACTTTTGCTGAGCACTGTGAAAAATCGCTTTGAAAGTCCTCCACTGTTCCTCAATTGTCCCACCATAAAGTCTTGGCTCCCAGTCTACTTTAGCCAACTCCTCTCTCATACCATTGTAGTCTCCTTTGTTTAAGCACAAGACACTGGTATTGGATTTTACCTTCTCACCCTCCATCTGTATTATAAATTCAACCATACTGTGGTCACTCCTTCCGAGAAGATCCCTAACTGTGAGATCATTAATTATTCATGTCTCAATACACAGGACCAGATCTAGGATAGCTTGCTCCCTCGTAGGCTCCATTACATACTGTTCGAGGAAACGATCGCAGATACATTTTACGAACTCCTCCACAAGAGCGCCTTGACTGACATGGTTTGACCAATCAATATGTAGATTAAAATCCCCCATGATAATTGCCACACCATTTTTACACCATTTTTATTTCACTGTTTATTGTCCACCCCACTGTGATGTTATTATTTGGTGCCCTATAGACTACACCGATCAGTGACATTTTCTCCTTACCATTTCTGATTTCCACCAAAATAGATTCAAACTTTTTCTCCATAGAACCTGCATCATGCCACAATATCACCCTGATGTCATCCTTAAATATCAGAGCTACACCACCTCCCTTACCTACCTGTCTGTTCTTCTGAATAGTCTGATACCCCTGAATATTTAACTCCCAGTCATGACCACCCTGCAACTATGTCTCTGTAATGGTCACTAAATCATACTAATTCGTGATGATTTGTGCCGTCAACTCATTGACCCTGTTTCGAATGCTGCTGGCACTTAGGTAAAGTGCCTCTGTGCTAGTTTTTATACCTTCTTTTTGAATCCTAACACCTCCATTTATAACATCTCAAGAGTTCTCCTTTTTAACTTTTTAAATAATTTTCCATGTCGTTGAACCCTCCTCCCCACGTGCAAACCTGCTGCTTTGCTTCCCATTAACTATTATACTTCCCTTAGTTTTACCCTTTCCTTCCCCCCAACTTGTTAGTTTAAAGTCCCTGTGACCATCCTATTTATCCTTTATGCTAAAACACTGGTCCCAGATCGGTTCAGATGAAGACCGTCTCAACGGTACAGATCCATCCTATTCCAATACTGATGCCAATGTCCCATGAAACAGAACCCCTCTTTGCCGCACCACTGCTTTAGCCACGTGTTTACTTCCTTAATTTTTACATTCCTATGCAAATTTGCGCGTGGCTCGGGTAGTAATCCAGAGATTATAACCTTGAGGACCTATTCTTTAATTTAGTTCCTAGTGCCTGATAATCCCCAAACAGACCCCCTTTCCTAGTCTTGCCTATGTTGTTTGTCCCAATGTGGACCACAACAACAGGATCCTCCCCTTCCCACTCCAATATCCTTTCAAGCTGGTCAGAGATGTCCCTCACCCTGGCATAGGGCAGGCAACATACCATGCAGGACTCTCGATCCTGCTTACAAAGGATGCTATTAATCCACCTAATTATCGAACCCCCTACAACTACCACTTGTCTTTTTGTTTCCCCACTTGAATGGCTTCCTGTACCACAGTGCAGTGGTTGGCTAGCTCATCCTCCCTACAGCCCTTTTCCCCATCCACACAGGAAGCAAGTATCTCAAATCTGTTGGACAAGATCAAGAGTTGAGGCTCCTCTGTTCGTGAATTCAGGATCCCTCTACCTGCCTCACTTGCAGTCACACCTGCTGTCTCTGACCACTGACTAAATTAGATGTACTTAATCTACCGGGTGTGACTACCTCCTGAAACAAAGTATCCAGGTGACTCTCCCCTTCCCGAATGTGCCGCAGGGTCTGAAGCTCAGACTCCAGCTCATCAATTCTGAGTCAAAATTCTTCGAGCAACCAATACTTGCTGCAGATGTGATCAGTACAGCTCGTAATGGGATCTGCCAGCTCCCACATCATACAGCTACAGCACATCACCCAGCCATCTCTACTCAGTTAGTTCATTTATTAATTAGTTTTGCAGGTTTTTGGAATTTAGCACAGACTTCCTACCAGCCAATCAGGTCACAGCTTTCTTGTGACGATACCTTTTCAGGTTTCTTTCAGTTACAATATGTAGTGTTTCTCTGCTCCACCCTCCAATTGCTCCCTGAACCCAAACTGTGATTAAACCCAAACAAATAGGATTTAAATAGACAGGAGGCTGGGGAGGGGTTAAAATTATCCCTGACGTGCCCAGGTGTAATAAAATTATACCTGACGAAGGAGCAGCGCTCTGAAAGCTAGTGGCTTTTGCTACCAAATAAACCTGTTAGACTTTAACCTGGTGTTGTGAGACGTCTTACTGTGTTTAGCCCAGTCCAATGCCGGCATCTCCACATCGTGACCAGGGAAGCCAGAAAAAAAGAACATACATTTATCAAAATGATAGCTGCATGATCTGTTCCCATGGGTGGCACAGTGGTTTCTGTCCAATGGTGTGCAGGTTAGATGGATTGGCAAGGCTAGATTGCACCTTAACATCCCAAGACATGTACGTTAGATGGATTAGCCATGGAAAATATGTGGAGTCACAGCGATAGGGTGAGGTCGAGAGCCTGGGTAAAATATACTGTTCGAGAGTCGGTGCAGACTCAGTGGGCTGAAGGGCCTTTTCTGCACTGTTGAGATTCTATGATATCTGTAAAGTTACTAACTGCAATCAAGAGCAAAGTATATAATGAAGTAACTGATAGCATGGATAATTCAAAGCTGGTATTCCATTTGTGGATTCAAATTTAAATATTTTCAGACTACTTCATTATTTTTTGAATTTGGAGATGAAATCTAAGTCTACTTGCGTATTGGTTAAATTTAATGTGGAAATCATTCTGAAGTATAGATCTATTTTTGAGCTGTCAGTTGATGTGAAGTATTGACATAATCAGTCAGTTCCATGTCACTGAAGTGTAATGACATTACAGGGTTAATGATTCCTGCATCTGTTATAAATATTTATAAAGAAATATTCTACAGTTCATTACTAGGTTATTCTATGCTCAATATTTGTCCTGATTATTTATTATGTACTTCAAGGGTAGAGTGATTATTGCAAATCAAAATAAATGCTAAAGATGTCAAGCGTTGAAATTTATAAACCAGAATGTTTTTTTTAAATGAATCTGTCAAAAACATAAGATGGTCCAGTGCTAATTCATAATAAAGAAAGCAATAAGATATGAATAACCTATTGCTGCTATTTGATGAGATTGAACTTTTCTACTCCCGAGGATATTAAGCGTATTTTATGAGTTAGCCTTCCCAGCACAGAGCCATGCCCAATTGGAAGGTAGATCCAATAACTGGGTGTAGAGGTCAGTGCAACCAAATCATGACCTTCCTATCATCTTATCAAGAGGGAAGTGAATTAGGTGCACTATTAATCTATAACTGATCATCTTCTTGTTGCATGAGGTTCTGTACTGGCAGCACTAACTGAGAAAATGTATCCAACAATCTCACAATCGACTTTTCTGGATTGCAAAACAAATAGTGACAAAAGTCACTGTTTTCAATTTTTGTTCATGATTAAATGGGTATCATAAAATGAGTAAAATGTAAAGCACCTGTACAGAAAATATTTTGAAGATTAATATTTGTAACTTTTGAAATCAGTATGATGTAAAATTTTATGTGCTAATGCGATAGAATTTGTTTGTTTCCAGTGTACTGAATTGTGAGAATATCAAGATGTACCAGGAACCATGTATTGTCAGGAACCATGTATTGTCAGGAACCATGTATTGGGAGTGGGGAGTTTTCTGGGGATACATGGTTACACAATAGATCAGGCGAGGAATGAGGGGCAGGATGGCAGTGGAGGCCATCCTGTCAGCATCGAATGTACTGTCAAAGAAGAAGCTCCCTGTGAATTGATAAAGAATCAATGCCAGGAAGACTGTGCCTATTAAGGCAGCAAAATATTGAAATTTGTGCCCCGACTGAGGAAGCCTCCAGACTTTGCAGTACTGCTTGCCATGCCCTGCCAATGGCTATGAAAGTTACTGTGGTCTTGAACTTCTTTCCCTCTGGTTCCTTTTAAGGATCAGCAGCAGACCTTGGTGGTATCTCTCAAGTGGCAGCACACCACTCCATATCGCAGGTCATTGATGTCCTGTTAGCAAGAGCTGGGTAGCACCCACAGTTTCAAACAAGTAAGGGCTCATGGGCACAAAGGCAGTGCTGGATTCTTGCAAGTGCTGGGCATTATCGATTACATCCTTGTGGCCACCAAGGCATCACGTGAGTGGCCAGTGAGATTTATCAACAGGAAGAGCTTCCAGTCCCTCAACACTCCCTCTCCTAGTAGTTGTCATGACATCCATCCTCGCCAGTCCTGGATGCCACAGCTCTTCCTGCCACCACACATATTCCATGGATGGCACCTATGGACAAGGAATAATCCCTGAAGATCCTTCAACCACATAATGTCGTCCCTGGGAAGAATTGCAGAGGCACTATAAGCAAAGCCATCTAGTCACAAGGATCAGCATGAGCAGGCCTTTAGGCTTCTGAAGTTCCATTGTCTGGACTGGTTGAGTGGTGCTCTGCATTATGCTCCTGCAAGGGGCTCATGCATTCTGGTGGCCTGCTGCACTCTCCATAACATGGCCCTCCAGAGAATTGTAGACCTTGAAGAGAATGAGATGCTAGATCGACAGAGCTCATTTGAGGAGAAGGAGGTGGAAGATTCAGAGCAGAGAGGTGCCCATGCTGAGTAGGCAGATAGATGGTTAGGCCATGATCAGGAGTCAAAATTGTCATTGGGATAGCATGAACACCAGGGCACATCTGGTAGAGTTTTGCATGATCATGCAAGCAGGATTGCATGCTCTGGAATTTACTTTAACCTGTTGGTGAGAACATTGTTCGAAGACACAGCTTCCCTTCATCAGATGGAAGACTCTCACATCTGGGATCATGTCTCAACATTTAGTGTTAACAATAAATTTACAAAGGGCATATTTACAATTGAAATACACCCCAGTGAATCACTGAGTGCTTTGACTGACATGGCGGCTTCTGCTCTCAGCTATTTTTATGTGTGCTCCATTTGTGACTCAGATGAAGTGGAGGCAACCTGCTCACCTTTGTCTGCTTGCAGCAGAGATGCCTATGGTAGTCATTCTTGTCATGGACATTTCAGGGAACACATCCATAGGCTGCTGCACTGGAGTCAATGCATAAGTGGGTTCTATCGCAGGAGCCTGCTGCATAGATGGTCCTTCAGTCATAGTAGCCAAAGAGGCCGAGGTGATAATGGCATCCTATGAGGATTGGCACCCTCATCCTCATCGGTGAATGTCTCAACTTTGGGCTGCTGCTCAGGATTGTGATGTTAAATGTCAAATCCTTTAAGGTCTCCTTAAAATGTAATAGTATCATAAATTTTAATAGTATCACCTTCAAAAATGAACAAAATACATGCACAAGTGGTTAAAAGGTTACAGTGTTTGGACACTTTTTAAAAATCCACATATTGATACTAGCCTTGATTCTGTGAAACTCAGCTTGGAGTCAAGAAGGTTATACCAACTCCAGAGACTCAAGCAGATTATCTAGGCTGATATTCCAATGCAGTAGGAAGCAATGGACTGTTAAATGTAGTTATTCCAAATGAAACATTTGTCTGCACTTCCAAGATTCAATGACTTTTTCTGAAGCACAGGTTTCATTGAGTTTTTTCCTCAATCTACATTGTTGAAACAGATTGACCATTTATCTCAATCCTATATGTGGAACCATGATATGCACAAACTGACCATCACTTCTTTCTATATTACAACCATACTTACAGTAAAAAAGTAACTTATTCATTATTAAGTGGTTTGGTGCGTCCTGTGGTCATGACAACCACCGTATGAATGAGACTTCTTTTTTCCCTCTTTCACATTGATAATTAAATAAAGTTAATCTAACGGGAGATTCTTTCAGCATGTCTACTAAAATGAATCCTTAACATCGACTCCAGACCTCATGAAGTTTCATGGCTTCAGGTTAAACATGGGCAAGGAAACCTCTTACTGGTTACCACATACAGTCCTCCTTCAGCTGATAAATCAGACTTTGAACAGATCTAGCAACTCAAGACTCGGCATCCATGGGATACTGTGGGCCATCAACAGCAGTGGAATTGTACTCCAGCACAATCTGCAACCTCTTGGCCCAGCATGTCCTCGACTCAACCATTACCATCAAGCCAGGGGATCAACCCTGGTTCAATAGAGAGTGCAGGAGGGTAGGCCAGGAGCAGCACCAGGCATACCTAAAAATGAGGTGTCAACCTGGTGAAGTTACCAAACAGAACTACTTGCATGCCAAATGGCAAAAACAGTAAGTGATAGGCAGAGCTAAGCGATCCCACAACCAACAGATCAGATCTAAGCTCTGCAGTCCTTCCACATCCAGTCGGGAATGGTGGTGGACAATTAAACAACTCACCAGAGGAAGAAGCTCCACAAATATCCCCATCCACAATGATGGAGGAGTCCAGCACATCAGTGCAAAAGATAAGGCTGAAGTATTTGCAGCAATCTTCAGCAAGAAGTGCCGAGTGGATGATCGACCTTGGCCCCCTCCAGTGGTCCCCAGCATCTCAGATGCCAGTCTCCAGCCAATTTGATTCACTCCATGTGATATCAAGAAATGGTTGAAGGCACTGGATACTGCAAAGGCAATGGGCCCTGATAACATTCCGGCAATAGTACTGAAGACTTGTGCTCCAGAACTTGCCGCTCCCATAGCCAAGCTCTTCCAGTATAGTTACAACACTGGCATCTACCCAACAATGTGGAAAATTGCCCAAGTATGTCCTGTACACAAAAAGCAGGACAAAAACCCAGCCAATTACCACCTAATCAGTCTACTCTCGATCATCAGTAAAGTGATGGAAGGGGTCATCAACAGCGCTATCAAGCAGCACCTGTTCAGTAATAACCTGCTTAGTGATGCCCAGTTTGGGTTTCGCCAGGGTCACTCAGTTCCTGACCTCATTACAGCCTTGGTTCAGACATGGACAAAAGAGCTGAATTCCAGAGGTGAGGTGAGAGTGACAGCCCCTGACATCAAGGCCACATTCAAACGAGTGTGGCATCAAGGAGCCCAAACAAAACTGGAATCGAAGGGTATCAGGGGGCAAACTCTCCGTTGGTTGGCGTCATACCTGATACATAGGAACATGGTTGTGGTTGTGGAGGGTCAGTCATCTCAGCTCCAGGACATCTCTGCAGGAGTCTCTCAGGGTAGCGTCCCAGGCCCAACAATCTTCAGCTGCTTCATCAATGACCTTCCCTCCGTCATAAGGTCAGAAGTGGGGATGTTCGCCAATGATTGCACAATGTTCAGCGCCATTCGCGACTCCTCAGATACTGAAGTAATCCACTTTCAAATGCAACAAGATCTGGACAATATCCTGGCTTGGGCAAGTGGCAAGTAATATTCGCACCACATAAATGCCAGGCAATGACCATCACCAATAAGAGACACTCTAATCATCACCCCTTGACATTCAATGGTGTAACCATCACTGAATCCCCCATTGTCAACATCCTTGAGGTTACCATTGACCAGAAACTCACTACATAAACACAGTGGCTGCAAGAGCAGGTCAAAGGCTAGGAATACAGCGGCGAGTAACGCACCACCTGACTCCCCAAAGCCTATCCACCATCTACAAGGCACAAGTCAGGAGTGATGGAATACTCCCCACTTGCCTGGATGGGTGCAGCTCTAACAACACTCAAGAAGCTTGACACCATCCAGGACAAAGCAGCCCACTTGATTGGCACCACATTTACGACATTCAATCCCTCCGCCACCGACGCTCAGTAGCAGCAGTGTGTATTAGCTACAAGATGCACTGCAGCAATTCACCAAAGGCCCTTAGACAGCACCTTCCAAACCCATGATCACTTCCATCTAGAAGGACAAGGGCAGCAGATAAATGGGAACATCACCACCTGCAAGTTCCCCTCAAAGCCACTCACCATCCTGGCTTGGAAATATATTGCCGTTCCTTCGCAGTCACTGGGTCAAAATCCTGGAATTCCCTCCCTAACGGCATTGTGGGTCAACCCATAGAACATGGACTGCAGCGATTCAAGAAGGCAGCTAATCACCACCTTCTCAAGGGCAACTAGGGATGGGCAATAAATGCTGGCCAGCCAGCGATGCCCATATCCCACGAATGAATAAAAAAAATTAAAATGAAAACATTCTTTGCCTGCGAATTCATTTTGGTGAAAAAGATTAATTTGTTTAAATATTTGTAACTCTGGAAATGACTTATGTGGCTGAATTTAAACTCCTATAAACAAAGAGCACCAATAAGTTTTTTAAATCCTGAAATTTGATGTATCAATAGGAAACAGAAGTAATTTTGTGGATTGAAAACCTGTATAACATGACAGTAATGAATATCCTTGCAATGGAAAAAGGAAACATTGTATTCATTCCACTTATATCACTTGCTGTATTACTGGTGTGAAATCTCCTACAGGTGGTCACATGCCAAGACCCTAAATTCAATTAGCACAATTTCAGCAAGCACATTACTTTGCACATCCTGAACAGAATCTTCACACCTTCAAAAATAACTGCATGCTGAGACCATTTCTGGATCCTATACCTACAGGTGCTGGCGCACCCACAGGTGTGATCTTTCTGGAAGTTGTACTCTTATTGCTTCTCCACATCTATCATCCAATTAAAATCTGGGTGCGGGTTCCTAAGGCTGATGTCCCAATTTGAAGGCCCACAGCCTTGGAAGGATAACAACTCTACCAGCAGAGGTGGACACTGCACCTGAAGGAGGGGACTATGAAGGTGCCTCCGTCTTCAGATGCCCTCCAAAGATGCCTCAATTTCAAAACTCCTCCACAGGAAGGCTGTTGCCCACTGACTCATGTTAATCTAGTGGGGGGCAAGTGTAGGAGGCCTCATGGGATCCACCAATCATTGGAACGTACAGCTTTTGTACCTAGTATCACATTAGCACTGAAGTTCATATACCACATTACTCATTTGTGTCATGAATTCGCTGGCTTCACCTGATGCTTAAAGTTTTCAGACATCTTAACTTTCCAGTGCAGTTTTAGGTAGTCTGGGCATTTTCAAGTCTGAAAGTGGCAGCTTTTGGAGTATTTGTGAGCATGTGAGATACACAGCAAGTGATGATTTGATTAGGGTAGCCATTATCCTGCTGGATAGCTTTCATGGGTTCTATTTTGGTGCCAAGTTTGCATGGTGAGAAAATGACTTGGGCCAGAACAACTGGCAGATCACATCAAGCAGCATTTCCATCCAGCTATTCCCAATAGGCAGAGTACTCACTGTACTCAACCAGCCTGTGCTTGCAAAACCCAGAGCATAATTTTCACATTAGATGTGATTCCGCAATTCAAGAGTATTATACATTTAAAAAGTATTATACATTTTAAACAAATACATTTGTTTTAACATAGGACATTACAGAAAGAAAATTGGTGGCGAGTCAGGATTTTGTTTCATTGAGGTAAGATCCTCAGAAAACATTGTGGCTCCTCACACTTCGAATGTTAGAAGGCTGGGGAGAGCCAATAACAGGATTAAAGGTTGAAGTGCCAGTGCTGGAAATCATAGAAACCCTACAGTGCAGAAGGAGGCCATTCGGCCCATCGAGTCTGCACCGACCACAATCCCACCCAGGCCCTACCCCCACATATTTACCCGCTAAACCCTCTAACCTACGCATCTCAGTGGCAATTTTAACCTGGCCAATCAACCTAACCCGCACATCTTTGGACTGTGGGAGGAAACCGGAGCACCCGGAGGAAACCCACGCAAACACGAGGAGAATGTGCAAACTCCACACAGACAGTGACCCGAGCCGGGAATCGAACCCGGGACCCTGGAGCTGTGAAGCAGCAGTGCTAACCACTGTGCTACCGTGCCGCCCTTAACAAAAGTAAAATATGCTCTCTGTCTGGTTTTAAAAGAGGGGATTTTTCAGATCAGAAAAGTGCGAGATTCCAGACAATATCTGGCATATTTGAAAAGAAGAGATTTTTTGCTGTACAGTTGGGGTCGTTTGGAAAAAAAATTCAACAAGTCAATGGTCTCCATGGTAAAAATGGGAGTACGGGGAAGACAGTAAAGGAAAAAATATATACACTGAGCAGTTCTGAGTTGCCAGTGAATGCAAAAGAAATAGCAGGTCAATTAGATCCATGAGCTCTTTCAATAACAAAATGAATCATGGAGATTTTATTCAAAATGGTTTCAGTACTTTGTACAAGCGAATAAAATTGCAAATGAATTACAAGTATCAGTTTTTCTCAGTACAATAGGATGTAAAACATTTTAATTTACTCTGGAACTTGGTTCATCCAGCAAACCCAGAAACCAAAACTTACGATGACTTGACAAAGATCCTTGATCAGCTTCACTATCCAAAGCGATTGATCATCACGGAACAGTTCAGGTACCACCAAAGGGATCAAGTGGAAGATAAAAGCATTGCTTAGTTTGTGGCAATCTTAAAAAGGTTGGCACAATATTATGAGTTTGGTGAGTCATTAAAAGATTATCTTCGAGATAGTCTAGTATGTGGACTCCAAAGAAAATTGCTTACTGAACATGCTTTGACTTTAAAGACAGCAGTAGAAATCGCAGTGTCAATGGAATTGGCTACTAAAAGAGTCTTCACAATGTAGTGCAGGAATAAAGATCCACAAGTTGGAAACAGCCCATAAGAAGTCAAAACAGCAACAAGCAGGCATTTGGATGGTGACATGAATAGAGAGGGAAGAGGGGGATACGGACTGAGTAAAGGCAAAAGGTTTTTTTTAAGTTTAATTAGGGCATCATGATTGACACAGGCTTGGAGGGCTGAAGGGCCTGTTCCTGTGCTGTACTTTTCTTTGTTCTAAGCATGTCACAGATTTGCCAAAATCGGCCATTGAGTGAATGGATGCTAGAGCGAGGATAGTGAACACAAGAACTTTGGCAAAATGGGTCACATTGCAAAAGCTTGTTGGACTAGACTAGCTTCCCCCAAGGATAATATTTAGAAAAAATTATCTGGATACCTTCAAGAAGAAGAACAAGTTGTATTCTACAAAAATAATTTACAGCATGGAGGGAAAAAATTATGACTGTGAAGAGCAGAATGTCCAGAAATATGATGAAGAGCTCCAAATGAATGTCTAATCCTTACAGGGTGGATCATATTGATTCTGCGTGATTCCAAAGTTAAGTGGACAGTCTATTAGGATGAGGGTTGATACAGGTGCTTTGGAATCTTTAATTCCTGAGACTACATACTAAAAAAACCAAAAACATCTTCCTTTAAAACCAGCTGTGATTTTAAAGACATACACGGAAGAGATCGTGCCTTTCAAAGGTTATATCATGGTTAACATAGGGTTGGGTGGATCACGTTGGCGAGCACTGCTGCCTCACAAGTCCCGGGTTCAATTCTTGGTTTCAGTCACTGACTGTGTGGAGTCTGCACTTTCTGCCCGTGTCTGCGTGAGTTTCCTCCGGGTGCTCCGGTTTCCTCCCACAGTCCAAAAGATGTGCTGGTTAGAGTCATGGAGGTTTACAGCATGGAAACAGGCCCTTCGGCCCAATTTGCCCATGCTGCCCTTTCTTTTAAACCACTAAGCTAGTTCCAATTGCCCATCTTTGACCCATATCCCTCTATACCTATCTTACCCATGTAACTGTCTAAATGCTTTTCAAAAGACAAAATTGTACCCGCCTCTACTGCTATCTCTGGCAGCTTGTTCCAGGCACTCACTACCCCGTGTGTGAAAAAATTGTCCTTCTGGACCCTTTTGTATCTCTCCCCTCTCATCTTAAACCTAAGCCCTCGAGTTTTAGACTCTCCTATCTTTGGGAAAAGATGTTGACTATCTACCTCATCTATGCCCCTCATTATTTTATAGACCTCTATAAGATCACCCCTAAGCCTTCTACACTCCAGGGAAAAAAGTTCCAGTCTATCCAGCCTCTCCTTATAACTCAAACAATCAAGTCTCGGTAGCATCCTAGTAAATCGTTTTTGCACTCTTTCTAGTTTAATAATATCCTTTCTATAATAGGGTGACCAGAACTGTACACAGTATTCCAAGTGTGGTCTTATCAATGTCTTGTACAACTTCAACAAGACGTCCCAGCTCCTGTACTCAATGTTCTGACTAATGAAATCAAGCATGCTGAATGCCTTCTTCACCACTCTGTCCACCCGTGACTCCACTTTCAAGGAGCTATGAACCTGTACCCTGAGATCGCTTTGTTCTGTAACTCTCCCCAATGCCCCATCATTAACTGAGTAAGTTCTGCCCTGGTTCGATCTACCAAAATGCATCACTTCGCATTTATCTAAATTAAACTCCATCTGCCATTCATCGGCCCACTGGCCCAATCAATCAAGATCTCGTTGCAATCCTAGATAACCTTCCTCACTGTCCACTATGCCACCAATCTTGGTATCATCTGCAAAGTTACTAACCATGCCTCCTAAATTCTCATCCAAATCATTAATATAAATGACAAATAAGAGTGGACCCAGCACCAATCCCTGAGGCACACCGCTGGTCACAGGCCTCCAGTTTGAACAACAAGCCTCTACAACCACCCTCTGTCTTCTGTCATCAAGCCAATTTTGTATCCAATTGGCTGTCTCACCCTGGATCCCGCAAGATATAACCTTATGTAACAAGGTGGTAGGTGCATTGGTCATGTTAATTCTCCCTCAGTGTACCTGAACAGGCGCCAGAGTGTGGCAATTTAGGGATTTTCACAGCAACTTAATTGCAGTGTTAATGTGACACTAATAAATAAACTTTGAAAACTTAAGAAATAACTTTAAACAGCAGAGTTGCCTCTCCATGTGGTCAGTGGTAATTTTCCAGGTCTAAATGGGAGATCATGGTTGGAGAGAATAAAGCTTAACTGGACAGATCGTTTGCGATAATAGTTTACAGTTTACTTCACAAGAGTTTGAGGATTATCTCAAAGTAAATGGTATTCAGCATATAAAATCCACACCTTATCATTCATCAACCAATGGATTAGCTGAAAGATTCATACAATCTTGAGACATTCTTTAAAAACTTCAAAAGAGCAAGGTTTGTTGCTGTGTTGTCTGAATAGTGTTTTGCCATCTTATAGAAACACTACTCATGCGGCTACCCAAAGTTCACCTGCATTTTCACTTGTTGAGAACTACATTTGATTTTTTATTACCCCTAGAAACTTCAGAAATAGTAGAGCATAAACAACAATCTCAAGTTGCTAGACAGAATGCAAACCAATGCTTATTTCAACAAGGAGATCGAGTGCTAGCTTACAATTATGCCATGAGTGAGAAATGAGTACCAGCCATAGCTTTTGCAAAAACCAGTCTAATTTCTTACATTGTTCAAACCAAAGATGAACCAGTTTGGAGACTCCATGCTAACAGCCATTAGCAGCCTTTCCCCTTGTTTTACTCATCTTTCATTCCCTCACCCCATAGCATAAATATCTCCCACTTTCTATGCCTTTTAGCTTTGACAAAGGGTCATCTGGACTCGAAACGCCAACTCTTTTCTCTCCTCACAGATGCTGCCAGACCTGCTGAGATTTTCCAGCATTTTCTCTTTTGGACATAAATAAAAATTATTGCTGTTGAAGTGCAAAGCCTAAATGACTGCAAATACGTGACCAAGCAAACTCATAATCCAACCTCCACAACATACATAAATGAAAATTTATCAATGCTCAGCAATCCAATAGAACTGTCTGGATAAAGGTATATTGCCCTGGCAGGTTCCACCATTTGTTAATCATGTGGCAATAAATGATTCCAAACTTATTTGAGAAGCCAAGCAAAGTCCAGGATGGCTTTTAGGAAAAGAAGGTATTTGCCCTGTTTCATGATATCAGCGTAGTAAGAAGTCTCACAACACCAGGTTAAAGTCCAACAGGTTTATTTGGTAGCAAATACCATAAGCTTTCGGAGCTTGCTGCTCCTTCGTCAGATGGAGTGGTCTCTGTTCTCCAACAGTGCACAGACACAGAAATCAAGTTACAGAATACTAATTAGAATGCAAATCTCTACAGCCAGGTCTTAAAAGGTGCAGATAATGTGGTTGGAGGGAACATTAAACACAGGTTAAAGAGATGTGTATTGTCTCCAGACAGAACAGCTGGTGAGATTATGCAAGACCAGGGGCAAGCTGTGGGGGTTACTGATAATGTGACATAAATCCAACATCCCGGTTTAGGCCGTCCTCATGTGTGCGGAACTTGGCTATCAGTTTCTGCTCAGCGACTCTGCGCTGTCGTGTGTCGTGAAGGCCGCCTTGGAGAACGCTTACCTGAAGATCTGAATACCTGAAGTCACGGGCATTCAGCCTTGGATCTTCAGGTAAGCGTTCTCCAAGGCGGCCTTCACGACACACGACAGCACAGAGTCGCTGAGCAGAAACTGATAGCCAAGTTCCGCACACATGAGGACGGCCTAAACCGGGATGTTGGATTTATGTCACATTATCAGTAACCCCCACAGCTCGCCCCTGGTCTTGCATAATCTCACCAGCTGTTCTGTCTGGAGACAATACACATCTCTTTAACCTGTGTTTAATGTTCCCTCCAACCACATTATCTGTACCTTTTAAGACCTGGCTGGCTGTAGAGATTTGCATTCTAATTAGTATTCTGTAACTTGATTTCTGTGTCTGTGCACTGTTGGAGAACAGAGACCACTCCATCTGACGAAGGAGCAGCAAGCTCCGAAAGCTTATGGTATTTGCTACCAAATAAACCTGTTGGACTTTAACCTGGTGTTGTGAGACTTCTTACTGTGCTTACCCCAGTCCAACGCTGGCATCTCCACATCATGATATCAGTGCAGTTACTGAATTCAAAGCTCAGCAAAAGTACAATGTGACTCATAAATCCACAGTTGGATATATCTTTAGGATATTCAAACTGTGATTGTTTCTCTGATCAACCTTGTTGAGATCGACAGCATAACCAAATCAATGTCATTATTATTACTGTGCCCTTCAGGACTTTGCCTCCAAATGAATCTAACAACAAAGCAACTAGAAGAGAAGAAACATTAAAGTGAAGGGAGCGAGATTGTTTACAAATTCTTTAAAACATTCTTTTTAAAGAATGTTCAGATTGTAGTCAAACAGGATTCAAGAATTCATTTCTCCCGAAAGACCTGAATCAGGTCCATACCTAAATAACGAACAGCATCACTCTGTCAGCCAATTTCTTTTTCATAATACATACATTATATGGTGATGCTGTATTCAGTTATTCTACCCATAGTTTCCACTTTCTACTTCATAATCATGTGCCCCTTCCAAGAATTCCCATGGTGTGAAAACAAAGTCAGGTGCATGGCTGCTGAATATCATTGCTTGCCTTTCATGATGGCGATAACACAATGCTTTTATCTGTTGGGTCAAGAAGTAATCTTCATCTTTCAGATGAGAGAATAGAACAAGGCCTCATCTGTACTCTCAGGATGTAAAAGACCTTACAGCAATCTCTCTCTAGCTTTAAGGGAGTCTGGGAGTTATCTCTGGAGTGCTGGCCAATATTTATTCCTCAGTCAAGATCACCAAAGCAGTTCTCACAACTGTGTAATTATGACATTTCAGATTTTAAGACCAACTGTTTTAAAGGCACTTTTTTTTTTGAAACGTTATATTGAGCTTTACAGCCTTTTTCCAAATGGAAGTATGAAAAGACAAGATAGCACCTTCCGATGTTTAGCCAAACCTTATCAGATTCGCATCTCGAGAGCTGGCTACGAAGAATCATAAAAATTTAAAGTCCCCTCCAGGGATTCACATTGAATTCTAAAAGATGCACAAAATCTGTTCACTTCTGAGGGTACAGGAGGCAGGAAGGAACTTCAACATAGGACCTCAGCATAACTAATTTCTTTGCCTGGTGGAAAAAATGCTTCATTGAAATTAATACAGCAGCCATTTTAAGTTATTGAACTTTAAAAGGAGGTTGAAGTGAAAGGTATTAAGAAATCAACTGCTGTTCTGCTGAAACAATCCTGTCAAATTGTTGCTCATGTAACTGTAGAATTAGTGAGGAATAAGAAACCTCTCTATCACAAATATCTGCTGAGTCCACCCAAAAAGTTAAACTTCTGAATAGTTGAGAGTGGAAGCAATCCCAGCTGCTAAACCGAGCCTTAAGTTTCAACCCCATCATTTTGAAGTGAAGGAATTCAAGCAACGGACTCACATTGATGTCTTGGAGACTGATTTGAATTCTCATCTTTAAGTATCTTTTCATCTTTATCTGCATTTCAATCTTTGTAACTGCATTTTAGTTAATAACTTTATCACTTTTACCCAAATAGTTTTCAGCAATAGCATTGCAATAAACTACCCTTGATCTTGTTTAAGACTAAAGCTTATCTGCTGTGAATTGTATCACTCAAATTAAAAGAGGGAGGGGGTTATATATACGCACAGAAATTACTAGCTCATGGACCATTTTAAGGAAACGCCTTTTTTGTGATTGTGACAATTTATTGAGTCATCGTTATATTTCTGTTTGTGGGAGATGGCTGTGTTCAAATTGATTACCACATTTCCTACATTACAACAGTGATTACACTTCAAGGGTACTTCTTTGGCAGTAAAGCATTGTGGCATGTCCTTTGGTCATGAAAGACCATGAAAGGTGCTTCATTGCAGAAGATCATGGAATGGCCAAATTCCCACTGTGCTCAGCAGTTTGGTCGACTGGTTATGTAGCACTGCATCGATGCAGGTGTCCACTACTCTGTGGATGCTTTCCAAATTGTGTTACATAATTTCAAATTACTCCCTGAAATGATGTTATTGAGACATACACAAATTTTTGTAGCTGGGTTCATGAGGTCTGAGTCATTTGATTCAGCAACTGAAATATATCTTCAGTTGGTTCCATTGCAACTAGCAGCTCCCCTTAAAGGTGCATCATATTTTAGGGCACTAGCACAGGAAGTCACACACCAGAACATGTCCCATAATGTGTTATACATTGTGGCT
The DNA here is from genome assembly GCF_964213995.1 of Mustelus asterias. Classification (NCBI taxonomy): domain Eukaryota; kingdom Metazoa; phylum Chordata; class Chondrichthyes; order Carcharhiniformes; family Triakidae; genus Mustelus; species Mustelus asterias. The sequence goes on from NC_135803.1 coordinate 44,083,409, forward strand.
GCTGAGAAAGTATATGAATGAGCTCACCTTGCTCTGAGCATGAAAGTATCCAGCATGCTATGTTCCTGAACTTTGTTATGATCCCCATAATATAAATTTCCAAAATCAACCATATTATATTTAGATGGCACAAAATCCTATCATCCAACTGGATTATGTCTGTGCATTGCAGGTGCAATGTAAGTTGTGCACAACAGTGGGGCTAGTTATCATTGCTAGGAGAGCTTTAGAAAAAAAAGGTATTTTAGTCTTCTGCTCGTATTAAAACTGCGGCCAAGCTACCGATCATGGAGCAAATCATGTGCTGAAGTGACATTAAAACGTATGCTGCAAATGTCCTAATCTTATGAGTAAGTCATGTTAACTTACTTAACTTATTTCAATATCAATACTGGGATAGATTTTAGTTCAGAGTGTATTTCTGACCAGAAAACAATGAGACAGATGAGGAGGAGGCCACAGCTATTTAACCAGCATGATTCAAAACCCATCAATCCAGTTCCCACCCAGAACAGGCATGGAAGTGGCACAAAATGAATGTAGGCAGGTGAAAAATGACTAGCCCTGGATGTCCCTCCCAGTTAAGTGGTGGGAAGGGTGTTTTTGAAGAGTCTTGCAGGAGAGAAAGGACATGAATTTCATTAAAGACCTCAGAAAAACACTCCTCATCTCACAAAGGAAAGCTGAGCAGAGTGGCTTCTGCCTTCAGATAAGCTGTAGACCTGCTTTTATCTAATAGGAAAGTTTTGCTCAGGTCCCAGTTAAATACTGCATCAGATCCCATTGACTATTTCCATAAAATTAGGAGCATTCCATCTACTTTAGGCAAACCCCTGCACCATCCTGCAAGTTAAAATCATGAGCTGTCAAAACACAATCAAGATCTGAGCAGCTAAGTAATCGGCTTCTTTCCAACTGTCCACCTATCCAGTTTCTGCCAGGTATTTAGGGTTATAACTAACCTAACCAAAAATTGTGTATGCTTTCATGAGGGGAGTAGATTCAAAAGGCCAATTGTAAACTTTTAAATATTTCTCCAGGGTGAAGTTCGATTTTCTAGTAGAGATAGCAGAGAATGAATCCCCAAAATGGTGCCTTTGGCAGTAGAGAAGGAAATAACTAAAGCTTGAAATATTTGGAAACACTTAAAACAATACAGTGCACATGCAGAAATGTGGGCTGGAAAATACAGCAATTCAGACAAATGGAAGTTAAATTGCCTGGTCTTTTGTAGCTTGGCTACTATGGTAACCAAAGCACTATACTAATCATGAGATAGTTGCAAGAATGATGGATAGTATAATAAATTTGAAAGACAAAGGCTAAAGATATTAGTGCATTGTCAAGATCATTTCTTAATTTTGATGAAACATTGGCACAATTTACAGAAAACTTCAAAGCAAAACACATTGGCCCAGATCTTCCAGTCTTCAGATGGTTGTACCTGAGAAAGATGCACTGGGGACTCCTCAGATGTTCCAATGCATGGACTCCATGGGAATTGCCCTGCAAGTTTCAACTCCCAATGTGCAATTACCCTGCATCTGGAACCCTCCAAAATTCTTAAAGCCAGAGAATTTGGATGGCTGCGACTTGCTTAGCAAAGTAGTTACCCAGGAAAACTTGGAAGGGTTGAAACCTATACGAAGACCTTGGTAAGTACTGACTCCCCAGCATCACCCCCAAGCCCACCCTCACCTCTCAAACCAACCACACCCCCATCCCATTTATCTCCCTGACCATACCCCTAACTACCAACTCATTCCAACCACCTGACTATCCCTTCAACCACCCAACTGTCCTCGCAACAGTCCCCAACCTATGCTAGCCATCTAACCACCCACTTACTTTATATGCTTAACATTCTCTCTATAGTTTTGTCCAAGTAACTTTGGGACATTAGTAGAATACGGCAGCGAGTGCCATAAAGAGGCGTGACTTCTCCCAAAGCTTCTGCACCACGCAGGAAGGGCTCTGGGAGCAGGACTTCTCAACATTTCTCAGGAGACCTGGTTCAGAAGTTAAGGCAAGAAATATGCAGCTCTGATGCAAAGTAGTGAAAATCTGATGGCAATTGCCACTTCTCAAAGACTCAGTATTACACTTTTGGATGTATAGGTTGGAGGATTAGTAGTGTAAATATGTGGGGCACCGGGATAGGGCCTGGGCAAGATACTCTATTGGAGAGTTGCTGCAGACTCAATGGACTGAATGGCCTACTTCTGCATTGTAGGGGTTCTATGGTTAGGAAGGTCATGCACCTGTATGCTAGAGAGCTATTTGCTAGCGACCTGAACAAGAAACTGAGGCATCCACAGTGGTGAAGTTAGTAAAGGAAAAGATGGAGGGTCGCATAGCCAAAAGCTAATGGAAAGGCCCCCATAAAATCTTAATCCAAGACTGCAAGAAACTACAAAGGGTCGTGAATGAAGCCCAGTCCATCATGCAAACCAGCCTCCCATCCATTGACTTTGTCTACACTTCCTGCTGCCTCAGAAAAGCAGACAGCATAATCAAGGACCCCACATGCTCTCTTCCACCTGTCGGGAAAAAGGTTCAAAAGTCTGAAGCCAATTACCAACCAACTAAAGAACAGCTTCTTCCTTGCTGCCATCAGATTTTTGAATAGACCTATCTCATATTAAGTTAAGCTTTCTCTTACACCCTAGCTATGACTGCAACACTACATTCTGCGCCCTCTCCTTTCCTTCTCTATGAATGGTATGCTTTGTACAGTGCACAAGAAACAATACATTTCACTGTACATGTGACAATCTCAAATCTCACACGAACTGCTGGAATACTAAGCAGAATTAAAATAAATTCTGGAGGGTTCTAGCGTACCCAGAAAAAGTGAAGTAAACAAATTACTGCGGATGCTGGAATCTGAAATCAAAAGAGAAAATGCTGGAAAATCTCAGCAGGTCTAGCAGCATCTGTAAGGAGAGAAAAGAGCTGACGTTTTGAATCCAGATGACTCTTTGGCCCGATTTTACCATTTTCATTCTAAGTGCTGAATCTGGGCGTAATGCAGATCCGACTTGGAAGTCTGCTTTCAGGCGCCCCCATACGCTCTCAGTCATCTCCGGTCCCATTTGCGCTGTGGGCGGGGCTTAGCGCGGCCGAAACGATTGGAGCTCTGAACTGCGCATGCGCAGTTTGAAAAAAATTTGAAAAAGCGCGCCCGTTTCAGATCGCTCCCGGGACGCAGAAAGTGGAGAAAGCGGCCCAGGAGCGAAAAGCAGGAGCAATGGCCCCCATAGACATCACTGTCCCCCTTATTCACCACCCCACTACCCACACACATCACTGTCCCCCTTATCCACCCCCCCCACTACCCACACACATACTGTCCCCTTATCCACTCCCCACCCATCCACACACATCACTGTCCCCCTTATCTCCCCCACCCCACTACCCACACTCATCACTGTCCCCCTTATCCACGCCCCCCACTACCCACACAATCACTGTCCCCTTATCCACCCCCCCACTACCCACACACATACTGTCCCCCTTATCCACTCCCCCAATCCACACACATCACTGTCCCGCTTATCCACCCCCCCCACTACCAACACACATCACTGTCCCCCTTATCCACCCCCCCCACTACCAACACACATCACTGTCCCCCTTATCCATCCCCCACTACCCACACACATCACTGTCCCCCTTATCCACCCCCCCAATCCACACACATCACTGTCCCCCTTATCCACCCCCCCCACTACCAACACACATCACTGTCCCCCTTATCCAACCCCCCCACTACCAACACACATCACTGTCCCCCTTATCCATCCCCCACTACCCACACACATCACTGTCCCCCTTATCCACTCCCCCCATCCACACACATCACTGTTCCCCTTATCCACCCCCCCCCCCACTACCCACACACATCACTGACCCCCTTATCCACCCCCCACTAGCCACACACATCACTGTCCCCCTTATCCACCCCCCACTACTGACACACATCACTGTCCCCCTTATCCACCCCCCACTACTGACACACATCACTGTCCCTTATCCACCCACCCCACTACCCACACACATCATTGTCCCCCTTATCCCCCCCCCACATCACTGTCCCTCTTATCCCCCCCCACTACCCACACACATCACTGTCCCTCTTATCCCCCCTCCAACTACCCACACACATCACTGCCCCCCTTATCCAACCCCCCACTACCCACAGACATCACTGTCCCTCTTATCCGCCCTCCCACTACCCACACACATCACTGTCCCCCTTATCCACCTCCCCACTACCCACACACATCACTGTCCCTCTTATCCACCCCCCCCCCCACTAGCCACACACATCACTGTCCCCCTTATCCACCTCCCCAATACCCACACACATCACTGTCCCCCTTATCCACCCCCCACTACGCACAGACATCACAGTCCCCCTTATCCACCCACCCCGCTACCCACACACATCACTGTCCCCCTTATCCACCCCACCCCGCCACTACTGACACACATCACTGTCCCCCTTATCCACCCACCCCACTACCCACACACATCACTGTCCCCCTTATCCCCCCCCCACTACCCACACACATCACTGTCCCTCTTATCCACCCTACCCCGCCACTACTGACACACATCACTATCCCCCTTATCCACCCACCCCACTACCCACACACATCACTGTCCCTCTTATCCCCCCCACCAACTACCCACACACATCACTGTCCCCCTTATCCACCCCCCCCCCCACTACCCACAGACATCACTGTCCCACTCATCCATCCCCCCCACTACCCACAGACATCACTGTCCCCCTTATCCACCCCCCCCCCCACTACCCACAGACATCACTGTCCCCCTTATCCACCCCACCCCGCCACTACTGACACACATCACTGTCCCCCTTATCCACCCACCCCACTACCCACACACATCACTGTCCCCCTTATCCACCCCCCCCCACTACCCACAGACATCACTGTCCCACTCATCCATCCTCCCCACTACCCACACACATCACTGCCCCCCTTATCCATCCCCCACATCACTGTCCCCCTTATCCACCCCCCCCCCACTACCCACACATCACTGTCCCCCTTATCCACCCCCACACTACCCACACACATCACTGTCCCCCTTAATCACCCCCCCCACCCACACACATCACTGTCCCCCTTAATCACCCCCCCCCACCCACACACATCACTGTCCCCCTTATCCACCACCTCCACTACCCAGACCGATTGCCACCTCTGCCCCCCCTCCCCACCGATCGCCTGCAGAGTGGCAGCGGACGCCCCTGCCCCCCCCCCCCCACCCCCCCAACCACCAGTGAGCAATCGGACCTCCCCACCAACAACGATCTAGCCTCACTCCCCCCACCCCCCCTCCCGCCCCCCCAGAAAATGATCTGGCCTCACTCACCTCCCGCCCCCCGCCACCCAAGACAACAATCTAGCCTCACTACCCCCCCACTCCCCCCCAGAGAATGGTCTGGCCTCACTACCCCCCCCCCCACCGCCCCCGCCCCCCACTGATCTGAGTCAGAGAGCCGTTGGAAGCTCTGAACGCGCTCTTCAGCAGCTGGAGCGCCCGATTCAGACTTTTATTTAGCAGGTCCATTATGGCGCGATTCCGGATTGGCGAACGCGGTGGTAAAGGGGGAAATGCTGATAAAGTTGGGTGGGCAGTTCATTAATTCAATTTAAATGCATGCAAATGCATTTAAATCGTCGTTGCGCCCGTTTTGGGCGTGAAGCGGATCGCTGCCATTACCCGGTTTCAGAAAAGTGGCAATCTGCGCGGATGCGGATCGCGTTAATGGCCTCACACCCGACTTTACCACGTTTTCGCGTCCGAAAACGGGCGCAACGCAATGGTAAAATCGGGCCCTTTGTGAAATAAGTGAAGTAACCTTCAAGATCTCATTAGATAAGGAACCTCTTGAGGGGTGGAATGGAAGTAAAATGCAAAACTGAGTTTTATAGCACAAGTTTGTTATCGCCGATAGTGTTTAGTTAGTGGTGCAAGCTTACTTTGTTCCATTTATCTTTACATCAACAAAAAGTTTGTTTTCATTTAAAAATGTGAAAACTTGTACCATAATTCTATCAGTTAATTACTGGGTGTTTGGATTTTTTCTTTACAAGTTAACAGTCTCTAACAGGATCTTAACAACTGTGACTGTCTAAAGCTATTTTTAGTTCATGCTGACCAGCTATCATGGAGTTGTTAAATCTATTGATATGCAATGTATTTAACTCTTCTGTGAACATTAATACCTGGCGTCGATCTGGACACCAGAGACAACAATAGCAAATTCAACCCTGCATAGTCCGCCTTACCTCTTGTCGTCCACTAATGGAATCAGTTTTGCCCGATCGACTCTATCCAGACTCCTCATCATTTGTATTCCCCAATCAAATCTCCTCTTAATCGTCTCTTTGCCAAGGAAAACAGTCTCAACTTCTCCAATCTATCTACGTAACTGAAGTTCTTCATCTCCTGGACCATTCTTGTGAATCTTTTCTGCATATCTTTCTTCAAGTGTATCATCTAGAACTAAACGCAATGTTCCAGCTGAGGCTGAACCAGTGTTCTATTAAAGCTTAACATAACTTCCTTGCTTTTATACTCTATGCCCCTATTAATGAAGCATTGACCGCTGTGTGCTTTATTGACTGCCTTCTCTACTTGTCCTGCTGCCTTTAATGCAAATATCCACCCATGTCCCTCTGTCCATGCATGTCCTTGAGAATTACTCCCTTCATTTTAGTTTTAGTTTAAGTTTACTTATTAGTGACACAAGTAGGTTTACATTAACGCTGCAATTAAGTTACTGTGAAAATTCCCGAGTCGCCACATTCTGACACCTGTTCAGGTACACTGAGTGAGAATTTAGCATGGCCAATGCACCTAACCAGCACATCATTCAGACCCGTGGAAGGAAACCGGAGCACTCGGAGGAAATCCACGCAGACACGGGAAGAACATGCAGTCTCCGCATAGACAGTGACCCAAGCCGGGAATTGAACCTGACTCCCTGGCACTGTGAAAGAGCAATGCTAACCACTGTGCCACCATATTACCTCTCCCATTTCTCCCTTCCAAATTAACTCATTCCACACTTCTCTGCATTAAATTTCATCTGCCACTTTTCTGCCCATTCCACCAACCTGCATCTTTCTACACCATCCTTTTCACAATGCTTCCAAGTTTCATATCACCTGCAAAGTTTGAATTTGTGCCCTGTACTGCAAAGCCTATTTGTGACACTAATAAATCATTAATACATGTGCACATTTTTGCCTGCAAGTGTCATCACAACCAAGCCGGGACTAGGCTTGTTTTGATGATACCTCCTTTAATCAAATGTTTCCAAACTATTGAGATTCACATGTTTAGATAAGTACATGGAACTTAGTAAGATAGAGGGTTATAGGTAATCGCTAAGGTAGGGACATGTTTGGCACAACTTTGTGGGCTGAAGGGCCTGTATTGTGCTGCAGTTTTTCTATGTTCTATGTAAATAATAAACAATTGCGTGGTAGTCCAACATCATTTGGCTGTTATGTTTGAGTAAACACTAACATTTCTGTGGTGATAACTTGCTATTTACAGACTATTTGAATATTCGATCAAAGACTAATAAAGTAATGCAAGGGGAGCATAACTATTGTAAAATTCTTACTCCTATGCCATTGGCAACCATGGAACTGGACCCAAGAGAGGAGCAACTGACTTCAGAAGAAGCAGAAGAGAGAAAGAAAATTGGAGGAGGAAAAAAAATCATTAGGATAAAAATAAAATCTAAAAAACCCACTTCTTCCATGCCCATCAATCTGTAAAGCAGTGCATTTGCTGTGCCACTGATGATATAGAAAATGTGAATTTTTTAGCTCGCAAATGGTGCAAAATTACACGAAAAGGCAAAGGCAAACTTACTCTTTCAATTCCAACATTGTAAATATTCACTCTTATCTGAGACTATCAAAGGTCCAATAGAAAAGAAGAATCAATAGAAGTTATGTTAACACAAGCTATTTTAAATGGTTTTGAACCTGCAATGAGTTATCCTAGCAATTTTATGTTAAGCCGATTGTGCAGATTGTAAAGTTCCTAAGGGGAAGATGTGATTAAATCATTCCAAAAGTCCATTCTATCAAAATAAACCAAAACATTTCTGTTTAATCAGTCACGATTCTATATTCAACCTTACAGAATAAAACAAGACGCCTAGCCATGAGATGACGACTGCAGACTATTTCCTCAAATCATCTTCAGTGAATAAAAACAAGCATACCTAAAATAAATATTTTTCAAAAACAGCCATGCTTGGTTCAGAACTATTTTATATTTCAAATTTAGAGGGGTGCTAATAGTGGAGCTTTGTATTCTAAAAACCTTGGTTATCTAAGTACATTGCCCAATATTCCAAGTATGAATTGTAAATTAACTTCCATTGTATGCATCAACAATTCCCTTGTGAAGCTCTCTGGAACTTCTCATTTCTCATTTTTTATTCCAACCAAAGGGATGGTTTCCCATCTTCTTCTGTTGGAGATTCATGGAACATTTTCTACTGTTTAGGGTTCAACATGGCATTATTGTATACTTACACTGGTTAACTACAAGTGCTTGAATTACCTAAAATATATAAATATATAAACATGCAGAAGGTCCTTAAATTCTTGGAGATTTGATTAAATCCTTTGAATGTGAACTTTACTTGGATTTGGCATTTATCTACGTAAGCTTAGTTCCTTACTGTAGCAGTTTGATATTTTGTGCAATAAGATACAATCTCTTTGCTGCCTGCACTGAAATTATGCTTGATCTCCAAAATGGCATTGTATATTTTTTGTAAGTGAACTTATCCACCCCAGCCCATTTGATCCTCCTCTTTAGATCATTTCTCAACCAAGAGAATAAGCATGTGTCCACTTTTGAAACAGATGCAATGGAAAGTTTAATGTGATCTGCTAACTGACATCCTTTCCTTCCCAAAAGGGAAATGCTTTGCTTGTGATTCTTCCACCACCTGTACAAGAATGAGAGTGTATTGTGCAAATACGCAAAGAACCCATGCCCTGTCATACAGGATATAGATAGGCTGGAAAATTGGGCGGAGAGGTGGCAGATGGAGTTTAATCCGGATAAATGCGAAGTGATGCATTTTGGAAGAAATAATGTAGGGAGGAGTTATACAATAAATGGCAGAGTCATCAGGAGTATAGAAACACAGAGGGACCTAGCTGTGCAAGTCCACAAATCCTTGAAGGTGGCAACACAGGTGGAGAAGGTGGTGAAGAAGGCATATGGTATGCTTGCCTTTATAGGACGGGGTATAGAGTATAAAAGCTGGAGTCTGATGATGCAGCTGTATAGAACGCTGGTTAGGCCACATTTGGAGTACTGCGTCCAGTTCTGGTCGCCGCACTACCAGAAGAACGTGGAGGCATTGGAGAGAGTGCAGAGAAGGTTTACCAGGATGTTGCCTGGTATGGAGGGTCTTAGCTATGAGGAGAGATTGGGTAGACTGGGGTTGTTCTCCTTGGAAAGACGGAGACTGAGGGGAGATCTAATAGAGGTATACAAGATTATGAAGGGTATAGATAGGGTGAACGGTGGGAAGCTTTTTCCCAGGTCGGAGGTGACGATCACGAGGGGTCACGGGCTCAAGCTGAGAGGGGCGAAGTATAACTCAGACATCAGAGGGACGTTTTTTACACAGAGGGTGGTGGGGGCCTGGAATGCACTGCCAAGTAGGGTGGTGGAGGCAGGCACGCTGACATCGTTTAAGACTTACCTGGATAGTCACATGAGCAGCCTGGGAATGGAGGGATACAAACAAATGGTCTAGTTGGACCGAGGAGCGGCACAGGCTTGGAGGGCCGAAGGGCCTGTTTCCTGTGCTGTACTGTTCTTTGTTCTTTGTGGCACAATACATTGGTTACAAATATATCAAATATGTGCAGAACATACATAGCATGGATTAAATTCACCTCTTCCTGCTTCAGTCTTCCTGGATATTTCCCAATTATTATAACCGATTTAGTTCCCATGCGCAGTCAAGCTTTGCATTCTGAACTGACATGTGGGTCCCCAAATCATAGCCCCAAAGGAAACACAAGTAAAACTTGGAAATGAAGGGTACTACTAAATCTTGTCTGAACTGGCACCTTAAAATGGAACTTCAGAATTCCTGGTATCAGTATTATTGATTTTTACTGGCAATTGAAAATTTTGAACTCTATCTGGGAGAACATATATCTAGCCTAGTTCAGATAAAATCCAGGTCCTAAAACTGAAGTGAACAGTGTTGCAAATAAGTGTGCAACCCAGTTCCTGCAGTATTAACATTAAGAAAGTTGATGGACATTTATAAGAGGTTTGTATTTTCATACTGACCACCAATGGAAATTGCAGAAGGGGAAATAAAAGAGATGGAAAAAACAAGGGAAAATTATTTTATATCATCTTAAAAAGGTATTTGATGCAGTGGGATGTAAAAACAAAACAAAAATATAACTGAAGTGAAGGGAGGGAAAATATTTTTAAAGGAAATAAAAGTACTTTATAATTTTCTTTGCCAATCGTCTTTCATCTTCTCCTGAAAGCTCTGGTCACAAGTTGTCCATCAGTATCTCAATTAGCCATTATTTTTCCCAATGCCTCTGGAAGGAAGTGTAGATATATTTCATAGTAAACTATCTCCTGGAAATCATTTTGACCATCTTCGTGCACAGGAGAGGAATTTCCCAGAATTATATTTCCTCTGAATTGATCAAAGATTTTCTTATTAATCTGTGCTTCACCGATCCTGGGAAATTACCGCTGGAAGGAGCTGAGCATTGAAGGTTATGTTGCCTAGCATGACTGAATGGGACAAATTCATTGGACCAGCTGATCTTTTTCTTGTCCATCTTGATGTTGGTATATTTATATTTAGCTGCAGGGGCCCTGGCTACTCAGCCTGATTCCTATCTGCATCCAATATTCAGACACTTGCATATTCCAATGAAGACCACAGTAGAGTTTTCAGGAACTGGAACCCTGGCCTCAGATTACTGAGGTCAATAGTAATGCACCCACTAACCATGAGCTCAGTATTGATTAGAAATTGGAAACTGAAACTAATTTATTCTGAATTACGAAATCATTCAGGTTTTATCAATGAACCATCAAGACGGCTCAAGATGTTATTATTTGAAACAATAAAACACAACTCTCTTCTGTTTCTAGAAAAACTGTACAATTACAATAAGGAAACACTTACATTACAAATTTAATGCAGCTCTATTAAAAATTATCAGTATAATACTAACTTATTCATTAATTCACATTTTTCCCAGTAAACATATGAACTTAGAGCTAATAAATGGGCAAATTACAGGAATACATTATGTTGAAAATTAGGGGTTTTCCATTGCTGAATGGAAACAAATGTCATTCAATGAGAGGTGCTTTCATAACTGCGGAGGCGCTCTATTGTGCCTTTCAAAAGACACCAACACATACTCCTTCAGTAGCAAAACACTAGGCCTTTGCTGAAGGGAAATCAGTTAGAACCAGTCAACAGAAACATCCTCAGGTCACATGATCTTCAAGAACTCGTGTTGCCTTGGCAACTGGACTATGATGAATTACCCAGTTTCTGCTAAATATTCTGCTCACGTAGCTGGCCTGCAAGGTGCTTGCTTGAAGCGCTTTCATTTGTAGCCAATTCCTAATGGAACTTATTTGTTTGCTGCTATGACACTTGAGTCTTGCCATGATACTAGGAGCGTTTTATTTTCCTGTATAGAAATGTTTAAATCCTTCAGGCAAATTAATTAAGGAACATTTATGTGTCTCAAAGTCTTTCATTTGCTTTTCAGCAGCTATCATATATTGTAATAAGGCATAACCTCCACATGTGAGCTAGCAGCCCAGAAAAAAAAGAATGGCATTTCTTTGACAGGCTACTGGCCTTTCTTTGACAGGCGACTGCTTCCTGTAGTTAATGATCAGACCAAGACCAATGTTGGCATTGCTGAGAGAGAGAGATTTATTCTAACAGTAACATTTGTCAAATGCAGTGGTCCTAAAACAGGAAAATTGAGGGTAAGCAGTGTGATGCTTCAGGATCTATAAAGATTTGCAGTCATCTGGTGACAAGAAATACCACAGGATTCTTTGCAAACAACAAGAATAGAATTTTTATAAACTTTTAAAAATATGCCACTTGATTAACTTCTATTTAGAAAACCATTACAATTCAGATGAAATCATCACAGTTAAGTCTCTAGATGGGCTGCATTTTGATGCCATTCCTGTAACTGCAACTGATTAAGAGAAAACAAGGCTATTGGATTGGCTAAAGCATACTGTGCTGCGCACAGCAAGGTCAGAAGAAGAAATTGACAGCGAGGGTAGGTGATGCACCTGACAGCAGTATACAATCCATTTCCCCAACAACCCCTTGTCATTCTGTCAGTGGGCAGAACTCCTTGCTGATTGTGTATGATATAAATTATTGCTAATGTTGTCAAAACAGTTTCAGATCATTCTTCTCTCCCAACAGGAAATTTATTTAAAAGAATTCAAAACACCAAAAAACATAAAATAATAATTTGATGTGCGTATATAAACAAAATTTAAGTAATTTATTGAAATTTACTTGATTATTCAATCAATAAAAGAGGGATAATTTTAATTTCACTACACTCTGTATTTCATTCTGAATGTGGCTATAATAATACTTTTTTTTATTCATTCATGGGATAGGGGCATTGCTGGCTAAGCCAGCATTTATTGCCCATCCTTAATTGCCCATGAACTGAGTGTCTTGCGCGACCATTTCAAAGGGCAGTTATGAGTCAACCACATTGTTGTGGGTCTGAAGTCATATGTAGGCCAGACCGGATAAAGATGGCAGGTTTTCTCCCCTAAAGGACATTAGTGAACCAGATGGGCTTTTACAACAACTGACAATGTTTTCATGGTCATCATTAGTCTTTTCATTCCAGATTTTTATTGAATTCAAATTCTACCATCTGCCATGGTGGGATTCAAACCCAGGTGGCCTGAGTATTACCTCTGGGTTACTGGATCCAGTGACAATAACCACTGCACCCCTTCCTTTCCATAATGATGAAAATCTTAGAATCATAGCAAAATCATAGAATCAGTAGTATCTGAAGAGAAAAAAATTGCAGGGCAGGGAAAAGGAGCAAGACTACCTGAGTTGTCACAGCAAATTAGATCATTTGGCCCAGCATATCTGTGCTGGTCCTCTGCAAAAGCAACTCAGGTGGTCTTGCTCCTCTGCCTTTTTCCTGCCCTGCAATTTTTTTTCTCTTCAGATACTACTGATAAACGTGGAAAACCATGATTTAATCTGCCTCCACCACACTCTCAGGCAGTGCCTTCCAGATCCTAAAAAGTCAATGTGTAAAAATGATTTTCCTCATGTTGCCTTTGGTTCTTTTGCCATTCACCTTAAATTGATAACCTCTGGTTCTCGACCCTTTCTACTCTGCCCAGATCCTTCATGGTTTTAAATGCTTCGATCAAATTTCCTCTCTGGTGAAGAGTCCCACCTTCTCCAATCAATCCTCCTATATGTAAAGTCCCTCATCCCTGGAACTATTCTTGTAAATCTTTTCTGTACACTTCCTAATGTTTTCCGTCCTAAATTGTGGTGCCCAGAGTTGCACACAATATTCCACTTGAAACTCTGCTTTTTAAGGGTTTACCACTGTGGTGAACCATTGTTGGTTACCACCAGGAGTGCTGAGCCATGGTTTGGCCAGTACTATGAGTCTGTAGATATGTTACTGTTGGGGTTAAGGTTGGGCTGTTCTACCTGTTAATATAGTCCTATGGTACACCCCAGTTGGCTCCGCCTCCTGGGAGAGGTATAAAGGTCACTGCTCTGCCTGGTGACCCTTTAGTCTGGGATTGTATATAGTAGCTCTGTTATTGTTGGCAATAAAAGCCTTTATTTCCCGGGTACATCCTGCCTCCCGTGTGATTTATCGCGCATCAATTTTATTGCCAACAAGTAAAATTTTTTTTTGAAAAAAAACAAAAGAAAACCATGGAGCAAATGCTGAAACCCGAACGGCTTACGTTGGATCCACGTGCGGCGGGAGCATCGAACACTTTCGACCACTGGTTGAAGTGTTTCCAAGATTACCTCGACACCTCCACAGCGGTCCACAATGACGCCGACAGACTCCGGGTCCTCCACGCGAAGGTAAGCGACGCTGTATACTTAGCGATCCGTGAGGCCCAAGACTACAAAGGGGCCCTCGAGCTTCTCAAAAAGCGAAACAACAAACCGCCGAATGAGACCCATGCTCGACACCTTCTAGCCACTCGACGGCGGCAGCCCGGCGAAACGACGTAACAGTACGTGTGTGAACTTCAGCAGCTAGCCAGAGCCTGCAACTGCAAGCCAGTGTCGGCAGCCCAGTACATGAGCGACCTAGTTCGAGATGCGTTCGTGGCGGGAATCGGCTCGTCGTACATCCGCCTTCGGCTGCTGGAGCAAGGTAACCTCGACCTCACTAAAACCATAGAGTTAGCTGACGCTCTAGAAACGGCCTCCAAAAGTCTGGAGATGTACCCCGATGACCGCGTGGGGACATTGTGGCAGGTGCAGCAGACTCCACTTTATTCAGCGGGATCGAAAAACTGCGCGATTGCGTTTCCAGCCTCGGACCTGACGACGGCAGCAGCTCCAGGTGGCCCGCGGTGTTACTTCTGTGGGGGGGTGAAACACCCTCGGCAGCGATATCCAGCTAAAGCGGTATTGTGCTCCGCCTGTGTCAAGAAGGGACATTATTCCAAAGTACACCGGACCAAACCACTCTCCAAACACAGCAGTGCGGCGTGTGACTCCCCGGAGCCGGCCTCCTTGTCTTCTGTGTCTTCGAGGTCTTCTACCACGTGCGATTCCAGGACGTCGCGATTCCTAATGACGGAGTCGCAAGACACGTGCGACCTGCAGGGGCCGCCGGTTTTGGCGCCATCGACCACGTGCGACCTATGGGGGCAGCCATTTTGGTCGGCACCGACCGCAAATGACCAGCAGGGGCCATCATCAGCCATCTCAGCTGCCTGCAGTTGCACCCACGATCCAACGGTGGCGTCAATCATCCTGGACCAGGCCAAGCCTCACAGACTCGACAAGTCCATGATGGACATACAGGTAAACGGACGCCAGATTTATTGTTTGTTTGACAGCGGGAGCACGGAGAGCTTCATTCACCCTGACACCGTGAAGCGGTGCGGTCTCCAGATTCGGACTGTCAAGCAGACAATTTCGATTGAGCCAAGGTCCCGGTCTGTCACCGTGCTAGGGAGCTGCGTGGTCAACCTGACGGTGCAGGGCACGGTTTACGAGAACTTCAGGCTCCTTGTGTTACCGCACCTTTGCGCGCCGATACTCCTAGGACTAGATTTTATGGTCCACCTGAAGAGTGTAACCCTGCAGTACGATGGGCCACTCCCTCCGCTTTCAGTGGGACATCCGCAGCCTCTAAATTGCCCAACGTGCTCCACATGTAGTCTCTCAACGCTCAGGATTACCACACCCTCCCTATTCCAGAATCTCGTGCCAGGCTGCAAGCCCATCGCAACAAAGAGCAGGCGTTACAGCGCTGAGGATCGGATCTTCATTCGATCTGAAGTTCAGCGGCTCCTCAAGGAAGGGATCATCCAACCTAGCGCTAGTCCTTGGAGAGCGCAAGTCGTGGTGGTTAAGAATGGGAACAAACCCCGGATGGTCGTAGACTATAGTCAGACCATTAACAGATACACGCAGCTGGATGCGTATCCCCTCCCGCGCATATCTGACATGGTCAATCAGATTGCGCAGTACCGGGTGTTCTCCACCATCGACTTAAAATCTGCTTATCACCAGCTCCCCATTCGCCCAGAGGACCGACAATACACGGCCTTTGAGGCGGATGGTCGCCTGTACCATTTTATAAGGGTTCCCTTTGGTGTCATGAATGGGGTCTCGGTCTTCCAGCGTGCTATGGACCAAATAGTGGACCAGAACGGGCTGCGGGCTACCTTCCCGTACCTGGATAACGTCACCATCTGCGGCCATGACCAGCAGGACCACGATGCCAACCTTCTTAGATTCTTACGCACTGCATCTCGCCTGAATCTGACCTACAACAGGGAGAAGTATGTATTTCGCACGCGCCGCCTAGCTATCCTCGGATACGTGGTGGAAAACGGGGTCCTTGGCCCTGATCCAGACCGTATGCGTCCCCTCCTCGAACTCCCCCTGCCCACTAGCATCAAAGCACTGAGAAGATGCTTAGGCTTCTTCTCATACTATGCACAGTGGGTTCCCAATTACGCGGACAAAGCCCGTCCGCTCATCAAGTCTACCTCCTTTCCCCTAACAACAGAGGCTCGCTCAGCCTTTGCAGGAATAAAAGCCGACATCGCGAAAGCCACGATGCACGCTATTGATGAGTCCATCCCCTTCCAGGTGGAGAGTGATGCATCTGATTTCGCCCTGGCCGCCACACTTAACCAGGCGGGCAGGCCCGTCGCCTTTTTCTCTCGCACCCTCCAAGGCCCTGAAATTCGGCATTCTGCGATGGAAAAGGAGGCCCAGGCCATTGTGGAGGCCGTTTGGCATTGGCGCCATTACTTGGCGGGAAAACGGTTCACTCTGCTCACGGACCAGCGGTCCGTGGCGTTCATGTTCAACAACACGTTACGGGGTAAGATCAAGAATGATAAAATCTTGAGGTGGAGAATCGAACTCTCCACCTACAATTATGATATCATGTACCGTCCAGGGAAGCTCAACGAGCCCTCGGACGCCCTGTCGCGTGGAACATGCGCTAGTGTGCAGGAGAATCGATTACAGGCTCTCCACAATGACCTCTGCCATCCGGGGGTCACTCGGCTCTTCCACTTCATAAAGGTCCGGAATCTACCCTACTCGGTGGAGGATGTCAGGTCCATAACCAGAAGCTGCCAGGTATGCGCGGAATGCAAACCGCACTTCTACCGACCTGACAGGGCACACCTCATTAAGGCCACTCGTCCTTTCGAAAGACTGAGTGTGGACTTCAAGGGCCCCCTTCCCTCGACAGATCGGAACGTGTACTTCCTCAATGTGATTGATGAGTACTCACGATTCCCTTTTGTCATTCCCTGTTCTGATATGACCGCTGCCACGGTTATCAAGGCATTACGGGATCTTTTCACCCTGTTCGGTTACCCCTATTATATCCACAGCGATAGGGGCTCGTCGTTCATGAGCGATGACTTGAGGCAATACCTGCTCTCATATGGGATTGCCTCTAGTAGAACCACGAGCTACAACCCAAGGGGTAACGGACAGGTTGAACGAGAGAATGCTACAGTCTGGAAGGCTGTCTTACTGGCGTTGAGGTCTAAAGGTCTTCCAGTCTCCCGTTGGCAAGAGGTACTCCCTGATGCACTCCACTCCATACGCTCACTCCTGTGTATGGCAACCAACGCTACTCCTCATGAGAGAATGTTTTCATTCCCTAGGAAGTCTTCCTCTGGGACCTCATTACCGTCTTGGTTGACGTACTCATGACCTGTCCTCCTGCGGCGGCATGTTAGGACCCGCAAGTCCGACCCTTTGGTTGAACAGGTCCATCTCCTCCACGCCAACCCTCAGTATGCCTATGTGGCATATCCTGACGGGCGAGAGGACACGGTCTCGATTCGAGATCTGGCGCCAGCAGGGGGCTTGGAAACCCCAGTCGCTCCCACACCCCCAGTTAGGGACCCCCCGACCATTATCTCTCCTCCTGACACGGCGCGGGCAGTATCGGGACCACCACTTAACCCTCTTACTCCCGTGTACAGCTTGCCTGAGTCCAGGAGATTGTCGCCACCTCGAGGCGTGCTCGAGTCCAGCGTATTGTCACCACCTCGTGGTCTACCGGCCCGTGAGGAACTGGAGGAGTCACTGGACACCGCCTTGGAGAGAAGGTCACTGCGATTGCCTGAACCGGCGTCATCGCCGGTGTTGAGGAGGTCGCAGCGTCGGTGCGGTCCACCAAACCGTTTGAACTTATAGACAGATGAACAGTTGTTCTGTTTTTTTGTGCCCCGCCGGCCTTTGTTTTAAAAGGAGGGGTGAATGTGGTGAACCATTGTTGGTTACCACCAGGAGTGCTGAGCCATGGTTTGGCCAGTACTATGAGTCTGTAGATATGTTACTGTTGGGGTTAGGGTTGGGCTGTTCTACCTGTTAATATAGTCCTATGGTACACCCCAGTTGGCTCCGCCTCCTGGGAGAGGTATAAAGGTCACTGCTCTGCCTGGTGACCCTTTAGTCTGGGATTGTATATTGTATATAGTAGCTCCGTTATTGTTGGCAATAAAAGCCTTTATTTCCCGGGTACATCCTGCCTCCCGTGTGATTTATCGCGCATCAACCACAACATCCTTGCTTGTATAATCTATGCCTCTACTCACAAGAACACAAGAAATAGGAGCAGCAGTAGACCAATTGGGCTGTCGAGCCTGCTCTGCCATTCAATATGACCAATACACATCTTGGGTTTCAACCCTATTTTCCTACTCACTCCCCATATCCTCCAAGTCCCTGAGAAAGCTATCACAGTCTTAAACATATTCAACAATGCAGCATCCACAATCTCTATGGTAGAGAATCAAAAGATTTGCATCCCTTTGAGTGAAGTAATTTCTCCTCACCTTGGTCCCAAGTGATTGGCGCCTTATCCTGAGACTGTGTTTAAGACTCCCTGACTAGCAGAAAAAAAAATCAATGTCTATCCTTATCAAAATTTTGTGTGCTCCCATGAGATTGTCTCTCATTCTTCTAAATTCTAGAGAATATAAGCCCAATTTACTTATCCTATCATCATAGGATAACCCTTTCATCCCAGAGACCAATTGATTGAACCTTTGCTGTACCACCTCCAATCCAAGTACATCATTTCTTAAATGTGGAGACCAAAACTGCACACAGTATTACATCGGAGCATATGAACTATGAGCAGGAGTAGGTCACTCGGCACTTTGAGTTTGTGGGCAGCTTGATGGACAGTGGTTAGCACTGCTGTCTCTCAGTGCCAGGGAACCGGGTTCGATTCCCGGCTTGGGTCACTATCTGTGCGGAGTCTGCATGTTTTCCCCGTGTCTGCACTGGTTTTCTCCGGGTGCTCCGGTTTCTTCCCACTGTCCGAAAGACATACTGCTTAGGTGCATTGGCCATGCTAAATTCTCCCTCAGTGTACCTAAACAAGTGTCTGGAGTGTAGCAACTAGGGGATTTCCATAGTAACTTCAATGCAGTGTTAATGTAAGCTTAGTTGTGATACTAATACATTTTACACTCAATAATCTCATAACTGACCTGATTGCAACCTCAACCCTATATTCCTGCCTACCCCTGATAGGTTTCCACCCCCCTCTTGTTAATCAAGAATCTATCTAGCTCTGCCTTAAAAAATATCCAAAGACTCTGCTTCCAACACCTTTTGAGGAAGTGAGTTCCAAAGATTCACAACCCTCAGAAAATATTTTTCCTCATCTCTGTCTTCAATAAACAACCCCTTATGTTTAAACAATAAACCCGAATTCTAGATTCTCCTGCAAAAGGATGTATTCTTTCCACATAGGTTGTGATGAACAAAGCATCGTAGCTGTGAGGGACAGCTCGGTGGATAGGATATTAGGATGTAGATAGGCTGGAAAATTGGGCGGGGATCCTGGATTCAGGATTCAATCCTGGACCGGGGAGCGGCGCGGGCTTGGAGGGCCGAAGGGCCTGTTCCTGTGCTGTATTGTTCTTTGTTTGTTCTATTCATCCTGTTATTAGGGTGCTAGACCAGAAGTCCAAGATAGAACATAGAACATAGAACAGTACAGCACAGAACAGGCCCTTCGGCCCACGATGTTGTGCCGACCTTCATCTGAAACCAAGATCAAGCTATCCCACTCCCTACCATCCTGGTGTGCTCCATGTGCCTATCCAATAACCGCTTAAATGTTCCTAAAGTGTCTGACTCCACTATCACTGCAGGCAGTCCATTCCACACCCCAACCACTCTCTGCGTGAAGAACCTACCTCTGATATCCTTCCTATATCTCCCACCATGAACCCTATAGTTATGCCCCCTCGTAATAGCTCCATCCACCCAAGGAAATAGTCTTTGAACGTTCACTCGATCTATCCCCTTCATCATTTTATAAACCTCTATTAAGTCTCCCCTCAATCTCCTCCGCTCCAGAGAGAACAGCCCCAGCTCCCTCAACCTTTCCTCATAAGACCGACACTCCAAACCAGGCAGCATCCTGGTAAATCTCCTCTGCACTCTTTCCAGCGCTTCCACATCCTTCTTATAGTGAGGTGACCAGAACTGCACGCAATATTCCAAATGTGGTCTCACCAAGGTCCTGTACAGTTGCAGCATAACCCCACGGCTCTTAAACTCCAACCCCCTGTTAATAAAAGCTAACACACTATATGCCTTCTTCACAGCTCTATCCACTTGAGTGGCAACCTTTAGAGATCTGTGGATATGGACCCCAAGATCTCTCTGTTCCTCCACAGTCTTCAGAACCCTACCTTTGACCCTGTAATCCACATTTAAATTAGTCCTACCAAAATGAATCACCTCACATTTATCAGGGTTAAACTCCATTTGCCATTTTTCAGCCCAGCTTTGCATCCTATCTATGTCTCTTTGCAGCCTACAACAGCCCTCCACCTCATCCACTACTCCACCAATCTTGGTGTCATCAGCAAATTTACTGATCCACCCTTCTGCCCCCTCCTCTAAGTCATTAATAAAAATCACAAAGAGCAGAGGACCAAGCACCGATCCCTGCGGCACTCCGCTAGCAACCTGCCTCCAGTCCGAAAATTTTCCATCCACCACCACCCTCTGTCTTCGATCAGACAGCCAGTTACCTATCCAATCGGCCAACTTTCCCTCTATCCCACACCTCCTTACTTTCATCATAAGCCGACCATGGGGGACCTTATCAAACGCCTTACTAAAATCCATGTATATGACATCAACCGCCCTACCTTCATCAACACACCTAGTTACCTCCTCAAAAAATTCTATCAAATTTGTGAGGCACGATTTGCCCTTCACAAATCCGTGCTGACTATCCCGGATTAATCCGCATCTTTCTAAATGGTCGTAAATCCCATCCCTAAGGACCTTTTCCATCAATTTACCAACCACCGAAGTCAGACTAACCGGTCTGTAATTACCAGGGTCATTTCTATTCCCTTTCTTAAACAGAGGAACAACATTTGCCACTCTCCAGTCCTCTGGCACCATCCCCGTGGACAGCGAGGACCCAAAGATCAAAGCCAAAGGCTCTGCAATCTCATCCCTCGCCTCCCAAAGAATCCTAGGATACATTTCATCAGGCCCAGGGGACTTATCGACCTTCAGTTTATTCAAAACTGCCAATACATCCTCCCTCCGAACATCTATTTCCTCCAGCCTATTAGCCTGTAACACCTTCTCTTCCTGAAAAACATGGCCCCTCTCCTTGGTGAACACTGAAGAAAAGTATTCATTCATCACCTCGCCTATCTCTACTGATTCCATACACAAGTTCCCACCACTGTCCTTGACCGGCCCTAACCTCACCCTGGTCATTCTTTTATTCCACACATAAGAGTAAAAAGCCTTGGGGTTTTCCTTGATCCGACCCGCCAAGGACTTCTCATGTCCCCTCCTAGCTCTCCTCAGCCCCTTTTTCAGCTCGTTCCTTGCTAACTTGTAACCCTCAGTCGAGCCATCTGAACCTTGTTTCCTCATCCCTACATAAGCTTCCCTCTTCCTTTTCACAAGACATTCCACCTCTTTTGTGAACCACGGTTCCCTCACTCGGCCATTTCCTCCCTGCCTGACAGGGACATACCTATCAAGGACACCCAGTATTTGTTCCTTGAAAAAGTTCCACTTTTCATCAGTGCCTTTCCCTGACAGTTTCTGTTCCCATCTTATGCCCCCTAATTCTTGCCTGATTCAAACCTGATATATTATGAAACCAGACTGGACCCCTATTTCTCTTTTCGCATAAATGTAAGGAAAGGATGCTTCCTTCTTTCCAAGAGTAATTCCACTGACAAAGTAAGGATTTTTAATAGTGAAACAAACTTTATTTAATAACACAACTTAAATATAACTCTAACAAATGAAGTAACTAACTTAACACTGTTTCAGTTCCAAATAAGCAACATTCCTCTTACAGACTTAAAGGCCACTTTAAATATTGTCAGCAATCACGAATATATTTGCTATAACAAGCGCGAACAGCTTTGGAGTTTTCAGAGAGATATAGAACATTTGGAAGCCTGCAACATTCTCCTAATTTCAGCCAGAACAGCCACACTCCAACGTTTTTCCGCAAAAGCCTTGTTTCTCTACAAATCCAGGACTGCACATAAAACCACATCATTACATAACCTTGTCAATCACTCTAATATGAAATCCGTGGGGAACTTAAATAAACAGAAATCCATTTACTCTACTTAAAATAAACACTTGCAAGGTTGGAAGGAGTAATTATCCTGCTTTCCTAAAATCAGAGCTGCATTCATCTCCAGACATACCGACTGCCTTTAGCACAAAGATGAATGTTTAAACATGGCAGTTGTTTAGGGAGGTATTAAAGACATCTCAACTAAGGTACATTCCTGAGAGGGAGAGGAATTGCAAAAAGGCGAAAAATCATCTGTGACTTAATAAGGAAATTATGAATAACATAAGGGCAAAAATGAGGGCATATAATACTGCACAAGTTAGTGGCACCATGGAGGATTGAGAGAATTTCAAACGCCAACAAAAGGTGACTAAATGCAATATCAAAAATGGTAAAATGGTTGATGAAAGGAAGCTAGCTGAAAATATAAACACTGATACCAAAAGAAGAGAATAGTGAAAGTAGATGTTGACCATTTAGAGGATGGAAATGGTGGGATAATAATGGGAAACTCGGAGATGGCAGAGGCACTAAACCAATACTTTGTCTCCGTCTTCGCAATAGAAGGTCCCAAAAATTGCAGTTATTAGTGGAACTTGGTGAAATTATATTAATCAGAGTGAAGGTACTCAGTAAACTGAAGGGTTTAAAAGTAGATAAGTCCCCGGGACCTGATGGCCCACACCTAGGATGTTAAAGAAGGTGACAGCAGAGATAGTGGATGCATTAATTATGATATTCCAAAAGAACCTGGATGCCGGGAAGGTACCAGTGGACTGGAAACATGCTAATGTGATGCCCTTATGCAAGTAAGGAGAGGGGCAAAAAGTGGGAAACTATAGATCCTTCAGCTTGACCTCTGTAGTGGGAAAATTGCTGGAGTTGATCATTAAGGAGGTGACTGAGCATCTGGAAAAGCAAAGCTCAATTCATGGTCAGCACAGTTTTGTGAAGGACGAGTGTTGTCTAACAAACCTGCTAGATTTATTTGAGGATGTAACCACCAAGATAGATCCTGTGGATGTGATCTATCTGGACTTCCAGAAGTCATTTGATAAGATGCCACACAAGAGACTGATCCAGAAGGTTAGAGCCCAAGAGGTTGGGGATAGAGTAGTGGCTTGGATAGAGGATTTGCCGACTGATGGAAAGCAGAGGGTTGGGATAAATGGGTTCTTCTCTAGTTGGCGATCTGTAACTAGTGGGGTCCCGCAGGGATCAGTTCTCAGACCACAACTATTTACAATCTATATCAATGATCTACAAGCAGGGACAGAGGGTAACATAGCGAAATTTGCTGATGACATGAAAATAGGTGGGAAAGCAGGCTGTGATGAGGAAATAAAAAGTTTACAAAAAGATATTGACAGGCTAGGGGAATGGACTAGAATCTAGCAGATAGAGTTTAATGCGGATAAATGCGAGATTACCCATTTTGGCTGGAAAAAAAAGGGAAAATTACTATTTAAATGGGAAACAGGTTCAAAAGGTGAATGTGCAGAGGGATCTGGGAGTCCTTGTGCATGAGTCTAAGAAAGTGGGTACGCAGGTGCAGAATGTTATAAGAAAGGCAAATGGAATCCTGGCATTTATTGCAAAGGGTTTAGAGTATAAAAGTAGAGAATTGTTGTTACAATTGTATAAGGCATTGATGAAACCACACTTGGAGTACTGTGTTCAGTTTTGGTCACCTTCTTTGAGGAAGGATGTGGTGACACTGGAGGCGGTTCAGAAGAGGTTCATTAGATTGATTCCAGGTTTGAAGGGGCTGTCGTATGAGGAGAGGTTGAGTAGCTTGGGCTTGCACTTGCTGAAGTACAGAAGAATGAGGGGGGATTTGATTGAGGTATATAAAATATTCAACGGGATTGATGAATTGAATGTAAACCGAATGTTTCCCTTCTAGAACAGTCTAGGACAAAAGGTCATAGTTGTAATGTAAGAGGAGGGAGATTCAAGACAGAGATAAGGAGTAGCTACTTCTCACAGAAGATTGTAAATTCATGGAAATCACTGCCCCAGAGCGCAGTGGATGCAGAATCAATCAATGGATTCAAGAAAGAGAGAGATAAATATTTGATCAAAAGCGGGATAAAGGGCTACGGGGAAAAGGCAGGGAAGTGGAGTTAGGATGAGGTGGAGATCAGCCACGATCATATAGAACGGAAGAGCGAGTTTGAAAGGCTTAATTGCCTACTCTTGCTCCTAATTTCTATGTTCCTATGTTCTCGACAGCAGTTGGGGGTGGGAGGACATCTTCTTTCAGGTGGATTTTCCAGCTTCAGTGTCATTAAAGAGGTCCATTTTTCAGCCCTAGTGTTCCTGAAGATCCATCTTCTTTTTCAGGAAATCCATATTCTTTTTCAATGATGGATCAATGATGTTGGGTACTTTTTAATTATGGCACCCAGATGTGTTGGCCTGGACACATGCCATCATGCTCACCCAGGCATGGAATATGGTGCTAAAATCCTGGGTGCATAATTAATGAGGTTAAGGGCCAGAAGATACGGTCTGATTTTCCACCAGCCTCCACAGATACTATCTCCCTGCCATTTTCCTAGTGATTGTAATTTTTGAGTTTCTCCCTCCCTTCCAGGGGCGGCACGGTAGCACAGTGGTTAGCACTGCTGCTTCACAGCTCCAGGGACCTGGGTTCGATTCCCGGCTTGGGTCACTGTCTGTGTGGAGTTTGCACATTCTCCTCGTGTCTGCGTGGGTTTCCTCCGGGTGCTCCGGTTTCCTCCCACACTCCAAAGATGTGCAGGTTAGGTTGATTGGCCATGCTAAAATTGCCCCTTAGTGTCCTGAGATGCGTAGGTTAGAGGGATTAGCAGGTAAATATGTAGGGATAAGGAGGTAGGGCCTGGGTGGGATTGTGGTCGGTGCAGACTCGATGGGCCAAATGGCCTCTTTCTGCACTGTAGGGTTTCTATGATTCTATGATTTCCTGATTTACAGCTATTTCTTGTATCCTCTATAGAGGAGACATTTTAGATGTGTTGCACCAAAACTGTGCACAATTGTAGCAAGACGTCTTTAGTTTTGTACTCCAATCCCTTTGCAATAGAGGCCAACATGTCATTTGCCTTCCCAAAACCTTGCCGCACTTGCATGCTAACTTTCTGCATTCCTTGTACGAGCATACCCAAGTCTATTTGAATGTCAACACTTACAAGTTTCACACTGTTTAAAAATATTCTGTTTCTCTATTCTTACGACCAAAGTGAATACTTCACACCTTCCTACATTACACTCCATCTGTGATCTTGTTGCCCACTCACTTAACCTGTCTATATCTCTGCAGCCTCACTATGTCTTCCCCATAGCATAACTTCCCACCCAGTTTGATATAATTAGCAAACTTTGATACATTACTCTCTGTTTCTTTATCAAAGTTATTAATATGTATTGTGAATATCTGTGGCTCCAGCACTGATCTTTGCGTCACTCCACTATTCACTACCTGCCAACTGGAAAAAGCCACATTTATGTTCACTTTCTATTTTCTATCTGTTAATCAATGCACAATCCATGCTAAAATGTTACCCCAATCTCCATGAGGCTCTATGTTGCCTGTTAAACTTTTGTGTGGCACCTTGTTGAAAGCTTTTTAGAGATCCAGGTACATGACATTTATTGGTTCCCCTTTATCTATCCAGCAGTTACATCCTCAAAAAGCTCCAATTAATTTGTAAAACAAGATAGCCTGTATTCCCAAACCACAACAATCTAAAGGAAAATGAACTTGGGTTGGGAATACAAAGGAAAATTTGTTTCCTCCAAAAAAAGTCTGAGTATGTCCATTCATATACCAAAACACACCTCTAGACCCAGACTAAAATTATTGTTCATTTTAGCCCGATCATGATATCTGCGCCTGTAGCTCACCAATCTTATTAACACCCCTGCACATTCAGATTAATGCACAATATCAAGGAACCTTGCTCGCCTGCTAAGCCCAAGAGTGCCTGCTATGTGCTTCCAGCTGGTGAAGCCCCCTTTCAAAAGTGTTTAATCAGATCACTGCCATCTGTATTTTCTTTTGGACAATATGCACTTTTCACAATATCAAGTCAAGTTTCTGTTTGCACCATCATTATTTTTGTTCAAAGCATGACATTTTGTGAACATCTAACATCTGATGAATGAAAGGTGCAGTTTCTCCTGACTGTTCAGAAAATAAAATATATCTACAACAGTTACATTTGCACCACACAAGTGCCAGGCAATGCCCATCTTCAACAAGAATGAATCTAATCAACTGCCCTAGAAATTCAATGATATTACCATCATTGAATCCCCTACTATCAACATGATTGGCCTAAAACCGAACTGGAGTAACCATATAAACACTGTGGTCAGAGTCTGGGAATTCTGAGGCAAGTAACTGATGATATACATATAGCCTGTCCACCAGCTATGAAGCACAAGTCAGAAGTGTGATGGAATACTGTCTATTTGCCTTGAATAGTGTGGCTCCAATCGCACACAAGTGCAGCACTATCCAGGACAAAGCAGCCACTTGATTGGCGTGCCCATCCACAAAGCATCCATTCCCTCCATCACTGATGCACAGTGGCAGCAGCATCTAAAAATGCTTGGCAGCAATTCATCAAGGCTCTTTCAACAGCACCTTCGAAACCCAGACCTCTACCATTTGGAAGGACAAGGATAACTGATGCATTAAAACATTATCACCTGCAAGCTCCCCTCCAAACCACATACCATCCCGTCTTGGAACTTTATATTGCCTTTCCTTCATTGCAGTGGGATCAAAATCCTGGAACTCCCTTCACAGCAGCACCACAGATATACCTGCACCAGATGGACTGCAGCAATTCAAGAACACAGTTCACCATCACTTTCTCAAGACAATTAGGGATGGGCAACTAATGCTGGCCTTCCCAGCGATGCCCACAACCCATGAAAGAATTTGAAAGAGTAATGAGTAAAGGAAATAAAATTTAGATGCATCGTTCTTAGAATATGATCAGAACAGTTTGGTGAGAGAAAGTATGCCCAATTAGACATTGTAATTTTTTTCTAAAATTGCTGAGAGCTGAAAACAAAAGTGACCACATTTGGTACTGATACTTGTATTGAATAGTGTTTTTATTTAAAAGTGTCCTTCATTAAATACAAAGCAGAATTAAATGCCACTGAAGGAATAACTGCAAATGGTCTAACTCTCCACTTTCGATCTTCTTGTTTATTGGGAGTGTTAGGGAAATACTGCATCACACAGTTGATGGAAATTAACAGGGCAATAAGTAATTTAGGGCAGAACTACATGACAGTCCTTTTCCAACTAAGGGTACAATTTCTATGCAGTCCAATAAATGTTAGTGTTCGATGACAGTGATATTCCTAGTCGATTGTGCCAAATTTCCTCATTTTAGAAAAAAGTTTCAGATTTTATACATTGCTTATAAATGCTGGAATCTTCAACACCTCCACACCCCACCTGCGGGCTTTCATGCCCCCTTCCCTGGAACTAGTACAGGTAAATATAGTTCAGTAAGGTTCCAAAGACATGTCCCGATAGTAAGTGTTGAATTCTTGCATAAAAATGATTTGTTCTGGTTAATTTTAAACATTTTAATTTCACAATTCATCTATTTTTAAAATCTATTAGAGAAATATTAGTCGCATCTAAATTGATCCAGATTCAACTGACCAATCAAAATCTTTCGGAAGTTACTCTGCCTTGACAAATCATCTTCCCCCATATTTCGGAGGAAGTTTGCCGCCTCTAAACTGATTTATTGAGATTCTAGGATTTCCTGCTTGCAACTTTCAGCATAGAGTCTGTTCCTGTAAAGCAGCAGTATTAGTTATAAGCTGCAATGAGCACCAGAAGTACACAGATCCCCAGAAAGCAGAATGTTAATTGTTTTCCACCACCCAACAGTGGCCATTGGTTTGCTGCCTCAGTTAAAAACAGCATCTATGCAACTTCTTGTTGGTCCTAGTCCTGCCCCACCTGCTGATCTCACCTGGGAAATAGGTGGGGGAAATGGAGGATGGATCATCTAATAACGCATTTGTGTGCATGCCAGGCAATGACATATTGGCATGGATTTAGAAGTGGTTGAGAATCTCATCAGCTAGGCAAATACGACTGTTGCCATGGGAGAAAGCATAAAAAGGCTCCAAGTGAAAGAGAAAATAAATGTAAATGCAGAAAAAACCCCATCACTTTTGGAATTAGCATCTAACAATTTTTAAGTTCAGCAAAAGCCCTTTCAAGTCCATCCACTTTTTGCACATTAAAATCTTCAAACCTTCTGATAGCTTGATAAATTTACCTGTCCTGCACTCAGAATATTGTCAATCAGAGCTTCATCAGATACAGCACATACCACTTGTCTATAAAAAGGAGTGATATAAAAATTAACTGTTCAAATTACGTGATCAGATTGAAGAAAGTTGACATCTATGATACTCACAAAAATAAAACGTCCACAAAACGGAATGACTCATTCATTCCAAATACATTTACTGTACAGAATAAGAGACATTTTATAGTGCCACATAATCAGTAACACTCAAGAGTTGAGACAATATTGAGACACCACTATGTTTTATGCTCAAGGTTCCACATTTACATTGACCACACTCAGCTCTATCTCACTATCATCTATCTCGATCTCTCCACAGTCTCTGAATTGTCACATTGCTTGTCCATTACCCAGGGCCAGGACAGAAATCATGGATTCTGCTGCTTCTCCTCTATCCAGACACCCTCTTGAATCCTCCCTCTCAATTATGGATGATATTTCTTCCCCTTTAAAGACTCACCAGTCGATTCACCGAACAATCATAGAAAGGACTCACTAAAATGATGATCCCATTATTACCACCTGGTTACAAATATAATCCGATATATATGCAGCATGGGTCATGAATATTAAGAATAGCAACCAAATAATGGGATGTTAGGTGATGCCATCATGGCTATTATACAAACCAGAGAGTAGAAATTTTACTTTAGTAGCATTGTGCAATATGGTTGATTTGACAGGAAAATATTCCATTAGTTATTTGTAATACTGTGCAGACAATAATACTGATGTCGGTGATTGCCTCGACTCTCGTTAACATGTTTTGCACATTGCACCATAGATGCACAGTGACAATAAATTCGTATTTGGGGGAAAGATTCAATACAAATAACTGATTTTCTATAGAAGGAAGAGATTCCTTTCTCCTGCCTGCATACACAATATCATTCAATATAGTTATTTCATACAAGGGGTGCAATTGGATTATCTTTTATCAGTAATCTCACTGGGTAGAAAGATCTCTTGAGCAACCAAGTGGAATGATTGAACAATATAGGTCTGTACTGTCAGTGAGAAGCATGGCATCTTAAAAGCTGTGGTACACAGAGGACAAAGACTGAATGGTTCACAGTTGTACCTATGTTTCCTTGATCAGCAAGTCTGAAGTGCTTCTAACTACAATATGTTTTCAATATCTATTTCTCACAATACTGCAACACCTCATAAAACTTATAAAAGGCACCAAAACAGTAGGATAATAGGTAAATAGACAAAAGGACAAGATTGAAGTCAATAGAAAAGATCTTGAGAATCATGTGCAATGTAAAACAGGTTACTGTTTCACAATGAACCCATTACCCACTTCTGTCCTCACAATCTCACCCCATAAATGCTGCTCACAGTAAACTTTCATTAGCCAAAAATAAACATAACTCCAGCTGTGAGTCTACCCTCAACTCACAAGATAGTTATGGATGACAAAGACCATCCCAGTTCATCTCATCCATCTCAGAATGACATAGGAACATACGTACTATGAGCAGCAATGGGCTATTTGGCCCCTTGAGCCTGCTCCGCTATTTGATAAGATTGTTTAAATTATACCAGTGACTACAACTCAAAAATATTTAATTGGTTGTAAAGTGATTTAGAACATGGCAAAAGATGCTTTATTAATATAGGTTTTGTCTTTATTAGGTCTGTATGCAGTAGGCTGAGTGACTGTAACAATGGTGAAATTGCAGGCTCAATACTGATTCTCTAAGGATAATTAATCATAGGACAATCAACCAACGCAAATGAAAATTACTACAAAGAAATAATTACATTTACAAAACAATTCAACTCTGTAACTAATACAACCTTATCATTCTGGCTTCTCTGGTATCAACCCACAATATACCATAAATGACATCTGCCCCTATTACATTGATGACACTATCCACAGCATTTGTCACCAGCATCTCTGGAAAAATATAGATTGAATTATTAATCTGAATTTTTCAAAAAAGAATGATACATGGTACAAAAATTCTGTACAGCCTTAACTCAAGGGGTAGATTGTTTCCCTTTCCTCCAGAATCAATCATACAAATTGTGTGAATTTACAGTCCAGCCTCATAGATTCTATTT
This sequence comes from Mustelus asterias, assembly GCF_964213995.1. NCBI lineage: Eukaryota > Metazoa > Chordata > Chondrichthyes > Carcharhiniformes > Triakidae > Mustelus > Mustelus asterias. The sequence goes on from NC_135803.1 coordinate 44,114,292, forward strand.
GATGTCTTACATTTATACACAATAAACGTGCATGTTGTATCTTTTAAAAATATTTGTTGTTTGAGGTGTGAGAGAAACAGACAAATTAAGTGGAAAAATACAATTAATAAATCAAAAAACTCCAACAGCAAAAGAAAGCACATCACAGCAATATACTGAGAGAACTCAATTCTAGAAGCACTTCTATAAAGGCCCTGTTTTTCTGGGATTCCAATCGATTTTTAAAAAAAATCATAGTTACATGGATGATTGGGAAACTTTAGTCCAACTGTGCAACGACCTACTGCTAGGTTTTAAACAGGATGGTGCAGGGTGAATGGACCTAGCATGGGACAGAGATTTATAAAACCTTTCTTTGAGCAATCCCTTAGTGGCAAATAATGATTTAATTCCCAGACTTTGCAAGAGTAAAACAACAGGCAACAGTGAGCCAATGCCTGGTTTTTAGTTCCTTACAATTATTTTGATGAGACCCAAGATTCTCAAACCTTTGGTACATCAGCAGAGTATGTCATCAGAATTGTGCCTACTTTAGGCATAATGAAAATTTAGACGACTATTTATAGGCCAGTTTAAATTCAAAAGGGAATGGTGAGATGTGTCGTATTTAATTTTGTGGTAGCAATTCTTAAATGTGAACCTCCCCCACCACGACCACAGAATCCAATTGGCTCTAAATAATTCCAGGGATTTCACTACCATTTTTCAAAAAGATTTTCAACCAAGTGCAATTACGTGACAGTTGCTGTGAATAGAAACCATTGCTGCTCACATTCAGGCAGCTTTGTGGTTTTCTGGTGGACATTGAAGATAATCAGAACTACAAATCAGCCCCAAGGTCGAAAGCAGCAATATAACATCTGTCAATGAAACTGGCCCAAAAGACCAGCTCAGACAAATCAGAGGCTCTGGCTGCTTAGTCTGGGTGACAAGAACTCAATTTACAACACCAAGCTTGCTTCATCCCTAGCTTCTGGACCTCAGTATTTTGCACCATGTATATCTCCCTCTCCAGGCCCTGCTAACATCAAATTTTGGATTAACAGAAATATCCTTCAACTAAGTACTGAAGCCATTATCTTTGGTCTACCACAAAATCCTTTCCCTGATCACCATTTCCATTCTTGGTAACTCTCTGAAGGTGAACTTGACCATTCATAACCTTGGTGTCCTTCTTATTCCTTATATAAAATTGTATTCATCCAGAACTCTGTTGCACAAAGTCTTGTTCATCCTTCACTGTGTGTTTGAGAACCTATTTTACTGGTCCCTGGTCTGATAATGCCTCACTTTAAAAGCCTCACCCTTGTTCTTGAATCCTTCCAGTTCCTCACCAACCAACCCCCCCCCCCCCCTCCCCCACCTTGGTAATCTACTCTTGTTCGATAATTTTGAGATCTTTGTGCTCCACTAATTCTGGCATTCCATCCATCTCTGATTATAAATTGATCCACCATTGGTGGCCTTGCTTGCAACTCCTTGGCCCCAAGCTATGAAATTCCCTTCCAAAATTTCTCTGCCTCTTTATCTCTCCTCCTTCAAGGTGCCCTTTAAAACTTATATCTTTGGCCAAACTTTTAGTCCTCTACCCTGATACCTCTTTCTGTGGCTTTGTGTGTCACAAATTATTTTTTATTGACAACACTCTTGTTTCAGTGTGGGGGTTGCTACATTAAAAGGTATGTTATAAATGCTTGAATATTTAAAGTCATAAAATCATACTCTTCAAAATGCGTCTGTCTTGTAAACTGCAACAGTTTGCGTACTATCCTATACTTAATAGCCACACCCTGGGTTACATTTATTTTTGTGATTGATGCTATTGCACGAAAATGGAAAGAGAAATTACTCTATGAGCGTTTGAAAGCATCAGTTTGAAGAGTGCTCTGGTATCATAGGAACATCAGGCAACCATGTGCATTTCAAAACTTGAAGCCAGAGGCAAATGCTGACATAATAAGGACACTTGACAAACATTTTAAAGGCCTATTTTTACACTGTTGAACAACATTGCATGTCAATTAGGTGAAAGAGGAAAGAAAGCATATGGGTGAATGGTTTCTGTGCCTCAGATTATTTTATGATTACATGAAGAAATATAAAATATATACACCAACATTTTGATTTACTTAAAATTATTTACCCACCCACAAGGGAAGGCTACTCAATTCTCCCTTCCTATTTAGTCATTGTGGTTTTTTTAATGGATAAGCTTGCAGACCACAACAGTATAAACAAATAAGAGCTTCATTAGAAAGGTGTTTACTCTACAGGCTATTAGGATAGACTGCCCATTTGCCCACGCAAATGGCCAATGACCTCATCAATACATCATATGATCCTGTTCCAGCTAGGATAAAGATATGAACAACAAGATACTACCCTCTCCCTTTACATCCCTTTTCATCCTGCAATGAAATACAAGATAGTGTTATCAAAATTTACAATATCAGCAATTAATAAACATAACAGTCAATAGGTTAGATGTTTCAGAGGACATCAATTCTTGTGTGGTTGCCAGTGAACCTCAGGCGTCTACTTTTACATGTTGATTGCAACCTCTGATATCTTTGATTTAGTTTGGACGTTATCCGGAGTTGTCTCAACCGGAATCAATATGTGATTCCCTTCTCGCCATTCCCATGAGTGTAATGGCACTAGTGCCATCAGATTTTAAACTTATGCAAAAGTTGAACATATAGCCATCTTCTCCTCAATCTCACTGCCAATCCCTGGCCACCACAAATAGCTTCTGGCTATCTCTTTCATCCTTACTGTGATGCTACCGTACCTTTAAGAAAGGTATTTTTAATCATGTTCTCTGCATATATAAGCAGGCACTGAGCTGTCTGCTTAGAAGTCATTTTATTGTTGCTTAAATGGTTTAAATGGGGTTTTGTTTATTTTTACTCTGGGCCTAATGCAGTGTCTGGGATTTTTATGACCCTGAATTGTTGAAGAAAACATGATGGATAAGTCAGGTCCCTTTGGACAGTTTTTAAGTTTTACTTTCAGTTTGGCTGCTGGCTGCTCTTTTAGTTAGGTGTTTTATTTCAGGCTGGATGCAGTGTTCGGTCTCTCTTTCTCCGTGGTGTTTTGAGAAGCAGTTCTGGCTTCAAGTTTGTCTCTGTGTGTCAAAAAAGCTACAGAATCCAACAGCATCATGTGCAACCTTGTTTACTGTGTTAAACCTATGCAGGGGTATGTTTATAAGGAGGTTTGCTTAGTTGGAGCATTTCATTTAGTTGTTAAGGTTTATACAATATCATGTTTTTTTTTGTAATTGGTAAAAGATAATTTTCTTCCTATATGTTAATTGAATTCTTAAATAAACTTTGTTTGATAAAAGCTCCTTAGTGGGTCATTTAAATCATAGCTGAAGTGAAGCATCCCATGCTTACCCTAGCCAAATTCAAAGTGCAAGACTTCTGTTCCAGGTGGACTTTATAAAATACCTTGGAGTTTTGGACCTTGAATTAAACACTTACTATACTACAATGACCTTCATGAAGTTGGTTCAGGACATGTTTCCTTAACAATCGTGGAATCCTGACCCTCATTTCTCAGAGGAGAAAATAGCCTATACGGATATTTCAAGTCTTTGAGTAACATGTGGGCTTCAACTACAATTTTGTTCCCTTGATTTTGCCATGAAGTACCATGTTCATAACTTCTGACAGTAGTGGATCATTTCTGGTATACTTCTCACATCAACAGATTTGAGGACTTCCATCTTGACCTGACACTCTAATTCTGCCTCAACTTTAGGCATATGGCACTGACCTAGCCTGTTAGGCTTGACTTTTGTCCTTAATCCTTAACTTGATTGTGATCACTTTCATGCTTCCCAGCTCTCCATTAAAGACAATGGCATGTTTATTTAAAATCTTTGGTAGACATCCTCAGAACTCCGATATGAGATTCATCTGGGACCTGTTTAGCTTGATTTTCTCCTGCCAGGTTCTCCCCCTTAAGGTTGGAGGGGCAAGTCTGTGATGTCAGTTTAACTGCACATTTGCATTGATACGGTCCTTCAACAGAACCACTTCCCCAGTATAGGTTTTATCTTTTGAGAGTTTAAGGTGATATGTCATGGTTTCTTTTGGTGAACAGTTTCTGGGTACCACAAAACTGCTTCTCCAGTGTCCACCTCCATTTTCACTGGTTGTCCATCCAGTAAAGGAATGACTCAGTAATGATTTGTTGCACCTGCAATGGCCATTACATTCAATGACAGTTCATCATCTGAGTATGACTCTGGTCCTTTTTTGCAACTTTTTTGTATCCCATGGGTCCTCTTCCCTCTATTCAGTTTTCCATTTGACACACTTGGTTTATGCTTTTGATAACCCTTGTTTAGAACTTGCTGTTTTGTTCCCCAACATGCATGTTCGACATGCCTCGTTTTACCACAACTCCTACATTTTGCATCTTTAATCTTTAACAGTCAATTGCTGTATGCCCAGTTCTTGCACAGATGACAATATCAAACCTCTGTGTGTTCAGCTTTCAGCTGATACCTTATGAATTTTAATGTTCAAGCTTAACTTTTGGGCTTCCTTAAATGCTGATTCCATTGAGATCACAACTTCTGAAGCCTTTAAATTTAAGTTGCTTTCTGTTAACAGCCTTTTCTGGATAGCTTCACTTCTTAACCCACACACTAGTCTGTCTCTGATAGTGTTGTTCAAGACATCCCCAAATTCACAGTATTCAGCTAATTTCTTTTAGTTACGAACTGTGTGATTGATTCATCTTCTGGTTACCTTTATGAAACTGGAATCTCTCAGTGATGACCAAAGGTTTAGGTAAGAAGTGGCCCTGCTATATTCCCACTTTCTCATCGTACGTTTTTGAGCCTGGTTTTTCTGGCTACACCAGACTTCGCAGGAGGTTGAATGTTCCCCTCCCCCCACCCCCCATCCCCAACCTCCCACCACCTCCCCCCCATTGTACTCAGGAAAGTTGGGACTACAATATCTGCTGCAATTTTATTTACTTGGACAAAAGAATCGAATCTTTCAATATGAGATCCACCACTTGGTGTTCTCATCATATGGTCCTACTTTTTTACTGTGGAAAGGGCTTGCTTGAGCACAATATGCCATAAATATTTTTAGCACTAATCTTGTTTCTTTTTTCAACAAGGTACCCCAGAGCTCAGCTGGTTTCCTTCCAAGTTTTGCAAAAACCCCGCAGCTCTAAACTTATTGTTGCAGGGTACTTGCAACTCACAGTGCTCCCTGTACTATTTCTGGGAAGAACATGCAGTGAGCTTCTTTTTGATGTTGTTTCTCCAAAATCCTTGTTTAAATTTAAGTTTCTTCAATAGTTGCTACTATTATTGGGCATGCCTCCATCGCCAGCTTTGGTGCAGTGATTTTTTTTTAAACTTAAGCCATTCAGTATATCTGCAGCATAGATTGTCGATTTTTCAATATTTTGTTTTATTTCTCCGGAAGGCTGCCAGTGTCGTTCGGACCTCCTTGCCAACAGTTTTGTTTGTGGTATTTTTAAAGGATAAGTTTGCGGACCATGAACGTACAAACAAACAACAGCTTTATTAGAAAGGTGTTTACAGGCTCTTTGGAAAAACTGGATAGACTGCCCACTTGTCTGCATAAATGGCTGATGATGTCATCAATACATCACATGATTAGACTCTTAGGGCCCAATTTTATCATTGTGTCGCGCCCGTTTTAGAACGCAAAAACTTGGTAAAGTCGGGCATGAAGCTATTAGCGTGATCCATGCCCGTGTCCGCGCAGATGCCGACTTTACCAATGCCCAAAAATGGCCACGATACGAACCACACCCAAATCGGGCGCAACGGCAATTTAAATGCATAATGGGCTGCCCGCCCAATTTCACCAGCATTTCCCCCTTTACCATCTTGTTCGCCCGTCCAAATTCAGCGCGAAACAGGCATGCTCGGCAAAGGTCTGTTTTGGGCGCTCCGGCTTCTAAAGAGGTAAGTTCAGAGTTTGCAACAGCTGTCTGATTCAGGTCGGGGTTTGGGGGGGGGGGGCGGCTAGGTGGATCTCTGGCAGGGGGTAGAGGGGGGGTGCAGATCATTCCCTGTTGGGGGGGGAGGAGGAGGCAGGTCAGATGTATCTCGGGGGGCGGGGTGGGAGGAGGCCCGATCATTCTCTGGTTGCCAGGAGGGGGGAGGGGGAGGAAGAGGTGGTAGGCCGGATCATTCTCTGGTTGGGGGGGGTGGTGAGGGAGGCCCAATCATTCTCTGCTGAGCAGGGGGGTGGGGGGGCGATGTCTGTGGGGGCCATCGCTCCTGCTTTTCACTCCCGAGCCACTTTATGCACTTTTTGCAGCCCAGGAACAATGTGACAGGGACGCGTTCAAATTTTGTTTCACTGCACATGTGCAGTTCAATGCTCCGATCGGAGCTGCAGTGTTTCAGGTGTGATAAGCCCTGTCCACAGCACGATTCAGGTTCGCAATTTTTTTTCAGGCTAAGTGCGTATGGGGGCGCCTGAGAGCAGTTTTCCAAGTTGGATCTGAATTGCGCCCAGATTCAGTACTTAGAATGGTAAAATCGGGCCCTTAAAGTGATGTTGTTCCACTAGGAACAAATATGAGCACACAAAAGAGGCCAAGGCCAATCGAGTATGCACCTGCCATCAACCACCTGTCTATTCTATTTTTCAGCACTTGATCCATCGTCTCACATATTAAGGCGTTTCAAGTCATCTACATAGTTCTTACATGGTGTGAGGGTTTATGCCTCTAGAACTCTTTCAGGAAGTGAGTCCCAGGTTACCAATAACCTCTGAATGAAAAGGTTTTTCCTCAAATCCCTTCTAAATCTCCTGGTCCTTGTATTAAATCTATGCCCCCTGGTTATTGAGGGGACAAGTTCCTTCATATCTATCCTATTTATGTCCTTCATAATTTTTTACACCTTGATCCTCCTCAGCCTTCTCTGCTCTAAGAAAAGCAACCCCAATTCCTGGTGAATCTCCTTTACACCCTTCTCTAGTGCAATCACATTCTTCCGACAGTGTGGCGGTCTTGATGTTCATGCTGATAGGGGCATCTTAACAAAGATCCACAGAAAACAATGGGGCTGAGACATTACCGTACTCCAAGAATTATCCCAGGGCTGTTATATTCCAATTCTGTATTTCCAATCTCTGGTCTGATTTCTCAAGTTCCCACATCTCTGAAGTGTGTTAACAGCAAGGGAGGCGAACGAGGGTGAAGAGGGTTGGAATTTCAGCACAAACCCTGTGTATCAGCAATGGTTGGAGAGAGGGGTCTTGGAAATGAGAGTGCAGCCTTAAAAAGCCATAACTGGTTGAAGATTACTGCAGCATATTTGAGAAATAGCAGGAGAATTGGAAAATGGTTGGCTTACTGAATTCATTGTCAGGTAGTTGCACTGGATGGCTAATGTGTCCTTTTAGTCAACTATTCAATAATGCCTCTTGCTGGAGGATGTGGTATAGATGGCCATAAACACCACAAAGGCACTGCAAGGAAGGAAGATCAACATACAATTTCAATGAGACCAACTTTCAAACCTTTCTCATGGACAATGACATAGGAAAGAAAGCCTGTTGGGTTTCCATGGGAAAAAAAAATCTCTTGACTTTAAATGCAGGGAGGAGGCACTGTTACTGACTACCAATGCTTAGAATTGCAGACTAGCGCCAGCAAATTAACAGATCAACCAATCTCACACAATCTCTTGTGTATCCTGATGTACACTCTAAAAATAAATACTGTACAGCTAACCCTTCACAGTACACTTCAGTTCAAGAGAGTCCTAATTCGGGATCCTCTATATTATTGTCGTCATTTTGCTTCCATTTACTTTAATGTAAAACCCTAAAATCCTTTCCTTCACTTTAACAGATGCTAAATGCCACTGGAAACCTTCTGCAACCAACGTTTCTTAAAAAATGATTTACTGAATTTTTGAAGAAAAACAAAATGAATTGACTCCTAAGCAGGTTTTATAATGTGGCAGATAAATATTACATATACAAGACCTTTATCTTTCAATATCATTAACGTATGCAATATTCCATGTGATAAATTGCTGTAAGTAACTCACTGCATTATAATGATAGATGAACCACTTATAACAATTACTCTCTAGTGGTTTGTTCGAAACAGAATACTGCACGACAAATCCTGAATACCTGTGAGCAACTTCAAGGAGAAACACTTGAGTGTTAACTGAAGTCTTTCAGTGAAGCAATTATTAAAGAAGCTAGAGCAGCTCACTTGGATAAGCTCATGGTAATCAGATAGAGTCAACATTGCTTTATGAAAGGGAGACTACGTTTAGTCAATTTATTGGATGTTTTTGAAGTAACCTGTTCTATGGATAAAGAGGAACCAGTGGATGTACTGTGCTTAGAGTTCCAGAAGGCAATTATGAAGTTCCACATCAAAGGTTATTGCGGCAAGTAAAACTCGATGTTGTAGGGGCACCATGTGTGATTTGATTTATTATTGTTACATGTATTAACATACAGTGGAAAGTATTGTTTCTTGCATGCTGTACAGACAAAGCATACTGTTCATCAAGAAGGAAACGAGAGAGTGCAGAATGTAGTGTTACAGTCATAGCTAGGATGTAGAGAAAGATCAACTTAATGAAAGGTAGGCCCATTCAAAAGTCTGATAGCAGCGGGGAAGAAGCTGTTCTTGAATTGGTTGGTACGTGACCTCAGACTTTTGTATCTTTTTCCCGAAGGAAGAAGGTGGAAGAGAGAATGTCCGGGGTGTGTGAGGTCCTTTATTATGCTGGCTGCTTTACCGAGGCAGCAGGAAGTATAAACAGAGTCAATGGATGGGAGGCTGGTTTGCATGGTGGATTGGGCTACATTCATGACCTTTTGGAGTTTCTTGCGGTCTTGGGCAGAGCAGGAGCCATACTAAGCTGTGATACAACCAGAAAGTGTGCTTTCTATGGTGCATCTGTAAAAGTTGGAGAGAGTCGTAGCTGACATGTCAAATTTCCTTAGTCTTCTGAGAAAGTAGAGGCGTTGGTGGGCTTTCTTAACAATAATGTCAGCATGGGGGGACCAGGACAGGTTGTTGGTGATCTGAACACCTAGAAACTTGAAGCTCTCAACCATTTCTACTTCGTCCCCGTTGATGTAGACAGGGGCATGTTCTCCTCTACACTTAAAGTAAAGTTTATGATTAGCCACAAGTAAGGCTGACATTAACACTGCAATGATGTTACTGTGAAATTTCCCTAGTCGCCACACTCCGGTGCCTGCTTGGGTCAATGCACCTAACCAGCATGTCTTTCAGACTATGGAAGGAAACCGGAGCACCTGGAGGAAACCAACTCGGACACGGGGAGAACGGGCAAACTCCTCACAGACAGTGACCCAAGCCAGGAACTGAACCCGGGTCCCTGGCGCTGTGAGGAAGCAGTGCTAACCACTGTGCCACCATTGTGCTCCCTGAAGTCGATGACAATATCCTGGCTGCTTTACCATCCTTCATTTTGATGATATTGAGGGAGAAATTATTGTCACTGCATCAGTTCACCAGATTCTCTATCTCATTTCTGTACTCTGTCTCATCATTGTTTGAGATCTGTCCCACTATGGTGGTGTCGTCATCAAACTTGAAAATCGAATTGGAGGGGAATTTGGCCACACAGTCACAGGTGTATAAGGAGTATAGTAGGGGGCTGAAAACACAGCCTTGTGGGGCACCAGTGTTAAGGATGATTGTGGAGGAGGCGCTGTTGCCTATCCTTATTGATTGTGGTCTATGGGTTAGGAAGTTCAGGATCCACTCGCAGAGGAAGGAGCCGAGGACCAAGCCACAGAGTTTGGAGATGGGTTTCGTGGGAATAATGGTGCTGAAGGCTGAGCTGTAGTCAATAAATAGGAGTCTGATATAGGTGTCTTTGTTAGCTAGGTGTTCCAGGGTTGAGTGCAGGAGCAGAGAGATGGCATCTATTGTGGACCTGCTGCGGCGGTAGGGAAACTGTAGTGGATCAAGGTAGTCTGGGAGGCTGGAATTGATTTGTGCCATGACTAGCCTTTCGAAGCACTTCACATGCCAACATGGATAGAAGATTGGCTGGCTAACATGAAGCAGAGAGTAGCCATGAATGGGTCTTTTTCTGGTTGGCAAGATGCAATGAGTAGTGTGCCACAGGGATCAATGCTGGGACCTCAACTTTTAAAATTTCTATAAATGAAGGATTGAAGGAATGGTTGTCAAATTTCTGATGACATAAAGATAGGTAAGAAAGTAAGTTGTGAAGCAGACATAAGGATGCTACAAAAACAAAATAAAGATAGGTCAAGTGAGTGGGAAAAGATCTGACAAATGGAGTACAATGTAGGAAAATGTGAAATTATCTATTTTGGCAGCAAGAATAACAAAGCATATTATCTAAATGGTGAGAGATTTCAGAGATCTGAGGTGCAGAGGGATCTGTATGTCCTTGTGCATGAATCACAAAAGGCTAGTATACAGCTACAGCAAGTAATTAGGAAAGCTAATAGATAGAATGTTATCATTTATTTTGAGGGGAATTGAATACAAAAGTAGGGTGGTTATGCTTCGACTGTACAGGGCATTAGTGAGATCACATTTGGAGTACTGTGAATAGTATTGGTCACCTCATTTAAGGATGGATGGAAATGCATTGGAAGATGTTCAAAGAAGATTTACCAGACTAGTAACTGGAATGGGTGGCATGTCTTATGAGGAACGGTTGGATAGGCTAGGCTTGCATCTACTGGGATTTAGAAGAGTAATCGGTGTCTTGATTAAAACATATGAGATCCTAAGGTGTCTAGACAAGATGGATATGGAGAGGATGTTGCTTCTTTTGGGAGAATCTAAAACTAGGGGCACTGTTTAAAAATATAAGGTGTTGCTCATTTAAGATAGAGACAAGGAGAAATATTTTTTCTGAGGACTGAGACTCACTTCCTCAAACGATGGTAGAAGCAGAATCTTGAATAGTTTTAAGGCAAAGCTAGATAGATTCTTGATCAACAAAGGGTGAAAGATTATTGGGAGATAGGCAGGAATGTGGTGTTGAGGTTACAATCAAATCATCCATGATGTTATTGAATGGCAGAACAGGCGTAGCAGCTTTGAATATTAGATCCGCTATATGCAAAGCAGATTGGCAATGCAAAAATTACTGATCATCTTAAACGAGCTTATTAATTCAATCACATCCCCTCACTACAGCTCATTCAAGCAAATTAATGGATTATTGCACTGAAAGGATTATTGTTGGGATTACTTCATTCAGCAGAAAGACTTATACTAAGTAACTCATGTCTCCATGGGTTACAGGAACTTATTTAGAAGATCCCTTTGGATACAATATCTTATATGTATAAGTAAGTTCATCCAAAAAGATAGAATATACTTTAAAGTAGATGTTTAAGAAGGCATCATTTTTGTGAACATGTCAGATGTTTAACAACTAAATGGTGCATCTGAATCACAAGATTGAAGAGTTTTCTTGTGACATGCCACCATTACTTACCAACCTGAAAACTAATCAACGGAGCAAACATTTTTGTTGAGCAAAAAGAAAAAGGACATTTTTACTATTCTTTCGGCCAGGTGATGAAAGGAAAACCTTGGACATAAAGGTTTAAAGTAAAAGCAGCCGATAATAAAGTACATTTTGAAAGCCATGTGGTTGACTCTAAACTACCCTTGGGCAACTAGGGATGGGCAATAAATGCTGGCCAGCCAGTGACAGACATCCATGTCCCATGAATGTATTAAAAAAATTACAGATATTTTGTTTTGAGATAATTTTTCAGTTTACTGTAAACAAAAATTGAAGCAATATTTGAAAATCTATGGAATATTTTTCATTTGACATCAAACAAAAGGCAATGAAAATATGAAGGCTAAGCCAGGATCACACCCATCAATTCCCTTTTGTACTGACACCCCTCCTGAGATTCTCCAAGATTGCAAGCTTCTCCCTTGCCTGCATCTTACCCGAAGGCTCCCAACTCAACCAATCTGGAGACTAGTATGTCTCATTTCATTCAACATGCTGATTTCAAGTCCAACATTTGGTCCTAACTGAGCTAAAGAAGTAGGAATGTTCAGTGTAGAGAATCCCTATCCCTGCCCTATGGTCACCTCCTTGGCATAATTTGTCATTTAAAGGGTGGACAAAGCTACAGCATGCGTTTGGCATAAGGCATTTTAACGCAATAGCATATTTGCAATGGCTAATACATTGTTTCCAATCACCCACATGCTTTGCAATTCTGCCACACTAAATCGGAGTATGCCCCTTTGCTTCACTGCAGAATAAATTAAAATCTTCCTCACAGTGAATTGAAGTTAAGTCATGAAACAAAATGATTGCACCAGTCATGATGCAACTGTTACCTCAAACATTTTTTTTCAAATGTTATCATGCCAGGTTGAATTATTTTCAAAGGTTATCATACAGGCAGCACAGCGCTTAACACTGCTGCCTCACAGCGCCAGGGACCCAGGTTCGCTTCCAGCCTCGGGTCACTGTCTGTGTGGAGTTTGCATGTTCTCCTGTGTCTGCGTGGGTTTCTTCCGGGTGCTCCAGTTTCCTCCCACAGTCTAAAAGACGTGCTGGTTAGGTGCACTGGCCATGCTAAATTCTCCCTCAGTGTACCCGAATAGACGCCAGAGTGTGGCGACTAGGGGATTTTCACAGTAACTTCATTGCAGTGTTAATGTAAGCCTACTTGTGACACTAATAAATAAGGTTTAAAAATTTTTAAATTTAAAAAGGCAAAACAAAAGAACAATTGACAAGGGTGAGTGGTTGGAGTGATAAAATGGTTAAGGATAAATCATTGAATTTTAACACCGTCAGTATATTAATGAATTTATATCATCCAAGTTTGGCAGACACTATTTAAAAAAGACTTTGATGCAGATTCTAATTATGCATAGAATACACAGCAGGGAGTGCCAGCCACCAACTCTAATTAGTGAAATTATTGTTATACAGAATAGATACAGTTGGGACAAGAAGATATGGTCCCATAAGTGATGTTCTAAAACGAATCATCAGTATTTAATTTTTTGGAAAATAATTCATTACTTAATGTACAAAATTTCATATTTGATAAAATGGACTCCATTTTAGACCTCAGAATACAAGCCCCAAAACATATCTTAATACTCTTACAAGCATGTGTGTAATACTAGTATTTCATCTAAATAACAATTAACAACTTGGAGGGAGTACTTGCATTTTCTAATGTCTATTTGAAAGAAACAAGGTGCATGCAAACAGCCCCTTAAAGATAAAGGTCCTATTGATCTTGAAATGCACACTTGCAGTATTTGTCAGGCCAGTTCTCCTCAGCAGCGTAAGTATCTATGTACTTCCATTTCATTTGTCACGTTAAGATCCCTCTGCCTCATGTTTGATGTAGGTCAAGCACTCATGCTATTAACATTTTGGAATTGAGAACATAATTGAAGGAGAGAAACTGTAAAGACTGGTTAAAACCCTTAAGCAATAGGTGTACTAGATACATAAGCAAAGAATTAATTCATGATGATGCATTTTAATTGAATTTTTGATGACAGTAAACCAGTAAGCAGCCAAAATAAGATTGTCTACCAGAGTAACTGTTATCATTTATGAAGTTGATACACAATTCACATTCCAAGGAAAATTATACCAGCAGAAAACAAGCACAACATAAAATCCTACAAATATAAAGCTACAAATATAGTAAGTGTCAAATCATGATCAGCTAGTCTCCAAATCATTGGGGACCAGACATAAAAGATGCACTTTGGAACCCTGTGAAAGTCCCAATGCATTTGAACTTCCGATGGGCAATTCTTCTGTTTCCTGGGACCCTCTGTGAATGTCTCCAATTCTATCTTAGAGCCAGAGACTTCAGATAGTTCTGCGATACTTACCTGAACAATTAACCAGGGAATGTTGGACAGATAAAACCTATAACCTAACTCCTGGGTAACAACAGACCTGCCCCTCCTCCCTCACCACAGACTCCCCACTTAAACTGCCCCGACTTGAGCCCCCACGTGACACCCCAACTACCCCGACCCAACCTGACTACCCGCACAACTTGACTACCCCATGAAAGGCTTCTGACCTGAATACCCCTCCCAACCTGAATAACCCCCCCGATGAGACCCGGCTACACACTACCTCCCAAGCCCACTACCACCCAACCAGCTTTCCAATCTGCCACCCTACTTACCTATCCAATTATGCACTTACCTCACCCACCTACCCATTCACTCAATCATCCTCCCGCCCATTCACTGACATTCACACTAGACATTTAAACTTACCCTTCGGCAGTTCATTCTGTAAAAAGGGGGAGCGTTTGGTCTTCCCCCAGCACTAGTGTTCTAAGGAATTTTCCAAGGGACACAGTGTTCTGCATTTCTCAAGAACCCAGGCTTTGAAGATTCCGGCAAGAATTGCTGAGCAGCGATGTGTGGAAACGTTCAAGCGGAGTGACAATCCAATGATGATTGTAGTTCTGCAGAGGATCCAAACCAACACCTTGAGAAATGTTCTTGTCATCAGAGCTGACTGACAATATAGTGGTGTCATTTTTTAAAGTTTCTTCTTCTTAAACAGCCAAGAATTGACAAAAATATCTCTCTGTTTGGATATATAGTGCTCAGTTATGCGGCTGGCCATATTGCATACTAGTTTCAATCATTTTCTAATGGAGGCCACATCTTTTATTGTGTTACCGATTTGTTGAGATTTGTATATTTAAACATGAATCATTCACTGGCAATCCTTAACTATATATGGATCCCAGATACTGCCATGCATGGTGCTGCTCCCATGCAGATTCCTACTGGACTGTTCTCCATATTACCATATGATTCTACACACTATACCATGTATGATGCCATTCTCCAGTACCACAACATTCCATTTTCTTAATTGGAATGGAAAGAAAACTTTCCTCCCTTCGAGCTGATCATAATTATTTACAATATTCTTTTACTTGCTATCCCTTCTCACCCACGTCAAGTCTCTAACTTCATAAATTCAGACAGTTTTGAGGTATGACAGTTTTTCCACATCTCTGCCTGTCATGTTGGAGGAACTGCTCTCTGGCACTTTATTTCCATTTGATTCACTTTTTGCGCTCCTTCGAGTTGTGTTTCTCCTTATTAACGACCTGTCTGCTTGTTTCTTACACTGTGGTTTTGTCCCATTACTTCCAAAAGGAAACGTGCACTCCGTTCATCCCTAGAGTGGACTTGGAATTTTATTTTCCCTGTGGTGTCCACCATGCACTTGCTGGACATTGATGTTTCACAAATGGAACCTTAGTTTCACAATTTCAGCCAAACATTTGTGTGCTGTTTTATATTCAAACAGTGCTTACGAGTCTTCATTCACCTCAGCAACTACTTTGAATTCAGTTGCCTTTTCCAGAGTTAGCTGCAATATTCTTCTGCACACTTACATCTTTAACTGGACACTTAGTTCCTTTGAGTCTTTTTCCATGGTCACTGAATGCTCTTTGATTCTTCCAAATCATTCACTAGATTGTCAACTCGTTTCTCAGGATTTTCATTTTCTACTTTTAAAGTTGAAATTTGCTTTTCCATGCTACGCACCTCCTCTTTCATTTCTTCAGACTGGGTTGAAGTTCAAGAATTTTATTGCTCTCTTTACAATGAATTTCCAACATTTCATCAAACTCATCTTCCATACATGAATGTTGATTCTTTACATTGCTTTAGCAGAGTCTGATTCATGTGGCATCATTTGACCTCACAGCTAGTTGTTTCTGAGACTCTTCACACTCCTAACATTCTCTATTCTAGAGTTTCATTTCAGCCACTTCATTTTACAACTCAATGGTTCTTAGTATGACTGAGACATCCAGTGCTTTTCTCCTTCTAGCCCCTTGTGCTCCAGTGTCAGATTTACATTTTCTGACCTCATTTCTGGCTTTTTCTCTATCTGCAGCATAACATTGTCCTTGTTCTTCATTTTGGCTTCCCTGGTAGCCAAGTCTGTCTCTGGGGAAGTCTTAATGTGTTTCAGTTCTGTAATTGTTGTACTCATGGCTTCACTTTCTGCTCGCAGCTTGGAATGTTCTACAGCTTTTCCTTTCAATGCTTGCCATTCAGTTTCAGAATGAAAGTTTGTCATTCAGCTGGTTCTTCAGCTTTTCCGTTTTTTTTCTTGTAGCTTTTGGCTGCTTCTTCCTTGAATATGAAACATTGCCGAGTTGTTCTCTGCCAACTGGTTCACCAATTTGTTCAGAGTGACGTAAAGTTAATTTTGTTTCTTTTTGTACTTTTCCAAAGGAACAAACTTTGTCCTAGGGGATCCTTGTACCAAGTGAAGATTCTTCAACAGCTTTTCCTTTTCTTTGTAAAGCTCACTGACTTCATCCTGAGGTTTCCTGTAATTCAGCGGAGTCTCCTCGACTTCCTCCTGCTGTTCTTCCATACTGCTATTTAAGACAGTCTTACCTGTCTTCATGTTGTTGAATGGTTACACATTCCTTTTACAATCAGCTGTTCTTTCAACTGTTTATTCTCTTATTGGCCTCTTGCCATTGTTTTGTTGCTATGATAATTCTAATGCAGCTTTTTCTGAAGAAATATTCAAAATCCTTTTTAGGTCTTCATGTTTTTCCATGGCTACATATTGATTCTTCAAGGAGTCTTTCAGGGTCACAACTTCTTTGCATGTCTTTCCTGCCTACTGTTTTTTTGGCTGTACATCTGGTACAGCTATCCTAATTCCCATTATGATTTGCCAACTGTGGAATTGAGGGTCATTATTTCCTCCTGGTACCTTCGTGTCGTCTCAGATTTGTTTGTTCAGGTCTCAAACCGCTTGGATCATTAAATACTTCAGTTTATTGTGCATTTTTAAAAGTATAAAAGGTAAATCACCCTAGTCCCAGATGACCATAGGCTGCTCTCCCTTTTGAGGAGATACATAGCATTAATTTTGCACTTCAAATCTTCCAGTTGAGCTCTGATGCAAACATTTTTCTGCAGTATAGCTTCATTTATTTTTTGAATGTTTTGCTTCTTTTGAGTTTCCTCAGATAATTTCCCTTCATTCACAGCTATCGGCTCACTCTGCACTGTCAGCTGCTGTTACAGTTTGGGTGCTGTGTCAGCATTTTCAGAAAGCTCTATTTTCAAGCTTTTTGGTTGCATTTCAGTCATTTCTTTCTTCTGCACTAAACTCTTTGGCTTGTGTATTTTATTGCACTGGCACGGTAAGCAACAACCTTGTGGCTTACTTGAATATTGTCTCCCTTGCTCTGGGATCTTTTGGCTCCTTCTTTCTTGGAATTTCTTTTGCCCATGGCATTTTATTGGGGATGATGCTAGACCTTCTTCTAGGTCGGCATTTTGTACAACTTGGGAGTTTTAAAATCTGTCAAAGCCTTTTGAAAATCTCACTAAATGTTGCCGAGTGCTTTGGGGTAGTTTACTTGCAAATGAAGCCCATAAATTAAAACTTGTCAACTTGTACTTCTTCCGATGCCTTATTTAATCCCGCAATTTTCCTGTAAACTAAAAGTTCTCTTCTCCAAGACTACCACTCGTAGGTTGGTTTAACCATTTCTTTATATCAAGTAGATTAGATAAAATTAAAATTTTTAAAATGGATAAAAGGTACTGATAAGGGTTCAGTTGCACAAAAATGACTTTTAGAGTTATAGAGGTTTGCAGCATGGAAACAGGCCCTTCGGCCCAACTTGTCCATGCCGCCCTTTTTATTTAAAACCCATAAACTAATCCCAATTGCCTGCATTTGGCCCATATCCCTCTATAGCCATCGTACCCATGTAACTATCTAAATGCTTTTTAAAAGACAAAATTGTACCCGCCTCTACTACTACCTCTGGCAGCTTGTTCCAGACACGCACCACCCTTTGAACAAAGAACAAAGAACAATATAGCACAGGAACAGGCCCTTCGGCCCTCCAAGCCTGCGCCGCTCATGTGCCCAACTAGACCATTCATTTGTATCCCTCTATTCCCAGTCTGTTCATGTGGCTATTTAGATAAGTCTTAAATGATCCCAGCGTGTCCGCCTCAATCACCTTGCTTGGGAGTGCATTCCAGGCCCCCACCACCCTCTGTGTAAAATACGTCCCCCTGACATCTGTGTTGAACCTTGCCCCCCCTCACCTTGAACCCATGACCCCTGTGTTCGTCACCTCCGACCTGGGAAAAAGCTTCCCACTGTTCACCCTATCTATGCCCTTCATAATTTTATACACCTCTATTAGGTCGTCCCTCATCCTCCGTCTTTCCAGGGAGAACATCCCCAGTTTACCCAATCTCTCCTCATAGTTGAGACCCTCCATACCAGGCAACATCCTGGTAAACTTTTTCTGTACTCTCTCCAAAGCCTCCACGTCCTTCTGGTAGTGTGGCGACCAGAACTGGACGCAGTATTCCAAATGTGGCCTAACCAACATTCTATACAGCCGCAACATCATATGCCAACTTATATATTCTATGCCCCATCCAATAAAGGCAAGCATGCCATATGCCTTCTTGACCACCCTCTCCACCTGTGCTCCACCTTTAAGGATCTGTGGACTTGTACACCCAGGTCCCTCGGTGTGTCTATATTCCTAATGGTTCTGCCATTTATTGTATAGCTCCCCCTTACATTAGATCTACCGAAATGCATCACTTTGCATTTATCTGGATTAAATTCCATCTGCCATTTCTCCGCCCAATGTTCCAGCCTATCTATATCCTGCTGTATTCTCTGACAATGTTCATCACTATCCGCAACTCCAGCAATCTTCGTGTCGTCCGCAAACTTACTGATCACACCAGCTACATCTTCCTCCAAATCATTTATATATATCACAAACAGCAGAGGTCCCAGTACAGAGCCCTGCGGAACACCACTAGTCACAGACCTCCAACCGGAAAAAGACCCCTCCACTGTTACCCTCTGTCTTCTATGGCTCAGCCAGTTCTCCACCCATCTAGCTAGCTCACCTTTTATCCCGTGAGATTTAACCTTTTGCACCAGCCTGCCACGAGGGACCTTGTCAAACTCTTTACTAAAATCCATATAGACGACATCCGCGGCCCTTCCCTCGTCAATCGCTTTTGTCACCTCCTCAAAAAACTCAACCAAATTTGTGAGGCATGACCTCCCTCGTACAAAACCATGCTGTCTATCGCTAATGAGATTATTCAGTTCTAAACGCGCATATATCCTATCTCTAAGAATCTTCTCCAACAATTTCCCTACCACGGATGTCAAGCTCACCGACCTATAATTACCCGGGTTATCCTTGCTACCCTTCTTGAATAACGGAACCACATTTGCGATCCTCCAATCCTCTGGGACCTGTGTCCAGCGAAGAGACAAAGATTTCTGTTAGAGGCCCAGCAATTTCATCTCTTGCCTCCCTGAGGAGTCTAGGATAGATGCCATCCGGCCCTAGGGATTTGTCTGTCTTAATGTTTCCTAAAAAAACCAAACACTTCCTCCCTTGTCATTGAGATTTTTTCTAACGGGTCAACACATCTCTCTGAGACACTACCAGTCAACATGTCCCTCTCTTTTGTGAATACTGATGCAAAGTATTTGTTTAGGATCTCACCTACTTCCTTTGGTCCTAAGCATAATTCCCCTCCTCTGTCCCTGAGAGGTCTGATTCTTTCCCTAACAACCCTCTTGTTCCTAACATATGTATAAAATGCCTTAGGATTCTCCTTAATCCTGTCTGCCAAGGACATTTCGTGACCCCTTTTTGCCCTTCTAACTCCGTTTGAGTTCTTTTCTACTTTCTCTGTATTCCTCCAGTGCTCCATCTGTTTTTAGCTGCCTGGACCTCATGTATGCCTCTTTTTTCTTTTTGATTAGACCCACAATTTCACTGGTTATCCACAGCCCTCGAATCCTACCTTTCCTATCCTTCCTCTTTACAGGCACATGCCTGTCCTGCAGTCCTATCAACTGCTCCTTAAAAGACTCCCACATGCCAGATGTGGATTTACCCTCGAACAGCCTCTCCCAATCAATCAACAGCCACCAAATCCTGCCTAATCCGGCTGTAGTTAGCCTTCCCCCAATTCAGCACCTTACCCATAGGACAACACTCATCTTTTTTCCATTACTATCCTAAAGTTTACAGAATTGTGGTCACTATTTTCCACAAGTTCCCCCACTGAAACTTTGATGACCTGACAGGGCTCATTCCCCAGTACTAGGTCCAGTATAGCCCCCTCTCTAGTTGGACTGTCAACATATTGTTCCAAAGAACCTTCCTGTACGCATTTTATAAATTCTTCCCCATCCAGGCCCCCAGCCCTAAGCGATTTCCAGTCTATGTGAGGGAAATTAAAGTCTCCCACTACAACAACCCTATTTTTTCTGCATCTGTCCAGAATCTCCTTACATATCCATTCCTCAACTTCCCGTGGGCTGTTGGGAGGCCTGTAGTATACCCCCAGCATAGTGACTGCGCCCTTCCTGTTTCTGAGCTCCACCCACAGTGACTCGTTACCTGACCGTTCCATATTGTCCACCCTCTGTACCGCTGTAATATGCTCCCTAACCAGCATTGCTACTCCCCCACCTCTCCTCGCCCCTCCTCTGTCTCGCCTAAAACACTTATACCCCGGAATATTCAGCTGCCAGTCCTGTCCTTCTTTTAACCAAGTCTCCGTCACTGCAACCACATCCAAGTTCCACGCAAGCATTAAGGCTCTAAGCTCGTCTGTCTTGTCCGTGACGCTCCTTGCATTGAAGCAGATGCACTCCAGACTTCCAGGCCCACTGAGGTCATCCTCCCCCAGAATGCTCTTCCTCTTAGATAGCCTTGTCTTGGCCCCAACCTCGTCCCCAGCCTCTATGCTTACTGGCCTATTGTTCTGATCCCCACCCCCCTGCCACATTCATTTATACCCACCCGAACCGCACTAGCAAAACTCCCAGCTCAGATATTCGTGCCCCTCCAGTTTAGGTGTAACCCGTCCTTCTTGTACAGGTGCCATCCTCTCTTGAAGACTTCCCAGTGATCCACGAATTTGAAACCCTCCCTCCTGCACCAGTCCTTTAGCCATGCGTTCAGCTGTACAATCTCCCTGTTCCTAGCCTCGCTAGCACGTGGCACTGGGAGTAGTCCAGAGATCGCTACCCTAGAGGCCCTGCTTTTCAGCCTACTACCCAACTCCCTGAATTGCTCTCTCAGGACCTCCCTGCTCTTTCTGCCTTTGTGTGAAAAAATTGCCCCTCTGGATACTTTTGTACTTTTGTATCTCTCCCCTCTCACCTTAAACCTATGCCCTCTGGTTTTAGACTCCCCTACCTTTGGGAAAAGATATTGACTATCTAGCCCCTCATTATTTTATAGACCTCGATAAGATCACCCCTCAGCCTCCTACGCTCCAGAGAAAAAAGTCCCAGTCTATCCAGCCTCTCCTTATAACTCAATCCATCAAGTCCCGGTGGCATCCTAGTAAATCTTTTCTGTACTCTTTCTAGCTTAATAATATCCTTTCTATAATAGGGTGGCCAGAATTGCACACAGTATTCCAAGTGTGGCCTTACCAATGTCTTGTACATCTTCAACAAGACATTCCAACTCCTGTATTCAATGTTCTGACCGATGAAACCAAGCATGCCGAATGCCTTCTTCACCACTCTGTCCACCTGTGACTCCATTTTCAAGGAGCTATGAACATGTACCCCTAAATTTCTTTGTTCTGTAACTCTCCCCAACGCCCTACCATTAACTGAGTAAGTCCTGCCCTGGTTCAATCTACCAAAATGCATCACCTCACATTTGTCTAAATGAAACTCCATCTGCCATTCGTCAGCCCACTGGTCCAATTGATCAAGAATAACTTTTGTTCTGCAAATTAACCTAGCCACATGGTAAACAGATATTTACTTCCATCAAGTGGAGGACAATAGGGCATAGAATTGCAGAAGTTAAAATCTACAAAGGATAGGCGTTCAAACGGAGAGATGAAAATGCATATGACACTTACATGCTGAAAGCATGGCTTCTAAGACTAGTTGCTTATGTAGGAAACAATCGAAAAGGATAAATCATAGATCAATGGCAGGGTTAGTCTGCACAGCAAGAGAACAGCTGGTGAGCAACCGAGATCATAGCCACACCCAACTGGAAACAGAGCTCTCTGGGGAAAAAAAGCTTCTGCACTGAAAGCTGCTGTTTTACACCTCAGCTATTTTACACTGAGCCAGAAGCGTTTCCCAAAATAAATATACGGTCATGTGTGGTAATTATTTGCTGGATTTGCTCATAGTGCCAAAACTTATGGGATGTTATTTTCGGAAAAGGTTATTGAATGATTATAACAAGACTTGACCATTCCTCCGTTTTTTTTGTAACTTCCCTTACATTAAACTAAAATGCAAAATAAACAATTAAGAACCAGTGTTCCAAGTTACCCTTCTGGGTTTTGGGATACCCTTGCATCTAACATCAGTGGGCTCTTAACATTTATCAAAAACAAAGTTTGGCTCTTCTAATTTTCTCATGGTCATTTTTCTACAACAGTTATTGCTTTAAATGTTGCTGCCCCTTTAAGTCTGTAACAGATTTGTTTTCACTCAGGTTGTTGGCAACATATCAGTTTCTTAGGACTGGATTTTCCGATGCCCCCACAGCATGTTTTGCAGCAGCGGAGATGGGCCGTTGATCCTGTCACCGTCAATGGGGTTTCCTGTTGTTTGCACCTCACCACTGGGGAAACAGTGGTAGGGGATTCACCGTTGACAGGACTAGAGGATCCTGCCAGTGGGATTGACCAGAAAATTCTGGCCTTTTTGATTTATCAAGCATTTCCAATTTTAGCGCACTCTTTGACGATTAGCCACCTCATGCTCTTCCAAAACTTTAAAAACTTTTTTATCTTCAGGCCCCTCTTTTTAACTTTTTTTTTGTTACAACTGCCTGCCAGCTTCTGAAATTTGTTAAGCCTTTGGGACTGCCATCTATTCTACAATGCAAGTGCAGCTTATTTTTTACAGTTTTGCTCACCCTTCTTGTGATCTGACCAGGTTCCTTCACTCATGTGTCACTTAGGGTCTGGCAATCAACCTTCACTCATTCTGGTGGGTTTCTCAACTTCCAGGTCTGTAGTAAAACTTCTTCATCTGGTTCTTCAATGTTTCTTCTTAGGGGCATGTCTCTCTGGTCGGTGTTCAGATACTTATGATTTTTCGTACCTCAGTATTGTGCTCTGGGTTCATCACTTAAATGCCACCTTTCATGCCATCACTGTCACGATATTATATTATGGGTCTGTTTGGTGTCTCAATGATGAGATCTTGAGATGTGTTTGTTTAAACATGACCCATTTATTGGCAATCCTCAAGGATATACAGAGTGTAGTTACTACAATGCATGATGCTGCTTTCATGCAAGTTCCTTCTAGATTGTTCTCAGACTCTATTACTATGTATCATACTATTGATGCTATTCTCCAGCCCCATGTTAATTCCTTGCTCTACTGAGCTCCATTGCATTACATTGGCATGCAGGCACATACAACGTTTTGATTTCAAAAGGCGTTCTCATAATTTCATAAATTTTGAACTTGTACTATCCTTAATGTAATCATGTCCCTTTCTTTTAAATTAACTTTACAAGTCTATCATTTTAAGCTACAAACTAAAATTATGCTGAAAGAGTATATGGTCTTTGCTGATATAATGGTTATGATATTACCAATACCCAAGAAAGTATCAGAGTACTCCGAGTGTCTTCTGCTGAACTGTCTGATCTACTTATTGTTTGTGGGCATTGTCTGCTGATGATGAACTCTCAGCATTTCCCTCTAAATGATTTCTGTAACCACTGAGGCAGTGGCTTACAGTTATAGCCTTAAATGCAATCAACTCTTTTAACAATGAAATACATTACATACACACAGTTGGATGCAATGAAAATGGTAAATGGAATTTTTTCATGTGTTGTTTTTCATTCAAACAGTGATGTTAGAATGAACGGTTATTTTCATCTCAGTTAGGCAAGCACATAGAATTTCCCAACCATTTTAATCCAACAATCTAGTTAGTAATGGATAGGTGGATAGACTAAAACACAATCTTTCAAAGTTAATACAAAAATTCATATCTATCTGTGTGACCTATCCAATACAATTTACTCTTAATGATGAATAAAGAAACTCATATAAAGTTTCATTCGGACTATGTCTTTATGATTTGAAAAGTGACACTCTCAGTATCATAAATCGCAGCTTTGCTTAGAAATAAGAATTGGAAAGAAGTATCAGTACTAAAGGGAAAATGTGATTTTATTCATTAG
Source organism: Mustelus asterias (assembly GCF_964213995.1). Taxonomy (NCBI): domain Eukaryota; kingdom Metazoa; phylum Chordata; class Chondrichthyes; order Carcharhiniformes; family Triakidae; genus Mustelus; species Mustelus asterias. The sequence goes on from NC_135803.1 coordinate 44,138,609, forward strand.
TACCAAAAAACATCAGAAGAGGTCTTAAAAACACTGCACAGAAATGAATAATAAATGGTTCCTAGGTAGTACAGAACTTGAATACTGCCGAAAAGTGAGATTCACGTTACCAAGCTTTTCATCTTGCACCTCAGAACAAACATATGAATGCCAAAAATACTACAGGAGAAAAGGGGACTGATTGGTTGGCAAGTCAACTTTGATTGGGTGGGATATTGCCAAGGAGGAAGCAATGGGGAATGAGAGGTTCTCCAAGCTCTCAGGGAATTTAAATAAGACACAAGGCTGGAACACATTCCTTTTGTTCACAGAAACAACGTATGAATGTATGTGGCTTCTAGCAAATATAAATGCACCACATTACGAGCTCGACTGATTACCTTACATTGTTAGCTTGGCTATTAGCACACTCAGGATTGTTCAGCAAGTACTTTCCAATCACTGAATCACACCAGCAGTAGACATTTTATTTTGGGTTTAGCATTCATTGACTGGTTAAAAATGGTCTGTATTTTTGCCCATTACAATCTAACAAAGGAACATGCTGTTGATTCAATCAGCCAATCACTGGGACATATAACCTACATAACTGGAATCATACCTTTTAAAGTTTTTAAAAGTTTATTAGTCACAAGTAAGGCTTACATTAACAGTGCAATTAAGTTACTATAAAATTCCCCTAGTTGTCACACTCCGGCGCCTGTTCGGGTCATTGCACGTAACCAGCACATCTTTCAGAATGTGGGAAGAAATCGGAGCACCCGGAGGAAACCCACGCAGACACGGGAAGAACATGCAAACTCCACACAGACAGTGATCCAAGCCAGGAATCAAACCCAGGTCCCTGGCACTGTGAGGCAGTAGTGCTAACCACTGTGCCGCCACCTGCACTGAAATTCATACATGATATTGCTTAATTGTGCTATAGGCAGAACATCATTTGGACTGACAACAGCATCCTGTTTGTGGAAAATACCACTCACGTAGCCACTGCATCATAACAGTGTGAAATGGCTCGTTTAATTTAGCGTTCAAATTTTTGAGATACTTTGCCTTTAAAGCACCATTTGTGGTAGATTGAGCACTTTTCAGATCTGAAAATGGTGGTCTTTGAGCCATGTGTGAGTTTGTGTGATATGCAGCAAACAATAATAGCAACAGAATTGCCTCCTGTTAGACATGATTCCAAGATTGGGAAGACCTTGCTGTACAATCCTAAATCTGCCAATAGTTAGACTAACAATCTATTTAAGATAATGGTTGAGCTTGTAATGTGGTTCATTTACACTTAGCAGAAGTGACACACCTTCATTCATAGGGGCCTGTTCTCTGCAAACAAAGAGAATATGTTCAAGCCTTGCGACTTTCTTGAATTATCCAGGAGATTGGGGAGCCAATAGTTCCCTGTTGCTTTCTCCATGGCAACATCACAGTCACAGTTGACTTGCCAACCAATCAGGACCCTTTTCTCTTGCAGTATACAGGCAGTCCTTTGACTTGCAACAAACTGATGCCTGAAAACCCCATTGCAAGTTTAAACATCGTAAGGGGGAACCAGTTTTTCCATAGGAACAATGTTATAAATGGGGTATTAGTTCCTGAACCATGGCATAATGTCCAATTTTCACTGAAGTGAATATTTTGAGAGATCTTGCATCATGATAATTCCTTTACTGTAGCCTATTTCCCTTGATACAATAGTGCCCACACTTTCAAAGACATTTCTATACTGTATCTGAGAAGTAATTTGCTCTTCCAGGAGGTTGTGAAAGGCAGACATGGGAATTGTAAAGTTGAAACAGGGTGTCAATTTATAAACTTCATAAGTGTCATTCATCATAAAATGATGCTGTAAATTCGAGGGCTGTCTGTAAAGGTAAATTGTAATTCCAGTCTAGTGCAAAGCCATCTAAAAGATCTTCCTGAACTTTCAGACCCTTTACTATGACATTTTGCTAATGTTTTGAAAGTGGAGAGTGCCTATCACAGTCCCATAATTGTATAAAATTGTCATTGGAAGACTTGATCATGGGGTGCCATTAGAAGCATGCAATTGCATGAGGTGGAGCCCATCAGGGGGTCTTGAGCAAATCTAGTGATAAGTGTAATGATTGAAGCAAATTAATCTCAACTTTGTTGATTCTTAACTCACTTCTAAAAACCTGGAATTGTTATTTCGCTGTGGCAATTGTAACAATGAAAAAGAATAAATGTTTATTTAGTCAGCCTCCTCGATGAACATTCTTTTGTTTGTTTCTGCTCATTACTGTCAGACGTGCACTGCATCAATCTAAAAATAATCAGCTACTCTTCAAACCCATGTAATGGTGATGATAAGGCTACACTATACTCCTTTTCTTATCATAGAATCCCCACAGTGCGGAAGGAGGCCATTCAGCCAATCAAGTCTGCACCGACCACAATCCCACAATTATGTTGAAGGGTTAAGCATGAACTACATACCAAGTTGATCAATCCATTGCGACATACAAGCAAAGATGATGCTTAAAAGGTAAACATTTGGTATCATACTGCAGGCTCATGTCATTTATCATACTAGTCTGGTTGCAATGAAGACCCTTCTGAGCCTCCAGATATGGAAAATATATCCAAAGCTAACAAAATATTAAATTGCAATCTGACACCATATATAAAATGTTGAAATGCACGATGTTGATACATCTCCAGCAATAACTTCATAAGCTGATGTATAATTCGATGGTCCAGCATTATATGCAGAAAAGATAACCAACATTCAGCAATGCAAGATTTCGCAAGAGGCATCTGAAACAGAATACAGGTGCAGTCTTTGCTCAAAATAATTGAAAAACCACTGTGCCACTTGACAAAGGAAAATTATTATATCCATAAGAAGAATGGCAAAATGATCCTTCGCATAGTTTGTTAAGTCTATTTCCTCAGGCAAGATATTTTGCTTTTGTGGCACCCTGTAGAACATGATAGTGTAATCTTGCAACTATGGATTCAATGTTGAGTAATTTTGCAGGCAGTACAAGACATGAACAGTGCTACACATACGTAATATAGAAGGATAGCAGAACCTGAATTTAGCAATAAGCAACCAATCCACTGTGGATCAGGCCAATGTGGAGTTAATTTTGTTTGAACAGTAGTATTAGAGTCTATTTTGATAACATTCCATACATTTTTTTGTCACATTGCTGAAGCAAACTAGCTTTCCATGGGGAAACAGCTTGATCCTCATAACAGAAATAAATTGGCCTTATTGGATTGCTGGCAAGATTTCATCCAATATTATTTGAGCAAGGATATCGGAACAAATTGAATGAACTGATTTGATTATAGGCTAAAGGGTGTGATTTCCAAACAAGTTTATACTGCAAGGTATTGTGCTGTGATTATGCACTGCATCCAGATGTTACTCACACGGAACAGCTGGCTTGACTTTGTAAACAGTTACTGACGAAATATCCATTTGTACTTTTTCATTGCTCATGACACAATTGGGCCACTAGGTCAGCTCAACGAGCTGAGCATTAATAACAAAGATATTGATGTAAGACTGCAGAGGATCATCAAACAATAAACATAAGTAATATAAAAGGCAAGCTAGCAGGAGACACAAAAAAGTTCGGGATAACAACTGTCAGGAAACAGAAGCAGTGTAAAGTGATCTATAATTGTATTGTTAAATATTAGAAATAAAGTATAGATTTAAGTGGATTTAATTTAGTGTTTTGACGGCAGCACAGTGGCATAGTGGTTAGCACTGCTGCCTCAGTGGCAGGGACCTGGGTTCAATTCTGGCCTTGGGTGATTTTGTGTATGGAGTTTGTACATTCTTCCTGTGTCTGTTTCCTCCAGGTGCTGTGGTTTCCTCCCACAATCCGAAAATTTACAGATTAGGTAGATTGGCCATGTTGGGTGGCACTGGGCAAAGTGCTGCTTGGAGAGTCGGTGCAGACTCAATGGGGATGCATGGCCTCCTTCTGCACTGCAGGGGTTCATTGAATCTATGTGGGATTCATGTCATACAATGATCTTTGCATGTATAGAGGTTTTGGTATCAGTTCAAACTGTATTGTGCTGAGTGTGTTTATGATGGAAAAAGTAAACATGAGTTTGGGAAAAGAATCAGATGCTCTGTAGCAACTAGGAGCCACTTTTGGAGTGATAGACTTTGTGATTGTATTATAGCTGAACTCACAGCAGATAGAACTAGGAGGATAGAGAGAATAGCTTTCCCAGTTCTGCTAGAAGGAAGAAAGCCATACAATGGAGTAATGGGCATGAAAGCCCTGGAGTAACTAAATGACAGTTAATCATGCAAACACAATAATGAAAACAGGTGTTCCAAGGCGTTTGAAGTCAAAGGAACTGTGGTGAACCATTGTTGGTTCCCACCAGGTAGTGCTGAGCCAGGGTCTGGCCAGTACTATGAGTCTGTATATATGTTACTGTTGGGGTTAGGGTTGGGCTGTTCTACATGTTACTGTTGGGGTTAGGGTTGGGCTGTTCTACCTGTAATATAGTTCTTGTGGTACATCCCAGTCGGGCTCCGCCTCCTGGGAGAGGTATAAAGGTCACTGCTCTGTCTGGGACCCTTTAGTCTGGGATCGTGTATTATATATGGTAGCTCTATTGTTGTAGTCAATAAAAGCCTTTATTTCCCCGAGTATCTCTAGCCTCGTGAGTTATATCGCGCATCAGGAACAAACAGAAACTGGAACAGGAACAGAGTATTGTTCATTGAAGTCACAGACAGAGCTAAGAATAAGTTGGCTAGTGAGAAGCCAAAGATATTTCAAGTAATCCTAACGTTTTACTATAGCCCGTGAAGCAATAGTTGCAGGAATTGTGAAACAATTAGTGTCTGGAACTCAGAATTTGTGAGAGAGTTTGAAAACATTCAAGACAAAAGGAACACTGAAAGACAAGTTGTAAAATCTGGAAGTGAATCCTCATTGGGAACAGCTGAGGGAAAGTATTGCTTGAAGGAAAATTCTCAAGTATATCTTCATGAGAGTGGATAAAAGCAAAGTACTACGGATGCTGGAATCTGAAACAAAAAATAACAGAAAATGCTGGAAAATCTCAGCTCTGACTAAGCATCGGCCTGACTCAAAACATTGACTTTATTCTCTCTGCACAGATGCTGCCAGACCTGCTGAGACTTTCCAGTATTTTCTGTTTTTTGTTTCTTCAGAGTAGAGTTTGAACTTACTTGTGTGGAAGCCGGCGTCCAGTGCAAAAAATTGTCTCACAGTGTAAGAACGATCTGGGGGGATTCAAGGAGAAATCCACAAAAGTTCACTTGGTTTCAGAGTGCAGTGTGTCTGACCAATGTTAGCTTGTGGGTTTAAAGGGACTGTGTGATTACCAAGAACATTACAGCATATGTATCTTGTAAGTTGTGTTATCCTTAAAGTCTGTGTACATTTGTGAAGATCAGCGATATTGAAGGAGCACTGTCTTATAGTCAAAATTTTCATGTTTTATAAAGGTTTTCTTTCATTGTTAAAAGCCAATTGGTAGCCCTGTGACTCTGTTCAACCATATTTTCTAAAAAAGTAAAAATTACTGTCTTTTGAGCCGGAGTTACATTCTGGGATCTTCCCATCCAGTAGCAGCATCATCTGGGATCGTAGCACAGCAAGGTGCTATTCATGCCTTTGGGGCAGTCACAGTCTAAATCTGGTTCTCCTGGGTTCTCCTTTTAAGTATCCTACAGCGCAAGGCTGCTTTCTTCTCTTTTTGTTGCTCACCTATATTAAATGTAGCAAGTGAACAAATTTTCCCCTGAAAGGTACTCAATGGGAGAACTGCAGTGATAGTGCATTGCTATCAACTAAAAAAAGTGGTGAATGCCCTCAATGCCCTTGCCAGTTATTCAGCCACGAAAATAGATGGCATGACTGCATCAGTGAGAGAGTGTTGCAAAAGAAATTGGCTTGAACCACTTAATTTTGTACTTATGGCAAATACTTGAAAATATGATTTTTCAATTTTCAACTGACTAGAATTTTTGCAATTTGAACTGAGACAGATCAAAATGCTAAGTAATGTTTGGCCACATTCTAAGGTGAAGGTAAGAAACAAACAAATCACCCTGATGGGAGTGCGAAGTGAGACATTTCCAATAATGCAGACACTGATTAAAATTCATAACTGTCTAAGGAAGAGGCATTAAAATACAATGTACTGGAGCAATGGCTGCCATAGACAGACATACCTAGACCTTCTTGGTAATACACAATGGGTGAAGTGTTTCAAGGCCAGGCTGCCCAGGCTCTAGAGAGAGATCGCAAATGACACAGATGGTGTCAAGAAAGTCCTCAGCAGAAGGAACAGACCGAAGGCTTCTCTCTCTCTTTTGAAATAAGTGCATTGCCCAATTTGAGAAGCTAATTCCACCAAACATTTACCAGCAAACTGAGATCTCATGATAGTTGCAACATCTTCTCCATCTGATTACATCCAAGAAATCAGCTAACCTAAATCAGTCATAGCAATCATCAAATGACACTTAACCATATATTATTTTATCTTTTCTGTTGGACTTTTAACTCTCTTGATTTCTGATACCTGTATGCAGGTTTGTGTCTGAGCCAAATGACTGCATAAGGGACAGATGCTTGACATTGCATTATTATTTTTCTTGGATTTAGTGGTTAACAAATTTGTTCTTTGACTCAAGAAAACCTTCATTGTTCACAGCTTAAATAGTTAAATGCATTCTGATTTGGAAAAGACATATCCTCCTGAAAAAGAAATTTAAACCTTTGTTGTGGTAAGCTGATGAGGTTGAATAGAGGGGAGCCAGTTCACCTTCTCACCCTGTAATAACAATTATATGGCATGACATATTTTTCCAGATTAATCATCCAAGTAAGGTTCTTCAAAGCATTATCAATATTGTCAGGAATGAGGTAGAAGTAGTATGAAATTAGCTGCTCGCATTTAGAAAAAAAATCACATCCATAAAGGTTGAGGTGAAAGAAAGAACAGATAACAGCAGTCGTGTAACTCCCACAAAAAGGATAAAGACAAAAGAGATGCAACTATAAAGACAAATTGCAAGCACAAGAGTCCATGAAGAGACCCAAAATGTTTTGAAAATGCTTTTTCCTTCTTGTATTTGACATACCATTAACTTATCTCACTAAATAGTTCCAAGTCCAATTGGATGTTTTAATATACTATTTGATATTATGTATATTACAGAAAATATATATGTACATTCAAAGAGTGATGCAATAATATGGTGCTTGAAATAAATGATACTTATCTATTAGATACTTAAATCTATCCAGCCATCAATATTTCTCTAACACCCTTGAAATGCTTCATCATGCTTATAACAAAATCTCCTAGGCTATCCTAAACTCTGCACTGTGTTCAGACAAAATAGGTTGGATTTTGTGAGCTATCCTGCATGGAAAAGAAGGCAGGTGGACCCTTAAAAATGGGGTGCCGCTCCATCAGTGGCATTGATGCGCGACAATCGAGCACGAGACACAAGGCTTCAGTAATTGAAGGCTTTTATTGTCTAACAATGGAACTATTTAAACACGAGTACACCATTCCAGACTGGAGGGGTCCCGCCCGAGCAGAGGGTCTTATACCTCTCCCAGGAGGCGGGGCCCGACTGGGATGTGCCACAACAGCATCCACCACAGGTATATTAATCCCACAGTGTAAACACCCTAGCCCAACAACAACATTATAACAACCCCACAGTGTGAACACCCTAGCCCAACAGCAACATTAGAATAACCCCACAGTGGTAACCAACGATGGTTCACCACATTCACCCCTCCTTTGAAAACAAACGCCAGCGGGGTGCGAAAACAGATTACATATATACAAAAAAGAATCTACAAGTCCAGACGGTCTGGGGGACCGCACCGTCGTTGTGACCTCCTCAATACCGGTTGTGACACCGGAGCAGGTGCTTGCGGTGGCGTTCTCTCCAAAACAGCGTCCGGCTGTCCCCTCGAGGACTCACAGGCCGGTTGACCCTGGTGAAGCGGTGGTGCAGGGGATCCCGGTACCTTCTGCGGTGGCGCCGATCTCCGAGTCTCAGGCAAGCTGTACATGGGAGTATAACTGTTATGCACTGGTCCCGGTGCTGACCGCGCCACGTCCGGGGGAGAAATAAGCGATAGGGGATTCGTGACTGGGGGTATGGGAGCGACAGGAGTTGCTACGTCCCCTGCGGGCGCCAGGTCTCGGATCAAGACTGTGTCCTCTCGCCCGTCAGGATATGCCACATAGGCATACTGAGGGTTGGCGTGGAGGACGTGGACCGGTTCGACCAAGGGGTCGGACTTGCGGGCCCTTACATGTCGCCGCAGAAGGACGGGTCCTGGGTACGTCAACCAGGCTGGTAAAGATATCCCCGAGGACGACTTCCGAGGGAATGAGAACATCCTCTCGTGGGGAGTAGCATTGGTTGCCGTACACAGGAGGGAGCGAATGGAGTGAAGCGCATTTGGGAGGACCTCCTGCCAATGGGAGACTGGAAGGCCTTTGGACTTCAGCGCCAATAGGACAGCCTTCCAGACTGTAGCATTCTCTCTCTCCACCTGTCCGTTGCCCCTAGGGTTGTAACTCGTGGTTCTACTAGAGGCAATCCCGTATGAGAGCAGGAATTGCCTCAAGTCGTTACTCATGAACGACGAGCCCCTGTCGCTATGTATATAGCAGGGGTACCCGAACAGGGTAAAAAGATCACGGAATGCCTTGATCACCGTGGCAGTCGACGTGTCCGCACAGGGGACAACAAACGGGAACCGGGAGTACTCATCTATGATGTTAAGAAAGTACACGTTCCGGTCTGTTGAGGGAAGGGGGCCCTTAAAATCCACACTCAGCCTCTCGAAGGGGCGAGTGGCCTTGACCAATTGTGCCCGGTCAGGTCGGTAAAAGTGCGGTTTGCATTCCGCGCAAATCCAACAGCTCCTTGTTACTGACCTGACATCCTCCACCGAGTAGGGCAGGCTGCGGGCTTTGATGAAGTGGTAGAGCCGAGTGACCCCAGGATGGCACAGGTCATTATGGAGGGCGTTCAAGCGGTCCTCCTGCATAGTAGCGCATGTTCCGCGCGAGAGGGCATCCGAGGGCTCATTGAGTTTCCCTGGACGATACATAATATCGTAATTATAGGTGGAGAGCTCAATTCTCCACCGCAAGATCTTGTCATTCTTGATCTTGCCCCTCTGCGTATTATTGAACATAAACGCCACGGATCGCTGGTCCGTGATCAGGGTGAACCGCTTCCCTGCCAGGTAATGGCGCCAGTGTCTGACGGCCTCCACAATAGCCTGGGCCTCCTTCTCCACCGCTGAATGCCGAATTTCGGGACCTTGAAGGGTGCGGGAAAAAAACGCGACGGGCCTGCCTGCCTGGTTTAGTGTGGCGGCCAGGGCGAAATCAGATGCATCACTTTCCACCTGAAAAGGGATGGATTCATCCACCGCGTGCATCGTGGCTTTCGCAATGTCGCTTTTCAATGCCTTGAAGGCCAATTGGGCCTCTGGCGTGTGTGGAAAAGTCGTGGACTTGATAAGCGGACGGGCTTTGTCCGCGTAGTTGGGGACCCACTGCGCATAATAGGAGAAGAAGCCGAGGCATCCCCTCAGTGCTTTTGCGCTAGCGGGCAAGAGAAGTTCAGTAAGGGGGCGCATACGGTCTGGATCAGGGCCAATGACCCCATTTTCCACCACGTATCCCAGGATGGCTAACCTGCGCGTACGGAATACACACTTCTCCCTGTTGTAGGTCAGATTCAGGCGAGATGCAGTGCGCAAAAAGTTCTGGAGGTTTGTGTCATGGTCCTGCTGGTCATGGCCGCAGATGGTGACGTTATCCAGGTACGGGAAGGTAGCCCGCAACCCGTTCTGGTCCACCATTCGGTCCATAGCACGCTGGAAGACCGAGACCCCATTGGTGACACCAAATGGAACCCTAAGAAACTGATACAGACGACCATCCGCCTCAAAAGCCGTGTATTGTCGGTCCTCTGGGCGGATGGGGAGTTGGTGGTAGGCGGACTTAAGGTCTATGGTGGAGAACACCCGGTACTGCGCAATCTGATTGACCATATCAGATATGCGCGGGAGAGGATACGCATCCAGCTGCGTATATCGATTAATGGTCTGACTGTAGTCGATGACCATCCGGGGTTTGTTCCCGCTCTTAACCACCACGACCTGTGCTCTCCACGGACTAACGCTGGACTGTATGATCCCTTCTTTAAGGAGCCGCTGAACCTCAGATCTGATGAAGATCCGGTCTTCAGCACTGTAACGCCTACTTTTAGTAGCGATGGGCTTGCAGCCTGGTACCAGATTCTTAAATAAAGAGGGTGTGGTGATCTTTAGTGTGGAAAGATTGCATGCGGGGCGCTTTGGACGATTTGGAGGCTGCGGCTGATCCTCTACTGTCAGCGAAGGGAGTGGCCCACCGTACTGTAGGATCACACTCTTCATGTGGACCATAAAGTATAGTCCGAGGAGAATTGGCGCGCAAAGATGCGGCAACACAAGGAGCCTGTATCGCTCGTAAATTGTGCCCTGCACTTCCAGAGTTACCACACAACGTCCTTGGATCGGTACAGACCGGGACCGTGATGCCATAGAAATTGTCTGTTTGGCAGGTAGAACCCGGAGTCCACACCTCTTTGCAGTGTCAGGGTGAATAAAACTCTCAGTGCTCCCGCTGTCAAACAGACAATAAACAGTACAACCGTTTACCTTAATGTTCATCATTGAACAGTCAAGCCTGTGGTGCTGAGCCTGGTCCAGGGTGATCGACGCCACCGTTGGCCCTTGGACGTCACTGCAGGCAGCCGAGGTTGATGCTGAGGACCCCTGCTGGTCGCTCCTGGTCGTCATCGACCAAGATGGCCGCCCCCATGAATCGCACTTGGTTGAGGGCGCCAAGCGTAGCGACTCCTGGTGGTCATCCTCCTCCTCCGCCAGCCACAATGGCGTCGTCCTGGGCTCGCACGTGGACGGACCTCGTGGGTACTGCGACGCCGATGGAGATGATCTCCGTTCTGGAGGGTCACAGGCTGCACTGCCGTTCTTGGGCTTCGATCTGCAGACTTTCGCGTAGTGCCCCTTTTTACCGCATTGATTGCAGACCACCGTTTTAGCAGGACACTGTTGCCGTGGATGCTTGGCTCCTCCGCAGAAATAGCACCGCGGGCCGTCTGGGGCTGCCGCCGTCGTCGGGTCGATATGGGAACGCGAGCCCGTGGGGCGAGGAGGGATTTGTGACTGCTCCTGCCACATTGTCTCCACGTGGTCCTCCGGATACAGGGCCAAGCTTTTCGACGCCGCCTCCAGCATTTCAGCCATCTCCATAGCTTGGGTCAGGTTGACATTCCCCTTCTCCAACAGCTTGAGCCGGATGTACGAAGACCTTACCCCTGCCACAAACGCATCTCGGACGAGGTCGTACATGTACTGCTCAGCCGACACAGCTTTGCAGTCGCAGCCCCTGGCAAGCTGCAAGAGCTCATTGGCGTAGTCCTCCATGGTTTCGCCCGACTGCCGACGTCGTGTAGCGAGGAGGTAACGAGCGTGGATCTCGTTGGGAGGTCTCGTGTATCGCTTTTCCAAAAGCTCGAGGGCCCTCGGGTAAGTGGTGGCCGCACGAATCGCGAGGTAGACAGTGTCGCTTACCCTCGCATGGAGGACCTGGAGTCTGTCGTTATCCGTAGTGACTGCTGCAGAGGCTGCCAGGTAGTCCTCGAAACACTTCAGCCAGTGGTCGAAGGTGTTAGAGGTGCCGACCGCACGTGGATCCAGCGTCAGACGCTCTGGCTTTAGCATTTGTTCCATACTCTCCTTTCTGTCGAGAGTTTCGTGTTAGACAATAAAATTGATGCGCGACAATCGAGCACGAGACACAAGGCTTCAGTAATTGAAGGCTTTTATTGTCTAACAATGGAACTATTTAAACACGAGTACACCATTCCAGACTGGAGGGGTCCCGCCCGAGCAGAGGGTCTTATACCTCTCCCAGGAGGCGGGGCCCGACTGGGATGTGCCACAACAGCATCCACCACAGGTATATTAATCCCACAGTGTAAACACCCTAGCCCAACAACAACATTATAACAACCCCACAGTGTGAACACCCTAGCCCAACAGCAACATTAGAATAACCCCACAGTGGTAACCAACGATGGTTCACCACAGGCATGTAACTGACTGCTCACTCCCACCATGGTTTTATGAGTGATGGGGGAGGCATCAGATGGACTGCCCACCTGTGGTCCAACTGAGGTTATGGGGGCAATTAATGTTCAATTAAGGGCCTCATTGCATCACTACTCAGGATTAATTGGCAACATGAATACTAATGCTCAACATGTCGCTGGGTAGAGTCATAGAGGTTTACAGCATGGAAACAAGCCCTTCGGCCCAACTTGTCCATGCTGCCCTTTTTTAAACCCCGAAGATAGTCCCAATTGCCCGCATTTGGCCCATATTCCTCTATACCCATCCTACCCATGTAACTGTCTAAACACTTTTTAAAAGACAAAATTGTACCTGCCTCTACTACTACCTCTGGCAGCTTGTTCCAGACACTCACCACCCTCTGTGTGAAATAATTGCCCCTCTGGACACTTTTGTATCTCTCCCCTCTCATCTTAAACCTATGCCCTCTTGTTTTAGACTCCCCTACCTTTGGGAAAAGATATTGACTATCTACCTTGTCTATGACCCTCATTATTTTATAGACCTCTAAAAGATCGCCCCCTCAGCCTCCTATGCTCCAGAGAAAAAAGTCCCAGTCTATCCAGCCTCTCCTTATAACTCAATCCATCAAGTCCTGGTAGCATCCTAGCAAATCTTTTCTGCACTCTTTCTAGTTTAATAATATCCTTTCTATAACAGGGTAGACCAGAACTGTACACAGTATTCCAAGTGTGTGGCCTTACCAATGTCTTCTACAACTTCAACATGACGTTCCAACTCCTGTATTCAATGTTCTGACCAATGAAACCAAGCATGCTGAATGTCTTCTTCATCACTCTGTCCACCTATGACTCCACTTTCAAAGAGCTATGAACCTGTACCCTTAGATCTCTTTGTTCTGTAACTCTCCCCAACGCCCTATCAATAACTGAGTAAGTCCTGGTTACTCAGGTTCGATCTACCAAAATGCATCTACCTCGCATTTATCTAAATTAAACTTCGTCAGGTGGGTGGGAGTTCAGAACTCCCACCCACCTGACGAAGGAACAGCCTGTTCCGAAAGCTAGTGGCTTTTGCTACCAAATAAACCTGTTGCACTTTAACTTGATGTGGAGATGCCGGCGTTGGACTGGGGTAAACACAGTAAGAGTTTTAACAACACCAGGTTAAAGTCCAACAGGTTTATTTGGTAGCAAATGCCATTAGCTTTCGAAGTGCTGCTTCTTCATCAGATGGAGTGGAAATCTGCTCTCAAACAGGCCACAGAGACACAAAATCAAGTTACAGCATACTGATTAGAATGCGAATCTCTACAGCCAACCAGGTCTTAAAAATACAGACAATGTGAGTGGAGGGAGCATTAAGCACAGGTTAAAGAGATGTGTATTGTCTCCAGACAGGACAGCCAGTGAGATTCTGCAAGTTCAGGAGGCAAGCTGTGGGGATTACTGATAATGTGACATGAACCCAACATCCCGGTTTAGGCCGTCCTCATGTGTGTGGAACGTGGCTATCAGTTTCTGCTCAGCGACTCTGCGCTGTCGTGTGTCATGAAGGGCGCCTTGGAGAACGCTTACCCGAAGATCAGAGGCTGAATGCCCGTGACCGCTGAAGTGCTCCCCCACAGGAAGAGAACAGTCTTGCTTGGTGATTGTCGAGCGGTGTTCATTCATCCGTTGTCATAGCGTCTGCATGGTTTCCCCAATGTACCATGCCTTGGGACATCCTTTCCTGCAGCGTTATCAGGTAGACAACGTTGGCCGAGTTGCAAGAGTAGGTACCGTGTACCTGGTAGATGGTGTTCTCATGTGAGATGATGGCATCCGTATCGATGATCCGGCACGTCTTGCAGAGGTTGCTGTAGCAGGGTTGTGTGGTGTCATGGTCACTGTTCTCCTGAAGCCTGGGTAGTTTGCTGCGGACAATGGTCTGTTTGAGGTTGTGCGGTTGTTTGAAGGCAAGAAGTGGGGGTGTGGGGATGGCCTTGGCGAGATGTTCGTCTTCATCAATGACATGTTGAAGGCTCCGTGTCCCGTGTTTGTCTTCTGAGGAGGTCGGTGCGGTTTTTCGCTGTGGCGCGTCGGAACTGTCAATCGATGAGTCGAGCGCCATATCCTGTTCTTATGAGGGCATCTTTCAGCGTCTGGAGGTGTCTGTTGCGATCCTCCTCAACCGACAGAGAGATCTGCAATGCAACCGAAGAGGAAAGAGTCGAATTGGACTCCTCCGGAAGGCCGCTGCCCTCGACTTGATGTGTATGCCCAAGCCATCAGGAGGTGCGTCAACACCAAATTCATCAGCCGCACTCACAAGACACCACTGAACATCACCCAAGCAGAACGCAACGCCATCCACGCTCTCAAGACCAACCGCAACATTGTCATCAAACCAGCAGACAAAGGAGGGCTTGTCCATAGGGGATGGCTTCTTTAACGTGTTTATGGTGGAAGCTGGAGAAGTGGAGCATCGTGAGGTTATCCGTGGGCTTGCGGTACAGTGAGGTGCTGAGGTGGCCGTCCTTAATGGAGATGCACGTGTCCAAGAATGCAACCGATTCCGGAGAGTAGTTCATGGTGAGTCTGATGGTGGGATGGAACTTGTTGATGTCATCATATAGTTGTTTCAGTGATTGTTCACCATGACTCCATAGGACGAAAATGTCATCGATGTATCTAGTGTATAGCATCGGTTGAAGGTCCTGTGCGGTGAAGAAGTCTTGTTCGAACCAGTGCATGAAGATGTTGGCATATTGAGGTGCGAATTTGGTCCCCATGGCTGTTCCGTGTGTCTGGATGAAGAACTGGTTGTTGAAGGTGAAGACATTGTGGTCCAGGATGAAGCGGATGAGTTGTAAAATTGCATCTGGAAACTGGCAGTTGTCGGCGTTGAATACTGAGGCTGTTGCAGCAATGCCATCATCGTGGGGGATGCTGGTGTCGAGTGCCGAGACATCCATTGTGACGAGGAGTGCTCCTGGTTCAACTGCTCCATGTGCGTTGAGTTTCTGTAGGAAGTCCGTAGTGTCGCGACAAAAGCTGGGAGTTCTTTGTACAATGGGTTTCAGGATGCCCTCGACGTAGCCTGAGAGGTTCTCGCACAGGGTCCCATTGCCCGATACGATGGGACGGCCGGGTGTGTTTGCCTTGTGTATCTTCGGGGGGCAATAGAGATCTCCAACGCGGGGAGTACATGGGATGAGAGCACGGAGAGTGCTCTGAAGGTCCGGATCAAAGGTCTTGATCAGAATGTTGAGTTGACGGGTGTGTTCTTTGGTCGGATCTGTGGGTAACTGTCTGTAGTGTTCCTCGTTGTTCAGTTGTCGGTACACTTCTTTGCAGTAATCCGTTCTGTTCAGTATGACGATGGCCCCTCCTTTGTCTGCTGGTTTGCTGACAATGTTGCGGTTGGTCTTGAGAGCGTGGATGGCGTTGCATTGTGCTTGGGTGATGTTCGGTGCTGTCTTGTGAGTGCGGCTGATGAATTTGGTGTTGACGCACCTCCTGATGGCTTGGGCATACACGTCAAGTCGAGGGCAGCGGCCTTCCGGAGGAGTCCAATTCGACTCTTTCCTCTTCGGTTGCACTGCAGATCTCTCTGTCGGCTGTTCCGGTTCATTGGCTGTCTCATTGTGTTCACTGTTGGCCTCTTGGGGTTTGTGGAAGAACCCCCGCAGCCTCATTTGCCCGATGAATTCCTCTGTGTCTGCTGTGAGACTGATGGGGTCTATTTTGGTGGTGGGGCAAAAATTGAGCCTTCGGCTGAGAACTTCGATTTCATCTGGTTGAAGTGTGTAGTCCGACAAGTTGACAATGGACTTCCCTGCAGTGGTACTGTTTTCTACTGTGGTACCGGGGGAGGCTTGGTTGCTGCTGGTGGTGATGCCGAGTTTCTCAAGTTTCCTGTTCTCGGTGTGCATGGAGATAGTGTAGTTCCTTTGTCTCGTCTGCTTGGCAGAGTTTCGCAGCTGGTCTGCGTCCTGAGCGCAAGTTGAGAATATGGATTCTATCTTGGTTTTCAGGCTGCGGCGTTTGCTGTAGAGCTGGTGTATGAGGTGGTTGAGGAGGGTGAGAGGTGCAACGACAAAGTCTCTCAGCGTAGTCTGTGTTATAAGTTAACCTGAGTGGGTTCGTGATCCGTAGTCCTTTTGGTATCTTGTCTGCTTTCTTGCATGTTTGTAGAAACTTGATGTCTGTGTCAATATGCGCGATCTTCTTGGAGATCCTCTCCACTTGGAGCCGGCAGTTTGTGGTGTCGATGGTAGTCATGATGTGGAGATGCTGGTGTTGGACTGGGGTAAACACAGTAAGAGTTTTAACAACACCAGGTTAAAGTCCAACAGGTTTATTTGGTAGAAAATGCCATTTAAGACCTGGTTGGCTGTAGAGATTTGCATTCTAATCAGTATTCTGTAACTTGATTTTGTGTCTCTGTGCCCTGTTTGAGAGCAGATTTCCACTCCATCTGACGAAGGAGCAGCACACTTTAACTTTAGCATTGCTGTTCACTAAGAAAGGGGGGTGGGGGGAGACGATGCCTCTTTTCTGATCACTGCCTCCAAATGGAGATCCTCACCACCCTCCTTGTTGGTGGTTGCTAGCCTGATCCAGTGAGATCCTAGAATTGCCTGGGGGTCCAGGAACTCAACTGAATACCACCTCCTTAGCCTAGTTGCAGTACCAACAGTGACCACCACTGCTGGTACTGCAGAACTGTCGGCCTCTGATAAATTAGCAGCTATATGAGGCAGGACTGGAGAGCCCATCTTCAGCAGATAATCCAACCCTATTTATGGCTGATGCATCAGGTGAAAGCCAGAAATTGATAATGTTATTTAAATTTAATTATATCAGTGTTTTCAATTTAACTTGAGATTTGTTGGTAGCCCAACTATTTATGTTATTCAAGATGTTGTTGCAACTAAATTGCAAAAAATGTTAGGTTCGGAGTTGTTCTGTGGCTGAGATATTGCGTTTCAAGATCTTCATGATTGATGCAATTTATTCATGTTACCTTACTTACCAAATATATGTTTTTTGCAAACATGCACTTTCACAATTATATGTCGCCAAATTGGTGATAATCTGCCAAATGAAATGCAGGTTCACACTGAATTTCTGCATGGATCTACAAATTAAGGAGATTTTTTTAAAAAACATCAGGGGCTGAATCACTGTTGGATTGTCGCTCTGCTCCTATTTAATTACTTCGCACCAGAGTTCCACATTTCTTATCCAAACTTTGAATGAGATTCCCTGGGAAACGTGGAGCATACCTGCTCCTGGAGCCCTTTCCTCTTAGGAAAGGGATCCCAGGGAAAAGTCAAACCACACTTTCTTTTTACAGCACAAGTTGCCACATAGATAAGTTAAAATGTCCCAAAGCCACTTTAAGAAGCTACGGAAAGAAGGTTGACATCCAAGTGGGTGATGGAGTAGAGTGCTAGGCGAGTGGGTAAGGGGACAGGATGGAAGGTGAAGTGGTTGAGGGGCTAGGGTGGCAAGTAGGTGGATGAGGGGATAGAATAGTTCAGTGGTTGAAGGGGTAGGGTGGCAGGTGGGTGAATGAGCAGGTACGGCAGCAAGTGAGAGAGTGAAGGGGTAGGGTGGGTCAGGGGACAGGAGAGGAGCTGGGAGGTTGGCTGATAATTGAGACTCCAGCAGGGAGTCAGGAGGTCAGCATTATAGTTACTCAGGAGTTAGGTTCTTCTAACTTTTCCTGGATAACTATTCTGCCTTTTTCTGGGTAACTATCCTGCTAAGGGAGTTGGAACCATCCAAGTCTCTGACTATATCTTGGAGATTTGGAAGATTCCAGGCATGGGGCAATTGTCCAACAGAAGTCCAAACTTCCTAAGTAATTCCTGTGGAGTTCTCGCATTGGGACATCAGAGGGGTCCCCAAAACATCTTCCAAGATACCCAAGCTATGACCATCTAGAGACCAGAAGATCTGGGTCAATGTGTTATGAAGCCCCAGTGTCTACATTTTCAGATGGACATTAATTGGCATATAAAGAACGATGTTCAGTGAATATTAATTTAATTTTTAATACTGAATTGACCTTTTATCAATGTTGAAGAATACAAATTATATTCTGTTCTAAAGCCTGGATTTGGTGCACTCTTTAAAATTTTATCAAATCCAGATATTGCAGAACCCACTGGAAACAGAATGCAAATAGTGTCAATTTGCTTAACCACAATAGAGGTCTGAGGTCATCATGCTGAAACTGCACTGCATTTTGCTCAAGCCTCACCTTGAATACTGTGTTCAGTGCTATTCACCAAGGCACAAGAGAAATATCCAAGCCTTAGAAATATTAAGGAGGAGGGCCCACTCCCTGGTATTTGGCCCCATTAGCACTGAAAGGAAACATTACAGAATTACTTTTTTTTCCCACAGGATGTGGGAATTGCTGGTATGATCCCTAATTTCCCCCCAAAAGCTTGTGGTATGGAAAGTAGAATAGAAAAAATTAGTCCTAAGTATTGTTTCAAGTTATACCACAATTGCAGACAAGTAGACAGAGGCAATTTCAGAATTTATGCCAGAAAGTACTCCTTCATAGAGACAGTTGGATACTGGGGGAATTGCAGTTTTCTGTTGAAGAATGGGTGAAATAGACTAAATTGCCTCTCTCATCTGTACTTCAATTAAACCTTATTCTTTTGACACAGTGAAGTGCGAGTCTAAAAGATGTTGAACTCAACATTAATTTTTTTGGACATTAGAATCCTCAAATCATCTTCCTTATATGATGGGACCCGAGTTATCTGCTTTAATGGTTGACATGCACTTGGAAGAAAATGAAAATGGTGAGAAACTCAAAGCTCTGCTCGAATGTGAGTGCATTAATCAGCTGCTGTGAAAATATATTTTGTCTTTTTTTTGTTTTCATTAGGGTGAACAATAGAGTTGCCAATTAAAATTAAATATATTCCTGGAGGATTCATCACATGCCCCACACTCCAGCCATTAGTTGGCCAACACATCCATCCTTGTGATGTACTGCCTTCCAATACCAACTGGAAAGCACAAAGATTCATCATTGAATTGGATGGCGTTTGAATGTTAGCCAAACAGCCCATTTTTCACAATTTTCAATATTTTAATATCTGGTAAAGAGAAATGTTCAATTAAAATGCAAAACAAATTAATGTCCCTATGCTATTTCTCCAGGGTTGCACACAGCACTATGCTGGAGATTGAGCTTCAATTCCTGGAGACTCCATCACTATCTGGGAGGATTGGCAATCCTAGAACGATCTTAGTACTATCAACTCTTCCCGAACTGGAAGTGCGAACAGAGGTTGGCAGACAAATAAGTTCATGCCACTCCCAAACTATGTTCTTGGAGCCAGATCAGGGACTAAAGGATAGACAGTTTGTTAGGATCATAAAGCCCGCCAATTGAGGCAACAGGTCAGGGCCCTCCCTCTCTGCGATAATGGATAATAGAAGACAAAACATACATCTCTGGATTCTAAAATCATCATTGCTTTCCTTATCTATAAAACTCAAAACATTGTCAATAGAGGACATAAGGACATCATTGTTAAAAGGATCAGGCTCAAAATATCAGGAAGGACAATCAACAAGGGTGATGATTAGGAAGAGGATGAGTCAAGAGAATGCTGGTGGGAATAGTTTATAGACCTCCAATAGCAGCTATACCATTGAGCAGAATATTAAACAAGAAACTATTGGAGCTTGTAACAAAGACAATGGGCGGCACGGTAGCACAGTGGTTAGCACTGCTGCTTCACAGCTCCAGGGACCTGGGTTCGATTCCCGGCTTGGGTCACTGTCAGTGTGGAGTTTGCACATTCTCCTCGTGTCTGCTTGGGTTTCCTCCGGGTGCTCCGGTTTCCTCCCACAGTCCAAAGATGTGCGGGTTAAGTTGATTGGCCATGCTAAAATTGCCCTTAGTGTCCTGAGATGCATAGGTTAGAGGGATTAGTGGGTAAAATATGTAGGGGTATGGGGGTAGGGCCTGGGTGGGATTGTGGTCGGTGCACACTCGATGGGCTGAATGGCCACTTTCTGTGCTGTAGGGTTTCTATGATTTCTAAATATGGGTGACTTCAATTTTCATATAGACTGAACTAATCAAATTGACAGAGATGGTCTGGAAGATAAGCTTGTGGAATACTTTTACCATAGCTAATACATCTAACCTACACATCGTGGGACACTAAGGGACACCTTACCAGTGCCAATCCACCTAACCTGCACATCTTTGGACTGTTGGAGAAAACTGGAGCATCCAGAGGAAATCCACGCAGACATGGGGAGAATGTGCAAACTCCACACAGACATTGACCCAGGGCGGAATTGAACCTGTTTCCCTGGAGCTTTGAGGCAGCAGTGCTAACCATTGTGCCTCTGCTTTTGTGACATTTCCTGGAGTAATGAACCAACTAGGGATAAAGCTATTTTAGATCCACTATTGTATAATGAGGAGGATTAAATAGTAATATCACTGCAAAAGGTCAATTAGGAAATAGTGCTCACAATATAATTGAATTCCATATTAAGTTTGAAAATTACATACTCCAATCACTATTTCTTAAAATTAAATGAAGCCAATTACGTACGTAAGAATTGGTCATGATGGATTGGTTAAAAAGTATGGCAGAAAATGAACAATGGGAAACATTTAAAAAAACAATTCAAAATGTTCAATAAAAATGCATTCCTTAAGAAACAAAAACATGGCAAAAGGACGTCCATTCGTGATTTACTAATGAGATTAAGGAAAGGATCAACTTAAAAGAATGCTGCAAATGTAATGTTGCAAAGAATACCTGTAAGTCTGATTGAGAGTGCTTTAAGATCAGTAGAGGGCCACCAAAGAGTTCAGAGAATTATAGAATCTCTACAGCTCAGAAAGAAGCTATTCGGCCCATCGAGCCTGCACCGAAAACAATCCCACCCAGGACCTACACCCGTAACCCCATGTATTTACTCCACTAATCTCCCTAACACTAAGGGGCAATTGAGCATGGCCAATCAGCCTAACCCGCACATCTTTGGACCATTGGAGGAAACCACAGCACCCAGAGAAAGTCCACCTATACACAAGGAGAACATGCAAACTCCACACAGACAATCACCCGAGGCCGGAATTTTTTGCTGTGAGGCAGCATTGCTAACCACTGTGCCACCATGCAGCCCTATTCTTCTTATGCAATGAGTGGGTGAATCAATAGTCTTGTTGTGCAGGATCTTTCAGGAACAGTGACCACAACATTATAGAATTCTTCATTAGGATGGAAAGCGAAGACGTCTGATCTGAAACTAGGGTCCTAAATCTAAACAAAGGAAACTGCAAAGGTACGAGATGCAAATTGGCTAAGATAGATTGGGGAACTTCATTAAAAGGCATGATGGTGAATAGGCAATGGCTATATTTTAAAAATGAATGTATGCATTGCAACACTTACACATTCCTTTCTGGCACACAAACACAATAAGAAAAATGGGTGAACCATGGCTTACAAAAGAAATTGAGGATAGTATTAGATCTAAAAAGGAGTCGTATAAAGTTGCAAGAAAAAATAGCAAACCCGAGAGTTGGAACAGTTCAGAATTCAGCGAAGGAGAACCAAGAGATTGATTAAGAGGGGAAACTTAGAATATATGTGAACAAACTTCCAAGAAATGTAAAAACTGACTTAAAAAATATCTATAAATAGGTAAAAAGAAAAGGGTGAAGTCAATAGTGTCTGAAACAGGAGAATTATTATAGGGAACAAGGAACAAGGATTAAACAACTACTTTAGTTCTGTCTTCATGAAGGAAGACACAAATAACTCAGAATCATAGAATCACAGAAACCCTACAGTGCAGAAAGAGACCATCTGGCTCATCGAGTCTGCACCGACCACAATCCCACCCAAGCCCTACCCCCATTTTCCTATACATTTACCCGCTAATCCCTCTAACCTACGCATCTCAGGACACTAAGGGGCAATTTTAGCATGGCCAATCAACCTAACGCGCACATCTTTGGACTGTGGGAGGAAACCGGAGCACCCGGAGGAAACCCACGCAGACACGAGGAGAATGTGCAAACTCCACACAGACAGTGACCCAAGCCGGGAATCGAACCCAGGTCCCTGATGCCAGGAAGATGACAAACTTCTGCACTGCTTGAGCATGGTTTGACCACTCTCCCTACAACCTATGGACAACTGATGGCACCTGTGTGCCGATTGCAAGTACCCTTTCAGCCCTGTTTGCTTTTATAAGCCCACCTAATTTCACGATGCAGCCATAACTAGCTCCTTGTTGTGATGCCATTTTCATGCAGCTGATCTGTGCACTCCACCAAAATCCTAAACTTGTCCTCTACAATGAATTTCTCCAGTGAAATTTTACGG
The DNA here is from genome assembly GCF_964213995.1 of Mustelus asterias. Classification (NCBI taxonomy): domain Eukaryota; kingdom Metazoa; phylum Chordata; class Chondrichthyes; order Carcharhiniformes; family Triakidae; genus Mustelus; species Mustelus asterias. The sequence continues at coordinate 44,161,190 of NC_135803.1, forward strand.
TCTTGCCAAAGTCAATGCACTTTTGAATAGCTCACCACCTTTGTCTGCCCTGCCCCCACCCTGATAAGGCAGTAAAATTCCACACCTTAGCATGGCCTTATTGAGAATCCTGCAGATTTCCAGAGATGGTCTTCCCTTGACCTGAAAAAAAACTTACCAGCTACAAAATGGCAATGGGAAACTGGCACACCAAAGCATCTATTTTCAGCAACCACCTGCCTCTGTTCTTACCATCTGTGGGACCTAATATCCTGTCTATCCTTGCCATAGATACCGCCTGGCCTACTGAATATTTCCAGCATTTTCTCTTTTTGTTTCAAATTTCCAGCATCCACCAATTTTTGCTTTTGTCTCAGTTTATTACCTCACCTGAAGGAATATCTAACAATGTAGCACTCTCTCAGAACTGTGCTGAGTAAGAGTCCACATGACATGCTCAATTCCTTGAGGCAAGGCTGGGGTTGAATGCACGTTCATTTGACTCGAGGCAAAAATGAAGTGCTGACACTAAATAGTTTTAATTAGAAGGCTGCTGATGATCTGTGCTGTAAAGGAGATGAATGATCAATGGTTTTAGTTAAAGAGCTGCTGAAAGAGCTGTAGTATATGGCCGGTGAGATTAAAAGATCAAGTGAATAGATTTTTTCATTAACCAGACCTTGAACTAAAACTACTGCTTATTAGCAGCCCTTTAACCACTGACCCTTTAACACTGATGATGAGCAATCCTGTAAATAAAGCCTCCATAATCCTTTTGTAATTTAATTTCTCCTGCTTTTGACACTTCCTTTTATTCTTCCCCATCCAATCATCACCCTGCCTATAATACATGCCTGAAAATCTGTTAAATCGCTAACATTTTCCAGTTCTGATAAAAGCTCATTAACCTCAATTGTTAACTTCATTTCTCCATAAATTTGCCTGACCTGCTAAGTATTCCCGGCATCCTCTCTTTTTACTTCAGATTTCCAGCATCTGCAATATTTTGCTTTAGCTTTAACTAAAGCCATTGTTTCACCTGCATGATAATTTTATCACAACATGCAATTGAGCAATGCCTCGGATTAAACTAATTTCTCTGAACCGCGGAATCTAATTCACTAATGGTTAAAATCACTTAAGAGACTACTGGAAGATTTTCACTGATATTCAAGGGAGCAGAGGATCAAGGTTCCACTTCACTATAACTTGTTTAAATCAGTGGGACTACTGATTTGTTGTAAAAAAGCTAGTTTATTCATATCCTTCTGGGAAGCGAAGCAGCAGTTTGGCGTACTTGAGATGGCATACCCACAGCAATGTGGTTGTCTCTAAAAAAGACATTCAATTCTTTCAGGGCACTAAAAAGGGAAAAAAAGCACTGTAGATGTACCCACACCACATGAATTTAAAAAGGTGGCTCACTACCACCTCCTCGAGGACAATTAGGGACAGACAATAATATTGCCTTTGCTTGTGACACATTGGAAGAAAAAATGTTTTAAAAGGTGCATATGGGTGGTTAAGGAAACCATTGACCAACTGTAGATGAACACAAGTATTCACAACATTTAGAATGCTGCAAAAACAAATTCAAAGTGCGTTGCCTTAGGAGGATGCACAGGTAGAATGATCTTAATTATAAATCTGGCTAAATGTATGACCGAATTTTGCTGCTGTTGAAGTGCCTCAGAGTATTAAACTATGTTGAAGGTGCTATCTGTTGTAAGTTGTTGTCAAAATCTCATTGGAGCTAACTTTAAACAGAACTGATGCACAGTGAGGATCATTGAGTTTATTAAAAAGTGATGTTATCTTCTGACTCATCTGACTTTAATATTAATGCTGAATCTGAACCATGAACAAACATTGAATTCAACATTTATTACTTACACCTGATCAGCTCTGTTCATAGATGAAAATCTTTGACAATGGAATAGGTGTGAATTGGCTGAGCTGTAATTTTCCAGAAGTTATGTTTTCTTTACCTTTGAAACCTTAATCCTAATATTTTTCATTCTTACTTGTTAGCTCTCCATTAACTCCTGTTCTAGAATTCATAGATATGAAAAGCCCTTCCCTCCTCCAGCCTCGTAGCTGAGGCACTCCCTCACAGATCATAGGTACTTAAGAAGCCACCCCAACAATCTTAACATCTCAATCCAATCGAGGATGGAAGAGACTTCAGCACTGTCATGCAAAGTTAATCCTCAGTAAAAGCACTTGTATGCTGCATGATTAGGATTAGAGATTATCCCTGTCTTGCACTTTTGAAATGACTGCATGCCTTGTGGCCTGTGACCCATTTAATTAATAATAGAGCATTTTACAGATATCAGCACCTGTGCTCCCTTAATGGCTGGCTGTCTCTTCCGTTCTCATATTCCTCTGAGGTTTAAATGCTCAATGAGACCACTTTGAATGTGACCCCATGGCACTCTTGCATAAAAGTGCACTATTAGGTCATGATTTCAACTATAAGATCAGTGAAGTGATGGAAGAGGTAAACAACAGTGCTATCAAGCAGCACCTGCTCAGCAATAACCTGCTCAGTGATGCCTATTTTGGGTGTCGCCAGGGTCGCTCAGCTCCTGACCTCATTACAGCCTTCATTCAATCATGGACAAAAGAGCTGAATTCCAAAGGTGAGGTGAGAGTGACAACCCTTGACATCAAGGCCGCATTTAATCTAGTGTAGCATCAAGAAACCCAAGCAAAACTGGAATCAATGGGTATTAGGGGACAAACTCTCCTCTGGTTGGAGTCATATCTCAAGGGCAACCAGGGATGGCAATAAATGCTGGCCAGCCAGCAATGCCCATGTCCCACAAATGAAAAAAAAATCTCAATAAAGTATTCATGTGTTCCAACAGCTGTGCCGTCATCGCCATGAAAATCTAATGACAATGAGAGTGCCATCTGAAAGGGCCCCAGATTCTAGCATGGTCTCCTCCCACACTGCCTCAGACCCCTCGTGTAGAGGTTTCTTTACAGTTTCAATATTTAAACTGTGTCAATGATTCAGGGTCTCAAGATGGTGGTGTTGCACATCTACTTCCAGACCAGCTTCGATCCTCCCCCTGTCTCCATTCATGTCCCTCTGATCATCCTGGAACCGCACGATGTGAAAGTAGACCATCCTCCCATCACTCTATAGCCTCCCCCAGTAACCATGGAGCTCTTGGTAATTGTGGACATTCCTGCCCTCCCCCTTGAAATCATTACTATGGATGTTTGCATGCCCCATGCGGATTTCGTTCCACCCCATTGTGTGGTTGTGTGCACTGTGACCGACAGAGGTGTCCCTCTACCAACAAGAGGTTCAAGTACCTCCCCAACCCCCCCCCTACCAATGCGTTTCCCCGTTTAAAAGCTGAAGATGCACCCCACCCTCCCGACCATGAGTATTCCAAATAAAGCCCAGAATTGAGCCAGCCATCCCCAAGACCACTGTGTATGTGAAGCACAGACCATGCCCTGCAAAACCAAGCTGTGGACAAACCCCATTAAGCAGATAGTACTTGCAATTCCCTGGACCAGGACCATGATACATGCACATGGTATACATAGCCCCAGGTTTACCTTTGATTTCTCAACCTGACCTATTGGCCTCAGTCCCAGGATCGTGAATGTCTGCCATTCAGCCTGCCTGTTTTCTTTAGGAAGGAACCTTTGCCATCTGCTCCCTTCATGAGTCTCTGTGTAGCCTTTCATTCTTGTGCAAACATTTCCCCTTATGCCATACAAAGCCCACCCACGCCCCCACCCTCCCAAATCTGCTTACACCCCTTTTATCTTGGACTGCAGCTCCCACACCACAGTCATCCCTCTGCCTGCCATCACTCCCCCACAACACTCCTTTTCTCTTCAGCTTCATGTCTCCATCAATTGCACACCCTCACCCATGCTGGTCTCTGTTGAGTGCAGCCCTGCCTGTGAAGGACAGCACCCACTGTGAACAGACCTTATACCCCCACCAGTCTCGCCTTATGCAGCAGCTTTGGCTTAACCGATGAGTTGGAGGAAAGCTGTTGTAGGTAAGCTTTGAATATTGCTGTCACAAGATAAGTGAGAGTGAACAGCTGCACATCACTTATATCCACTTGTGATTCAAATCCAACTAATTTCCCGCTGGCATGGCACATTAGGAGAGAGAACGTGATTCTAGCAACTCACATTTTGAATGAGTATTCATGAAATGCTAATGCATGCAAATTTGGACTCCCAACATGGATCAGTGAGAAAGTCAAGGCCGCCATGAAAGTGCTGATGGAAAAATTTCGACTTGGATTTCCTGCCTGCAGAAATCTGACTTTTAGCCTCATTCAAAATTTTCTGCTCCTGCCCACCACAACTCCCACCACTGAAAATTCCACACGTGTAACTATAATGTTCTGATGAAAGGTAATTGAACGGAATTTAATTGCTACCCCCAACCCCGTAATCAGATTATTAAGGAAGGCAGAAGGAGTACCTGTCATCTTCCCAACACCCCCTGATTCAAAGCTTGGGGAAGGTGGAGGGTGGCTTGCCCAGCTGGAACCCAATTAGGGCCCTCAGATAACCAACTAATGGCCACTTAAGGGCCTTATCCCACCACTGCTGGTATTCGGATTGGTATACTGCTCACCTGTAGCCCATAGAGTCCCCGTTCCACCAGCAAAGCCAGCCTTTGCTGAGAGCTCATTCTGCTCTCTACAACAACACCCATGATCTTTTCCTGGGGCTTGCCTGACTGATCCCAATAAGCCCAACTCACTCATCTGTGCTCCTCGGCCTGCTCCATCATCATTGCTCCAGAGCCTCCTGCATTTGCTACCGCTCCCATTGGTGCTGCTGGTACTCAGGGGCTGCTGCCCTTCTGATTGGGGCATTAAAACATAGCCACTAAAACATAGCGTGATGGCTGTTTTTCTCTCCACAGCTACTACAGACCTGAGTAGTTCCAATATGTTGTGTTTTTATTTCATATTTCCAGCATCTACATTACTTTCCTTCTATGCAACTATGATTCAATTTTGAGAAAACTGTATGATTGCAGCATTATCCAGCTATTCAGATTTTCTCATTTCAATATGTTGGTAGCTTTAGTATGTAAACATAACAAATATGCCAGCTCTTCATTTTCATCAGAAGTAGTATTCTTTAAATGAAATATCCGGTTGCTTTTATTAGATAAACCTCAAGTGTATAAAGCACAACTCCACATGATCCTATGGATACTCAATATTCAACGGTACTAAGCTGCCCAATTCAAAAGAATGGGGGAAAAAGTGTTGCAGGCCATAGGCCTTAATGGCTATGATATGAAAATAAACTTTCTAACTCAGAATATTGTATAATTCAACTATAATTCAATTATGTACATTAATAGAAGAACCACAAGATAAATCTGAACAGGGACTGGAAGAACATTAGCCTTAAGGTTCAAAACTAAGTTGATCTGATGGGTCATTTTTAAATCACGCAAAACTTTAACAAGGTGTCAAAGCTTCTGTTTGTATCCAACTTTGTTCTATGTGCACAGACCACCAAGATTTAATGTAATTCTATCAAAGAAAATGGCATTTAAAACCTGCCAACAGCGTGCTAAAACAATCCACGCAGTCATAATATTTATAATTAGAATACTGTTCAGGGTGTTCAACTAACAGCTGAGCTTTGGTGTAGGGCATTTTAAAAGTACAGCTTTAGAATTAATGTTGCATTCAAGGGCAATCATTTAAAATTATTTCTATTTAGTAGATCTAGGAATGCGTTAAGAAACAACAATACACTGAAGGAATTAAGATGACGATTATAATTAAGAGGAGGAGGCAACAGCGTAGTGGTGTTATTGCTGGACTATTAATCCAGAAACTCAGTTAATGTTCTGGGGACCCAGGTTTGAACCCCACCACAGCAGATGGTGGAAGCTGAATTTAAATTTTAAAAATCTGAAATTAAGAATCTACTAACGACCATGAAACCATTGTCGATTGTTGAAAAAAACCCATCTGGTTCACTAATGTTTTCGGGAAGGAAATCTGCCGTCCTTACCTGGTGTGGCCTCCATGTGACTCCAGAGCCACAGCAATGTGGTTAACTCTCAACTGCCCTCTAAAATGGCCCAGCAAGCCATTCAGTTCACCACCACCTTCTCAAGGGCAACTAGGGAAGGACAATAAATGCTGGCCAGCCAGCAATGCCCATGCCCCATGAATGAATTAAAAAAATATAAAGAGTGAACTTTGAGCGCTTTCCTTTAATGCTTGCTGGAACTTCGCTGATGCGCTATCGATCGAGTCAAGACTAGTTGTGAGCAAGACAAAGAGGCTTTTATTAGCAAGAACTTGGAGCCATCCCTGTCGGTGATCTGGTCTGAACTGAGGGCAAGGGGGAGGAGCCACCGCCTTTATAACCAGACCAGGGGGAGGAGACTTGGGCGGAACCAACAGGGATGTGCCACATATACAGGTACTGAGAAATACTAACTATGGTGGTTAACCACTACAGATAACATATAACAGTGGTTTACCACAATCGCAGTAGTTTAAACTCTTGAATATACTCTCCACTATTTTTAAAATGTAAATGTAGGGGGAATATTTACCATTTGAGATCTTGATCTACTGACTGGAGGCGATTCTCCCAAAACAAAGTCTAAGTGTTGACGTTTTGTGAAAAGTTGAGTAAATCACGCTGCCTTTTTCAGCGAGAGTTTAAAAATGAATCTCCCACACACTGTGCACTACAGAGTGCACTAGTGTGATTCACTGCAGAAATCAGGAGAGACCGGCAGCATAGCGCAGAGCAAGCCACTGCGCATGCACTGATCTACCAACAGGCTGCCGTGCCCACCCCCACTCAGATGGCCAGCCTCGATCATTGGCCTCCTTCCCTCCCCCATCGATCCCGACTGCAGACTGGCAGTGGGACCCCCTCCACCGATCATCCTCCCAGCTGCCTCCCCATCAGGCCCCCACCCATCCTCCCCCACCCCCCCTGACACTGCCTATGCCTCTAAACTTAGCTATTCCAATGCACTGCTGGCTGGCCTCTCATTTTCTACCCACTGTAAACTTGATCATCCAAAACTCGTTGCCCATGCCCTAACTCGCGCAAAGGTCCCTTCATAAATCACCTGTTTGATGATCCACAGAGATTCATTAGTTGTTTCACCAATGGTAACTGTATCTTCAGCAGCCTTAAAGTCCTAAGCTCCTAAATTGCACTGCTAAATATCCCGGCCTCCCTTTCCTCCTTTTTGTTGTTGTCTGATCAGTGCAATCTCTTTTTACACAATTTACCCAGGTCTCTGACTAAGTTACATCATGATGTGGAGATGCCAGCGTTGGACTGGGGTGAACACAGTAAGAGGTCTCACAACACCAGGTTAAAGTCCAACAGGTTTATTTGGTAGCAAATACCATAAGCTTTCGGAGCACTGCTCCTTCGTCAGATGGAGTGGAAATGTGCTCTCAAACAGTGCAAACAGACACAAAATCAAGTTGCAGAATACTGATTAGAATGCAAATCCTACAGCCAGCCAGGTCTTAAAGATACAGACAATGTGGGTGGAGGGAACATTAAACACAGGTTAAAGAGATGTGTATTGTCTCCAGACAGAACAGCTAGTGAGATTCTGCAAGCCCAGGAGGCAAGCTGTGGGGGTTACTGATAATGTGACATAAATCCAACATCCTGGTTTAGGCCGTCCTCATGTGTGCGGAACTTGGCTATCAGTTTCTGCTCAGCGACTCTGCGCTGTCGTGTGTCGTGAAGGCCGCCTTGGAGAACGCTTACCTGAAGATCCAAGGCTGAATGCCCGTGACTGCTGAAGTGCTCCCCCACAGGAAGAGAACAGTCTTGCCTGGTGATTGTCGAGCGGTGTTCATTCATCCGTTGTCGTAGCGTCTGCATGGTTTCCCCAATGTACCATGCCTTGGGACATCCTTTCCTGCAGCGTATCAGGTAGACAATGTTGGCCGAGTTGCAAGAGTAGGTACCATGTACCTGGTAGATGGTGTTCTCATGTGAGATGATGGCATCCGTGTCGATGATCCGGCACGTCTTGCAGAGGTTGCTGTAGCAGGGTTGTGTGGTGTCGTGGTCACTGTTCTCCTGAAGGCTGGGTAGTTTGCTGCTGACAATGGTCCAGTACTTCCCCAGAGCGGAGAAGCTACGGCATCTCCTCCGGAGCCTTCAACATGTCATTGATGAAGACGAACATCTCACCAAGGCCATTCCCACACCCCCACTTCTTGCCTTCAAACAACCACGCAACCTCAAACAGACCATTGTCCGCAGCAAAATACCCAGTCTTCAGGAGAACAGTGACCACGACACCACACAACCCTGCTACAGCAACCTCTGCAAGACGTGCCGGATCATCGACACGGATGCCATCATCTCACGTGAGAACACCATCTACCAGGTACACGGTACCTACTCTTGCAACTCGGCCAACATTGTCTACCTGATACGCTGCAGGAAAGGATGTCCCGAGGCATGGTACATTGGGGAAACCATGCAGACGCTACGACAACGGATGAATGAACACCGCTCGACAATCACCAGGCAAGACTGTTCTCTTCCTGTGGGGGAGCACTTCAGCAGTCACGGGCATTCAGCCTTGGATCTTCAGGTAAGCATTCTCCAAGGCGGCCTTCACTACACACGACAGCGCAGAGTTGCTGAGCAGAAACCGATAGCCAAGTTCCGCACACATGAGGACGGCCTAAACCGGGATGTTGGATTTATGTCACATTATCAGTAACCCCCACAGCTTGCCTCCTGGGCTTGCAGAATCTCACTAGCTGTTCTGTCTGGAGACAATACACATCTCTTTAACCTGTGTTTAATGTTCCCTCCACCCACATTGTCTGTACCTTTAAGACCTGGTTGGCTGTAGGATTTGCATTCTAATCAGTACTCTGCAACTTGATTTTGTGTCTGTTTGCACTGTTTGAGAGCACATTTCCACTCCATCTGACGAAGGAGCAGTGCTCCGAAAGCTTATGGTATTTGCTACCAAATAAACCTGTTGGACTTTAACCTGGTGTTGTGAGACTTCTTACTAAGTTACATCAGTCAGTGGGGAGAATATGCAAGATATTTGCTGGCATTTTAGACTAAGAATGACCCACATCAAGGTTGGGATTTTATGGCCTCGCTCATCCTGAAACCGTAAAATTCCACCCGAGGTCAATCGACCTTCCCATGCTCTGCCCCTCACCTGCTCAGATTCCCACGGTGGGTGGGCCAGTAAAATTCTGGCCCAAATGTCTTTACTGAAAAATAAAATGCACAGGCTTGCCCATGCAACCAGAAAGATGTGTCTTTCTGAAAACTAATCATATATTTTGGATTCCTATAAATTGCATTCACATTGCGAAAAAGCCTAGTGTTGTCAAGCCTTAGCTTCCGTTATTTTTATTTACAGCTGAGCAAATGTCTGAAATACAATTGGATAAACCTACAGTGACTTCTGATTACACTACTACGAGGGATTGTCCCTTTCACAAATGGTTAATTTTAACTCTGGCTGCTGCTGTAAAGTGGGAGATCTTGATTCAGCTGCTCCTTATACTCTATATTTATTTCCAGTGTCTTCATTAGAAGTCAAAATTAAGATACGGATATAACAAGTTTCTGAATTAATATTGCTCGTTTTACACCATCACCCAAACTCAAAATTAATCACATTGATCTTTACATATTGATCTCAGCAAAGCAGTAAGGAATGGCTGGTATGGAGAATTGCACCTTAGTAACAGAACAAACTGGACTCCAAAAATTAAATCCAAGTGATTTGTGAAATTGTAGAATGGTTACAGCAAGGCAGCAACTGTTCGGCTGGTCACATCCATGCCAGTTCTCTAACAAGAGAGCAACTCAGATGGTCTTAGTTCATCACTTTTTTCCCCATAGCCCTTCAAATTCTCTCTCCTCAGATAATTATCCAATACTCTTTTGAAAGCTACTTGCAGGGAAAATGTCCACAGTTAGGTCAAACCTGAAACATGCAACACAGGTGAAGCAGTATCAAATTGTGATTAAAAGCTAAACAACAAAATCGATTAATTCCACATTATAAGTTTTTAAAACATACTTTGGTTGAAAAATTGTGTATTTTGAAGTACAGTAAGAGTTTTAACAACACCAGGTTAAAGTCCAACAGGTTTATTTGGTAGCAAATGCCATTAGCTTTTGGAGCGCTGCTCCTTCGTCAGATGGAGTGGATATCTACTCTCAAGCAGGGCATACAGAGACACAAAATCAAGTTACAGAATACTGATTAGAATGCGAATCTTTACAGCTGATCAGGTCTTAAAGATACAGTCAATGTGAGTGGAGGGAGCATTAGGCACAGGTTAAAGAAATGTGTATTGTCTCCAGACAGGATAGCCAGTGGGATTCTGCAAGTCCAGGAGGCAAGCTGTGGGGGTTACCGATGGGTTCATGTCACACTATTGGTAACCCCCACAGCTTGCCTCCTGGACTTGCAGAGTCTCACTGGCTGTCCTGTCTGGAGACAATACACATTTCTTTAACCTGTGCCTAATGCTCCCTCCACTCACATTGTCTGTATCTTTAAGACCTGATCAGCTGTAAAGATTCGCATTCTAATCAGTATTCTGTAACTTGATTTTGTGTCTCTGTATGCCCTGTTTGAGAGCAGATATCCACTCCATCTGACGAAGGAGCAGCGCTCCAAAAGCTAATGGCATTTGCTACCAAATAAACCTGTTGGACTTTAACCTGGTGTTGTTAAAACTCTTACTGTGTTTACCCCAGTCCAACGCTGGCAGCTCCATATTTTGAAGTAACCATAGAAGATGTGAATGGCCCAGAATGAAGGCATCACGCCAGCTTCAAGGATATCTTGCAGGACAGCCATGAAATGCTTTCGATGGTCACACTTCAGCTGAATATTGCTGGAGTAGAATCCATAGGCTGCTGGTTGAACATATGGGGATGTTGATTGCCATGTGTACAATCTAAGACTTCAACTACATGTGGGAATCCAGCCCAAATGAGAAGACACACCTGGTTGGATTGACTTCATTGGTATTAAAGTGGACTTAAAGTGGTGGCCTTGGCCAATATGGCATCAGTCACCAGGAGTTGAACTCTGGGCAGCCAATTGTGAAATTCAGCAGATGTCACCAGCAGATCCATGGAAGGTGCTAGAGTGAAGAAATTCAGACTGTGGCGACCTTAACGCCAGGCAATGCATAAGGTGGCCTTCTTGGAAGGAGGACCCATTTCAGAAGACTGCAGGTGTCAGCAACAACCTAGTCCAAAAACTCGCACCTCCTGAGGCAATGTTGCATTGTGGAGCAGTGCAATCAGACAGCACGATTTGGTAATGCAAAGATAAGGATATAAAATATTTAAAAGGATAAATCCATGCCCAACCTTCGCAACACACACATATACAAACTTGTAAAATTGCAAGTTATAGAATAGGTAGTTGGTTAACTGATTTCTGAACAGACTGTAGTGGTTGCCCCATGGCCTACAATGTCCCTGCTGTAAGTTTCTGAATGATTAATTGTCTATCTTGATGTGATAGAAAAAACACCTTTCTATATTGCTATTGTCCTGGTAGATATTCTGCCTCTGCTTACAGAAATGTAACTATGAGATCCAGTACAATTTTAGTAAATCTTTTGAAGTAATTCTAGATAACTGCAGATGTAAAATTCTGTGAGGGTGTCTGAGCAAGTCTTAATGGAATATTCTAGAAACTCATCAACTGGTAATACGGCACGGTAGCACAGTGGTTAGCACTGCTGCTTCACAGCACTGCTGCGGCACGGTAGCACAGTGGTTAGCACTGCTGCTTCACAGCTCCAGGGTCCCGGGTTCGATTCCCAGCTCGGGTCACTGTCTGTGTGGAGTTTGCACATTCTCCTCGTGTCTGCGTGGGTTTCCTCCGGGTGCTCCGGTTTCCTCCCACATCCAAAGATGTGCAGGTTAGGTTGATTGGCCAGGTTAAAAATTGCCCCTTAGAATCCTGGGATGCGTAGATTAGTGGGTAAATATGTGGGGGGAGGGCCTGGGTGGGATTGTGGTCGGTGCAGACTCGATGGGCCAAATGGCCTCCTTCTGCACTGTAGGGTTTCTATGATTCTATGATTTCTATGATTCTATGAATACCAGACAACAGGTGAGTTGTGGCAGCCATCGTAAGTCGGTGTCCTTGCTAAACAGTTCAATATATCATAGAATCTTACAGTGCAGAAGGAGGCCATTTGGCCCATCAAGTCTGCACCGACCACAATCCCACTATCCCCATAACCCCGTGCATTTACCCTAGCTAGTCCCCTGATACTAAGGGGAAATTTTAGCATGGCCAATCCACCTAATACGCACATTTTTTTTGGACAACGTATACATATGTATGATCAGCCAATGAAATTAAAGATTAATACCACTGATGCACAAGTCACATTATCCTGGCAACTATAATAATGGTGATGCCAAGGAGGAAGAGGAGAATAAGAAGAAGATATGATGGTGAAGCCCATCCAAGAGTCTTTGGACCCAGATTGTGTCCCATGTTCTACTGTCATAAACTGCTAGATCCACACACCATCCTGATTTGGAACTTTATTGCCATTCCTCCACTTTCACTGGGTCAAAATCCTGAAACTCCCTCCCTAACAGCACTATGGGTATACCTACATCATATGGACTGAAGACTACTTGTGGCTCTGAACCTGAGTGACCCTTAAGTGCATATATGAAAATACGGATAATTATCGACCATAAAGTTGATTTGAAATTTCTGAGATAAGTAACTGGGAACATATGACCACTGATAATTATGAATTTAGGCATCACTGATCTCCAGTAACATTACAATTCCCCCTAGTCTTTTCCTCCACGGAAGCACAGATTGTAGCTGTGATGACAGTGGGGGGAGATGGTTGAGAGCACCCTGCACAACACCTTTCAGACCTTGGGGATAGGATGTAGGACGCTATTTCATAGACCCAAGGTCCAGTGAATTGGTTGCAGCTGGAATAGATCTGCTCAAGGCTGCTGCATCTCAGGGGAGTAGCACATACCAAGATTACTGTGTCACTATGTCCATACGAGGCAAGACCAAGCTTCCAAAAAGTTAAGTCGAGAGATTCAGTGGTTCCCTCCCAGAACAATCTCAGGTTGCATTTCAAAACACAAGAATAGGAGAAAAAAAAAAGGTATTTCCAGAAACCCAGGAGAAAAATACGAACAGTAAAGAGTAAGTTAGCTTCTGTTCACATTGACAAAAAAATAAAAAGAACTTGTATCTCTAGAGCATAGTTCATAACCCTCAAACATCTCAAAATGCTATTTTTGAAGAATAGCCCAAGAAAGAAACACATTGGTTGTGCTTTATTATTCATTGAACTTCTAGTTATGAAGAAAGGGGTACTTATTTTGTGTTGACTCATTCATGTCTCATCAGAAGATACTTCTGAATGAGGAAGTGTTTGACCTATCTTAATTCATCCATTCAGAAGAATCTTACATTTATTTTCTTCCTGCATTTAACTTTTTAAAATTATTCCGAAACATCCTTAAGTTAATTTCACATATTTTTTGCATCTGGATGTGACATGTACCTATAGCATAGTCTGATGTAAACACTGTACATTTGGACGACAACTTCCTTTGACTTGTGTTTTACTGCTCTAACTATCTAACACAATGTTCTATTGATTTTGTTGACTGCTGCTCTGTAGTGGCAAGGTTGGTTGAGCACTGAGCTCACCAAGAACTTTTCAACTTCATCCTTGACTATTGCAATATCACTTATTTCACCTTTTTTCCTTTACTTTATTATTTTCCTAAGGAGAGCATTTTTTTTCTCTCCTTTGCCCTGAATTTCTCCTTTACCCAACGTCTCAGGATGCCTCGGTCAGGATGCCAAGTTTTCTCTCACTTCATTTTATTTAACTTAAGAACAAGTTTGGCTTTGTAGCTGCAAGATATAGGTTTTGTACCATACAATTCTTGCTGTGAGCTGAAAAACATCCCTTAGGATATTTATCTCAGAATATCTGAATATCAGAATAGCTGGACTGAAGTCTCCGGGTCCACTAGCCTGTTCCCCCCTGGCCAGAAGTATTTCACTCCAGCGGGGTTTACAGTAGCTCCCCACTCATCCCACTGGAGTGAGGGGGGGGGGCAATCGGGGCCCCACAGAAGGTCAAGTGGCGGGGATGCCACCTGGGCATTGGCACCCTGGCAGTGCCAGCCTGGGCACCCTGCAGTGCCACTCTGCATTTGGGATCGCAAGCAGAAGGAAGGCAGCCAGCGATTGAGACTGGGCATCGGGGTTGGCCAGCGATTGAGCCTGGCCAGCAATTGGTAGACTGGCAGACAGGGGCCTCCGCGTATGCGATCTCAGCGCTGACAGATCGCCACATGCACAGCGGTCCGCTCAGCACTATGCTGCCGGCCTCTTCCGCGGGGATAGGCCCCACCGCCTGATTTTCAACGAGATTTATGCTAGTACACTCTGCAGTGCACAGAGTATGGGAGATTCTTTTCTGAACTCCCACTGAAAAAAACAGCATGATTTACTCCAGTTTTCGCATGAATTCGACACTTAGAATTTTTTTGGGAGAATCACCCCCATAATCATTGAGTAGATACAGGATTTACAATGTTTTTTTTTGGTCAGTATACTTCAATTTCTACTTGGAAATTCCCTATATATTTCTGCTTTGTAACAATGTTTTTGGTGCAGCACATTCTGTGGCCCGCTGTTACAATTGTCTTTGTGTTGCTGTAGGCTGATAATATGCTGCAATTTCTATAATATTTTTGTGGGTGTGTCAAATTCCATTTTAGATTTTTGTTACTGGATTTCTGGATCTACCACAACTGGATTTTATTATACAAGGGCTGATTTTCAATCTGCCCACCCAACTGTTCGGGTGGGGCAGCAGTTAGAATGAATATGCTGTCTTCTCACAGGTTGTACTTTTAATCTGCTCGAGTAGGGAAGAGGGACATCTGCTGATTAGCAGCAAGGTCCTTCTTGAACTATGCAGATTGGGCTCCAATGAAATTAAAATTATTTCCAATAATTATTCTTGGTTAAAACCAGTTAAAAAAAAAGACTGCCCAATAGACAAAATGGGGTTGTTGTGCCCTAAAGATGATGGAGTATGCCTAATCAGCTCATTTCCATGGACAGAATCGCAGACACTATCTTCCCAAGGGCCTTTCTTGCTGGAGCACTTGCAGAAGTGAGGTGGTTGGCCCTTTATTGCGTAAATCAGATTCTTAAGACCACAGGACCACAATTGCCATTATAGAACTCAAAATGGGTGAAGCATGCACCATGATTCAGCTGGAGGAGCCCCGAAGTCAAGTTTTAATTTATGTACAAGAGTCCAAGCGAATTAGGAGGGTTCCTCTGAGGTCCATAAACACAATTTAGGCTACTGCCACAGCAGTTTTCATCCCTAGACACCCTTTACCCATTTCTTTCTGGGCACGGAGGTCAGCCAAGCAACCTGAAATTGCAGCAGTTGAGAGTTGGAGGGCAGCTCCAGGGCATTCTTTTCCAAATGATCTTGTGCGAATAAAGTCCAACTCTCCTGTTCTTCCTACTTTATAGCTGGTGAAATGGAAATGCTGTTGCAAGTGGTTATGGCTGGAGGGTTGCCATGTTTGACAGTTCAGGACTCTCTTGCCCAGTAGGCAGCAGTGCTAGTTAAGAAGTGGCATCAAAGAAGTTGAAGGGATGAGCATGACTGCCGTGAACACAAGTTGCACACAGCTATAGGAGAATGTCAATATTTTCAATTGCTAGCAATAATGGGTTTGGGTTGTCTAGCTCTGGTGTTTCCTAATGTCCATGATTTTGTTTTAATTGTTCAAGAGTCTTTTTCACATTCACTCTTGTTTTAGCTTTTGTTATGCTGAAGCTTTGTAATTTCTTTCATTGCAGTCTTCTTTCTATGAATTGTCAGATTACATGGGGTAAGTTTAGCTCCCAATACAACAAAGTGTTTGGGGAAAAAAGGCAGGCAATTCCTCAAAATATTTTTCTTTTAAATGACAACAATTCCAAAAAATTACTGGAGGATGTACTTTAAATGTACTGTAATACAAAATGTTAAATCATTCACAAAGCCTCCCTTAGGCACACTCCAACTAGCTGCATTGGGGTCCAGTAATGAGAAAATGGTAAAAATGCTGGAAAATCTCAGCAGGTCTGACAGCATCTGTGGAGAGAGAGTAAAGCCAATGTTTGGAGTCCAGATAGCCCTCCTTTGTCATCTGGACTCGAAACGTTGACTCTGCTCTACTCTCCACAGATGCTGTCAGACCTGCTGAGATTTTCCAGCATTTTCCTGTTTTTGCTTCAGATTCCAGCATCCGTAGTATTAAAATTTCTATTTTGGGGAATTGTCTGCCTTTTTTCCCCCCCCCAAACATTGTGTTTATCTTTCTGAGAAAATAGTGCTCAGCTCAATTTCAGTGTATTATAATATTTAAATAAAACAATGGCTATTCTTCAGGGAAATTTAATATGCTTGGCAGAATTCAGCATAACAATTAGTACAGTTTCAGCTATATTTGACACTTGGCCAGATTTTTCTGTCCTCAAGCATTCATTTTGCCTACATGTCAGTTGTTTCTGGGACTGGAAAATGCACACTATACTGACCTACAAAATCACAAGTGTTCAATACACAATAACATACAGAAGACCAAACAATCCGACTGAGCTCTTAACGATTAAATAGCAACACAAAATTTGCAGTATTAAAAATATTTCAATGCCAAAAACAATAAATGTTACTTCATTTGTATGTTATTTGCTCGAAGAAAATTGATTCTATAGCAGTAAATCCAATACTCCAAAGGAAATCCTTCATTACCTTTATCTGATTCTCCACAAAAAATCCTAATTATTTCTACATATTGGGGACAATTTTTCCATCCCACCCACCAGGGGAATCAGTGGGCGGGGGTGGGAGGGGCAAAGGTCCATTGACTTCGGGTGGGATTTTCCACTTCTGGGGCAAGCGTGGCTGGAAAATCGCGCCTATTATCTCTGCTTGAATATCTCAGTTTAAATGCAAAGGATTACATAGGAATTTGGCACAGAAATGGGCCATTCATCCCATCCAGTCATGTGTTTACGCTCTACTCCAGCCTCCTTCCATCTTTCCTCATCCAAATCGACCATCGTAAACCTCTATTTCTTTCCCCATCAAATGCCTGTCTAGCTTTTCTTAATGAATCTGTAGTTTTCGCTTCAACCATTCATTGTGGGAGCAAGTTTCACATTTTCACCACCATTCTGAATTCTCTGTGGATTTTTTGGTGGCTATCTTCTATTAAATATTCACCTTGCAAAATATAATCTAACCTCCCCATTCTTCCTACCAAAATAAATGTCATATTTATTTGCATTGAACCTTATTTGTGAATTATTTGCCCATTCTGCAATTTGTACCCCCGCCCCCACCCCCCCACCTAAATTTGTGTCATCTGCAAATTTAGAAAGTGTGTTTTTAATTCCAAAGTCTAAATAGTTAATGCACATTGTGAACAGGAATGGTCTCAGCAATTATCCTTGTGGGACACCACTTTTGAGCTTCTGCAGTTTTACCAAGAGTGCCACGGGGTTCAGTACTGGAGCTACAATTATTTACAATATATATTAATGATTTAGATGAGGGAAGTGAACGTGTATTGACAAGTTTGCAGATAACACAAAAATAGGTGGGAAGGCAAGTGGTGAGGATGACACAGAGTCAACAGGCATGGAACATGACATGGAAATTACATTTGGTTTAAAAGATGGTGGGTTAAGTGAGTGGGCAAAAACTTGGTAGATTCATTACAATGTTGGAAAATGTGAAGTTATGCACTTTGTTATGAAAAATAAAAGAGCTGAATATTATTTAAATGCAGCATGACTCCAGAAAGCTGCAACACAGAGGGATTTGGGGGGGGCAGGTCCTCATGCACATCACCAAAAGCTAGCACGCAAGTTTAGCAGGTAACAGTGAAGGCAAATGGAATACCGATCTTTATTTCCAAAGGGAATGGAGTATAAAAATAGGGAATTCTTGTTAAAGCTAATCAAGTCCCTAGTTAGATTACATTTGGAATACTGTGAACAGTTTTGGTCCCCTTATCTAAAGAAAGATATACTGGCATTGGAAGCAGTCCAGAGAAGGTTCACTAGGTTGATCTAGGATTTAGGCATAAAATGGTTCGGCACAGACAAGAAGGGCCAAAAGGCCTGTTTCTGAGCTGTAATTTTCTATGGTTCTATGGTTCTATGGATTGGAGAGATTTTCTTATGAGGAGAGGTTGAGTAGTTTAGGTCCGTACTCACTGGTGTTTAGAAGAATGAGACGCAACATTATTGAAACATACAGGATTCTCAGGAGGCTTGACATGGTAAATGCCAAAAAGTCATTACCCCTTGTGGGAGGGTCTAGGACCAGAGGGCACAATCTCAGAATAAGGGGTCACCCATTTAAGCAAGAGGTCATCCATTTAAGACAGAGATGAGGATGAATTTCTTCTCTCAGGGGGTAGTTAATCTGTGGAGAGGCTGGGTTAACTATACTCAAGGCTGAGATAGATCATTTTTTACTCAATAAGGAAATCAAGGTTTATGGAGATAATGCAGGAAAGTGGAGTGGAGGATTATCATATCAACTCAGTCATGATCTCACTGAATGTGGAGAAGACTCAATGGGCTGACTGGGCCACTTCTGCTCTTACTTCTTCTCATCTCACCTCTGCTTTCTGCCTTGAAGCTAGGTAGCAATTGAGTCTGTCATTTGTTCCCTGATTCCATCTTCTCTGATGTTATTCATTTGTTTATTATGGGAATTTTTAATCAAAGTCCCTTTGAAAATCCAGATAAACTACATCTTCTATATTTGCACATCTCCAAATAACTACTCATTTGATTTATTGTTGTCACATGTATTAACATAGTGAAAAGTAATGTTTCTTGCGCGTTACACAGACAAAAACATACCGTTCATAGAGAAGGAAACGAGAGAGTGCAGAATGTAGTGTTACATTCATAGCTAGGGTGTGTAGTTTGAAAGAGTTAGAATGAAGTTTTAGAGACAGAGAACAAGAGTAAAAGATAGAATTAGCAGGTATGCTGGGCACAACTGCAAGAAGTCGTCTCGCTCTGGCACCATCTTGAATTTACTCACAATCTTTGATTTTCAAAACTATTCTACACCAATAGACATTAACTTCTAAAACAATTAAATGATAGAATTCCTCTTATAAAAATAAAAACAAGAAAATGCTGGAAATATTCAGCAAATCAGGAAGTATCTGTAGAAACAGAAAGAGTTATCATTTCAGGTCTGTGACCATTCGTGAAATAATCTCTCACATGCTTTCAGGCTTTTTATTAAAACCATCTCTAAACGCAAAACCGATTCAATCTGAACAATAATTGAGGTACAATTTATTATTTTTGCTCTTGGAGACATTCACGTTTTGTTTCCCAGATAGTATCCAAATAACCCGATTCCTTGAAGGAGAATTCCAATCTCAAATTCTACTGTCCAAGTCTAAAAGAAAAATATGTTCAATCTTCATGAAAGAACTAAACGACTGTTTCTGTTTAGAAACCTTTTCCTAATTTTCTGTCTTTGAGTAGTTAAAAATCTTGGATGAGAACAAATTGGACGGCCAGTTAAACACTGCACACAAGAAGTCCCCATCTGCTTCAAGAAGACGACCATCATCCTGGTACCTAAGAAAAACCAAGCAGCGTGCCTTAATGACTATCGGCCAGTGGCTCTGACATCCATCGTTATGAAGTGCTGTGAAAGGCTAGTCATGGCACAAATCAATTCCAGCCTCCTGGACTACCTGGATCCATTCGTTTGCCTACCACCGCAACAGGTCCAACAGGCAGACCCTGCACTCAACCCTGGAACACCTAGATAACAAGGACACCTACGTCAGACTCCTATTTCTTGACTACAACTCAGCCTTCAACACTATTATGCCCACGAAACTCATCCCCAAACTCCATGGCTTGGGCCTCGGCACCTCCCTCTGCAACTGGATTCTGAACTTCCTAACTCACAGATCACAATCAGTAAGGATAGGCAACAACACCTCCTCCCCGATCATCCTCAACACTGGTGCCCCACAAGGCTGTGTTCTCAGCCCCCTACCATACTCCTTATACACCTATGACTGTGTGGCCAAATTCCCCTCCAATTCAATTTTCAAGTTTGCTGACGACACCACCGTAGTGGGTCAGATCTCAAACAATGATGAGACGGAGTACAGGAATGAGATAGAGAATCTGGTGAACTGGTGTAGCAACAATAATCTCTTCCTCAATGTCAACAAAATGAAGGAGATTGTGATTGACTTCAGGAAGCGTAAAGGAGAACATGCCCCTGTCTACATCAACGAGGACGAAGTAGAAAGGGTTGAGAGCTTCATGTTTTTGTGTGTCCAGATCACCAAAAACCTGTCCTAGTCCCCCCATGCTGACACTATAGTTAAGAAAGCCCACCAATGCTTCTACTTTCTCAGAAGACTAAGGAAATTTGGCATGTCACCTATGACTCTCACCAACTTTTACAGATACACCATAAAAAGCATTCTTTCTGATTGTATCACAGCTTGGTATGGCTCCTGCTCTGCCCAAGACCGCAAGGAACTACAGAAGGTCGTGAATGTAGTCCAATCCATCACGCAAACCAACCTCCCATCCATCGACTCTGTCTACACTTCCCACTGTCTCAGCAAAGCAGCCAGCACAATTAAGGACCCCATGAATCCCAGACAGACATTCTCTCTTCCACCTTCTTTCTTCAGGAAAAAGATACAAAAGTCTGAGGCCACATACCAACCGACTCAAGAATAGCTTCCTCCCTGCTGCTGTCAGACTTTTGAATGGACTTACCTTGCATTGAGTTGATCTTTCTCTACACCCTAGCTATGACTGTAACACTACATTCTGCACTCTCTCATTCCCTTTTCTACGAATGGTATGTTTTTCTGTATAGCGCGCAAGAAACAATACTTTTCACTGTATGTTAATATATGTGACAATAATAAATCAAATCAAAGTTAATCAATTTAAAGTCTTTTGGGAAAACATAAGAGCAAAATGATACAGCTTAAATGAATGTATCAGTCAACTTACGACAACAGTCAAAGGTAAATCTAACAGAAAGTTCACATTCCACCTCGTGGTCACTGTACTTTCAGGTTCCTTATTTTTCCAGTTACTGGATTCGGCTATCCCAATGATGATCAATACACCAAAATGTCAAAAAAGAGTCAAGTGATATGTACTGCAAAAATCTGCATGATTTCTGCAGCTCAGCATGCATTTTCCACAATGGTCAAAAGCTGCCAGGACACAAACACAAATCCCAACTTCATGACAGTTCTGGAATGGTCTTTAATGGGTGGAACCTCTGCTCAGCCCCCACTACCATGCACTAAATTGTTAATCTCAAAGAAGATACAGGGCATGGAAATTACTTTCAGTCTAAAAGATGAAACTACTGCAGACATGAGGATTCCGGAAACTATACCAAATGGTTGCTGTCATTTAGTGCCATGCCAAGTGGTGCAGGTGACCATGATCTTCCAAACGTTCTGATCAGAACAACAATGGATAACCTCACTGTTAGAATTATGTTTAAGACAGTCATTAAATGTTGTCTAGCTGCTTCATTCATGACGGTTTCTTACTCCTCTTCTGTTAATCCTTCTGGCAGGTACTTCAACCCTCCATCATGGATAACATGTCTGAAGAACTCAGTTTGTCTATTATTATTTAAGAGTTTGCTTGTTCTTCCAGCCTCAATCAGTACTTTTTCTTTTCTCCATGCAACATACCCTTAAGGATCCTTCTTAAGTACTACATTTCAAAGCTGTTGATTTTCTTTTCTTCCTCTTTCCCAATGCTTCAAGCTTCACATTCATAACTCATTACTGACCAGATATAACAATTTAGTACACACATTCTCGGTTCATGCTTCAGGCTAATATGTTTCTTTGAATGCTGCTTAACTTTATACAAACAGTTTTGCCTTGCCAATCCTTTTTCAGATTTCAGTACTGCTTTTGACATCAGATGCTACTTTGGGTGAAATTCAGCTTTGGCATGGTGAAAAAAAAGGGTGGTTCTATTTATTTCTGACACTTCAGGAGTGAAATCCTTTACTGAGAGGTGGAGGGGTTGGAAGGCCTGTCCTCAAACACTGCAAGAAAATGATTTTCATGCTTTCAGCATTTGCATCCCTTTTCAGTACTTTCTAAATTATGACGGCTGTTAACTTTTATGAATTTGACAATTTTACCAGGCACCAAACATAATAGAAGCCGTAGCCTCAGTTATAATAAGCCCATCTCCAGATTCATTTTCTGTGGAATTTATTGGCTTCCCTCATTATTAGATCAATATTTGGTCTATTTTTCAGCTTTTTATTCAAGATGTAACAATGATTTTGAATTTGTTGTCCATTTGTTGCTAGTTTCCGAGGTTGGCATGTTTGTACAATTGTCAGTTTGTAGATCGAAGGCACTACCATTCCACTACATGGACTTCACATGTCTGAGATAAATTTGTACTCAGTACGGTGCAGTATCTAGATAGCAGTAGTCGAAACTGCTCATCTGTATGCCGGATACATCACGTGCTGCCATCTGTTTCTCCTCCCTTTAAAACTGGATTGTATGTGTAATCTTACTAGACAGTTATGCAGAGTTTTACCCAGCATATGATTTTATTTATATTAGGTAGATGAGGATGGACGGGGGATAGAGAAGGGGAGAGCTCAGACCAAAGGATTGAGATGTGTTTACTTTAATGCCAGGAGTATAGTGAATAAAGGGGATGAGCTCAGAGCGTGGATCGATCATAGAAATCATAGAAACCCTACAGTGCAGAAGGAGGCCATTCGGCCCATCGAGTCTGCACCGACCACAATCCCACCCAGGCCCTACCCCCACATATTTACCCACTAATCCCTCTAACCTACGCATCCCAGGACTCTAAGGGGCAATTTTTAACCTGGCCAATCAACCTAACCCGCACATCTTTGGACTGTGGGAGGAAACCGGAGCACCCGGAGGAAACCCACGCAGACACGAGGAGAATGTGCAAACTCCACACAGACAGTGACCCGAGCCGGGAATCGAACCTGGGACCCTGGAGCTGTGAAGCAGCAGTGCTAACCACTGTGCTACCGATGCCTGGAAGTGTGATGTCGTGGCCATTACGGAGACTTGGATGTCTCAGGGACAGGACTGGATACTACAGGTGCCGGGATTCAGATGTTTCAGGAAGGACAGGGAGGGAGGCAAGAGAGGGGGCGGAGTGGCACTGCTGATCAGGAATAGTGTCACAGCTGTAGGGAAGGAGGGAAGGTGTATGCTGTGGAGGGATTGTCTACAGAATCTCTGTGGGTGGAAGTTCGGAGTGGGAAGGGGTCGATCACTTTGCTAGGAGTTTTCTATAGGCTGCCCAATAGTGACAGGGAGGTGGAGGAGCAGATAGGAAAACAGATCCTGGAGAGCTGCAATAATAGCAGAGTTGTTGTGATGGGAGACTTTAATTTCCCAAACATAGAGTGGAATTTCCCTAGGGTAAGGGGATTGGATGGGGAGGAGTTCGGTAGGTGTGTTCAGGAGGGTTTCCTGACACAGCATGTGGACAAGCCTACAAGAGGAGAGGCTGTACTTGATCTGATACTGACCAATGAGCCTGGACAGGTGTCAGATCTCTCAGTGGGAGAGCATCTTGGGGATAGCGATCATAACTCTATCTCCTTTATGCTTGCATTGGAAAAATAGAGGATCAGGCAAGCTAGGAAAGCATTTATATGGAGTAAGGGGAAATATGAAGACATAAGGCAGCAAATTAAAGGAGTAAATTGGAAGGAGGTATTCTCGGGGAAATCTACTGAAGAGCGGTGGTAGTTTTTCAAGGAATGTCTGTCTAGGGTTCTACAGGACAATGTTCCGAGCAGACAGGGAGGAGTTGGTAGGTTAAAGGAACTGTGGTGCATGAAAGCTGTGCGGGACCTAATCGAGAAGAAAAGGAAAGCGTACAAAAGGTTCAGAGAGCTTGGCGAAGATAGGGATCTAGATGAGTATACGGCTTGTAAGAAGGGACGAAAGAAGGAAATTAGGAGAGCCAGAAGGGGTCACGAGAAGGCCTTGGCAAGTAGAATTAAGGAAAACCCTCAGGCATTCTATAAATATGTGAAGAGTAAAAGGATGAGACATGAAGGAATAGGGCCTATAAAAGGTGAAGGTGGGAAAATCAGTACGGAACCAGTAGAAATGGCAGAGGTGCTTCATGAGTATTTTGCCTCGGTTTTCAGAGAGAAGGACATGGGGGGGAAGTACTGTGGGCTTGCGGTGGACTGAAAAGATTGAGTATGTGGACTTTAACAAAGAGGTTGTGCTGGAATCTTTGAATGGCATCAAGATAGATAAGTTGCCGGGTCCGGATGGGATGTACCCCAGGTTACTGTGGGAGATGAGGGAAGAGATTGCAGAGCCTCTGGCGATGATCTTTGCGTCGTTGATGGAGACGGGAGAGGTGCCGGAGGATTGGAGGATTGCGGATGTGGTTCCTATTTTCAAGAAGGGGAATAGGGATAGCCCTGGAAATTACCGACCAGTGAGTCTAACCTCAGTGGTTGGTAAGCTGATGGAGAAGATCCTGAGGGACAAGATTTATGAGCATTTAGAGAGGTTTAGTATGCTCAAGAATACTCAGCATGGCTTCGTCAAAGGCAGATCGTGCCTTACGAGCCTGGTGGAGTTCTTTGAAAATGTGACTAAACACATTGACGAAGGGAAAGTGGTAGATGTGGTTTATATGGATTTTAGCAAGGCGTTCAATAAGGTCCCCCATGCAAGGCTTCTAGAAAAAGTGAGAGGGCATGGGATCCAAGGGGCTGCTGCCCTGTGGATCCAGAACTGGCTTGCCCAAAGGAGGCAGAGAGTGTGTATAGATGGGTCTTTTTCTAAATGGAGGTCGGTCACCAGTGGTGTGCCCCAGGGATCTGTTCTGGGACCCTTGCCGTTTGTCATAAATGACCCGGATGAGGAAGTGGAGGGATGGGTTGATAAGTTTGCCGACGACACGAAGGTTGGTGGGGTTGTGGATAGTCTGGAGGGATGTCAGAAGTTACAGAGGGACGTAGATAGGATGCAAGACTGGGCGGAGAAGTGGCAGATGGACTTCAACCCTGATAAATGCATAGAGATCCATTTTGGCAGGTCAAATGGGATGAAGGAGTACAATATAAAGGGAAAGACTCTTAGTACGGTAGAGGATCAGAAGGACCTTGGGGTCCAGGTCCATAGGACTCGGAAATCGGCCCCGCAGGTGGAGGTGGTGGTTAAGAAGGCGTATGGTGTGCTGGCGTTTATCAATCGAGGGACTGAGTTTAGGAGTCCGGGGATAATGATGCAGCTATATAAGACCCTCATCAGACCCCACTTGGAGTACTGTGCTCAGTTCTGGTCGCCTCTTTACAGGAAGGATGTGGAAAAGATTGAAAGGGTGCAGAGGCGATTTACAAGGATCTTGCCTGGATTGAGTGGCATGCCTTATGAGGATAGGCTGAGGGAGCTCAGTCTTTTCTCCTTGGAGAGACATAGGATGAGAGGAGACCTAATAGAGGCATATAAGATGTTGAGAGGCATAGATCGGGTGGACTCTCAGAGGCTTTTTCCCAGGGTGGAAATGGCTGCTACGAGAGGACACAGGTTTAAGGTGCTGGGGTGTAGGTACAGGGGGAATGTTAGGGGGAAGTTTTTCACACAGAGGGTGGTGGGCGAGTAGAATCGGCTGCCATCAGTGGTGGTGGAGGCAAACTCAATAGGGTCTTTTAAGAGACTCCTGGATGAGTACATGGGACTTAATAGGATGGAGCGTTATAGGTAGGCCTAAAAGGTAGGGATATGTTCGGCACAACTTGTGGGGCCGAAGGGCCTGTTTTGTGCTGTAGTTTTCTATGTTTCTAATAACTATGAAATATAGGTTTTTCCTTCTTTTTCAGTACCAAAAAATAAATACCGTATTATATGATGTTTTAAATGATTGTGTTGGCACTATGAACAGGGCAGTAAAAGTAAAGTTGCACAACTAATTTGGACTTCCAGACTACATACAAGGTTCCACATCAGAGACTATTGGCCAGAATTAAAGCTCATGAAATCAAAGGCAAATGCCTGTTGAGGAGATTGGTTAAGTGGTTGTCGGCAGAAAGTAGGGAATCATAAAATCCCTACAGTGCAGAAGGGGGTCATTTTGCCCATCGAGCCTGCACCGACAACAATCCCACCCAGGCCCTATCCCTGTAACCCCATGTATTTACCCTACTAATCTCCCACACAAAGGGGCAATTTCACATGGCCAATTAACTTATCCCGTACATCTTTTGAATATTGGGTATGTTCTCAAATTGGAAGTAAATAACTATTGCTATCCTACAAAGATCAACTGTTCACTCTACTTATTAATTTAAAGAACACAATAGAAAGCTATATGTCCAAGTTTGTCAACGGCAGAAAGATTGCAGACAGGAACGTAAACTTACAGGAGTGTAAACAGAAACATGGGCAGATTAAATGAAAATTGTGGCAGAGGTATTTTAATATAGGTAAATGTGAGCTCATTAATTTTGAACCATAAAGGATTCTTAGTGTTTTTGTTTTAGATGATGGAAGACTAAAAACAGTGATGATCCTAAGAGACTCAGGGTTCCATGTACACCAATCACGATGGTGGTTAGGTACAAAAAAAGTTGTAAAGGTTAATGGAATGTTAGCCTTTATATCTAGAGGGATAGAGTACAAAGGGAAGTAAATTTTGCCATAGCTAATCGAAATCCTGGTTAGATCAATCTGGAATACTGTGAGCAATTTGGAGTACTGTAGCTTGGAAGAATATATTGACCTTGCAAAGAGTGCACCATAGATTTACTAATATGTTACCAGGGCTCCAAAGGCCAGATAATGGAGAGGTTGCATAAACCGGACTTAGATTCCTGTAAAAAGGCTTAAGGAATAACTTGATTTAGGTTTTAGGATTTTGAAAAGAATGATGAGCATAGATAGAGAGAAACTTTCCTCCACTGCTGGGAGAACGTAGAATGAGGGTGCCCAAGCTTAAAAATCAGAGTTGGCCATCAGGAGACACTTCTTCACACAAAGGGATACAAAACTCTCTCCCACAATGTAGTATTTCTTTCGATACCAATCAAGTAAACGAACTCAAATTAACTTAGGGACAAAGTAAAAGGGGCGGCTCCCCAAAAGGAAGGGGGGGAACAGCCCGAACCAAAATCAAAGTCGAAAGGAAACTTAAAACGTCAAACCAAAAGGTGATTATCGGGGTCGATAATACACCCCAGCCCCTGCGGCGCCCAGCGGTCGTCCCACAATGTAGTATATTCTACTTCAATTAACCATTTTAAATTCAAGATCAACAGGATTTTGCTAAGTATAATTCCAAGTCCTTAACTAATCAAAGTGCCAATTTAAGAATGTGTTCCCACCTGTTCCAATTTCAGGCATATCTTATTCCTGGTGCCAGGAGTTCCCACCTGAAACAAGTCAGAGCTTCATAGATGTATGCTGACCAAGGCCAGGTTAGGAATTCAGATGCCATGTTTGTCTCTGGCCATCTGAATGTCATGAATTTCTGCACCCAACCACCTCCCCTTGGTGAAGCAAATTAAGAGGTTGCCATTTCCAGCAAAAAATTCAAAAAATCCTCAGCTGCAGTGGGGTAAGCTAGATGGTGGTCTTGCAGACAGTTTTATGATAGACCATCTGGGTACTGAGCTTTAATAGCTTCCGAATTGAATATATTTGCTGTAAGTTCTCTACACAAGATGCTGCTTGTTTTCATTCTTGATGTTTACTGGTTAGATTTTTTTGATGCTATGCAACCATTTTCAATTACATTTAATTTTTTAAACATTTAATATGCACTTTTAGCATAACCACCACCTTTTTTTGTAGCATATATAAAGTGTAACAGGATAAATGTTGTTGCAGCAATAATTAGTAACCACTTGGTCCCTATAGGATTCTTTTATGCACTGAGTTAAATAATAATTTGTGCCTGAGGTTATTCATTTAATTAATGGTTTTTGGCCTAGCTGTAATTGCTAATACTATGATGTATTTGAGCGGAAATGATTTTGATTATTGGGGTGTGTCAGCACAGAATGCACACCAGCAATTAAACTGTTGGTAAATGAAAAGAAATAGCACACAATGTTAATCTGTGCTTCCAAAAAAATTTCAATCTCAGGATATACAACATAATTTTCTTTGGAACTATGATGAAAGGGCAACTACATCCAAAAGGAGAATGTTGCAACAATACCTTGCTCACATTTGTTACAGAATCATTTTGCAATATGAACAAATTGTGTCAGTAGATAGGTAGATTGATAGATATTCAGCAACACCCGCTGCAAAATGCCATAAAAGATGTGGAGCAGTATGAGCTGCTGCATCACACAATTTGCAAGTGACTATGTGACATAATTAAGGAAAAGGCCTTTAAAGCACAAGCATGTGTTCTCTATGTGAGCAGAGGTCATTGCAGCACAGCAACAAAAAATAGACATCATGAGTTTTGCACCTTTTGGTAGCCTCTGGAAGTAAGCCCACAAATGTACTACTGAGAAACTCCAAGTCTCATGTATTTAAAGATTCACAATGTAAGAAATTGATTTTATACAGCTAAATGGACAAATAAATGATGCTCAGAGGAGTTGAGTGTAATGGAATAGAGGAGCAAAGGAGGAAAATTTTGGTGGGAACATGGCAGAATCTATTGCCCAAATGCAACACAAGTCCCTACCCCAGATTTTCATTTCACTGAAATGATGATGAAACCTTACCCAAATAAGATTAAACAATCCAAGAAACCAGAAAGTAATGAAGTAAAGAAAAGGCATTAGAATTGAACAGGTCAACAGATACATGCACCAGAATTTTACCACCCCACCTGCCACAGGAATCAGAGCAGGTGATGGGCGGAAAATGGGAAGGTCCATCGACCTAGGCTGGATTTTACGGTTTTGGGAGGAGCGAGGCCATAAAATCCCACCCATGGAATGAAATTACTTACAGAATAAATGGAGTGAAAGAGACAATAACACTGATTTTAACTTGAGCGCTAGTTGTGTGGGTGGTGACCTGGAAGTTGACAAATCATCCTGAATTCAGCAGTACAATGCTCAGAAGACTTGACTTGTGATGCATATAATTCGTTTTTTTAATTTATTTGCGGTTTGTTGGCGTTTCTGGCAAGGCCAGCATTTCTTGCCCATCCCTAATTGCCCTTGAGAAAGCAGTGGTGAGCTTTTTTTTTGAATAGCTGCAGTCCATGCTGTGAAGTTGCTTCCACAATGCTGATGTAAGGGGTCCCAGGATTTCAACCCAGGAATTGTGACAGGACCATGATATATTTCCAACTCAGGACGATGGGAGATTTGATAGCGGTCACATTGTCCAAATGGCTGCTACCTTTGCACTTTTAAGCAGTAGAGTTTGTGAGGTTGAAAGATGCTCTCAACAGAGCCTTGGTGAATTGCTGACACAATTTATAGGTGGTACACTCTGCAGTCAAGATGGACAGGTGGTGGGAGGAGTAAGTGCTTAAGGCAGTGAATGAGGTGCAAATTTAGCAGACTGCTTTGTCCTGAATACTGTTGACCATTGAGTTTTGTTGAAGCTGCAGTCATTCAGGCAAGAGGAGACTATTCTATCGTACTCCTGGCTTGTGTTTTGTAGCTGATGGACAGGCTTTGGGGAGTGTGAAGGATGTAACTAGTAGAGTTGACTGAGGAGAACCAGTGAATGTAGTTTAGACTTTCAGAAGGCCTTTGACAAAGTCTCACTTAACAGACTACTATTTAAATTTAAAGCACATGGGATTGCAGGTAATGTCTTGAGATGGATAGAAAGCTGTCAGCACATAGGAAGCAAAGAGTTGGCATAAATGAGTCTTTTTCTGATTGGCAGTCAGTGACTAGTGGGGTTCCACAGGGTTCTGTGCTAGGACCCCAACTGTTTACATTATATATTAATGATCTGTAAGAGGGATCTAAATGCATTATCTCCAAATTTGCAGATGATACAAAGTTGGGTGGGAGGGTGAGCTCTGAGGAGGGTGCAGAGGTTCTTCAGCATGATCTGAACAGGCTGAATGAGTGGGCATAAGCATGGCAGATGCAGTATAATGTGGATAAATGTGAGGTTATCCACTTGGGTAGCAAAAATAGGAAGCCAGATTATTTGAATTGGGTGCCAACTGAGAGAGATGGATACTCAACGAGACCTTGTTGTCTTTGTGCATCAGTCACTGACAGTAAGTTTGCAGGTACTGCAGGTAAGGAAAACATGTTGGCCTTCATGTGAGATAATTTGAGTAGAAGAATAGAGATGTTTTACTGCTATTGTATAGGGTGTTGGAATATTGTGTGCAGTTTCGGTATTCTTATCTGAGGAAGGATGTTCTTGTTTATAGAGGGGGTGCTGGGATTCCAGGGATGGCAGGTCCGTCATAGGAGGAGAGACCAAGCCTTTTAGGATTATATTCATTGGAGTTTAGAGGAATGAGAGGGGATCTCCTAGAAACACTTCTAACAGGATTAGACAGGGTATATTCAGAAAGAATGTTCCCAATGGTGTGGGAGTCCAGAACTAGGGGCCATAGTTTGAGGTAAGGGGCAAACCTTTTAGGACTGAGGTAAGGAGACGTATCTTCACCAGATTGGTGAATTTGTGAAATCACTACCACAGAAAGTAATTGAGGCGATTTCAAGAAGGAATTAAATATAGCTTTTTGGGCTAAAGAGATCAAAGGATATAGGGGGAGGCGGGATCAGGTTACTGAATTTGATGATCAGCCATGATCATAATGAATGGTGGAGCAGGCCCAATGACCTACGCTTGCTTCTATTTTCTATGTATGCTTTTATGCCTCAAGGGCAGGTCCTCTCTCCATTTTTAAGAACAATTTAAAAAGTCTCTGCAGCCTGCCACTACTGAGAGGATGTGTGGGGGGTACACACATCCCCTCCTCAGGGTAGCCTGCTGTGGATGCTCCTGCACCTATGCAAGCAGGAAGGGCCTGTAAGCCTGTCTGGATATTGGCCCATTGATCTCCGGTCTGCCACTAGGAAGCAACCTCCAGGCAGCTAAACTGTCCCCGTCACCTCCAAGAACTTGAGATCCTCTAGATGTCAGTTGGCCCACGGTAACACATCTTAGTGAGACAATTGGCTACCCACCCACTGCTTGTGGGCAAGTAATTTTGCTACCTTTCCATCCCTCCTCCTATATTACTTGTCTGCTTCTCCTCGACTGCCTGGCAATCACCCATTTCCTCTCTGCCTGCAAACCCTTTTGCTGCAGGGTGACCACATCTATTAACATGCTCACAATGAAGCTTTCGACCGCACAGATGTGTCACAGTGACATCAGCTGCTGCTTAGGCTCAGAAGTCCAGAGTTTGAGTTGCTGCAGCTGAAGCCCCCTCCTACGCATGTGGTTATACAGGACATTAAAAGCTCAAATTTCAAGGAATAGGATGTACACTCCATAGGTCCAAATTGCTCTCTTATGCCTCATTTTACAAGAATATTAAATAACTACTTAAGTAAATAAAGGCTCACCAGCAACCACTTACACCTAAGTGGCTTGCTAGCCATTTCAGAGGTATGCTCATCAGGACACCTAGGCCATTGTCTCCCAAGCAAGATATTTGTATTAATCTGCATGAGACTATATGACTAAATAATGGTGTGTTGTCACTTCAGGGAGATTCTTAAATTGGGTTCAAAATAGCCATGACAAACTCTCATTCAAGGTCACAGTCAGGATATGAAGCTCAAAACATTATCAGGACTAGGCACAATTTAAATTTTACTGACGAGCTCCTGCAGATCCTTATTCAGTGCAGCAGAAAAGGGCAGCACGGTGGCACAGTGGTTAGCACTGCTGCCTCACAGCAGCAGGGAACCCAGTTCCATTCCGGCCTTGGGGAACAGTCTGTGTGGAGTTTGCACGTTCTCCTTGTGTCTGCATGGGTTTTCCTCCAGGTGCTCCAGTTTCCTCCCACATTCCAAAAGTGTGCAGGTTAGGTGGATTGGCCATGCTAAATTGCCCCTTTGCAGGGTAAATATGTGGGGTCACGGGGTTGCAGGGCCTGGCGGGATTGTTGTTGGTGCTGGTTCGATAGGTCAAATAGCCTCCTTCTGCACTGTTGGAATTCTATGATTCTAAAATTGTTTGATAAGTGGAGGCAGGGATGTGGAAAGGGGTGCAAGGGAAGAAAAGATTGCAGATTTGGGAGGCGGTGGAAACAAACTGGCCAGATGCAGGATGAAATATTGTTATGGAGTCGAGCAGAGCTGCAAAAAAAAACCTTTGCAACAACAAAAAATCCTGCAGAACGGCTACTGGTCCCTTTCAGGACAACTGGTTATACCACTCAATATCTGAAAAAACTGGAACAATTATTCATTTTGCATATTTTGCTCACTTAATGAAATTTACAACTGGGGTCCCACGATCAGCATTGGATCTCCATCAAGAAGGTGCTTCGGAATTCCATATTTGAAGGGCAGCACAGGGCATGGCAATTAGCATTGCTGCCTCACAGCATCAGGGACCCAGATTCAACTCCAATCTTGGGTGACTGTCTGTGTGGAGTTTGCACGTTCTCCCAGTGTTTACATGGGTTTCCTCCAGGTGCTCCAGTTTCCTCCCAGAGTCCAAAGATGTGCAAGTTAGGTGGATTGACCAAGCTAAATTGCATCTTAGTGTCCAAACATGTCCAGGTTAGGTGGATTAGCCATGGTAAATACATGGGGTTACGGGGATAGGGCGGAGGGGAGGACCTGGGTGGGATGCTCTTTCGGAGAGTTGGTGCAAACTCGAGGGGCCAGGTGGCTTATTTCTGCAGTGTAGGGATTCTATGGTTTTGTTCTATAGTTCTAAGACCTGCATAATAAATTAATCAGGCGGGCAAATTAGTGCACAAGTTCCTCAACAGATTTTCCTCTGAGTAACCTCCTTTTTTACATGAATAATGGCATCCGACAGTTGAAAATTCTCCCCTGTATCTCAGAGAGAAATCAAATGGAGTAACTTGTGAAAACTTAATGCATTTTTACTGATTAGCTTAAGCTTTCAATATTTCAAATAAGATAGTGATTGAAAACCCTTAACCATTTAAATAATTCCATTCTAAATCAAGGAGGTTAAGCCACAGTCTTAATTGAAAGAGGTTAAGTCATCAACTTCAATTAAGCCATAGCTGTGGCACAGTGCCCGAATACTCAAACCTCTGTAATTAAAGGCATACGCTCATGCAAGATATTTGAATTTAGAGTCATTATCACTGCGTCTGGACAAATTATTTTTTATTCTGCCACTTGCTCTATTATTAATTTGAAAACACTGGTGTTCTACTTGGTGTGCAGGTACTCTGTTGCTGATAATTGCTAGTATGCTTAAAACAATGAATGTTGACAAAACTGGATGACAAGCAGCATCACTGACTCGCATCTAGCTGGCAAGGACTAAAAAAGGATAGTTTTAGTGAATCCTTAATACTCAAAACAACCATGAAGAGCTATTACATAGAAAGCACTGTTCATAAAGTGCAGCAGAGCAATTTGATTGACCAGGTTGTCCTCCTTTCATTGTACATTTAGCCTAATTACAAAATATCATGAGGTAACAGTGTATATTTGGATTCACAATGACAATTTTAGACTTTTTTTTAGCACACATCAACATTTTTAATCAAAATATTTTAAAATGGACTTTTATAAGTCATGATAGCAGCCACATGGATACCTGCCATTTAGATTCTCAAACTAAGCACAAGCAAACTCCATAAACATCAGTTTCAGATCCAGTGAAATGATCCACAAGGTCCAGTAGTGATCAATGTGATCTTCAGTATTGTTGATTCTGACCCGTCTAAAACAGCAACATTTTTAGGATTCTTTGGTAGACAATTATATCATGCTGTACAACTTAATTACAAAACAAAAATGGATTTTGAAAAAAAGAATTTTTTAAAATCTGAACATTTTAAAGCACTATAAAATTCAAAAGAAGAAAATCACCTATAATTATAAAGAATTTCATGGCTCTAACAGAAATGAAAAACATTATGAAGCTCAACAGACCAGTTCCATCAGTTCCAGTTCATCACCACCTCTGGTCCAATTGTGTTCAGTAAGAAAAGCTTTCTACAAGATCTGCTACCAAAATACATATATTTTCTTTGCAGGCACATAAAGAACAAAGAACAAAGAACAATACAGCACAGGAACAGGCCCTTCGGCCCTCCAAGCCCGCGCCGCTCCCCGGTCCAGGATTGAATCCTGAATCCAGGATCCCCGCCCAATTTTCCAGCCTATCTACATACCAATATCCTATCCACCGAGCTGTCCCTCACAGCTACGATGCTTTGTTCATTACAACCTATTAACTCACCCCCACCCCCCTATTCCAGACCATGTGATCCCCAGGGAGAGGCGAAAACCCAGAGTGAAAAACCCCAGGGCCAATATGGGGAAAAAAAAAAATCTGGGAAATTCCTCTCCGACCCCCTGAGGCGATCGAAACGAGTCCAGGAGATCACAATGGCCCTGATCGGAAAATGCTTCCCAACCCTAGTCATTTCCACTTCCATGAACACCATATGAATTCCCTGCCCATGTTTGGCATTGATAAATAAAACTTCTGAGATCATTAATGGGCAGGAGAGCAGTAGCTTGCTCTTTAAAAGGCAGGTTTTGCACAACTTCTCAAACCCCAACCCATTTTGCTAACTACACTGTTCAGAGATTTTACTGTCTCTCCTTCATCCAACAGAAAAAATGGCTGGGATTTTATGATGCCACCAAAGTCAATAGACCTTTGGCTGGCTCTCCAAATTTTCAGCCCTCACCTCCAATGGGTCCTGCCCGGAATTCCCAGCCAATGCATTTCTTTACATTTGTATGTTAACTTCATATAAAAAGAGCACTGTACTTCAAAAAAAACCCAAAATATTACTGTAAATAATAGTGTTTCCACTTCAGGTAGATTATGGAAAGGACTTAATATATTGTTTGTCACATCCAGTCAGCACAGCATATATTGCTCATCCAGAAAATTGCCTTCTTGGCAAATGGCATCATTTCTTAAATCTACAAAACCATGAAACAAAAGAACCAAATTTCATTCAAGTTATGTCCATCTTTTGCTGTGAATGTACAAAACAGCCTGCCCCCAAAATTCCTGGCGAAGAGGAGTTTGAAAATCACACTTTCTACTTGAGAACACCAGGAACCTGGGGCAATACCCAATTATGCTGGGTATTATGGACTTTTAATTCCCAATGATAGGGGGTCAATGATGGGAAGGGAGCTGTGGGGGGTGGCAATCCTACTCTCAATAAGAAGTCTCAACACCAGGTGAGTGAGGAGCAGCGCTCCAAAAGCTCGTGATACCAAATAAACCTGTTGGACTTTAACCTGGTGCTGAGAGATTTCTGCTCACCCCAGTCCAACGCCGGCATCTCCACATCAATCCTATTCTCATCAAGCAAGTGTGTCTGCTGAGAAACATTGGAGCAAGAGAAAACCATTCAGCCACTTGAACCTGTTCCGACATTCAACTCGGTCATGGTTGATCATCTACCTCAACACCACTTTCATGCACAATCCCCATATCCCTTGATGCCATCAGTACTTAGAGATCTATCGATCTGTGTTGAACATGCTCAATGACAGGGCTACCACAGTCTGCTGGGTTAAAGAATTCCAAAGAATCATTCGCCTCAGTGAAGGAATTCCTCCTCATCTTGGTCTTAAATGGCTTGTCCCTTATTCTGAGACTGTGCCCATTGGCTCTAGAACCCCAGCCAGGGTAAATATCCTTTCTGCGTCTATCTTGTCTAGCTCTTTTAGGAATTGTGCACATTTCAATGAGACCACCTCTCAACTCTTCTAAACTCTAGAGAATATAGGTCCAGTCTCCTAAATCTCTCCTTATGGGACAGTCCCACGATCCCAGGAATTAGTTTGGTTAATTGCTGTTACACTCCCTCTTACAGCAAGTATATCCAACCTACCAAAACTGTACACAATACTGCAGGTTCAGTCTAATCAAGGTTCTGTACAATTGAAGTAAAATATTTTTACTCCTGTACTTAAATCCACTTGTGACAAAGGCCAACATATTAGTTCCCTTCCTAAATGCTTGCTGCACCTGCAATGTTAGTTTTGAGTGACTTATGAATAAAGACATCCAGGTTCCTTTGTTCATCACCACCTCCCAATTTCTCACCATTTAAAAAATACTCTGCATCTCCTTTCCTCCTAGAAAACATATTATGGTCACTCTTCCTTAAGAGTTTTCTGACAACAAGATAATTAATTAGCTCCGTTACATAATATTATATGTAAATTACAAAAACATACATCTAAAATAACCTGTTCCTTCATAGTTTTCTAGAGCAGTATGTTGAGAAATCAACATTGTACACATTGTTGGAATTTGTCATTCACAGCATTCATAAGACTATCATGCTCATTAAATGTACCCAGTCTATATGTAGATTGAAGTTTTCCATGACTACTGTATTACCCTTGTTGCATGCACCTCTAGTTTCCTGATTTATACAGTGCCCTACATTATCACTGGAGTTTGGTGAAAACATCTCTGATTACTGCTTGTTGCCCCATGCTATCCCTTAGTTCCACCCAAACAAACCTTGTTCTTCGGATCCAAGATCCTCTCTCATTCCTGTATTGATCTCATCCCTCACAATCAGCGTTATCCCAATTCCTTGCTTTGCCTGTCCTTCCTAAATGCCCAATATTCATGATATTTAGTTCCTAGTCTTGGTCACCTTGCACCAAAATTATAATGATATCGTACGTGTTTCCCTCAATTCGTGCCAAAAATTCATCCAACTTGTTGCAAATGTTACGTGCATTCATATAGAGCACCTTTACTTATGTTTTTTTAACATTATTCTGTATTTTGACTCTTATGTGATGCTGACCTTTGTTTTTCTATCTTTCATTTTCGTTTACTACTTTTGTGCTTCCCATTTCCAGCTTTGTTTTTCTGAATTACATCTCAGGTTTCTAAACCCCTGACAAGCTTTTTCAAACATTCCCCAATACTAGGAAATCTCACAATGATATTAGTCCCTGTCCTGCTAAGGTGTAACTCATCCTCCTTGTACAGGTCCTACCTGGCCCAGGACTGGTCCTAATACTCCATAAATCTAATACCCTCCCTTCTATACCATTTCTCCATTCATTCCCTCCCTCTATACCATTTCTCCATTTTATGCTCCATCCTTCTATTTCTATACTTACTAATATGTGGTACTGGGAGTAATCCTGAGGCTATTGCCTCAGAGGTTCTGCTTTTCAATCCGTTTCCAAGCTTCCTGAAATCTGCCTTCAGGACCTCATCCCTCTATTTGCCTATGTCGTTGGTACAAATGTGAGTCTTGACCACTGTTGATCCTCCCCCAAAAGAATATCCTTCATCAGCTCTGTATCATCCCAGACTCTTGACAGTAGCCAAGAAATATGCCATTCTGGGATCATGTTTATAACCACAGAAACACCTGCCTGTTCCCCTAATTATTGAATCACCTATCATTTTTGCTCTTCTGCTTTTTCTCCCCTACCCCCAGTTAATGCAGTTGACCCACCCGTGGTGTCATGGACTTGGCTCTTGTTCCTCAGAGGAACAATCACTCTCATCAATATCCAAAATGGAAAAATCGATTAGCAAGTAAAGTTGACTCAGGGGATTCCTGCACCACGTGCGTGAACCTCAGACTGAGACCATTCCCCTTCTGCTTGCTCTGTATTAACACGCCACGTGACCATCTCCCTAAACTTATCACCTGCTGTGGAGTGCTGGGTATTTCTCAGTAGATTTAATAAAATCTTCATGGTCTGTAGCAGGTTAACTTTTAGTCTTCAGTAATTATTAAGACTATTTCCAAATATACGGTAAAGGGTACAAGCTAGGAGCTGTCTCCATGCTTAGGTTTGCATGCAACTCTATCCAACTGCGCAGTGGTTAGCTCTGCTGCCTCACAGTGCAACAGACCTGGGTTTGATTCCCAGTTTGGGTCACTGTCCGGGCAGAGTCCACACGTTCTTTCCATATCTGCGTGGGTTTCCTCTGGGTGCTCTGGTTTCGTCCCACAGTCCCAAAGACATGCTGATTTGGTGCATTGGCAACGCTAAATTCTCCCTCAGTCTACCCGAACGGACGCCGGAGAGTGGCGACTAGGGGATTTTCACAGCAACTTTATTGCAGTGTTAATGTAAGCCTACTTGTGAACCTAATAAATAAACTTTAAACACCACACTGACCCTTCAATGTGGGTCATATGTTCTCTTACATCACTGTGTAGGCAGTAGTAGACTCAGTTCCACGTTAACCCTATGTGTGCCTGACCCTTGTACTACACTACCCACGTAGTTCTCAGGTTTGCGGATGTGCCACAGTGACTCCAGGCATTGTTAAAGTTCCCGCACATCTGGTCATTTAGGTAACAGAAAACTTCTACGCCTTTCCACAGGTATGGGCATTCCATGTAGTCAGTCAATCTACCTTGCCATGCTGTCCCTTCACCTTGTGTCAATTAATTAGCTGCCTTTACTATATTTTCAATTTTTCAGCTATTTACAGACAGTCCTTTATCACAGTTATTCGTCAACCAATTAGATTGTTAACTTGATTTTCAAATTCAGCTCCTGAAGGCTCTCGATTCAAGATGTAACCAAGTATGTCCAGTTCCCCTCAGCTTCTGAAGTAAAGGCTTGAGCCTCACCCTCTATTTATTTGCTCCCAATTCGAGGTGCTCCCAAATAGGTCTGTTTTCTCTCAGTTTCTGAAGGCAGGTCTCCCAGACATAGAGGAATCACACCCTTAGCATAACGATCAATGGCTGAGGACTAGTTGAAATTCCATCGAGGCTCTTAGGAATTCCCCAAATCTTTAGTAGTGCAAAGTTATTGATCAATTACCTTTTATAAGAAGCCAGTTTAATCCATTAATAATGTTTTTTTCAAGCCTTTGATGAGCCGCCTGTACCATCAGGGGGATATGGGTGTTGCTTCAACATAGTAGCCTGCATTTCAGGATAAACACTGCTATAATCATGCAGTCATGCAAGTGACCCTGTCCATGGAGCTCGAATGGGCTCTCTCCTCTCCTTAGGCAGTTTCTAAGGATCAAGGATGACATGCTTCCACTCCAGTTAAAGATATTCTGAGATGCATGAACTGTGGACTCTGCCACATGCTTGAAGGGTCGCATACATGAGTCGCTTGAAGGTTCATGCACTCTGTTCAGCACCTGAACTTCAGCTCTGCACATTCCCAGCTAAGTGTTTGGTACCTCCCCGAATGAATCTTCTTCATTTTGGTCAGTCATAAGCAAAGGACTTCCAGGAGCCAATCTGGATATCAGATCTCTTCAATAATACTTGTGCAGATAGCCTGGATGCGTTTCTACTGTTTACCGAGGAGTCTCCTGCCATGACCAGGTTCCAAGTATATGAGTTGTTTTGGGAGTTGCTTACCTGATGTCAGGCCTACTAAAACTACAAGGAGGCTCCCAAATAATAGAAACAGTCCACATTTTCCAGGATCTCACCATTGATCTAAATTGATGGGGTGAGCTGTTGTGCTGTGGGAGCTGGTTGGAAGAGAATTCTAATTTTCCAATGTTTGGTGAAAGGTCCTTTTTCTCATATACTTTAAAGGAGTTGACAATGAGCTGGAATTCAGTTTCAGTTGCACGCGCATACAAGCAACATCTGCATATTGGAGATCGATGACTGAAGTTGGAGTGATTTTAGTTTGAAGCCAGAAAACATTGGCCAATTTTCCACTTGTTCTGCAAATTATCTCCATGCTTCAGGGTAGTGTGCTGGAGGTGAAGTAAGGTGTTGCAGTGTGCAAGATGGAGAAGAGGACTGGTACAATCATAGTTTTGTTCACAGGTTTTCTAGTGGCTTTGTTGGTTCGTTTCACAACTTGCATATCAGTGTGGAACAGGCAGAGGATGTGATAAATTTCTAGGAACAGCCATATTTGTGAAGGATACTCCACAAGCCTTATGGTTTAGAGGCAAAGGCTTTTATGTGGTCAAAAAGGGCCATGTACAGGGGCTTGTACTTCCTTGCATTTTTCTTGGATTTGCCACGGAGTGAAGATTTTGTCTATGGTGCCTTTTGAAGGCAAAAATCAAATGCTAACACATATTCTTGTGCTCATCCACTGTGTGATGATACTATGCCTTTAAGAAATGTATTTGTGTCATGTTTCTGGTGTAGGATTTTTTTTTTAGCAGCCATTTCTACTTATTGGTGCTGCTTTGTC
Organism: Mustelus asterias; assembly: GCF_964213995.1. Classification (NCBI taxonomy): domain Eukaryota; kingdom Metazoa; phylum Chordata; class Chondrichthyes; order Carcharhiniformes; family Triakidae; genus Mustelus; species Mustelus asterias. The sequence goes on from NC_135803.1 coordinate 44,201,623, forward strand.
TATAGACAGCATCTCTTATTGTTACTGCAGTAGTAGAATTGATCTTATTTGCTAAAATGTTTGTTTTAATCTGGACTAATGCAGGGTTGTTATTTTAGTGTTTTCCCCAAGGGGTTTTCAGACTGGGGTTTGATTAGAGTTTTTATAAGAAAAGTCATGTGACTAGGCAGGGCTAGGTTCACAGAGAACCCCATTTCAGATGATGTTTGGGAACTGTGGAGAGAAGTAGTTGTCTTTCTCTCTCTGGAGATTAGAGATAGGGATTTGCCAGAAAATAGGTCTCTTTCTCGGAAGTTCTGCAGTTCGATGGTAGCCGTTTATCTGAAGACTGCTGTATGGGAGTCAGAAGGCAGGTGTCTTTCTAGATCTCTGTACATAAGTGTTAAAAGGCTGAAAATCAAGCATCCACATGAACATATCTGGGTTTTCGTGCTGACTGATTCTGAAGAAGGATGCATGTCTATGGGGATATTGCTTAAATTGGAACGAAAGAGATAGCTAGTTGTTAAGAATTATAACTCATCATGCTTAAGTACTTAAATTGGTAAAAGTAATCCTAATTCTTTGTTATTTTCTAATTTTGTTCTTGAATAAAGTTTGTTTTAAATAAAAATTAACTAATTAATAGAATTACATCTGGAGCAAAACATCGTATGCTTGCACTAATGCCAAAATCAAATAAAGTTGGGGTCTAGGAAAACTTCACAATATACATTGGAGCTTCTGATCTGGTCCTTAACAACTTGAATTTGAAATTGAGGAGGAAGATCATTACATGGAATGGCGTCACCAAAAAATGGAATGGGCAGATAGGAGTTTCACTTGGCTGCATCTGTGCCAGTAAAGCAGACCGCCAGGAATCTCACGGCCATTGTGTCTACATCAGTGTACATAATTGACATATTAGTGCCATGCAGGATGATACCGTTGTACTTGCTGGCTAAATTTTGATATCAGAAAGTTTTCAAAAGAAAAAGGTAGAAATATATATATTTTTAAAAGCTTAAATAATTCACAGCTAATGGAAAACTTAAGGCTGTCATGATTTCAAATAGTTGTTAGGCACGTTCTGTTCCCAGAACAGCCAATTCATTAAGTGCCTCCACAAACATCACATTATCTGCCTGGAAAGTTAGCACCAGCAACAGATGTGATATTTGTACAACCCAAATTATTCTATAACTGTTATATTTTCTAAGAAGCTTTAAATATAATTAGCTTTTTAAAAAGTACCCGAGAATGATGATGTCACATCTTTAAAACTGAGACTGTGTTAGAAAAACAAATTCTTGCAGTAAGGCACAGAGGCTGGAATCTTTATCTCAGGCTCCTGACAAACAGTGCCGTGGAATTTTGCATGCACTATCCATAACTTTGGTGACCATTAATTTAAAATGACCATAGAGCCTTGGCATTGTTCAGGACTGTTGCATTGGAAAATACTGGCTTAGGACTCCTAAAAGTTAAATCACAACTTTGATTAGTAATTCAGATCTAGTATTGGCAGGACAGTATACCCAGGATGTGGTTGAGCTAACAAATAAGAGTGGAAAGAAGAAAAGGGAATGGATGATTAAAGCAGGAATAAAAAATATGCAGAAGGAAATTCTGTAACTCTTATGCAAAGTACCAACTAGGTGGAGGTGTTGAGAACTCAATTGTTCTGAACTCAACTGCCCTGTTAATTGTTGAATTACAACAGCAAAAACAAATAGGGAAAATGAGACGTCCACGTGAGGTAAGCTGAAGTGTTTAGCCTTGAAAATAGTGTTTTGTTGAACAAAATACAGTGACATAAAGAGCCCTCATTTCTCATAATCAACAATAACCAAGGGCCGCATTTTTGCTACTGAGACAGGTGACTCGAGTCAGGAAATTTCTTGAATCAGCAGACCTGCTTCAGTTTAAAGATTCCGGTTCTAACCAATTTTTGCTCTGGGGAGGTTGAGTAGAGTTGGATTCGCTGACCTCAAAAGTGGATCATCAGTGGTCAGGGGGTGAGCATGTGCCAAGGCAGCTGGTTGGAAAACCTGTCTTCATTCTCTGGGGCTCTGTCCCCTTTGGCTTGGAAACCTTTAGGCCCCATAGTCCTCACCCCTTCATATCACTCTCCACTCTCCCAGCCCCCTCCATGCTAACCCATGCCCTGTTACAATTTCCCAATGCTCCCTTATGTCCCGCATGTCCCTCATACATCCAAACAGCCTCTACAGTCACCCTCACCCAGTATCCATCAAGGGAAGACCACGTATAGATGAACAAAAAAAACAAACTTCTAACAATCATATATGCTTGATACTGAAAAATTACCCTTCATATAACACATTCAAAGATTTTAAATCCACTCAAGTGCTCAACCTGTTATAATAATAAACAAACTTTTATTCAGTAACCACATCAAAGACAGCTAATCCTTTACATAGCCTCATTAAGATCATCAATAAAAATATGAACTCCCCCACCACCACCCCCAGCTGAGAAAAGTGCTTTTGCAATTCATGATTTCATCAATAATAATCATCCTTTGTAAATGTCAACAAGAACTCTGTTGAAATTACAGGCATAGATGATTATGCTTTTTTATAAACTGTGCCAGATCAGCTGTCAATCAAACCAGTCTAACACAGGGTGTTTTTTAAATTCTCATTGACAGCTTAGCTTGTTCTTTAAAACATTTCAGATCATGGACACTTACCAGGCCTTTTCCACCTTTCAAGAGTGTTTACATCTTCCCAACAAATTCATGACTCTCACATTGGGTTACACCCCTTGAGGCAGTAAAAATGGGGTCTGATAGAAGTACATCGTTTATTCCATAAAACTATATCAATTGCTTTACATTACAGGGGAACCTGTGGATGTGGTGTATCTGGATTTCCAGAACGCATTTGACAAGGTGCCGCACCAAAGATGCTACATAAGATAAAGGTGCACGGTGTTACGGGTAAAGTATTAGCATGGATAGAGGATTGGTTAACTAACAGAAAGCAAAGAATGGGGGGGGGGGTAAATGGGTGTTTTTCTGGTTGGCGATCAGTGACTAGTGGTGTGCCTCAGGGATCAGTGTTGGGACCACAATTGCTAACGATTTACATAGATGATTTGGAGTTGGGGACCAAGTGTCAAAATTCACAGATGATACTAAGATGGGTGGCAGAGCAAAGTGTGCAGAGGACGCTGAAAGTGTGCAAAGGGAAATAGATAGTCTAAGTGAATGGGAGAGGGTCTGGCAGATGGAGTACAGTGTTGGTGAATGTGAGGTCATCCATTTTGGTAGGAATAACAGCAAAATGGACTATTTAATTGGAGAAAATTGCAGCATGCAGAGGGACTTGGGTTCCTTGTGCAGGAATCTCAAGGAGTTGGTTTGCAGGTGCAGCAGGTACTTAAGAAGGCAAATGGAATTTTGTCCTTTATTGCTAGAGGGAGGGAGTTTAAAAACAACGAGGTTATGTTGCTGTATAAGGTGCTGGTGAGGCCACACCTGGAGTACTGTGTACAGTTTTGGTCTCCTTACTTGAGAAAGGATATACTGGCACTGGAGGGGGTACAGAGGAGATTCACTAGGTTGATTCCGGAGTTGAGAGGATTGGCTTATGAGGAGAGACTGAGTAGACTGGGGCTATACTCATTGGAATTCAGAAGAATGAGGGGAAATCTTATAGAAACATATAAGATTATGAAGGGAATAGATAAGATAGAAGCAGGGAAGTTGTTTCCACTGGCGGGTGAAACTAGAATTAGGGGGCATAGCCTCAAAATAAGGGGAAGCAGATTTAGGACTGAGTTGAGGAGGAACCTCTTCGCACAAAGGGTTGTGAATCTGGAATTCCTTGTCCAGTGAAGCAGTTGAGGCTACCTCATTGAATGTTTTTAAGGCAAGGATAGATAAATTCTTGAACAGTAAAGGAATTAAGGGTTATGGTGAGCGGGTGGGTAAGTGGAGCTGAGTCCACGAAAAGATCAGCCATGATCTTATTGAATGGCGGAGCAGGCTTGAGGGGCCAGATGGCCTACTCCTGCTCCTAGTTCTTATGTTATGTTCTTATTAACACTGCTATGAGAGAAATTACAGTTTAAAATGAAGGGTGTACAATTGTGTCTGACTTGAGACAGCAAAGTTAAAGACTTGTGAATATAAGCCAACAAATCATCCCGATGCTCACTCTTTTCCTGCTACTATTCTTTCAAATGTAATTTTTTGACACCATACTTGTTTTGAATGGTACAAAAATGTTAGAATTGTTAGATAACAAATTCAGCCATTTAAGTGTACACCACATATGTCACATTATGCTGCATATTATACAGCTGCTGGTAAATTTCAAGGGTCATTGCACAAAATAAATGTTTGCAATCTGCAACAAAGGTTTCTTCTCAGATCAGAGCATTCATTTTCCATCCACATGATTTACTTATTCAAATTATCATCAGATCTCGACAACCAATATTTGTTGTAGTTCCAGTACAAATACAGATTATTATGGCTGCTTTTAGAAGAGCCACTGGTCCATTGCTTAATTGCTGACAATTTTAGGCTAGAAATATTCAGTACATAGATAAATCAAGTTTCACGTTTATGACATGCTCGAATCCTAAGCTCGCAACAGCAGTCCCTTGCACTACTGAGTTGCCTATTTATTGCCACTCAGAGTTTGATGGGCAAGGCAGGGACAATTCTGGAAATTTTAAAGCTAAATGTTCAGTCAACTTGTCTCTATTAGGATAAAACAATTTCACTCGGGAGGACTGTTACCACCTTCGAAAAAAATGTCACAAGCCACTTAACTGGTGTGGATTGAAACCTATATATTTTTTGAGAAAAGAGTAAAATGTTTGAATGCATTACACTGATCTGTACCTATGGCTATCACTTCATCCATGTGAATTATTAACTTCACTATGATGACATTGCAGTTGATCTAAGTGAAAAATCCAGGCATTTTATCACGAGTCTCACATTTGATCATGTCAATAGCATACTTTAGATATGGTTTAAACACAAAAATCATACGTTCCACAGAGAACAGAAATGCTCTTCACCCGGGGATTTAAACAAACAACAGATTCAAATTACAAAAGAAGCCTGGTCTTACCTAAGACACCAAGCCGGTAGTTGACAGTGATGACTATGACATTGCCATAACTTGCCAGTACACTTCCATCAAGTATATTTCCTGTGCCTTCCATGTATGATCCACCATGGATGAAGACCATAACAGGTTTGGGTCCACTATCTCGAATATCTGAAAAATGACACGCAGTTGAAAAGGTCTGGAACCAGCAATGGTGGCAGTGTAAGAAAATTGTTCAGTTTGTAATAACACTAAGTTTGTGGGGTTTTTTTTAAATGATGCATTAATTTTCTCAAGCAAACGTTTATAGTGAATTGCTTCATTGGCAATAATCTTTTTTTTTAAGTGGATTGTAGATGATGTTAGGTGCTGATGAAACTCAATTCATAATGTCCCTCGTGAACAGGCCATCAGGCCACTCTTCAAAAAAATACAATATTTGAAATTGGGCTGGATTTAACCACAGGACAGGAATAAGTTGGAATCATTTCGTGGTCATGCCTATTGTAATCAGATAAGATCCTAATTGCACAAAGAATATGGAGGCATTAAGTTGTCTGGTAGCAGAACAAACTTCCTCAATCTGCACAACTACTTCATTAATACTAATTTTCCTACAAGTACTTCATATTACTACCAATTGCTTCATATAGTAAACTAAAGTAATTTCTCTACAAATCAAGAATGCAAAATGCTTCTAATTGACATTCAGGTGACTTTACAGGCAGACTAAAATGTAAACCAAACGTGTTTACTTTATTTTCAGCAATAATGCTCTAACCAGATTAGTAGATGAAAATCTACTAAAATAATGCTGATGATAATTTACACATAGCCATACTTAAGACTGCACTTATGCATCAACTACAAAGGGATTTCAATGATGCAACATGATATCAATTTTATTTCCGTTAGTCTATCAAAACGTTTCCTGTTCAAGGTTAGTTATGTTTAGATGAAGACACCAGCTGGACATTTGTTCACTTGATACCTGCGAACAAAAGTATTCCTTTACGACAAAATATATGTAATTAAGCATGTTGCTATCCATTATTTATTTACAGATTAAAATGGAAGAAAGTTTATGTAATCAATTATTCCAAGAAATGGAATTATGTTTTTTATGCACATTCTAAAATCTGCTAAAACACTTTCAAGACAAGGAAATTCAGAAATTGGTTCTACTAACAATACTGGATTTTTGTGCTCTGCTTTATGGATAGAGTTTGATGCCATGAATAAGGAAAACAATACTGTATAATTTTGTGGTTGTAATGACCCAGATTTCATTAGTGTACTCCAGATACAGTGATGCTTTACAATACAATTTTTTAAAAATTAAAAAATGAGAAAATAAAAATAACAGTTTGCTTTGCATCCAAGAACAGTTGTTTAACATAGAAACACATGTGCAACTGTTTCTAACTCGCTGCCAGTTGACGGAAGGAGTTAGAGTTAAAGAGAAAAGGGAAAAGAAACAAAGTGAACACTGGAGCAGAAAAGTAAATAAAATGTGGAGAAATTTGAAGGATATCAAATGCACACTGAAGTAAAAGCATTTGAGCCGTATTTAAAACAATGAAGGTGGCGGCAATGCAAAAGAGACTGACCTGGGAATTCCTGGACAAAAGTGTAAAGGCTAAAGGAGTGGCCACCAATGCTGCAGTGGAGCTCAGATAGAAATACAATGTTAAGAGAATAAAGGTGCCATAGAGGGATTCAAGGCAGGAGGATAAACTGCCATAATAATAAAAGCAAAATGTTCCAAAGAAGAATCATATTGGGTTGGAAACTTTAATTCTGTTTCTCTCTCCACAGATGCTGCCAGGCCTGCTGGCACTTTGTTTTTGTTTAGGATAAATTGCCAAATCATATTTTATTGCAATATTTAAACCAGATGGAATTTTCAGGAATACAATGCAAGGATATTAATCCATAGATAAGCATTTTGAAATTAGTTCACTGGTGGACAGGTTGCTGCTGAAACTTAGAGAGAATGGGAGTGATGGTTGCATGAAGATTTACTGAGGGTAGAGGTTGAAGAACTTTAAAGTTTGTAATAGGTTAAGACCTGATAGCCAACTGAGAGGGCATTAGGTCAGTGAATTCTTACTGTGGTGCAGTGATCATTCATTTTGGTGATGGCAGTGAGGACAGCAGAAGGGGCTGACAAAAAGAGCTAAAGGTAAAGGCAGGCAGTGTCATGGTGGTGGAAATAAATAGTGTTGGTAATGGGATAAAAACAGAAAATGCTGGAAAAACTCAGCAGGGCTGGCAGCATCTGTGGAGAGATAAACAGAATTAACATTTTGAGTCTGTGTGATTCTTCTTCCAAACTAAAATGAGGGAGGAATGTGAGGAATTTTGTACTGTTTAAGAGGATGTGGAGAAGATGAAGCAAAATAGGTGGTCAAGTGAACGGTATGAGCCAGGAAAGATTGCACAAAGGTGACAAGGGAAATGTCAATTGAAGTGTTAAGGACCATGGAAGGTGCTGATAGTAGCATAAAGGCAAGATAGCAGAATGTGATACAAATATGCTGCCAGACTTGCTGAGTTTTTCCAGAATTTTCAGTGTATATTTCAGATTTCTAGCATCTGCAGTATTTTGCTTTCAGTCTTGGTAATGGATATTTAGAGAGAAGCCCTCAATTGGGTGATGCAGTACACAAAGGTTCCACTCTCCTCACTCAACCTGAAGTTAAAGCTGGCAGGTTGACGTAGCCAACACCAGAGGCATAAATTTACTGGCAGAAATGTAAAATAATTATTTTGATTTTGTCTAATGTTGAAGTGGAAGAGTTGGTGTGGGTCAGTATCACAGTTACCCACAAGTTAGAGTGGTTTTAATTCTTCTAACATTTTCTATGCAACTCTTGGTGTAACCATCTGAAATTTGAGATATAAATCTCATTTTCAGAGGGTTCTCAGTGCAGGACAATTGCCCAGGTTAAGTTTGCACTTCTATACGATTGCTATGCAAACCTCACTTGGGAATGTCCAAAGGGGATTCCCCAGGGCATCTCTGGGATGTGCCCTCTCCCCAGTACAATGCTGGGGAACTCACAAGTTACAGCGCATTCATTTTGTTTATTTTCATGGTCTGATTGTGGAAAGTTAATCCTGTGCAAGGTGGTTTGATTCCTCTGCAGATGCAGCCATTTCTACCTTGACACCTTTGCAGAGCTTTTGCCGTCAGCATTAGGAACAGTTGCACATGTGGCCACAGTGTGGATCAAGTACACATGTGCAACTGTTTCTAACTCACTTCCAGTTGACAGAAAGAGTTAGAATGATAGGGGAAAGGGAAAATCAAGAACAGACGTGGAGGTACAACAGAAGTGATTATGCAGCTGAGAAATAAACCATTGTATTGTCCACATTGCAACAGGTATGAAGGAATCAGGAAAGAGCAGTGACTTCAAGCTGGATGACAAAGGAAGGTTTTTATGACTGCATGGTATCTCGCTTGAATGGCCATTCCCATAAAAGTCCTGAGAATGGCAATTTTTTTTAAAAACCACATGAACCATCACAACTGAAACATAAGATTAGGTTCATTATTGTAAAACCTGGTGTTCCTGATTGCAATGTGGTTTAGTGTATATGTGCTTATGTAGAGGTATGATGCTAGAAGCCAGAACCAAATTAAAATTAGAATTTTCATATCTGAAAGCTATTGTAAAGAAAAACAGCAATATTTATTGTATTAAAACCACGACATAAAATATATACTTCTTAGTGTTACATAAGAAGTACATGTAATATTGGTCCTTTTCCAAATACATATTCCAATCTCTCCAATAAAAACCTTATACATGCAAAAACCTTTGCTTGAGAAGCATTTAAATTTGTAACTATTAGGCTTTTGCGAAGAACAATGCTGCACAGATATATTTATATGTGGCTGTGACATAACTTAAAGAATGACCAAATGCACCTGGTTTGCTCTTTGGTACCTGCAAAATGCAAATAATTTGAAGGCATGCATTAACGCTAACAGAAGGATAATCTCTCTTTAATATACTAAGTCATTATTTTTGAGCTGATACCATGTTTGAAACGCCTACATTTATGTCAACATAAACGTGAGCTTAAAAAAGGCTGTTTTGATAATGTTTTGTGGAGGCAATATTTTTCTAACTTGCTACAGTCAAGTATTGTGGAATTATCTTAAAGCACTCAAGTAAAAAAATGATAAAATGTCAATAATAAACAATAAGACAAAAAGGCTGAAAACTAAGTGCTAAAAATCTGCACTTCAAAAATGCATTAAAAATGTACTTTCGGAGGGACGAAAAATTTAGACAGTCATTGTCATGCATATTGGTTTGGCGGCAAAAAATACCTTCATCTTCTGCGCCATCATTATCACCTAAATCATCAGCCTGTTTCTTTGCAAGGGGACCTAGGATTAAAAATGAAGAAAATGGAGGAAAAAAGAGAATTCAAGAACATACATGACTTCAGAAAATCTAGAAAATAGTTTTAAAACATTTCTTGAAAAATTGAAATGTAAAATGCATTTGTTTAAAAAAGGCAACAGCACAAAGTATCTAAAAATGCATAAAAAGATAAAAATCCTCAGACACATTTCATATTTAAGAAACTTTTGAGTTACAGCATAAGCTTTTCAACCATGTTGTATAGAAAGAATTATGTACCAATTACAAAAAATAACACTATTAGCATACCCACCATTGCAAGAGAAGAGAAAAAAAAACTTAAAACTCCTTTGTTAATAATTCAACTGATCAACCCATTACACAGGGTGCAATATCAAAAGTGCCAAATCTCTTCTGCATTGGAAAATATTTTCCAGCGATCTCATTCAGAAATAATGCATTTTACTCTTGAATAACTTTTGAATGCAAACCATAAAATACAAAAAGCTGTAAAAATTGCTGTCTCCAGAGATTTAAAAAATGTGGGACACAATGCAAAGAAGGGTTTTTAAAGTCATCAACTTGAATGAATTCTGCTATTGGTTGGCAAATATCTTAAAATGAACTTGGGCAGGAATCTTTTCCAAAGTCATTATCCACATTTGACATACCCTAACATTGAGCTGCACCATAAACTTACACTGCAACTGCAACAATTCTGATTTAACTTAGTGAAATGATTGGAAAATTTTTATCTACTGTAAAATACAAGGAGGTAATACATTAATATAGACTTGGTATTAATGAAGCATCAACCAAAATTCTTAAAACAAAATAATTTATACACCTTTTAGAGGTATACAAGTACCCAGTGTTTTATAATGAATAATGATAACCTATTTATATAGCGAATGGGTTGATTTTCACTGACAGCAGCTGTTATTCTTAATTTTAAATTACGATGGCTCATTTAACTAGTTATATATATGTAAATCATTTATATGTACCATAATGTAAACCAAAATTTTTAATTTCACTCCTTTATTGCAAATGTATTTCTAGTTGATGGCTACTTAAAAAATTAAGTAATGGAAAGTTAAACGGACGACGAAAACTCATTTCTTACTGTAGAAGTGTGCATATTTTGTAACATTTAGAGATACAAGAAAAACATTTATCAACTTTTCGCAGCCAGAACAGAATACAGTACTTGACATCACTAACAAGCATTTCAGTGTCATGCAAACTCTAATGGGAACAATCACAGCGTGCCCAGAATTGCAGTACAGTAATACCAATCGTACACAAAATCCTCTAATAACAAAGAACTTAACTGCTCATGCTGGGCAAGTGTCAATGGTTTCTGCATGCATTGAAAAGTAGCACAATTAGAAACAATGAACATGGATGGTAAGATCAGACATTGAGCACAAATCTTAAAGACTTTTGCTGTGAATTTTGTATTTTCTTCTTGACAAAGCTTTTCACAGATTTTTTAATTTGTTGTGATTCTAGAATCTGAACTTTGACCCTTGCATGATACCCATAAGTACAGCATTGCTATCCTTCGCTTCTTTTTGTCAAAAGGTTTACAATTAATTTGTGTGCATGTGAACGCTCAAAAGAATGCATCAAGTTCAAGATCCTGAACAAATATGATTACTTTTTGAAGTGCCATGTGCAGTGGCTCAAATGATCATTTTGCCTAATAGCAATATTTTCTGCCAATAGATAAATTTTGATACTTTTCACAATATAAAGTTAAAGCAATCAATATTCTTCATACAACAAATAAAAAAGGACATTTCTTGTTGATGATTTTAAATGAGGTAAATGATGAAAAAGGCCTAAACTATGGGGGTGGGAAGAAGAGAATCACATTCAACACAAGTATACAACACAAGTGATCATCCCATCATTTTTTCCAAAAGCCTCTTCAAAGCATCATCTGCAAATACAAGGGCCTTCCTAACACTGTCTTGAATTTAAAAATCACAGTCGATTTCCTGAAGAAATACATTTACAATTGAAAGCTCAATTTTGATACAAAGTATTGAAGATATCAAAATTTTGAGTACTGTGCTTAGAACAATTTTCAGCTCAACTTACTCTGCAGTCATACATATGATGAATACACAATCCTCCAATCCATATTAGATCAGGTATCACATTTATTCAGCTCCTACCCTACCATTTTACACATTATTTTTCTCCTTTCTGTCTTTAATCATTTAACCACTAATAATCATCAACAGCTCAGCAATATATCTGACACTATGGCCTTGATCTGCCAGTCAGCGTCAGAGAGGAAGCACTAAATACTGACTGTGAATTGTCTGCCCAATTACCATTATACACTGGAGCTTTTGCACCTTCTGTGCCAGCTCCAGCAAGGATGCAGGGGCAAACAGTCAGATAGCCAAATAGTGAGCGCCATTCCAGTGCAGCCCCACCCATCTCTTTTTCTCATGATAAACTGAAGACACGCCACTTAAGGTCTGTCTTTAGATCACTGACGTACATTTTTTTAAACTGAGTTGTCAGTGCTGACATTGTACAATCTCTGACAGTGCAAACACTCCCAAAAATGCTCAAACCCCAGCGCACCCCCGGCAATGCTCAAATCTCTCCCCCACTCCCTGACTCTGCTTACCCAACTTCCTGACGATATTCATGCTTCCCTCAACCCCAACGTTTACCTCGTATTAACGCGTCCCTCCCATCCCTCACCTCCTGGTAATGCTCATCTACCACACCGCCCCCCCGCCAATCCCTCACCTCTTGGCAATGCTTATCTACCCCTCCCCCTTCCCCCAATTCCCTTACTCCTGGGCTCCACAACAATATTGAAATTTCCAACATTGGACAGACAAGAGCCAGGGATTCCAGCTTAGTCAAAAGAGCAGAGTGCAGAAAAGGATGAGCACTGTCAGAGGGGCTGAGGGTGAGCTGGGAAGGAGGTGAACATTGTTTCACCTATGAAGAGCTTCAGTTAAATCCATGTAAAAACCAGGGTAAGTGTGGGGCAAACAGCCCAAGTCTCCATGGTCAACTGTTCCCACTGTTGTAAGAATCACAGAGCAGTCTGGAAAGCGTAAAACTGGTAATCGAAAGTTTAAACTTCTCGCATAAGTAACTTGGATGTGCACATCAGGACTTCCACATGATCCAGAGGTGCATCGGCCAAGCATGTTGAATTAGAGGCCACTCCCCATATCAGAAGATTTGGGCCAATATATCTGTTATACAGATGTCATATCTTCCCATTCTCTTTCAGGGACCTTTGAACAGAATTACTGGGACAGCTCCTGAACCCAGACCAAAGTTAACATTTAAACTGTTGTGCAAAAGTAGCATCTGTCTCTATAACCCAAGTGAAAACACCACATCCACATTCTTAGACTGCCCACTGTATTGGATCAACATTCGTAGGTACAACTACTAAGGCTAGCATTTATTCCCATCTCTAACTTTCCTCAATATGTTGGTGGCGAGCCATTTTCTTGGACCTCTGCAGTGTATAGGGTTAGATATACCAAAAGGAAGGAGATGCACAGCTTTGACCCAGTGGTAATATATTTCTAAGTGAAAGTGGTGTGTGACTTTGCAGCTGGTGGTGTACCCAAATGTCTTCTGCCATTGTTCATGTAGGTGGTAGAGGTCGTGGGTTTGGGAAATGCTGTTGCAGAAGGCTTGGCAAGTTACTGCAGTATATTTTGTCGATGGTATTCACAGCTGCCACTGTGCACCTCAGGTGAAGGATTTGATTGAATCTGTCTCCACCACTCTCGGGCAATGCATTCCACTACCTAACAAATCACGACAGAAAAGGTTTTCTTGGTCCTTATTTTAGGCATCTTAAATTGATGCCTTCTGTTCTCTATTCTTCCAACAAGAACAGTTTCGCCCTGTCTGCTCCGCCCAGGCCCTTCGAGACCGGGAATACATCTATCAAATCTCCCCTTAATCTTCTCTTCTCCAAGGTGAACAGCCCCAGCTTCTCCAAACTATTCACATAGCTGAAATTCCCGACCCTTAGAATTATCCTTGTAAATCTTTGCTGCATTCTCTTCAATGCCTTCCTATCCTTCCGAATAGGTAGTGCCCAGAACTGGACACAATACTTCAGTTCAGACCAAGTTAATATGCAGGGGTCATCATAACCTGCTACACTGTATGCCCCAATTTTAAAGCCCAGAACTTTGTTTGCTTTACTAACTGCTTTCTCAACCCACTGTCACCTTCAATAATTTGTGCACACAAGATCCCACCTTTCAAATTGTACCCTGTATTTTATATTGCCTCTTCTTGTTCTTCCTACCAAAATTAATCTCTTCACACTTTGCTGCATTAAATTTCTCTTGCCATTTGTCCACCCATTCCACCATGTCCTTCACCATTGTCCTCCTCACAGTTCACAATACTTCCAGATTTCTTGTCACCTGCAAGTTTTGAAATTGTGCCCTGTACCAAAGCCGAGGTCATTAACATACACCAAGAAAAGTTAAGGTCCTAGCACCCTGCTATACCCTGGAGAACCCTGCTAAACTTCTCTCTGATCAGAAAAACAGCCATTTACCACTTGACTATTACTCTGTTTTCCGTCACAAGGTCAAATTTATATTCATATTTCTACAATCCTGTTTTTTTCCTATGAGCTCGTTGTGTGACACTTTATCAAATGCCTTTGGAACGTGATGTATACATTACCCCAACCTTCTATTACCACATTAAAAAACTCAGGAAAGTTAAACACCATTTTCCCTTAAATCTATGATTTTTTTTGTCCAAGTGCCTTCAATTTTGTCCCGAATTGTCATTTTCAATTAGCTTTTGATGATGATCAAGAGCAGACTGATGAAATAGTTATGGACAGGAATTGATTTGTTCCGCTTGTTGCAGACTGAACACGCCTAGGTAATATTTCACTATGTTCATCCCTAATTCTCCTCAAGAAAGTAATCATGTACCACCTTGAGCTGCTGCAGTTCATGTGAGCAGGTACATTCTTGGGGTAGGAGATCCTGGATTTTGAACTAATGAAAGTGAAAGAATCATAGAAACCCTACAGTACAGAAAGAGGCCATTTGGCCCATCGAGTCTATACCAACCACAATCCCACCCAGGCCCTACCCCCATATCCCTACATATTTACCCACTAATTCCTCTAAGCTGCACATAAGACCATAAGACCATAAGACATAGGAGCGGAAGTAAGGCCATTCGGCCCATCGAGTCCACTCCACCATTCAATCATGGTTGATTTCAACTCCATTTACCCGCTCTCTCCCCATAGCCCTTAATTCCTCGAGAAATCAAGAATTTATCAATTTCTGTCTTGAAGACTCTCAACGTCTCGGCCTCCACAGCCCTCTGTGGCAATGAATTCCACAGACCCACCACTCTCTGGCTGAAGAAATTTCTCCTCATCTCTGTTCTAAAGTGACTCCCTTTTATTCTAAGGCTGTGCCCCCGCGTCCTAGTCTCCCCTGTTAATGGAAACAACTTCCCTACGTCCATCCTATCTAAGCCGTTCATTATCTTGTAAGTTTCTATCAGATCTCCCCTCAACCTCCTAAACTCCAATGAATATAATCCCACGATCCTCAGACGTTCATCGTATGTCAGGCCTACCATTCCTGGGATCATCCGTGTGAATCTCCGCTGGACCCGCTCCAGTGCCAGTATGTCCTTCCTGAGGTGTGGGGCCCAAAATTGCTCACAGTACTCCAAATGGGGCCTAACCAGTGCTTTATAAAGCCTCAGAAGTACATCCCTGCTTTTGTATTCCAAGCCTCTTGAGATAAATGACAACATTACATTTGCTTTCTTAATTACGGACTCAACCTGCAAGTTTACCTTTAGAGAATCCTGGACTAGGACTCCCAAGTCCCTTTGCACTTTAGCATCTCAGGACACTAAGGGGCAACTTTTAGCATGGTCAATCAATCTAACCCGCACATCTTTGGACTGTGGGAGGAAACCGGAGCACCTAGAGGAAAAACACACAGACATGAGGAGAATGTGCAAACTCCACCCAGACAATGATCCAAGCCGGGAATCAAACCCAGGTCACTGGAGCTGTGAAGCAGCAGTGCTGCTAACCACTGTGCTACCGTGCCGCCCATTCTTATAGTTTCAAGTCAGAAATGTTTATAACTTGAAGGGGAATTTACAGGTTGCATTTCCATGAGTCTAGTTCTGGTGGTAGAGATAATGAGTTTGAAAGGTAATGGGGAAGGTGTGGAAGTGTACCTTTCACATGGTACACAAGGTAGCCATGGTGTGCTAGTAATGGAGGGAATGTTTCAGGTGGTAAATAGAGTGTCAATCAAGTAGGGCAAAAAGGGGACACAAGATTATTTTGGCAGATAAGGCAAAGGAGAATCCAAAAGAGCTTCTACAAATACATAAAGACCAAAAGAGTAACTCAGAGACAGTAGGGCCTCTTAAGGATCAACAAGGTCATCTATGTGTGGATCCACAAGAGATGGGTGAGATTCTAAATGAATATTTCTCATCACTATTTACTGTTGAGAAAAGCATGGATATTAGGGAACTTGGGGAAATAAATAGTGATGTCTTAAGGAGTGTACATATTACAGAGGAGGTGGTGCTGGAAGTCTTAAAGCGCATCAAGGTAGATAAATCCCCGGGACATGATGAAGTGTATCCCAGGACATTGTGGGAGACTAGGGAGGAAATTGCGGGTCCCCGAGTAGAGATATTTGAATCATTGATAGTCACAGGTGAGATGCCTGAAGATTGGAGGGTGGCAATGTTGTGCCTTTGTTTAAAAAAGGGGTGCAGGGAAAGGCCTGGGAACTAGAGGCCAGTGAGCCTCACATCTGTGGGGGTAAGTTGTTGGAAGATATTTTGAGAGACAGGATCTACAGGCATTTAGAAATGCAAGGACTGATTAGGGACAGTCAGCATGGCTTTGTGAGTGGAGAATCATGTCTCACAAATTTGATTGAGTTTTTTGAAGGGGTAACCAAGAAGGTAGATGAGGGCAGTGCAGTTGATGTTGTCTACATGGACTTTAGCAAGACCTTTGACAAGTTACCGCATGGTAGGTTGTTGCATAAGGTTAAATCTCACAGGATCCAGGGTGAGTTAGCTAAATGCATACAAAATTGCCTTGATGACAGAAGCCAAAGGGTGTTGTAGAAGTTTGTTTTTCAAACTGGAGACCTGTGACCAGCAGTGTGCCTCAGGGGTCAGAGCTGGGTCCACTGTTATTTGTCATTTATATTATTGATTTGGATGAGAATATAGGAGGCACGGTTAGTAAGTTTGCAGATGACACCAAGATTGGTGGCATATTGGGCAGTGAAGAATGTTATCTCAGATTGCAATGGGATCTTAATCAATTGGGCCAGTGGACTGACGAATGGCAGATGGAGGTTAATTTAGATAAATGCGAGGTGGTGCATTTTGGTAGACTGAACCAGGGCAGGACTTACTCAGTTAATGGTAGGGCGTTGAGGAGAGTTACAGGACAAAGAGATCTAGGAGTACAGGTTCATAGCTCCTTGAAAGTGGAGTCACAGGTGGACAGAGTGGTGAAGAAGGCATTCAGTATGCTTGGTTTCACTGGTCAGAACATTGAATACAGGAGTTGGGACGTCTTGCTGAAGTTGTACAAGACATTGGTAAGGCCACACTTGGAATATTGTGTACAGTTCTGGTCACCCTATTATAGAAAAAGAGTGTAGAAAAGATTTACTAGGATGCTACCGGGACTCGATGGTTTGAATTATGAGAGGCTGGAACTTTTTGTCTCTGGAGCGTAGGAGGCTTAGGGGTGATCATACAGGGGTCTATAAAATAATGAGGGGCTTTTTTAAAAAAAAAGGTAGATGGTCAACATTTTTTCCCCCAAAGGTCGGCGAGTCTAAAACTAGAAGGCATCGGTTTAAGGTGAGAGGGGAGAGATACAAAAGTGTCCAGGGGGGCAATTTTTTCACACAGAGGGTGGCGAGTGTCTGGAACAAGCTGCCAGAGGTAGAGGCGGATGCAATTTTGTCTTTTAAAAAGTGTTTAGACAGTTACATGGGTAAGATAGGTATAGAGGGATATGGGCCAAATGTGGGCAATTGGGACTAGCTTAGGGGTTTAAAAAAAAAGAGCAGCATAGACATGTTGGGCCGAAGGGCCCGTTTCCATGCTGTAAACCACTGTGATTCTATGAGGTTGTTTGATCCTGGGTGGTTAAGCTTTGTGAATGTTGCTCGAGTTGCACTCATCAAGGGGAGTGGGGAGCATTCCTTCACACTTGTGCCTGTTAAATGTACATGTATTTGATTTGTATATAAATAGAGGGTATTAACTGGGAATTCACTTCTGCTCAATAAATAGGAACAGACTGGAACAATGGTTAGTGGATTAGGAGGTATACATTTGATATGTGCACCTCTGTAAATAATTACATATAATAGTGTGTAAAGATTGGCTCCTGTTGGCCTTCTGTAATAGAAGAGTGGCAGGGGATGGTGGAAAGGCTTCAGGAAGACGGAAAGTGAGATATCCACCAGAGATTCTGACTTGCTGATGTAACCAAGTATTTATGTGGCTGGTCCAGTTAAATTACTGATCAATAGTGACCCCAGGATGTGAATGATGGATCATTCTACAATGGCAATGCCATTGACTGTCAAGAGGTGGTAATTAAACTCTCCCTTGTAGGAGTTCATAATTGCCTGGCACTTGTGGGAGATGATGCTACTGACTACTTATCAGCCCAAGCCTAAAAGTTGTGTTCATCTTGCTGCTGCGTGTGGGATCAGATTGATGAGCAGTGAATAGAACTAAACACTGTGCAACTATCAGCGAGTGTCCCCTTTTGATAAAGGGAAGGTCATTGATGAAGTAGCTGAGATGACTGGGCATAGGACACTACCCTGAGGGACTCCTACAGTGATGTCCTGGGTCCAAAATATTTGGTCTCTAATAATAAATATTAATGAAATTCTTCAACACCTTTGCACGTGCACATGGGGCAAGGCAGAATCTCTATTTGTTATTAGGACCTGTATTGATCCTTTCCCAAATCCAAGGAATTAAGTTATTTAAATAATCAAATCCCCATATCTGAAATTGTGCAAGAGGTTCATTCAACTCAATGGAGCCAAGAAGATTTAGGATTACATTCTGCTGCTTGAGGGGAGGGACTCTGAAACCGAGATGGGGCTAAAGGCCCTAAAGATGGGGGTCACTCATTTGCTGGAGCTTTAATTATTCAAAGAATTGAACAACATCTCCCCAGTGCAGATACAGTTTACACTGGTTCTATTAGGAATGCTTCAGTCATCATTTCTGAGCAATCCCATCATTTCTGAGAACCTTCACTCACCCTCAAAGTTCTTCAACAACTTAATGGAATGGGTATAAAAATCAATAAAGTCCAGGATCATAATTTGATGGGTATCCTTAATCCACAAATGTTTACAGTACAAGTAATAACTTAGCTCACCGTGCCAGTGTCAAATCTTTACCAGAAAACGCCATAATTAATCACATAAACTTGTATCTCCTCTGATTCAAGTATTTTTCAATTTTTCCCCTTAAAAGACGAATGTGCCACTTTCTAAACTGCTTCCTGTAGCAACATATTCTGTAGCAACCCATTCTGCCCACCACAGGAATCGTAGCAGGCAAGGGGCAGACGTTGACCTTGGGCGGGATTTTCCGGTATCAGGGCAAGTGTGGCTGAAAAATCCCACCCATTGTGTTTTTTTAAGTTCATTCATGGGATGTGGGTATCACTGGTTAGGCCAGCATTTCTTGTGCATCACTAATTGTCCTCGAAAGGTGGTGGTGAGCTGCTTTCTTGAACCTCTGCAGTCCTTGTGATACAGATACATCGACAATGCTATTAGGTCAGGATTTTGTCCCAGCAACTCCCAGCAACAATGAACGAACAGCAATATATTTCCAAGCCAGAACAGTGTGAGGCTGGAAGGGACCTTCCAGGTGGTGGTACTCCCATGCATCCACTACCCTTTGTCCTTCTATATGGTAGCAGTCATGGGTTTGGAAGGTGTTGTCCAGGGAGCCTTGGTGAGTTACTGCAGTGCATCTTGTAGATGGTACACATGACTGCACATTGGTGGTGGAGGGAGTGAATGTTTGTGGATGGGGTACCAATCAATCAGGCTTTGTACTGGATGTTGTTGAGCTTCTCGAATGTTGTTGGAACAGCACTCATCCAGGCAAGTGGAGAGCATTCCATCACACTCCTCACTTGTGCCTCAGATAGTGGACATACTTTGGAGAGTCAAGAAGTAAGTTACTTGCCGCAGCCCTTCAACTGCTCTTATTGCCACTTTATGTAGCTAGTCCAGTTTCTATCCAATTGGAGCCCTGCAGGGTGTTGATAGTGGGGGATTCAGCAATGGTTTGCAATTGAATGTCAAGGGGTAATAGTTAAATTAGCTCTTGTTTGAGATAGTCATTGCCTGGCACTTGAGGTGTGAATGTTACTTGCCAGTGTCAGCCCTAGCCAGGATATTGTTCACGTCTTGCTACATTTGGACAGCTTTAGCATGAGAAAATGTAACATGTAAAAGGTGCTGAACATTGCAATCGTCAGCAAACATCCCCATTTCTGACCTAAGGTGGAAGAAAAGTCATTGAAGGAGCAGCTGAAGATGGTTGAACCTGAGACACTACCTTAGGAACTTCCGCAGTGATGTGTTGGAACTGATATGATTGACCTCCAACCTCTAACAGCTACAACCAGCTTCCTTAGTGCTAGGTATGACTCTAACCAGTAGAGAGATTCCCCCCCCCCCCCCTCCACCGCCACCAATTCCCAGTGAATCCAGTTTTGCTCAGGCTCATTGATACTATTGTCAGTCAAATGCTGCCATTTACAACCACCTTCTGCATGAAGACATTCCTAGAACTTCCTCTTCATTCTTTCATGAAACTTTGAAATACATGATACAGGTAACCTGACAGTACAAATGAGCTAACAGTAAAGGCTTGCAGATAATTTCATAGAACTATGGAAGATGGTAACTGTCCCAAGGTAAATGGAAATCAAAAGTGATCAAAGTAGCAAATGTTTTTAGAATGCATCCAGGACTCCAAGATTGGCTTGTTCTCTTGTCGAAAAAAGCAGCACGAACTGATTCAGTTCTGGAAAATGAAATGGGGGATATATCTTTTGCAAGACTGGAAAAACAACTGAGAAAACACAATATAATTAAATGCTGTACAAGGATAGAAAAGGGCAATGAAGATCCAAAGGTAAGTATTCTAGATTGGAAAATAAAGTTCAGCAATATAAAAGGGGATCTGGCCCAAATTAACTGGGCAAAAAAAAGGAGGGGCAGCAATCTTGCAGGTCCAGATTCTGAACAAATTAAACTTTTCCATCACCCCACCCCAACCACAAAGAGTTACAGTAATTTGAAATCTTAAAGAAAAGGGCTGGGATCGAGATTGTGGCAGTTACACCAATCCAATAAAGGCTAGGAATAAATTCTGAATTGAGTGCAAACATTTCTTGGTACACAACTCCTATAAAGCAATTCAACATGTTTAATCTCTCCCAAGCACTGAGTGGGAACCTCGAGGCATTCCTGGGATGAAAAAAGGCAGCACCATACCAGCACACTAAGGATGCTCTTCTGAAACTGAAGGATGGGACAGGGAGTGCTGATGTTTGTCACCAAACACAGGCATGCTGATTAAGATTCAAATGGGTGATTATTTGGCATATGTGCGTAACCAATATGGAGGAAGGTATTCTTCATAATACAATTAAATTTGTTGATAAACCATATGAATAATGCAAACAAGCTGACAACAAATGTGCTTGCGCAAATTAAATGGATGATCCAAGAAATAGCAAATTGATTTTACGGTGGATAAATGTGGATTAATCCACACTGCACTATTAAATATGAAACATATAAATAGCCATTAGCAAAATTGGAAAAAGATAAATGGATTGTGTGTGATAATTCACTAAAAAAAACATCATGTGCATTAACTACTTTTCAGCACTTCAAAAATTTGTGTCACCTGTCGGGTCTTATTTAGTCCAATGAAAATTAGTTTCATAAGGTCTTCATAATTTTGCATTTTAATTCCCAGAAGTTTGGAACTAGCCAAGTCCTTTGAAATGTAGAATGCCTAAAACTGCTCAATTTACTCTCACCTTTGTTTTAAGGTTAAAAAAAACCATGGCCATCAGTCGAACTAACAAGTTCAATCACTGCATGGCTTTCTCTCATTCTGTACTTTTGTACATTAAGGTGTTAATGTTAACAATGCAGAGGCACTGAACCAGTTTTAGAATGCTCCATGTGTTATGTCTATCTCTAGTCGCATTTTCATTTTATTACTGTAAATGTTTGCAAAGTTGGTAAAGAATAGAAATTGACCATCACGAATGTAATAACTTTAGTAACTGGGGCAACTTGAAACAAATTAAGCCCGTACTGTGAACTGAAGCTATTCTTTTCCAGAGTGCTGAGTTCTTGATTTATTTCTACTCATAATTAGAACATTTTTCCCCCTTTTCCAATTTTGAGAAATTAACTTGATAAAACAAAAAAAATGCTGGAATACTCAGCAAATCAGATAGCATCTATTGAGAGAACACCAGAGTTAATGTTTCAGGACTGTGACCTTATTTGCAAACTTGAAATGTTAATTCTGTTTCTCTGAACACAGATCTTGCCAGACCTACTAAGTATTTCCAGCATTTTCAGTTTTTATTTCAGATTTCCAGCAGCTGAAATATTTTGCTTTTGTCCCTGTAATTTTAACAGTTTTTTAAAAATATTTTATTGAAGATTTTTCCTCATTTTTGCAAACACCACAACAAATCCACTTCCAGGGAAACCTAAACCTCAAGTAGAGTTGTCCAGGAGTCCCTAAAAGAGGACATCTCAGGCAAAGACAACCTACTCCCTCATCTAGTATATTCTCCGTAGGGTCCGGGAATGGATAATCAAAGTAGCTATTGCCCTAACCTCCCAAACTAAACGTAGAACAATGACATAGTTTAAAGGCGGCTGACAGGCCAGGAGTATTCATACTACCCCTAGAGTTCAAACAAAACAACCCACCCCTCCCACCCTTGCCCCAACCTCAAAGAACCCTAGCAACAGGTGGAATCAGCATCCAGACACCCACAGTCAAGATTTCTCAGTGGAGGACAAGAATCTCTTCCTCCCAACAGAATGATGTATATACCAGTGATAAGGAGGACTGTAGAAAAAGAGATAATCAGCCATGGATATCTAAGGAAATAAAGGAGGGTATCAAATTAAAAGAAAAAAGGCATACAAAGTGGCAAAGATTAGTGGGAAACTAGAGGATTGGGAAATCTTTAAAGGTCAACAGAAAGCCACGAAAAAAGCTATAAAGAAAAGAAAGATGGCTGAGTGTAAACTAGCTCAGGATATAAAAACAGATAGCAAAAGTTTCTACAAATATATAAAACAAAAAAAGAGTGGCTAAAGTAAACATCGGTCGTTTAGAGGATGAGAAGGGGGATGTAATAACTGGAAATGAGAAAATGGCTCAGGCATTAAACAGGTATTTTGTGTCGGTCTTCGCAGTGGAAGACACAAATAACATGCCAAAAATTGATGACAGGAAGGTTATGGCAAGTGAGGACCTCGAAGCTTTTATCACGAAAGAGGTAGTGTTGGGCAAACTTATGGGGTTAAAGGTAGACAAGTCTCCTGGCCCTGATGGAATGCATCCCAGGGTATTAAAAGAGATAGCGGGGGAAATAGCAAATGCACTAGTGGTAATTTACCAAAATTCGCTGGACTTTGAGGTGGTTCCCGCAGATTGGAAAACAGTAAATGTGACGCCACTGTTTAAAAAAGGAGGTAGACAAAAGGCAGGTAACTATAGGCCAGTTAGCTTAACTTCTGTAGTGGGGAAAATGCTTGAATCTGTCATCAAGGAAGAAATAGTGAGACATCTGGATATAAATTGTCACATTGGTAAGATGCAGCATGGGTTCATGAAGGGAAGGTCATGTTTGACTAATTTGGTGGAATTCTTTGAGAACATTACATGCGCAGTGGACAATGGGGAACCTGTGGATGTGGTGTATCTGGATTTCCAGAAGGCATTTGACAAGGTGCCGCACCAAAGACTGCTGCATAAGATAAAGGTGCACGGTGCTACGGGTAATGTATTAGCATGGATAGAGGATTGGTTAACTAACAGAAAGCAAAGAATGGGGTAAATGGGTGTTTTTCTGGTTGACGATCAGTGACTAGTGGTGTGCCTGAGGGATCAGTGTTGAGACCGCAATTGTTTACGATTTACATAAATGATTTGGAGTTGGGAACCAAATGTAGTGTGTCAAAATTCGCAGATGACACTAAGATGAGTGGCAGAGGAAAGCATGCATAGGATGTTGAAAGTCTGCAAAGGGGTTTGAATAGTCTAAGTGAGTGGACGAGGGTCTGGCAGATGGAGTACAATGTTGGTAAATGTGAGGTCATCCATTTTGGTAGGAATAAAGCAAAATGAACTGTTATTTAAATAGTAAAAAATTGCAACAGGCTGCTGTGCAAAGAGACCTGGATGTCCTTGTGCAAGAATCATAAAGGAGTTGGTTTGCAGGTGCAGCAGGTAGTTAAGAAGGCAAATGAATTTTGTCCTTCATTGCTAGAGGGAGGGGGTTTAAAAACAGCAAGGTTATGTTGGAGCTGTATAGGGTGCTGGTGAGGCCACACCTGGAGTACTGTGTACAGTTTTGCTCTCCTTACTTGAGAAAGGATATACTGGCACTGGAGGGGGTACAGAGGAGATTCACTAGGTTGATTCCAAAGTTGAGGGGGTTGGCTTATGAGAAGAGATTGAGTAGAATGGGGCTATACTCATTGAAATTCAGAATAATGAGGGGAGATCTTATAGAAACATATAAGATTATGAAGGGAATAGATAAGATAGAAGCAGCAAAGTTGTTTCCATTAGCGGGTGAAACTAGAACTAGGGGGCATGGCCTCAAAATAAGGGGGAGCAGATTTAGGACTGAGTTGAGGAGGAACTTCTTCACCCAAAGGGTTGTGAATCTGTGGAATTCCCTGCCCAATGAAGCAGTTGAGGCTACCTCATTGAATGTTTTTAAGGCAAGGATAGATAAATTTTTGAACAGTAAAGGAATTAATTGTTATGGTGAGCGGGTGGGTAAGTGGAGCTGAGTCCACGAAAAAATCAGCAGTGATTTCATAGAAATCATAGAAACCCTACAGTGCAGAAGGAGGCCATTCGGCCCATCGAGTCTGCACCGACCACAATCCCACCCAGGCCCTACCCCCACATATTTTACCTGCTAATCCCCCTAACCTACACATCCCAGGACTCTAAGGGGCAATTTTTTAACCTGGCCAATCAACCTAACCCACACATCTTTGGACTGTGGGAGGAAACTGGAGCACCCGGAGGAAACCCACACAGACACGAGGAGAATGTGCAAACTCCACACAGACAGTGACCCGAGCCGGGAATCGAACCCGGGACCCTGGAGCTGTGAAGCAGCAGTGCTAACCACTGTGCTACCGTGCCGCCCAAACGTGCCGACTTGTTGGATGGCAGAGCAGGCTCGAGGAGCCAGATGGCCTACCCCTGCTCCTAATTCTTATGTTCATCATACATTCCAAGAGCCAAACCTCAACTCACCAAGTAGCCACTTTCACAACCCACACAGCCAAGGACAACCAAGGATTTTCTGGTTTCCTGTTTCCTATATACACCAGCATACATTTCCCCCAGCAGCACCAACGACAATAATACCAAGTGCTTTCCAGGATTCATGAACTGTCCATACCTTCACATGAGACCAACAAGGATTCTTTAACCCCCAAACGACCAACAACAAAAAGAAACATGACACCATTATTCCTAAAGGGGGTTTTCCTCACCCACTATGAGGACTTAAAGCCATACCCATCTCTATACCAAACCGCTTGCCCACCACCCTCCGTCGAATTCCTCACATTATCCATAATTAAAGTAAAAGATACCATATAAAGGGATTAGGGGTAACTTATTAGCTTAGATAGAGGTTTGGAAAACCAACAGAAAGCAGAGAGTCGGGATAAATGGGTCTTTCAAGGGTTGGCAAGATTTAACTAGTGAGGTGTCATACGGTTCAGTCCTTGAGCCCCAACTATTTACAATCTATATTAATGACTTGTATGCAGAGATGGTAGGTACCATAGTCAAATTTGCAGATGAAACTAAAATAGGTGAGATAGAAAGTTGTGATAATGAAATAAGAAATTTACTAATGGATATGGATAGTTTAAGTGAATGGGGCAAAATTTGAGTTTAATGTGGATAAGTGAGAGATCATCCACTTTGGTAGGAAAGTTACAAAGGCAAATTAAGTAAATAGATAGAAACTTCATTTTGCTTCACTGTAGAAAGTTATGGATGTTGTTGTGCATGAATCACAGAAAACTAGAATGCAGGTACAGCAGGTAGGCAAATAGAATCTTGGCATTTATTGTTAAAGGAATAGAAGATAAAAGTAGTGAAGTTTTGCTGCTACTATACAAAACATCAGTGAGAGCACACTTAGAATATTGTGTACAGTTTTGATCCCCTTGCTGGAGTAGGGATGTAGTTGCACTGGAGGCAATTCAGAGGAAGTGAACTTCCTCTGAAGTTCCTCTGAAGACAGAGGAAGTTGATTCCAGAGATGAGAGGTTTGACTTACGAAGAGAAATTGGGCAGTTTTGGCCTATATTCCCAGGAGTTTTGTATGAGAGGAGATCTAATTCAGGTGTATAAGATGATAAGGAGGATTGACAAAGTAGATATAGAGAGGATGTTTCCTCTTGTGGGGCAAAACGTCATACTTCTAGGATAAGGGATAGCAGATTAGAGATGAGGAGGAATTACTTTTCTCAGCCGGTTGTGAGTCTGTGGAATTCACTTCCCCAGAGTGTGGTGGATGCTGGGACATTGAGAAAATTTAACAAAGAGATGGACAGATTTTTAATTAGTAAGGGTTTGAAGGGCTATGGTGAACGGGCAGGTTAAGTGGAGTTGAGGCTGAAATGTGATCAGCCATAATCGTATTAAATGACAGAGCAGGCTCAAGGGTCTGAATTGCTTACTCCTACTCCTTATAATATAAACCTCTATTATCAATGCCAGGATTAGATACAAAAAAAAATTGGATAAATATCGCACAACCCCAATGTCATACAACCAACCCAGCATGCTCCCTGATAAAATGAAGGAGACTCATTATCAGCCTGCAACCAAAGAAAATATCTCCATATTATAAACACTAGACCCCAGGAGTTCAAAGTTGGCATAGGGCCAGAAGCAGGGTGGACTGATCCCCTTACCACCCAGCTCCCACAGTGCCACCTGGAAAGACCAAGGTTGAGTGTAAATGGGTGACAGTCTTCCTTGTTCCACCGCCAGAGCATACCGGTGGATAGATTCCACTGTGAATAAATGGATACTTCTGGTTTTGAAAGAATAACAGGATATCAGGCAACATACGCCTCAGTGCACATACATCAAACACCCTTGACAGGATAAAAGACAACAGGCAAAATTCTCCCAAAATACTTCCAAGTGTCGAATTCACATTAAAACTGGAGTAAAGCATGCTTTTTTCCCCCAGTGGGAGCTCAGAGAAGAATCTCCCACTCTCTGTGCACTGCTGAGTGCACCAACATGATTCACTCCAGAAATCAGTGGGTTTCCTGCTGGAGAGGCTGACAGCATAGCGCTGAGAGGGTCACTGCGCATGCACCGATCTGACAGCAATGAAATCGGTGCATGCATCGTGGCTCCTGGGGTCTGTCAGCCTCCCGATTGTTGGCCAGCTCAATCGCTGGCCAGCCCCTTGACCCCTGCATCGACAGCACTCCCAACCCCCACGGCCTGATCGCTGGCCCCCTAATGCATTCCCCAGCCAGCCTCGACCCTCCTCTTGCAGCCCCGATCTCCTGCCTGCCCCCACCTTGCAGCCCCCACCTCCCGCCTCCCCCCTACTCTGCAGCCCCAATCTCCCATGCTCACCCCCCCCCTCCAGTGGTCCTGAACGCACCCTCCCCACAGTCCTGATCCCCCCCACCTCCCACCTCCCAAGCAGGCTGGCCCCACTCCCATTCCGATGTCCAGTCCCAATTACGCTGGCCTCCCTCCCTCTGCTCGATCTCAAAGTGCAGAGTGGCAATGGGATACCCCCACCAATTGCCCCCATCAGGCCCCACCCATTGGCACTAGCCCATGCCCAATGGACAGTGCCAAGGTTCCCCCTTGGGAACTGGCACTTTACCCTTTTGGCAGCGCCAGTGCCACAGGATATTTAAAATATATATGTTACTGGTCATTTAGATCATTTATGCGGCTCCCCATCAATTTCCAGCACGGAGCTGAAGCCACCGGAAATCCAATGCTGGGAGATGCTATCGGGGCAGGATGACCAACGCAGATCCCACGGATCGAGTGCTGCTGGAATCTCCCAGCCCAGTGCGCTAAAACATTAGCGGAGCGGGACGGGAGAATCTCCCCTAACATCACAAAGGCAGGATTAATTTCAAGGGGATTAATTCACCATTAAATAATAAACTGCAGGATAACAGCCACCTCAGGGTTTGAAAAGGCCAAAGCCTTGACAGGATTGTCGAGTAACATCAAGAATCCATCCATAGTTTTACCAAAGCTTCGCACCACTGTTGCATCATCACCCAGAAGTCCCGGTACAGCGAAACTCGGCCCCAGAGGGTGGCGAGGTCCAACCGCATCCAGCAACCTCCAGCCCCCCGCTCCCCCTCCCCAACCCCTGGCCACCTCCCCCACCCTCGATGAACACCGAGGTCAAGACAATGCAAGACTGGTGATCGTGGCCTACAGCTGACCCCAGATCTCGAAGACTGGATACAGTATGCCTCTTCAAACTTGAAACGCCCATCCTTCCAATTGAGATTACGAAAGCGTATCAGCCAGCTCTCAAATTTGGCCGGGAAGTTATCCCCAGCTCCTCTCGGGTTATAGGGCACATGAATATTCCTTCTCCAGCCTGAAATCTCCTAATTAGCCAGGATGTCCAACATAACATTCTTTCCTCCAAATTATCCATTTTCTTTTGGATATCTTGCCATTTGCCATTCATCAATATGAGTACCAATGATTTGTGCCAGAGAGCCGAGACTGTCATCCACAACTTTACCAACAATGGCAGCTATCATCTCAATGCTTACTACATCACCAGAGTTGCTTACTACATCACCAGAGTGTGAACCCACTCATCAGCTAAACTGCCGTAGGAACAAAGCCCCACCCTGGCTGTCTCTGACCACCTTGATCAAACAAGGATTTACTTGACTTCACTCAGCTCCCAGCCACCCGAATTTAACCAGGATCTTCCAGTAACATTGCACAGCATATGCACTCTGGGATTAGATTATTATGTATTGTGCAACAGGATAAATAAAAAGATTAAAAGTTGAGTAGCATCCGAGTTTGCAAAAACGCAGCTATTCCTGTGCTTATATCACCTGACCCCCAACTTTAACATTTTAAAATAATTGAATGAATTCTGAAAATAAAGTAACGTACTACCAAAGTTTATGTTGACAGAACAGGTGCTGATGCAGACATTGCCTACAGCTAAAAGTTAGAATTACATTTAACTATATATTCAAGTGACTGGAGTGACCATTTTCTTCCCACAACAATAACAAGTTTACTGATAAAAATATAATCTTGTACCAAGAACTTCAACATTGGAACAGTTAACTTACCACCAGGAAATTGGAATTCAAATCCAAATTTCAATGAAATTCATAACGATAGGATTGGGAGAGCGGTACAAAGTATTGCTGTAAGATTGAGGTAAAGGAAGAGGAGAGTGTATTTTGGCGAGGGCAGGATCTTCTCCACTGCCAGTTTTGCTAAGTAGACCTCCAAGTAGGGTGATCAATCTTTGACAGTGTCTGCAGAGATGTCTGTGGGCTAAACTGTTCAATTGTCCCAGCGAAGAAGGATAAGGCTTTACTTTTCAAAGGAATGAAGGATGGAAAAAGGAAGAAGGATGCGAATAATATTTTGTTTTGCTTCTTTTTGTAAAAGTCATCAGTAAAATAATTCTGTTTTCAGTTCCAGTACAGGCAAAGTACCACTCATGATGGGTGGCCGTAACTGCAACAGAGTCTACATTGGTTCTTTCCATTATAAATAGTGATATTGGAATACATTATTGAAACATGAAGAAGTCTTAATACATCAAAGGAAGACTGAATTACAGTTGCTCACCATGATCCAATTATCTGGCACTCTTTAACCCCACTTTACTTGAAGACTACAGTCAGCATTAACTTCTTGTGTGCTAAGGCATGGGAATTTGAATATTTTGAAAATACTGTGTAATTACAACACACTCCCTTTCAACTTTGCTGTTAAAACATGTACATGTTGATAATGGATACTGACTGTGCAACTTTGTCATGTTACCATAGAGTCACAGAGTGGTTACAGCACAGGAGGTGGTTATTTGGCTCGTTGTGTCTAAGCATGGCTTCTGGAGAAGCAATTAACCTCATGCCACTCTCCTGCCTTGTCCCCATAGCTTGCACATTTTCCCTTTTCAGATTAGAAAGCCTCTTTTGACCTCATCTCCACCACACTCTCAGGCAGCGCATTCCAGATGCTAACTACTCACAACATTAACATTTTTTGCTCATGTTGCCTTTGCTTCTTTCACCAGTTGTTTTAAATCTGTGCCCTCTGGTCCTTGATTTTCCCAACAATGGAAATACAATTCTAAAGGGAATGCAAGAACACAGGTTCCTGGGTGTATATGTGTATTTACATCAGGTTGAGAGGCTGGTTAAAGCATGGTTCTCCCTGTCTACTTTGTTCACATTCGCCCAAGATTTCGAATACCACTCAAATTCCTACTCAACCTTTCAAAGAACAAAGAATAGTACAGCACAGGAAACAGGCCCTTCGGCCCTCCAAGCCTGTGCCGCTCCTTGGTCCAACTAGACCAATCGTTTGTATCCCTCCATTCCCAGGCTGCTCATGTGACTATCCAGGTAAGTCTTAAACGATGTCAGCATGCCTGCCTCCACCACCCTACTTGGCAGCACATTCCAGGCCCCCACCACCCTCTGTGTAAAAAGCAACCCTCTAATATCTGAGTTATACTTCGCCCCTCTCACCTTGAGCCCGTGACCCCTCGTGAACGTCACTTCTGATCTGGGAAAAAGCTTCCCACCGTTCACCCTATCTATCCCCTTCATAATCTTGTACACCTCTATTAGATCTCCCCTCATTCTCCGTCTTTCCAGGGAGAACAACCCCAGTTTACCCAATCTCTCCTCATAGCTAAGACCCTCCATACCAGGCAACATCCTGGTAAACCTTCTCTGCACTCTCTCTAACGCCTCCACGTCCTTCTGGTAGTGCGGCGACCAGAACTGGACGCAGTACTCCTAATGTGGCCTAACCAGCGTTCTATACAGCTGCATCATCAGACTCCAGCTTTTATACTCTATACCCCGTCCTATAAAGGCAAGCATACCATATGCCTTCTTCACCACCTTCTCCACCTGTGTTGCCACCTTCAAGGATTTGTGGACTTGCACAGCTAGGTCCCTCTGTGTTTCTATACTCCTGATGACTTTGCCATTTATTGTATAACTCCTCCCTACATTAACAGGAACCTTCTATTCTCCAAGAGAAACAGTCCCAACTTCACCAATCTATCGCTGTAACAGAAATTCCTCATCCCTGAAGCCATTACCCTGAATCGTTTCTGCATTCTAATATCCTGCTTTCACATCCTTCCGAATATGGTGCTCACAACTGCACACAAAACTAGTTGAGGTCAAACAAGTGTTTTATACAGGTTTAATAGAAGTTCCTTGCTTTTGTACCCGATGCTCCTGTTGTTAGCTAGGACCATCTGCTCTGCACTCTCCTTTAGAATTGTACTATTGTTTTATATTGTCTCTCTGCACTCTCCCTACCAAAATTAATCACTTCATACTTCTCTGCATTTAATTTTATCTGCCACTTGCCTGTCCATTCCACCAACTTTTCCATGTTCTTCTAAAGTTCTACACTATCCTCCTCATGGATCACAATACTTCAAAGTTTAATATCACCCACAAATTTTGAAATTGTGTCCTTTACCAAGGTCAATGTCATTATTACATATCAGGAAGAGCTGGAGTCCAAACACTGATCCCTGGGGAACTCCAGTATAAACCTTCCTCCAGTCAGAAAAAAAAAAATCATTCACCACTATTCAGTTTCCTGTCCTTCAGCCAATTTTACATCTATGTTGCTACTGTCTCTTTCATCCCATGATCTCTGTGCCCATAAGTCCATTGTGCAGCACCTTATCAAAACTTCTGGAAGTCCATGTGCACCATATCCACAGCATTACTCTCATCAACGGTCTCAATTACTTCATCGAAAATCTCAAGCTAGTTAACACATGAATAAAATCTAAAATACTGACAGATGCTGGTGATCTGAAATTTTAAAAATGCTGGAAAAACTCAGCAGGTATGCAGCATCTAACATAAAGACAGAGTTAATGTTTCGAATCCAATATTAATCTTTTTCAAAGATTAATCGTATCAGACTCGAAACGATAACTCTTTCTCGCTTCACAAATGCTGCCAGACCTGCTGAGGTTTTCCAGCACAAACAGTTAAACATGATTTGTCCTTAATAAATAATTAATATATTACAAAATGTTCCTGGATTCTTCCTTCTGAAGAAATGTCACAACTGAAATACTAGAACTGGATCAACAATCAGGTGTTCTTGAAGTTTTGGCCCTCACAGGAACAAAACAATCAGGAGCTAGAAGTTCAATTTCCTTCTATAGTGTTCCCTGAAAACTCTCCTCCTTAGCTTGAATGCACATTTTGGCAATCAGCCTTCATCTGTTTTTATTTCAGGGAGTGCATATTTCCAGCATACAGGAATTTGTTTTTGAAATCAACAGTGATAAGACTAATAACACTCATGGTTAATGAAGTGCAAATAAGACAGCAACATTATGCAACTGCACCTGAGCAGTTAAACATGGAAATCAGGAAGCAGTTGTCCTAGTTGCCCCATTACACCAGAAGCTGTGCTATAACATTAACTCACCGAGAGGCTTTGCCGTGGCATGGCATGAAGTTGCTCTATGTGATATATACGTTCAATACTCAACTTGCCAGAAAGAAAGTTGGGGTTTGACTATTCCAGTGTAAGTAAATATTTAGCGCCATGCTAATGCTTAATTACAGCCAAACAACCTCTTTGACACTGAAAATTTACTTTCACAAATTGGAGGCTTACTCCTTCAACTTTTCATTATTGTTGAATATTGAAGAAATCTCTTATCTCTCTCATTTTCTGTATATGATTTAGCATTGAATTAAATATTCTCAGATAAAAAGACAGTCATACTTATTTTTTTCAGAAAATCACATTGATTTTTCACAACTCATAGATTGTTGTTTCCACCCATATATCAGATCACATTGTACTCTTAAGATGTTCATCATTAGTGAAAATGATCAGGCTATTTCTCAGTTGAATACATTCACCTATGGACGGGTGAATTTAATACAGCATTTGAAGCTATAATTCTGGCTCACTGCCATAATAGTTTTTCCACAGTGCTCCCTAACAGCTTTGAAGGGTGAGGGTATTAATTACAGCTGACTGTGTTCTATTATTGTTTGTTTTTGTCATGCGTGCACACTGTTTGGCAAATGTCACAGATGTGTTTTTAAAGCACAGAGGTCAACAGTGGCCCATTTTATTTCGTGGATAAAAGACAAGAGTATTGTCATCAACCATCTGCCACATAATTTACTAAATAGATGTAATTTTCAGAACATTCGCTGGCCTTCAATAAAGCCATAGTTAGACAAATATAATGAGCACTTGCTTGTGGAAGGCAGTCACAAGTATACCAGCCAAAATTGCATTTAAACACAAATGTGTGCCAGGTAGATCTGTGGCCGTTGTCATAGGAACATTTGACCTCGAGTCATGAGTATGCAGTACTGATCTGTCCATTTGATCTGGGAAGGAGCTGCATGGGTTTTTTTAAAATGTAAAAAGCAGTGGGTGGCAATGACTCAGTGCGCTCTGCCCATGAGGTTGGTGGAAGCAGAGACAACCAATGACTTCAAAAGGAAATTGGATGGGCACTTGGGGGAAAAAGTGAACTTGCAGGGTTATGGGGACTAAATGGGGGAAATAGGATGGACTGGATTGCTCCATGGAGCGCCATCATAAACTCAGTGGGTCAAATGGCCTTTTGTGTTGCAAATGACTCCAAGATTCTTAGAAAAGGTTGCCCAACATAATTTTAAAATTAAACTTTGGAGATCATATTAAAAGTTTAAAGTTAAAGTTTATTTAATCAGTCACAAGTAAGGCTTACATTAACACTGCAATGAAGTTACTGTGAAATTCAAATACAGTATTCTAAACTGTAAGTAGCATCAGTAAATCACTCCTTCACCTAGAGGTATGTTTAGGACTTGAGCAGCAAGGGTAAATGAGATCAGATCAAAGGGCAGGATTATGCCTCCTCTAATTGCAAGAGAAGGTGGTGTGGGAAGGGGATGAGATGTTGGAGGTGATTGATGCTACACTGTGATGACCAAATGCAGGTTGAGCATCTGTTTTGTGGAACACATCCACTCAGTTGGTAATCTTAATCCAGAGCTTCCAGTTGCTTGCCATTTTAATTCACCACCTTGCTCTTGTGCTCACATTTCCATCCTTGACCTGCTGCCGTTTTACAACAAAGCTCAACACAAGCTCAGGGAACTGCACATCATCTTCTAATTAGACACATTACAGCCTTCTACATTCAACATAGAGAGAGTTCAACAAATTCAGATCATCAACGCTGGTCCCCCCATCTTGATTTCATTTTGTTGCCATGTACTGGTTTGAATCTGATTTTTCACGTTTTTACTTGTGGACAGAGCTGTTCATTATTTGGGCATTTAAACTCCATCTGGAGAAATGCTTTGTCTCTTTATTACAACAATTACCACTCTTTTTGTCTTTTGTTCTATGACATCTTTGTCATTTAAGCTCTCCTGCCTTCTACCATATCCCAGACTTTTATTTTGTTCTGGGTCCCATTTGACCATATAAAACCTATCACATTTCAGCTCTGAGGAAGGGTCACCACGTCTCGAAACATTAGCTCTGTTCTCTCTCCACCGATGCTATCAGACCTGCTAGGATTTCCCAGCATATTCTGTTTTTGTTTCAGATTCCAACATCTGCAATAATTTGCTTTTATCATCGCATCTCTGCACTCCTTTAGTTCCAAAGTCATATTTAACTTGTAAAGTTAAGTCTTGTTATTCTCCCCATAGGTGCTGCAAGACCTGAGTATTTCCTGTACCCTATTTTTTAATTTTAGGTTCATTTAGATGATAGTGTAAACTTAAGAGCGCCTCAAATTTAGTTCATTTCAATCAAAATCCAGAATAAGTTTCTGAAGCAAGCAAAAAGCAGCTCACATCCAAATTTAAGAAAAAGTTACCAAGGAATGTGTGTGGAAGAATTACAAAATCCTCATGATATTTTGATTGGCAGACATATATGCAAGTCAAGAGTGTCAGAAGCGCGCCCACTGACAGTCAAAGGGCCAATTAAGGTAATTTAAAGGGCAACTGACTGATTGAGTGGCCCTAGTGTTTTACGCTCATCAGATAGGCTACTCAGCTAGATGGCCTTCAAGTTTTTAATGCATTCTACACCCAAGGCAGGATAAAAGGCCTACAGGCAAATGCAAAGGTGAGCAGTTAGGAGTTCTGCTGAGAGATGGGCAGCATAGTGGTAGTACTGCTGCCTCTCAGTGCCAGGGACCGGGTTCGAATCCTGGCTTGGGTCACTGCCTGTGTGGAGTTTGTATGTTCTCCCCGTGTCTGCGTGGGTTTCCTCTGGGTGCTCTGGTTTCCTCCCACGGTCTGAAAGATGTGCTGGTTAGGTGCCTTGGTCCGAACAGGCGCCAGAGTGTGGTGACTAGCGGAATTTCACAGTAACTTCATTGCAGCGTTAATGTAAGGCTATTGTGACTAATAAATAAACTTTGTTTTTAACTTTAGCTGGTTTATCAAGAGTCTCTGGCATTTTTAGTTCTTCTGGAGAAATCTGATTTCTTAGCATTTGCAGAAGCCTGCCAATAAGCCTCTCAGTGTAGAAATCTGTGCCAACATCTGCACGAAAAAGGGTACTATGTAATCTTCTGGAGGCACCTACTCAGAAGAGGAGGACAGGCCCAGAAGGGAAAAAAAAGTCAGTTGCTCTCAGGCAGCATCCCAGTGTGGGATCTATGTCCCAGAGGGGCACAGCACAAGAAGGAAGTGCCAGGCATAAGGGTCCAAAGAAGGTGCCATTACCCAGCAGGCAAAGTTTACAGGCAGCATTCATGCTACCTGGACAGGTCTGAGGTTCAATGCCAAAGAAGGCTCAGCCTCTCCAGAGAGACAGTCACCTTGTATGTGAAATAATTGGTCCCGCAGCCGCCTCCAAATATGTAGGTGGCCATTCTATGACAGTACCTCTAAAGGTTACAGTTGCTGTGAACTTGGGGTTCAGTGGGAGACCGATGTGATATTTCCCAATTAACTGCCCAGGGCTGCATCAAGGTGGTCACTGATGCACTGTTCTGAAGGGTCACTCACTTCTGGACCAATGAGACCAGCCAGGCTGAGCGAGCCAGATGCTTTGCTGAGATTACAGGTAGCAGCAGGGAAACTGGATGCCTTTGTCAATAGAAAGGGCTTCCACGCTCTCAACCTCCAGATTACATATTACCACAAGAGTCAGATACTGCAGGTTTGTGCCAGATATCCAGAAAGCTGTGATAACATCTACATCCATCTCTCCCAGGTGCCAAGACTCCATTTGCTCTAGCTCGCTTGATGGTTAGCTCCTCGGGGACAAAACCTAATGGTTGAAAAGATGGCTGATGATGCAACTGAAACACACAAGGACTACAGGCAAGGAGAGGTACAATAAATGAGGGACCATAAGGTTTCAAGATGAGACTTCTCTGCCTGTACCACTTGGAGTTACTTCAATATCCTCCTGAGTGCATTCCGTCGGGGGCGGGGGGTGGTGGTGGTGGTGATGACAGCAATCCTCCTCAACAGGCCACAGCGGACAATTCAAATGCTGAGTCCGAGGAGCCACCCCAGGTGAGGAGCAGTGTCCTGATGTGAGGATTTTTCTGGGAAGCAGGGAGGCTTTGATTCAGAGGACTTTCAGCTAGGAGTCAAGGTGATGGCAAACGAAATGCCACCTTACTGATCATACCTGATGAGGCAATCCTGTCGCCCTTAGGTCAAGTTCTGATCTCGGAGATAAACTTTGCAGCCCTTCTTGTGTGTAACACACACAACCCACAGGGCTCTTACTTTCAATTGCATGAAACACACCAGTAACATTTTTATAATCAATGCAAAGATACAAATGGACCAATGCACACATGCCAACGAAACATAAATCACTCATGACAACCCCTTATGTAATCGTTGTTACGTATGCTGTCTTAATGCTCCTCCCTCGCTGGATTGGAGGCAGACTGCTGACTCTGATGCTCCATTGGCCTTGATAACCTCAGCAGCTGTCCTGCGGTCGCAGAAGCCTGTTTCGGCACTATTGGCACAGGAGGATCCAGCACCATGACTGGACACTCCTCAGTAGTCGTGATCTCATCAATTGCAACTGTCACTGGCTGAGGCGCAGAGAAGCTGCTGCCATCATCCAAAGCACCCTGAGAAAAGCCCTTAGATATAACCTGAAGCTCATCTGCCAATGAAGTTGGTTTGAATTTCCCTGCTCACCATAGAAGGACAGGCAGCTAGCAGAGTTACTAGGTGCCTCTTCCATCTCTCACACTGGTAGTGACGTGTTAAGGTTACTGCCAGTGTGTGTGGGCTCACAGGTCTGAAAACAACCCTAGAAACCCCTGACTGAGTTCCTGTAGCTGCTTCTCCATGAGGGTTGCCACTCTCTCCATGGCAGTGGCTGTATGTTCTGAGTTCTAGGCCAATGCAGTGCACACGCTCCGCATGGACTCCTCCAACACTGAGACCATGGCACGCATACCCTCAGGGATCTCTGCCATTTCCTGCCGTGCATCCTGCTGGACATTAGCACCTGTCACCTGATGAAAGGCTCATCATCATTGCACTGGTCTCCAGCAATCCTCCAAATGCCAGCGGCCTGTGGACTCTCTACCTGCACCAACTCCTCAGGCAAGTGTGATGTGCCTTCACCACTGTGCACAACCATCTGCTCCAATACACTTATAACCAACAATGTGCCTGTATCTGTGCTGGTGCATGGAGAGCATGTGACGTGGATACATCTGGCAGCTGTCCATCCTTGAAGGTTAAGTGAGGTCCTCAGTGTGTTTTTGGTGTCATGACAATGAGTCATCGGAGGCTGGAAGCAAAAATGTCAGCTTGGAACATCATTACCAAGTCAGAGTGCACAGAGTCTAGTTTTTACTTAGAATGGACATCCGGCCGAGCAAAAGCTTCTGAGTGGACAAGCAACAGGAATAACTGCATTTCCCATGTCAATCTTGCATCCACATCCCTACATTTTTCATACCCTAACACCAATCTTTTCCCTTTCCATTGGTCGCTTACCCTCATCCGACACACCTGCCTCTCCATGATTTGTGGGCCTGGCTCCACTTTTACGGGCTATTTCCAATGCCTATATTCCTCCACCTGACTGAAGAGGAGGTGCTTTGAGATGCGGGGGGGGGGGGGGGGGGGGGGGGGGACCTGTCTGCCCTCACTCCAGTGCATTGTGATTTCTCTTCTCCTGTAAAGGTCAAAAGTACTTTCATTAGTTCCATCAATATTCTGGGACATTGTAGCCTACCCTCTTCCCACCCCACCAAACCCCAAAAGATACGGGTATAGTTTTTCAGCACATTGCCACACATTACCCTGACAAACATGCTAGCCACGGTCTATCAAAGCACACGAGTATGTGCCACATTGAACTCTGCATTTCACACCCTTGAGCACCAACATCTGCTGTCACCAACAAAGACATCTCACAAGGTTCCAACTGGAATCCGTACTCACCCTGGCAGAGCACAAAACGTCATTGAACTTTTTCCGACACTGGATCCAGACTCTGCGAAATAAATCATGGTCGTTGGCCAGGCCTGCCACTTACATCTAGGCCTTCTTCATCATGCAAGGTGGCCTTCACTTGCCATCTCTTGGCAGCAGGATGTCACGACAGTCACTTACTATTTCCAGCAAGATCTTAAGGCACTAATCCTTACAGCTGTATTTAAATCCTCCTCCTGCACCCTTCCTATTCCCCACCCCTGTGAGCAGTGCTGAGTCCTTCTCAGCATGCATTTCACACTGGCTGGCAGTTGATTGGCCAACAGTTGATTAGCCAGCCAGGATGAAATTGACTTTGGGAGCCAATTGCGGCGGCAGCGAATTTCACATCTGCTTCCAGTCCCACCAGTAGCACTCATAGCCAGGCTGAAAATTTAGCCCTTGAATTACTCACATTTATTGCACACGATAACATGTAATTGTGCTACGTAACACCAGTTTTGACACTTTAGTGAAATTAGTTCCCAGTAAGAAGGGCAGGCATTGGGCTTGCACTGCTCAGGATTCTTCTTGAAAAGTATTTAGTTGTTTTTAAAATTATCTTCCGGTGGAAATAGAAGCAGGAGATCTCTGTATTCCTGTTATCATAGTAGTCCCCCCCTCCCACCAAAGCCCTCTCGAAACATCCTCCCTGGGCTAATCTGAGGGTCACTGCCGGCAAAAGAGGCAGCCCT
The DNA here is from genome assembly GCF_964213995.1 of Mustelus asterias. Classification (NCBI taxonomy): domain Eukaryota; kingdom Metazoa; phylum Chordata; class Chondrichthyes; order Carcharhiniformes; family Triakidae; genus Mustelus; species Mustelus asterias. Next base: position 44,240,928 of record NC_135803.1, read on the forward strand.
ACGTCTATAGACAGGTTAATATGAATTTGTACCCAGATGAATAACTTTACAAAACCAATATTATCCATAATGTGGAGATGCCGGCGTTGGACTGGGGTGGGCACCGTAAGTAGTCTCACACCAGGTTGAAGGCCAACAGGTTTATTTGGAATCACAAGCTTTCAAGTGATGAAGGAGCAACGCTCTGAAAGCTCGTGACTCCAAATAAACCTGTTGGACTTTAACCTGGTGTTGTGAGACTTATTGCTATTATCAATAGTTTCCAAAATAAATGATGATTCACAAAGGTAACAATTCATTGACTTCTCTCATCGTACCAAATATATTATGTAATTTTGTAGGCAGTTAGTGCTTTCTATTTAACCCAACAGCAGAGCAAAAGATTGTGTTTTATTATTCCAAATTCAGGAATCAAATCCTAACTTGTCTGCAATTGTCAGTTTTTAAAGTTCTCTACTGCATGATTATCATAATCCCACACTTTAAATTGATAGAAAATACTCCACAAAATTGAAGGTTAAATCTTTAGATATGGTATGAAGAATGAAAACTGACTCAAATAGCAGATTGATGGATTAAAAAATAAAATGAAAAGCAACAGCTGGGTTATTTGGCAAATAAACATGTTCCATTTTGTTATAAACGTGATTACTACATCACAAAAATCTGTAACCAATGTCTATTAAAAATGTTAGAACTGAAAAAATTCCAGATAGAATAAAAGCAGCTGTTGGACAAATATAATTTTATTAAAGTCAAATGTGAAATCACTTCACTTTCACTTAGCCACTTACTCCAAATGAAGGTCACAGGGAGTCGGAGCCTATCCTGATAGACACTGGATGCTGGCAGGGTACACCCAGGGCAGGACACCAGTCCATCAGAGGGCATACACTCATACAGACAAACTGAGGGGCAATTTACCACGGCCAATCCCCCTAACCTGCAAATCTTTGGAGTGTGGGAGGTGAAAACCCATGTCGACATGGGGAAAACATGCAAACTCCACACAGACAGACACCCGAGGCTGGAATCGCACTGCTCCATCATGCCACCCTGTGAATAAACATACTAATAACAAAAACAACATTGCACCTGCACCTGACTGAGTATTCATTTAATTGAATAAAATATCAGAAGCATGAGAAAAATAAAAGATTCACTTTTTTAAAGAACTGAGTCGAAGGTCAACATCACTGACAACCCGGCAGCGATTCTACCTCAGTTGCATGGTGAAAGACAGACAGTTGGACAACTAAAATACTCCAGGTTATTAACCCATAAAACAAATCACATGGGATCCTGCTAATTATGAGTTTCATTCAGTCTTCTGAATAGTCACCCATTTAAAGTCAGTGGAAGCCACCTTTAAATATGTAGATTGATCCAGTTAGGTAATCAGGTCAAAACTTTGGTTTTTAACTCAATCTTAACAGTGAAGTCAACAAAGCAGTTAAAAGTAACTCCATTATCTGCAGCATTACCATCAGTTCAGTGTCGCAAACTACATTTTGAATTTTTTACATTAATTCTAAAAAAATTGGTAACAAACTTTTTTAAATTTTGGAAAATTATACATCCTTTCAGACTTTTATTGGCAGCTTTGAGGCCTAGAAAACATATGTTTACTGCCACTCTTGCATTGGTAGCTCCATAAAATGTTTCTCTAAAGTTATGGACTGAAAAACTGATTTTTTTTTGTAAAGTCTGTCCAATGTCTGCAATGCAAATGTCTGCAAAAGTATGCAAAACACATGGATGTGCAAACATTGTGAACACGAACTTAGCTAAGATATTACTTACTGATATCAGTTCAAAATCCTATGAATGCATTATTTTGGTAATAATATATATGGTTCCTCTGTTATCTTTTAAGTATCTTTCTTATATCACCCATTGATCAAATTTTGATTTGCTTGGGATTTTTCTTAAATTATGCTATACAAGCAAAACATTTTTATAAACAATTTGTTCAAGGTTCACATAGTAATTCCTCTAAAATAATGAGAAACTATCTCAACATTTAATTTTACTTCACATCTGAATAAATTTCTAATCTCACAAGTTGACCTCCAAATGTGTCAATATATAGGTTGATTACAAAGCATAATTGTTAAATTCGGTACACTTTGAATAAAATAGAATACAGTTACGTTTTTATTCATTCTATTTTTACTTTGGAATGGTTCTGTGCACAATATTAGTAGAACAATTGTTATCAAATCTCAATTTGTGCACTATATGTTAGACACAAAGTGAGGTTCCCTCTAATTTCTCCTAATGTAGTACCTCAATTTGAGTCTCAGAACAACAGACCTAATTAAACTAAAGGGCCACATTTCCTGCACAAGTCATTTGTATAGTCTGTCAGAAAGAGATTGTCAATTAGTGCTGAACTATGGGCAGTTTTGAATGTTTGATTCATACCCACTTACTCAAGAGTAATCAAATTTCAGAGAAATCTCATTCCATCAGACTGGATTAGATTGAAACCCAAGTTCCAAACAATGATCAGAGTAATTCCTCACTCCCACCAAAGATTTAGTCACAGAAAGCATAGATCAGAGCAATGCAGCCTGCAGTGCTATAGTCTGAACTTTGACCCACACTGCCCGAGCTTCTCTACTGGTAGTGTAGGATTTCATAATTTACCACAATAGTCAACACAATGTGTATACTATATTTTCCTGTGGGCTCATGAAAACCCAACCTACCTACTTTTCCAGCCTTTTGAAATGCACACACTATTCATCTGTAACTTTTCCCGGAAACTCTGTCTTATAACAGAGGCATCATGCCCAAAACGCATTTTTTGAAAACTGCGAAGGGTGGTTTGGAGGCGGTACAGTTAGAAGCCTGCCTCATTTCTCTGACATTTCTCTTTAACCTGTGCTTAATGCTCCCTCCACCCACATTGTCTGTATCTTTAAGATCTGGTTGGTTGTAGGGATTCGCATTCTAATCAGTATTCTGTAACTTGATTTTGTGTCTGTGCCCTGTTTGAGAGCACATTTCCACTCCATTTGATGAAGGAGCAGCGCTCCGAAAGCTAATGGTATTCGCTACCAAATAAACCTGTTGGACTTTAACCTGGTGTTGCTAAAACTCTTACTGTGTTCACCCCAGTCCAACGCCGGCATCTTCACATCATTCCTCTGACACAGCACCCCAGCTCCCAACATCATTTAAAGACTCCCAAGCCACACACCATCCCATGTCCCTTAAATAACCCATACCATCCTAGAACATCTCAGATCAGCCATGCCACATCCATGCCTCTCATATATCCTCCATATCCATTCTCCCAGTATGCATAATGTATAGCCCTCAGGGGCCATGCAAGAGCAGTGAAATTATTTTGAAATAATTGAGAAAAAAAGTAAACCTCTAACAATCTAGTAAAGACCTGAATTCCACATAGTTTTACCGAAACAAACTCTCCTGTGCAAATAATTATATCCTTTAAGTACCTATTAGGTGTGCAAACACAAAACCCAACCACATCAAAGACATTTTGTTATTACAACCACTTGAAAGTATCAATCGTTCTTTCATCAATAGACAACCTGCTGAGATAAAGCCATTACGCCTTTTAAAATTCAGCCAAACATCATAATGGCTACAACAATCATTACAAAATCTTCCAGCTGCAGAGTCTGAAACTAACAGAACAGAATATCCATTTCCATTTCAAAGCAGAGTGCTTGTCAATCAATGGAGAGGCGCAAATGCAGGTATTAGTTTTCCAACTTTCAAAAGCAAATGTTTTCTTTTAGAAAGGCCAGAGCTGTCCCTCAATTTATATCACAGCATAAAGATGACAGCAGTGGCCAGCAGGATATTTTGTTCTTTACGCTTTGAATAAATTATGACACTTTTGAAATTGGAAAAGTACTATAATGCATGATAACAATTACAAGGGTCAACCTACCCTTGCAGGACAGAACCCCATGATGAATCACTGTATTAAAAACAATCTAAATTACAATAGAACATCCAAAGTGACACCTGAAGTCGTCAAATTATTTTACACTTATCTTTCAGAATGTTCCTGACTCCTCAGCAGACTACTTCCAGTGGTCATGAATGCTCCAAAGAGGGTCACTTATTTTTAAGACAACAGCCTATGAAGATAGTGTGCAGGAAGATATACAATTTTCCTGTGGCCCTCGCAATGGCGATGTGACCTTAGAAGAGGTGTATCCCCCTCCCCCAACAAAAAGGCCATGTGAAAATGAGGTGGGACGGGAAGGCAGAGGAAACTGTTTCCAGTGGTGGTGGTGGAAATCAGTATTCTACAACCTGATTCACACTTCCACTGGAAGATAAATAAAAGATCCATTATCCAACACAGCTTGCACTAAAATAACTTATGCATTCGTGCAATTTTGATTTTCAAAATCATCAAAATGCACAGTTCAATAAAGTAGGGTTAAAAAAAATCAATTTATCTTGACATTTATTAATTAGAGCAATCCTGATAGTTGATGAATTGTGGAGAGCAGTTTCTTAAAATTTGCTGGTTATTGAGAATTAAATAACTATTGTAACTTGACCAGGTAAAATAAAGATGTTATTATTAGTGTGATGCCTTTTGTGCTAAACTGCACACTGGATTTGGAAATCAAATGTCATTCTATTGAGGCTTATTCAGATGAGAGAGGGCAGCTCCAAAGAGCTGAACATTATTTTCTCCATGGATTGTGCCACAAAGCTAATGTCTTCATGTTCCACCTGCACTTTCGGTCGAACACAACACAGCGGATCCCAATACAGAACTGGTTGTCAGAAACTTCAATCTACAAAACACATTTATAAAATTGTCCACGGTCTTTCTTACCTTCCAACCCCTCATCTCTGAATTTTAAAATTTAAACTCGACGTTTTGTATATTTTCAAAAGTGTGTACCATTCTCCAGTATGAAAGCTGTTCCCAGTCTTCAGAAGATATCAATCGGAATCAGACATTAAAAGACATAGAACTACAATGAAGTTTGACTTGAAGTTTGACTTGCCATCCCATTTGTCTTTCTTTGCCCCGAGTAGTGTTATATTTCCAATTAGAATCACCAGATTCAAGAGAACTGAACTGCATTTATTTGAATTTCATTCCATTTTACAAATTTACAAGTTTGGAGCAAGGGTATGCCATTCATTCAGTCTCTCAAACCTGCTCCATTTGATAGGATCATGGCTAATCCAAATGTGGCCTCAGTTCTACTTTCCTGTCTACTCCCTAAGAAATTGTATCATCCCTGTCTCACGTCAACATCATCTGTGGCCCTGGAGGTTGGGGTGGGACCTGGGGGGAGGGGGGTGGTTCCCCAATGCAGCACTTTTGGGCAATTGCTGTGCAAATATTTACCTGGGAACCGCCAGGAAGGATTCCCCAGTACTAGCACAAAATCTGAGGCTGGGGAGCTCGGAGGTTATAGCCCAATATCTAGTTACCAGGGTTCATGCAATTAAAGTAGTTACTTAAATGGTTTTCTTCTATCTACTCCAAAATACATATCTTAACAAGATTTATATTAATGGAAAATGTATGGTGGACAAAATTACTAAAGATAACAATCAATTAAATTCAAACAGCTTTGGTGTACATGAGGAATTCATATGTGTAAACATTTTCAATCCAGTTGACCACCACATTTTAATACAAGCAGGATTTAAGTCTGAAAACAATCCATCATAGATCATAGGTGGGAACGTTCGCTGATGGTTGCACAATGTTCAGTACAATTTCGCAATTCCCAAGATACTGAAAGACTTTGTGTCCATATGCAGCAAGGCTTGGCAAACATCAGCCTCAGGCTGATAGATAGCAACAAGTGCCAGGCAATGACCTTCTCTAAAAGAGAATCTAACCATCTCCCGTTGACATTCAAATGGCATTACCATCACAATTTGAATCTCCTACTATGCACATCATGGGAGTTTACCATTGACCAGAAACTGTACTGGACCACCCATTTAAATATAGTGGCTACAACAGCAAGTCAGAGGCTGAGAATTATGTTGAGTAACTCACCTTCTGACTCTGCAAAACAAACTGGGCACAGATCAGAATGAAAGTGACAGAATACTCTCCACTTGCTTGGATGAGAGCAGCTCCAACAATACTCAAGAAGTTCAACACCATCCAGGCCAAAGCAGTCTGTTGATTGGCACTCCCTCCACCAATGACACACGATGGCAATAATATGTACCATTTACAAGATGCACCGCAGCAATTCGTCAAGCCTCCTTCAACACCACCTCCCATGACTTCTACCACGTGGAAGGACAAGAGCAGCAGATGTATGCAGATACTGCCACCTGCAAGTTCCCCTCCAAGCCACACATCATCCTTACTTAGAATTATATTGCCATTCATTCACCATCGCTGTCAAAATCCTGGAACTCCTTTCCTAACAGTACTGTGGGTGTACTTACACCACATGAAGTTTAGTGATCCAAGGCAGTGGCTCAACATTCCCAAGGGCAATTATGGATAGGAAACAAATGTTGGTCGAGCTAGTGATGCCCACAGTATCCCTACCGTGCAGAAAGAAACCATTTGGCAAAACCAGTCTGCACCAATTCTCCAAAAGAACATCCCACATTTCATTGGATTGAACGGAAACTAGTCCATTCATTCAATTATGTTATTGACTTGTTCAATATTTCTATGGTAAAAGTCTATAATCAGTAACTAGTAAAAGCCAAGGGTGGGGGGCGGGGGGGGGGGGGGGGGGGGGGGGGGGGTAGATTTGCAGGATTTCCCGTACTGATCGTCCCAGCCCCCCACCAATGACATAACAGGAATTCTAATGTTGAACATTAAGATCCCAATTTGAATGCATTTAAATCTAATTATCAGGCCTTTATGCTGGATAGTGCCCCCCTCTGCCTCGTTAGATTGTCCGTTCATGTTGGTGTGAGGGCACGCCAAGGTGGATCATTACAGATCTCCACAGATGCACTTGGTGAGCAGACCTGCCAGAGAAGTTCAGGAGTGTGCTTGGCTTGGGGGTCATGCCTGGGCACTGCCTTGGACTTACCCCTTTGTTGTTTTGGGCTATGTGCCAAAAAACATGGCGTGGAAAACCACCTGTGGGCTGACGCCTTTCTCGTAGATTTTCCCACTCAGCCTATTTTTTTTTAGAAAATCCCACCCCACACAAACATTTGTAACAAAGGTTTCTTGTAGCCAAATAATGCAAAGAAAGTGAAATCCTTGAGAGATTACTTGAAGCTCTGCACGAAGGTCAACACACAATTGTAACTTTGAACAAAACTATGGGGGGCACAGTGGTTAGCATTGCTGCCTCACAGAGCCAGGGGCCTGGGTTCAATTCCGTGTCTGCATAGGTTTCCTCTGGGTGCTCCGGTTTCCTCCCACACTCCAAAAACGTGCAGGTTAGGGGGATTGGCCATGGTAAATTGATTCTTACACCAAAATTAATAAAAATGTAAAGAATAATGGACCCCTTGCTGACCCTGGAGGAACACCACTTCAAACAGCACACACTGACTGTACTATCATTTTGGTTACCTCTTCGAAGAATTCAATTAAATTAGTCAGGCATAATTTAAGAAACCTCTGGGTTTTTTTCCCCCCTTGATTCATCCATGGCTTTCCAAATGGAAGCTTATTTTGTTCTGATAATGGTTTCCAATAATTTCCATATCACTATGGCTGGCAGTTTCCAGTCTACCCCACTTCCAGTGACTGTGCAGAATTCTGAAATAAAACAAAACTGTTGCGCTTGCTTATGGCCAAAACTGGCTGATTAAATCGGAAATGATTAACTCATTTTAATGCTGGTGAGGATCTCTTTAAATAGCATTTATAACCATCCCTTTTGGACTGTTTCTTCCGTAGTTAAGGCAGAGGCTTAAAACTGAAGCAGCAGGTGCTGGTACAAGCCAATTTCCCAAATGTGTCCTAAATTAGAATAAGAGTCCTTAATATAATGTTTTAATGACCTCCATGCTTGATTTTAGACCAGGACCTAGGTAAAGGATGCCCACAGCAATGCAGCAACTGATGCGCTTGGGATGAGTTTCAATCATGTGCGATCTAACCATTTAGTATGTTATGAATACATTTTGATCCTGTAAAACAGTCAAAGCAAGCTCCATTTTGCCCCCTTAGACTTTTAGTGTATTAGTACTAAAACTGGTTCATTAGTAACGAATGACTCATAATAAAGTATTTTATACAGAGCATAATACAAAATGCTATGTTCTATTGCTCCTGTAACACTTATTCTTTCGAAATCTAGTGAACAATATTTCCCAGTAAATTCTGCTCAGAGAAATGGCAGTGTACTATGTTTCTACGGTGTCCACCACATATTTATTTAATTGTGGCTTGCAACAAATAAGAATAGACCTTTATGTCATTACTGTTGCAGGCTTACTAAATAATGTTATCAAATCTACTGTTGAAAACTTAAGATATTGAGTAGCTGCTTGAAAGTATTGAACCTCCCTTTAAGTTTAAAATACTTAATTGCATGTAATCCCATAAAATGCTGTTGATTACAAATTTCTTACATGTACTAAACAGATATTTTGATAAGATTCATATATACTATTCCTTGCATTTTTTTCTAAATAATTTCAGATAAAATCTCAAAATTTATTTTGATACAAGTAATGAATCTCAAGCAATTTATCATCTCTGTGATGCATGAGCACAGTTGCAAGATTAAAGTGGTTCTCTCACAAAGACAGAATGTCACAGTACATTTTAATGCACTAAGTGATGCAATATTCATTTGATTGTACTGCTATTTTCTCCAGGCAGTTTTTAATTGCTTATCAGAGCTGTGAAAATACTCAGCTTTCATTGATCCTGCGAAGTCCTGACACATGAACATTCATAGGAATTGCCTGGAAAGTTTAAAATCCTGATGGGGAACTTCCTGCTGCCTGAGAACCCTGTGCAAATGTCACCAAGCCTGAGCTTCAGACAGAGACTTGGCTACATGCACCCAACTTACCTTAATTATCTGGGAAATGTTAGCTAGTTTAAAATCTGGTCTAACAGCTGGGCAAACTCATAACTGACCCTCCCTCAATGAAGCCCTCTTCATCAAGCAACCCAACTGCCCCCTGACCATGCAACCTGTTTTGACCCGACTACTCATTCATTGTCCCATACTCATTCATTAAATGACTGGACCTTCTACTGCCATACAAACAGGGCACGTCCTCTCCTTCCCCCAACTCTACTGTTCTCGCTGCAGTTAGATGGGAGATGCTGCGCTGCCCATTTCTGTGTCAGCCCGTACCAGAAGATCTCAGAAGAAACGGACAGAAACTTCAGGCCAGGAAAATCTTTGTGGGCAGCAGTAGCTGACCAGAAGATTTAGGCTGAAAAATTGATCCTTCCACAGATGCTGCTGAGTATTCCCAGCATTTTCTATTTTTAACAACTCCTTTCTCACTTCAGATTCCAGACCCTTTTCTTCACAGTTATCAGTTGCCCATCCTGATTCCCTCTTCCTTCTTCTCCATCTGTCATCAGATACACTATATGTAGAAGCACGAACACATCCATTTTCCTTTTCAGCATTCACTCAATCTTGTCCTTTGATTCTGAAGGACAAGGTAGCACACAATGCAGAACAGCAGCATGGTTAGAGGAAGTACACCTGACATTATAAACCTTCTCAAAAAAAGAGCACAAAACCATGGAAATCAATGTCTCACCAAAAGCTGTAAGCATCCTGGAAAGTCAGACTGGGTAGTTTGTCTGAGCAGGATGTCTGCATATTACTTGCAACCTGTCATTCACCTCAGCAAATCACACAGCCAGATGGACGACTTCAAGTTGCACTCTAAAGACCGCCAGTTGCTAATGGCAGTCTGTCAGCACAGTGACAACTCTTGCTAATTTCTCTTCTTTAAGCCCTCAGCTGCAACAGCTTCCTACAGAAATGCCCCAGAGGAAATACTCCATCACTAGCTATCCCTGCAGAAATTGGTACACGCATGATAAACAATGAGACAGTATAAGGAGGTGAGGTGGGAAGCACGCGGGGGTGGGGGGTGTCAGACACCAGGGGGACAGAGTGAGGAGGGGGGCTCCAGAGGTGGCAAAATTTAAGAAATAGCATTTTCAACTTAGTTGTTTGTAGAAGGTTACTCTTTTCAGGTAAAAATAAGTTGTTTCATACATTAATTTCACTTCATTGTCTCACTGAACAGCCAAAAGGAAGAACAGTCAAAAATAAACTATTTCCAAAGCTAGTTATTTTTAATTAAATGTTTCTAAATGGCTGACTGGTAGCACATTTCATCAAATGTTACCACAGGAAATTGTTCATATTTATCAGACATTACTTAAATAGGACTCTAAATTCAATACAGTAAAATGGGAAAAGCCAAATTTACTCTAAAGTGCTAGTGACCCTTTTAAAAGATAAACTTAGTTAAGCTTGGGGAACAAAAACTACAAAAGACCATACAGGACCTTTCTGCAGCAAAGATTTTATGCTAAGAATTAGTCTTCTGTCCATAAATATATAAACATTGAAATATTTCATAAAAGTTTAAAATTTATTTATTTGTGTCACAAGTAGGCTTATATTAACACTGCAGTGAAGTTACTGTGAAAATCCCCTAGACGCCACACTCTGGCTTCTGTTCGGGTACACTGAGGAAGAATTTAGCATGGCCAATGCACCTAATCAGCACATATTCGGACTGCGGGAGGAAACTGGAGCACCCAGAGGAAACCCACACAAACTGGGGGCAAACATGCAGGTTCCACAGACAGTGACCCAAGCTAGGAATTGAACCTGGGTCTCTGGAGCTGAGGCAGCAGTGCTAACCACTGTGCCAAGTCATTCTTGCTTTTGGGTAAAGCCTAAAATTCCCAGAAGGAGCTTGAAAATTACTCCATTCTTCAAGTTACAAAGCCAATGCACAGAGTGGACCAGGCAAACCTGAAATCTATATCCTGGTTTGCTCAAAAAAAAATTAAAATTGAATCCAATTCATGGTCAACTCAACAAAGACTTAATAGATCCAAGCTGACAAGCAAAGGCATTGATCTATCTCGTGCTTGCTCTAACACACTTGATCTTTTTGAGCTAGAATCATAACCAAACTTTCCAGCTCACAAACAATTAGGTGATACAGGCTGCTGCCATGCCTCTATTCGATCAGCTTAAGTTAATTTACTCAATGCACTGAAAAGGAAGAAACGCACACCACACCTGCACTGGCTGACAAATAGCTATATTCAATTAGAGCCCATCCTTAACTGGTCTGTCAAATCTCCTACCTAGAAGGAAACTGGGGGTTGGGAGGAATAGTGTTTTCAAAGGCACACTAGCAGAATTTACACCTGAATTTGTTTATTAAAAATATGCCATTCCAGCCCCAATGCACTGAAAACATTATCCAAATGTATTAAATATCTTGGGTACGAGGGAAGCTGTCTGAGTTATTGCAACATATATCATTGCACTGAAGAATACAAATTACGTAGATCCTAGACTAAGTTAATTGAGCTCATAAGGCAAGAGGTACAGCTGCCACTATTGGTTCCTGTGACACTTCATGTTTCCAGATTGGTGGAGGCAATACAAAACTCATCCAGTGCACTCCAGGTTCAATGAGATCAGGGTTGGTTGTAATGTTTTCTGTCCTTGTACAGCTTATCAACAATCAACGTGCTGATTCATACCAGAAGAACATCCTTTTAGTGAGCTGGTGTCGCATACATTTTTGTCCTTCAAAGCAAAGATGACCATGATTACGAACTGAGCTGTTTGATAGGGTTCTGGTGAGTATGTAGGGGATTGCTGATGCCAATCATATTCCCAGAAGGTTCTGTTACAAATAGGATAGTATGGAACAGATGATTGAGTTTTGGATGAATCGCTGGCTCAGGATTTCGTCTCTGCCTCTTTTGTACTTGCTTTGAACGATGATGCACCAATTTTTATTTGATTGCGTTAGGTTTATCAATCCTGGTGAGCTACTCCCAGGACTCTGATTCAATAACAAAACTCCTAAGCGAAGCCTTCAGAGTATCTTAGTAGCTCTACCTTTAACGGCCATTAAAGCATGCCACAGACTCAAGATGATTTGCCTTGGTCAGGCTTTCTGGCTATGTGACCGACCCAACTTAGTTGTGCCAGTCTCTATTTAGTATGGATGTTTGACTACCAGCTCAGGTGAGCACATCAGCATCTGGTATTTTGTACTGCTTCTGACAGCAGCTCAAGCAAAAATGAAGATGATTTTTGGCATGACATTGGTACAAAGTCAAAGTCTCACAGTGTAGAGACTATTATTCTATCAACTTTCAATTTAATATGCAGACTTGCTGCTCTTCATTCCCAGACTGGTATTCAAATTCCACTGTTTTGACAATTCTTGCATACAGAAATAAGTGAACTTATCCATTGGCAACAGGTAACTGAAACCTTGGGTTTGAAATAGGGCTTTCCTGGAGCAGAGTTGCACATTACTTCAGGTTTTCTTCATGCTATTTTAGGGCGAAAGTTGTTTCATGCATTGGAGAACTAACCAAGTTCTGGTAGCTGGTACATAAGTCACTGAAAGTTGAAAAGTATGCCCTCAAAGACCTTGGTCATTGCATGGAATCATCTCAGACTGAGCAGCTTCCCATCCATGCAATATCCAATTTTGTTGCCAGGATCGCTATTGTGGAAGGCAGTGGAGAACATAGCAGAGAAAAACATGCTGAAGAGGGTTGACGCCAACACACAGCCTGGCCCAACTCCATTAGTGATTGGGAACAAGTTAGAAGACTCACCATCATCCAGATGCAGGATACATGTGTAAGGATACCCTCATGGAACTGTCAACCAATTGAAGTTATCTATTAACTCCCAAAGGCCCTCATGGCTGACCACATCAAAGACCTTGGTGAGGTCAACAAACATGGTGTAGAGGTCTATTGTTCTATTCCTGACTTTTCTCCTGGAACTATCTAAACTGCATATCAGCGGTTCCTTGACCTTTCCTGAAACAGCAATTCCTCTTTGGCAGTAGACCCTGGTCGAGATGTTGCACTAAGCTCTTCAGAAAGATTCTGAAGATTTTACCAATGATGGAAAGGAGTGAGATTCTGCTGGGATTATTGCAATATTGACAAGTTCTTTTTCACTTGTACAACTAGATCATAGAAACATGTTTGTATTCTTGCAGGATAGTTTCTTGTTCTTACACAGACGGAAGGAGATCAGTGAGCTTCTTGACTGGGCATCAATTCTCAGTGATGAGTCAACACTGCTCACAAATAAAGTTTGAATTCTCAAAAGCGAGGCAGAACATTTTAACCATACCTCAATCAGCCTTCATTCTTCAATGAATAAGCAATCAGCAGGCTGCCAAAGATTCCCCATCAAGTGATCTCTTGAAGGCCCTTTTAAAATGGATGAACACAATCTAATTCCGGTCTAGCAGCAAAGCTTTAAGAGCTGATACCATCCCATTTGAGGTCTACTAGGATGGAGGTCGATGCCTCGTGTAGGATTCTAAAAAATGTAGACAAAAGGCAGGGGGTGAAAACTGACAAACAAAATAATAGGTACTCATTTTCTAACTGTCTAGAATGTTAAGATTTTCTTGCTTGGATTCAGAAAACTGCAGAGTAACCAGGGTACAACTTGGAAGTAATGGCATATTATAGGTGATTGTGAAAACAATACTTTCATGAATGGTGAAGCCGAAAACTATCTTTTAATTGTCTATTAATAGATATAGTGCCTATTTAGCAGTGTCAGATATTCTGAAAAAAAAGAATTTCAATTCCACCTACTGTATAATCAATGGAGATCACTTGGTGCATTGATTGAATGACAAGCAATGAAATCATAAGTGACTCATAACATCAGCTGCTCAATAATTAAGAGTGAGAAAGACCAATACTCTTATCACATCAACATTTTCCTGAGTAATGTTCAACTAAGTGGTGTTCAATAATGCTTCTTTAAAATGAGAATCCTTTTAAGGATTTGAAGATGTGAAACATACTGACTTCATGGTAAGGTTCATTCTACCATCTATAGAAAAAAAGTACAAAGTTTCAAACTTACAAGGATATGTGTGTAAAGAGCCATTAGCACTTACTCCGTGCCTCTTCCAATATAAAAGGCAAAGCTAATTTAGCCACAATAGTAACTCATTCAACTGCATTCAAAAAGGCGTCCCCATAGAGTTCTGGTAATAAACTGATGCAATGAGCAACAGGGCAGAATTGCTCAGAATTCTTCTTTGCTACATTTAGGCTGACACTCTAATTGACATGAAAACAAAGTACAGGAGCTCAGCAGGTATGGCAGGATCTACCTAAGGGAAATAGAGTTGATGTTTCGAGGCAGCACAGTGGCACAGTTAGCATTGCTGCCTCACAGCACTAAAATATGTAGGTCAGATGGATAACCATGGGATAGGGTGGGTGGTGGGCCTGGGTAAAATACTCTCTCAGATTTGGTGCAGACTGAATGAGCCGAATGGCCTCCTGCACTGTAAGGATTCTATGAAAAGGTCACGGACCTAAAATGTTAACTTTGTTGCTCCGTCACCGTTGCTGCCTGGTCTGTGGAGTATTGCTTGCATTGTCTTCACATTCCCAGCATTTGCAGATTTTTGTTTTGTGCTTCCATCCCTTTTCCTAATTTTGGTATTGAAAATTTAACCTCAAATGTGGCAAGGTCAATAGTGCAGTCTGATGAATCTCCCCATGGGTGAGGCTGGATCTATCCTTTCAGTAGTTTCCTACATTACGACAATGACTTTATCTCTTGGCTGCAACGTGCTCTGCCATGACTGGTGGTCATGAAAGATGCAACAGGAAAAACCCTAACAAAAATGGAGTCAATGGGTTGGGAAAATCACTGCTGGTTGTAGTCATATCGAGAACAAAAAGGAAAATGGTTGTGCTTGTTGGAGGTCAATCATCTCACAGGAAATCACTGTAGGAATTATTCAAGTTAATGTCCTCAGCCCAATCATCTTCAGCTACAACAATGACCTTCCTTCTGTCATAAGGTCAAAAGTGGGGGATGTTCACTGATGACTGCACAGTGTTAAGCACCATTTGCGATTCCTCAGATACTGAAACGTACCATGTCTAAATGCAGCAAAACCTGGAAAATATCCAAGCCTGGGCTGACAAGTAGCAAGTAACATTGCCGCCACACAAATGCCAGGTGTGGATAATCTCAAGCAAGAGGGAATCATACCATCACTCCTCAACTTTCAATGAGTGCAAAATACCATCATTGAATCCCACACAAACTACATCCTGGGGGTTACCATTGACACGAAACTGAACTGGAATAGCCATATAAAAACTGTGGTTATAAGAGCAGGTCAAAGACTGAGTCCTGTGGCAAGTAACTAATCTCCTGACTTCCCAAAGCACATCCAAGACACAAATCAGGTATGTGATGGAATATTCTCCACCTGCGAAAACACGGGCAGCTCCAACAACACAAGAAACTTGTCACCATTCAGGACGAAGCCGCCCGCTTGATTGCCACCCTATCTACAAACATTCATTCCCTCTGGCAAGCCGCACATTGCCAGTAGTGTGTAACCTCTACATGATGCACTGCACAAACCCACCCAAATTCCTTCCAAAAGAGAGCACCTTCCAAACCCACAACCACTACCATCTAGAAGGATAAGGGTAGCAGACACATGGCTACACCACCACCTGGAAGATCCCCTCCAATCCATTCACTATCCTGAATTGGAAATATATTGGCATTTCTTCACTGTCTCTGAGCAAAATTCCTGTAACCTCCTCCCTAATAACACTATGGGTTTTCCTACATCACATGGATAGCAATGTTTCAAGTAAGCAGCTCACCACCACATCCTTGAGGGCAATTAGGGATGGATAATAAATGCTAACCTAGCCAGTGATGTCCACATTGCGTGAATGAATTAAAAAAAAGTCTTTATTTTCAGTTAGCCGGTTGGCCTCATTGGAGGATTGCATCTAACAGTAGCACACAATGTTCTACGAGAACAGGTACTGTAAGAAAACAGGTCGGCTCATGTCAAAACAATTTATTAGTAGAGGTCCAATCAGCAAAGGCCTCTACCAAGGCTCAGATCAATTCCAAAAATTAAATTCTATCTCCAGATGATGTGCAGTGCTATGAACTTAAAAACAGATCAGATAAAACACATTGGGGAATCATGCAGGTCATCAGCTTCAACAACAGTAATTCCTCATTTAACAATGGTTCTGTCGATGCTGTATTGTTATAATGTCACTGATCCAATAAGGAACACAAATCACTTTTACATTGAGACATTCACTATTATCTCATTTACTTCACATTTGTACCAATTATTCCTACTTTCTCGGTTTTATCAAGTGAAAATAAACACAGACCCCAGTTCTGGTTGGAATAAATTAATGGATGCAGCTCCATTTACAAAGATTTATTTTCAAATATTACCGAATAAGTCCTCTAAAATTTAATGCATTGGAAATCAGTGCACAGGACATGTAACACAGCACCATCACTCACTCAAGCCTACTGGGGGGGCTTAGGGTTGCCTAGGGTTGCAAACCATTGTGGAGAGAATCCTCGATTCTAGCTCAAGTGTAGCAGGCAGCTTTGTGTCCAAGAACAGGGAGGGCTAGGCAAGACAGATTTTAAAAGTGTTGCAGTGGACTCAGGTCCTGCGCATGCATAACTCTCACTGATTTTGAACTCCAGGAACACTGCAGAGTAATCAGATCAGCCTGGGAATGCCCACTTCCTGTGTTCCGGGAATGGTGCCCAGATCTCCCATGAGGAAAAATAAAACCATTGTATTATCAATTTAGTCCATCAACTTCAAAGCTCTTCACATAGTTATTACATTAATAAATCAGAAAGAGGCCTACTGTTAGATAACTTGATCTCCAACTCCCTTGATAGTAACCAGCTCTTTCATAAATGCTTTGTGTGGCTCTAAAAAGAATGTAACATCAATTTATGCATTAATTCTGAGAAAATCTGACTTGCTCTCATTGTTTTGCTTAAAGTCGTACTTCTCAAATACGTAACGACGACATTAAGTGAGGAATTCCTGTACTAAAGCTCGACATACGAGTGTCTCTAGTGTAACTTTAAAATGTTCTCAAATTTCTTTGTGTTTTTTGAGCCATTCACATAACCAATCTGTATATCTACGACTGTCCATAAGCTGTTATATAACAAAAAAATCTATCTTTATTTTATAAACTACATTTACTCCTTCTTCAATGCAACATTAAAATTATCTCAAAGCATTTGAACTCACTGGTGACAATCCTTTGAGGCCCTGCTGACTTCAATAAGATATTAGATTTAGATCACAACCTCCATTGTTTTACCAAGTCGCCCCAAATTCCACTATTTCCATTCTACTGAGCCTTGATTACATTTTAAGCTCTTATGTTTACATCACAACTACCCCACCCATTCTTCAATATATTGATATCAAAATAGGTTTACCCCACTGTTCACACACCTCTGTAATATTCTGCATCCCTGTATCATATAGCTTGCACATTCTGCTCTTCCAATTCCAGTCTATGTTACATTTACCCCCATTCCCTAATCCATCTTCAGTGGATGATCCATCTCAACCTCCTCCGGAGGTCTCCAGCATCAAAGATTCTTTAAAATATCTAGAGATGGGGATTAACACAAGATGGGGTTACGAAAAGTGATTTGTTAATCACTTCATCTGGAGGTCATTTGTTAAATTTGATCATTCATTCTGGTTTATGATTTTCCCACAGGGATCGAATGTTATATATGACATATGTATTACAGATATATATTTCACTTAAGTATACAGCATGGCTTTGAAAACTTGAATTTCACTTTTGCATACTTCAATATAATCTCAGCCAGCTAGTACATAGTTAATGAAGTGATGCAAATGTGTGTAATTGCGTGCAATAGTCTTTGTTGAATCAGCTACTCACGAGTAATTTATAGTTCATATTGACCATAATTTGTCTGATAATTCATGTTTAATTTTAGCCAATTTTGATTCAGGTTACAAAAAGTGGATTATTGTTGGGGATCATTTGGTAATCCGGTTATTTTGGTTTATCGTTTTCCACAGGGATCTTAACAAAATTGGGAAATGCAGGATATGAACCCAAGGACTGAAATAAGTCCACTGAAACTTTCCAGCATTTAAACAAACAAGATTTCATGTTTGTTTTTGCTATAATTTATTGGGAAATCAAAAAGGGTACCTTTGAAGCTCAGGGCTTTGTTGAGAGAGACCATTCCTAAAAGACAATTTTCAAGGTGTTGCAGTGTAGATGGGGATTAACACAAGATGGGGTTACAAAAAAATGAAATCTTGTTGTTAATCACTTCATTTGGGGGTCATTTATTAAATTTGATCATTTTGGTATATGATTTCCTCAAGGATCATATATTATGACATATGTATTTATAGATATATATTTCACTTAAGTATGCAGCATAGTTTTGAAAACCTGAAGTTCACTTCTGTATTCTTCAACATCAATTCAACTGGTTAGAACGCAGTTAATGAAGTTGTCTACTTCATTGTCCCAACTGAAAAAGCCTAGCTATGCCTCCCCTCTTGAAAAGTCATAAGTAATTCTCTATTGAATTTCACTGCCATCCAATTAAATTCAAGCAGATCTCAGGACCAAAAACATACAAAAGGTGAACTTTTGAACTTTAAATACTGTTCATTCTGACTAAAATAGAATTGGTTTTTGAGCCCAGGACCCATAGAGACCAATAGGTGCTTATGTGTTTTTGGCATGGAGGTAGCAATTTGGGACTACCAAAGAGTTGGTACAGAGGTCATCTTTAAAGCCTCACAACTTTAATGACCTATTATTTGCTAATACTTTCCATAAACTTTTAAAAACAATATCAGCGTAGAATGGGACAATATATTGGTTTAAGATAACCTGAAACTTGCAACTTTTTCTTCAATATCTGACCTGCATCACTGCTTTCTCATTTAAAAAGTAGCATTTTTGTTTGAGAGAGCCACAGTAATTTTACTGCTAAAAACCTTTCACCGAATATATTTGAGATTTATCTGCAAGAACCAAAAGCGAAAAAATCCTTGTCCTCAGTTAATATTGCTAACATAGGTTCCAGCTACCATACTGTACAACCTTTTCAGCTACCTTTTCCTTTTCTGTGGCACTTGCAGTATCAGTTATATTTACATGGAGCAATATTTGGGGCTGTTTTTTTCTGCATTTCACTCACGGTCCCAAGTTGATCTAACTGATAAATCTCCTATCTCCACTTTAAGTTCTCCTTTTTTTCCTGGTTCTCTTTGTTAACACTACTAGGACTAGTGCTTATCTGAATTCTCCTTTTGCACTCTCTTGGAGCTTGATCTTGAAACACACCATATTCTAAGCCTTAGTCCAGGAGGTGGAAAGGTGGCAAGAGGTTATATTTTTCCCCAGGGAGTCAGGAGGTCCTCCAAGCATACATTGTAAAACGAATGAGGGCAGGTAGCCACAGGGTCACTTCAAGAAGTCTGGCTCAAGTGTTACAAAAAGTTTGCAGGTGGATGCATCTTCAAATGTCACCGACTACGAACCTCTACGAACACTACGAACCTCTCATACTGTTCAATGCATCACATCCCCATTACTTATCCAATAACCTCTCTTAATCAGAACTCATGCCAAACACTCAGATGCTCCACCTCACCCACTTATTAACGTTGCAAGCCCCTCACCCACATCTCAGATTCCACATACTTGCAGCTATTCAACCTCATTCTACCATCATGCATGAAATGCAAGCAGCAGGTGGCCTGATCATGAACCTTTTGCGATCCACTCAACCCTTCTTCCCTCCCTCTCTGCACTTGTGTTTTCAAATACCCAATAATTGCAACCTGGTCAATATAGCCTCACAAATGTAGGGCACAACCAACAATTGACACAGGAGCACTGGCACTTGATCTGACACTGCCAATAACCAGTCCAAATATTGGCACTACATATACTTTGGACAAAATTTGCCCATGAGCTAAGGTAGAGGAGAAAGCTGATTGGCATGCACAACCGAGATACCTGGTACAGGCCTGTCAGATAGGAATATGAAGGAGTCGTCATAAGCTTGTCGGAGCTGGAAGCCCCACTTGCACCTTCAGGAGGCCAAAGCAGCTCATTTCACTGGGAATGTCAGCCTGTAACCATATGTTAGACCCCAATGACATTGAGAAAGCAGGATGACCAGGCATAGAATATTCTCAACCCAAGTCCTGCACTTCACACATGAAAAATAGGACTTGGCCATTCAGCCCCTCGAGTCTGCTCCAGAATTTAATATGATCATGGCTTATCCTCTATCTCACCAACTGCTCTCTCCCCATAATTCTTGACTCCTTTGGTGTCTAGAATTCTATTTCCTTAAATAGAACAGAAGCCAGTGACTTGGCCTCCACAGCTTTTTGTGGCAGAGAATTCCACAGGTTCATCACGCGTTCAGTGAAGAGGTTTCTCCTCATCTCAGTCCTAAATGGCAACCCTGTATCCTGAGACTGTGGCCCCTTGTTCTAGACCCCAGCTAGAGGAATCAACATTCTCTCATCCAGTCTGTCCAGCTCTGTCAGAATTTTATATATTTCAATCGGATTCCCCATCATTCTAAATTCCATTGAATACAGGTCTATTTAACCCAATCCTCACATTTCAGGAATCAGTCTGGTGAACCTCTGGTGCATTCCGTTGATGACAAGGGAATGTACCAGAGGTTCACCAGATTGATTCCTGGGATGTGAGGATTGGGTTGACTAGACCGGTATTGACTGGAATTTTAGGTAATGAGATCAAAATTGCATACAACACTCCAGGTGTGGCCTCACCAAGGCCCTGCACAGCTGCAGTAAGGCATCTTTGCTCATTTACTCAAAACCTCTTGCAATGCTTTTGCCTTCCCAACTGCTTGCTGCAACTGCATGCTTGCTTTCAGTGACTGGTGTACAAAATTAGGTGAAAATATTCTGTTTCAAGAGTCAACGTGACATGAAAGCTTAAGCTCCCAGTCAGGTTACTGCAACAGAAAGCTGTGGCTCTGCTGGTAAGGCTTGTTACTTTAGACATTTGCGCTCCTCTACTATTCAAACCTCTGTTAATTCAAAGTCACCAGGATAACTTTAATTTGAATTGTGCAATTTTATTCCAAGAGCTCCATCTGAATTAAAAGATATTTCAAATTTTAACACCAAAAAATGACTGAATTGACAGAAGTAGATGGTGTTAGGTTTCTACATGATTTGCTGTGAAAAATAGCATGAGTAACTATGGACTTGAACCTCATTTTCTATCCAAGAATAAAAATGGTGGGTTTCTTTGTATCTATATTCAAATCCTATTGCTGCATTGTATGAGGTTAGTTCACATATGTTGATACTACAGTTAAACAGTCAAATATTTCAGAACAACCAAAGAGATATTGTAATAAGTGAACACAACCTGCACTTGGCAGGAGTACTCAAACTCCAATTTTGCCACTTTATTGCCATACCTTCATTAGAAGTGTGGCACAAACTCCTTTTATACATGTAAACAGGGATAGAAACTATGATAGTATCATGGCAGAAAATCCAATATTTCCCTTATTCACCAATCTTCTTGGCAAATCACTGTCAATAATCACTGAAATAGTACCAGTAATTTACAAAACTCAAATACTAAGAAACAAAACTAAATTGGAAGAGATGTTTAATTGTGTCATTGATGGTAACTCAAAATACTGTTGATGGAAGATTTCATCACAATGGAATAGTTTGCTACAGTCGCATATTGAATACTTTAGTCTGTTTTAGCTTATTTAGCCATTCTGAAATGATACCTTATAAAAAAACCAACCATTTGAAATCTTCGAATCTCTAAATAATAACATATATAAATAGCAGATAAAATACATGAAAGGTCGAATGTAAATATAACTTTTCTTATTGTCCAGGAAGCAAAATGAAAGGCAAGATAGATAAAAGTTAGGTTCTGCTTTATTTGTGCTATCTTTTAAGCAAGTTTTAAATCCATGCTTTTTGATGTGTGCATGAATGTCATAAATTACATGACATTTGCTGACCTTTGCCTCAAAGTATCAATGGTGGTCTCTGGATGAGAAGCACAACCTCTTCTGCTCCAAGCTTTATACATACCTCCTTTTCTACATATTTTCTTGCCGGGTTTTCTGGCACATTCCTTCGATATTCTTTTTACTGAAAAATGAATAAAAGACTAGAAAATAACATGAGCTCCGTCACAGACAGTAGGAGCATGCAACACCACCAACTGACTTAAAATTGTCCTTTCTACAAAGACAGGTTTCCAACTCATTGTGTCTGCACACACAATGGGCAAATTATGCACCTTCTCTTAAGTCAGTGAGAGGGGGATTGAGAACCAATATCCACCTCGATGGTCGTGCCATGGGAGGGGGAGGGGGGGAGAAAGATGAGTGGGGACAGAATACATATCTGATGCATTGGGAAAGCTTCATGCATATGCACGCATAGATACGCACACGCGCACACACACACGCACACACACAAACCACAGCATGCAAACATTATGTCATGCTTCCTAAACAAAGTAAGATACATTTAGTAAATATTAAAATTTGATTTCCCTGTTCCTTATGGCTTACACTCACCATCTTCAGTAGGCACGTATATGTTTAGAAAGAGGCAATCTTCATTCTGTTCTTGGACATAAGAGGCAATTACTTCCAAGTTGGCAGTAAACCACACTGGAAGCATAACATCTGGCAACATACCATGTATATTCTGGGGACAGACTGGTGCAAAATGGGTGGCATTTCGTATTTCTGACCAAGAAGAAGGGGGTTCAGGGGGTTGAAAGCGGCGATCTCCTGTTGGTGAAGCAGCATATGGTACGCCAAGATACTGGATCACTGGACCCAAGATTTCATTACTCAATTCTTTTTTAATCCCCCTCAGTCTGCCATAATTGGTGTTCACAACTGGATAGGTGTCATCTAGTTTCTGGCAAATTACCAAGTTGCCCTTTAATGTAAATCCAAGAATCCAGAGGAGGAAAGTTATATCAAATCCCATTCGCACTGGATGCACCATCACCATCCTCAAAATGCAGTTAAGCCATGACGGCCTTTCCTGGTGAAGTGGCATGATCTACAATGCTTCTTCACAAATATAGAAACAAAAATCCTGCTGGTATCCAGATGAAATCTCAGCAAGCTACAAGAAGTTGTTTATACAGAGTCCGAAGGCAAATCTCAGAAACTTCTGGTATCAGCAATATTTCCCTATAGATTTCATAATTGACGATAGATGCTATTTTTCAGTCAACATGTTAAAATTTATTTTTTTGTGCCAACATGAAGATATTGGTTGATCACGGTGGATTTTCTTTCATAAATCAACTATAGGTATCAGGATATTTGTGGCCTGTAAAATAGAAATAATACTGTAAATATCAAAATAAATTCCAGAGCTATTAACATTTTATATTATGAAGTTTTACATATCCCTGTACATATCAAAAAGATTTTAATTTTTTTGAACACCTCCTGTTGAGTTTATATGTTTAGTCAAATACTGTTCATGATTTCAGCAGAAATATGACAATTGTCTGTCCACTATTTTGAGAGATACTGGGGGGGGTGGGATATTTCCCCATTCAGCCCACCACGGGAATCCATCCCAGATGTTACACAAGCACCTGTATTTCAATAGTAGCCAAATGAATGTCATTTTTCAAATATTCATCCATTAGTATTAACAAGAATTGTTGTCTGCTTTTTGTTCTTAGCCAGCAATCTTGTTTAACTAGACTGGTAGGGTGAGAGAGTTATGCAGACATGCCATATACAATATTATTCCAGGTTGCGGAATCTGTGCATGTAGTCGAACAAAACAACCATTAATTCTTGCATCAACAAAAAAAAAACAGAAGCAATCTGCTCATGTAAATGTCCATCTATTTACATGGCTGAAAATTGTCCAAACTTATTCCCAGCTGCATCAAATGGGCAATAAATCACTGATGGCACTGGTGCTAGAATCCCCGATCATTTGGATGGGAAGGCTGAAATGTATCATTTGCTTTGCATGGTATGGAAGTTTAATTGAAATACAAGCATCTCATCTGGAAATACCACAAAGATTTTCTTGCACTGGAAAAAATCTACACAATTTTCTAAATTTTAATCCAAGATATGAACTATAATTATATATCAATATATATTTCAGCACAACACCGCTACAATGAAATAATTACATAGGATATATTGTCTTGAAACAGTATCAATTCTAACTTAAATTCAAATTAATAAGCAGAAAGTTAGAGAAAGATATTCTGCACTAGTAAGTGTCTTTTGTTCACAACAGGTTTCAGTCATTTAGTAAATCTCTGACAATGTTGGGAAAATTGAGTAGCATGGTTCTAAGTTATGTGAATCCATTGCACATAGCTTGTGAACCTATGCAATGCACTTTTAAAAGGAAAATGGTCCACTGACAGTTGTATTTTTGAGAAGGGAGGCTGTGGCTTGTTTTTCAAGACTTTGTCCAAGACAATGATGTGATGTATGTAGCAGATGGATTGAAAGGCAGGGGCGGGGCAGGGGGGGGATCTGTGATGTTAGGATGCCACCTTAGGGGAACTGGAGTTTCAGTATCTGCTCACAGACAGTTTGTCTGAATCAAAGAGTCAAATGCCTCCCTCTCCTCCCTCTGCACACTGCATTCCTCTCTGCTACCTAAAGTCCATTTCCAACTCATGCTGCAGCCCAACAGACACTCACTCTGATTAGTACAGTAAGCTTTCTCCCTAAAGTACAACAGTCTCCTCTGACCACCTTGTTATGATCCAGCATCATTGCCTTGTAAGTCCAAAATTCTTCCAACAACAATCAACACAATATTTCTACTAACCTGGACCCTAAAAATCATGTTAGAGTGAGGATCCCTCATGCAGCTGAACAAACATGCAGCTGGGAGTGCTTACAAGATCTACGTGGATCAGTGTTGGATGCCATTTGGCATCATGATTTATCTATTCTATGCTTCCAGTGCATGCATGATGTGCCTGCACAGTTATTCCTGTGTGAGACCACTGATAAGCTGGCAATGACTTCCAGCTGGTTTTCCCCAACACACCCTTTGGAGTACAGTACCTCAGTAGCAGTGATGTGATGCTTGTGAGCTTTATCTGTTAATCCTTCCTTTATAACTAACAGTATATTTGGGGGGGGAAAAGAATACATTTACTGGTATATTTTACTTCCCCATGAAGTCCAAAGTGTTTTAAAACCAATCAATTTATTTTAAAGTGTGGCAAACTTGGCAGATTTCTGTTCTTCAAGGTTCCACAAACACCAATGAGATAAATGGCACAAACTATCAAGGGACAGGGACTCTCTTTAAAAACTAATATTGGAGGAATGAAGGGAATCATGTGACCTGTTCTGAATTCTACCCAGCAATGGGCCTGTGTGATTTGGCTGTTAAAGATTAATGGAGGGGCAGCTTGAATTTACTGGGAAAATGTTCACACCTGTGGACCATGGTAAGAGCAGCTGTGCTAACTGAGATTTGGAGATTAGCAGTCTATCTTTATAGTGAAGATTTTGGAATATCAGGCTTTATAAACAGTTGAACATTAGGCTGTTTAATTCAAATAATTAAAATGTCTGGAAAATAGACATCAAGCATCTCTACCCTGATATAGGGCCCATGTGATTCATGTTTTCATAGACTTGGACTTTGGGAGAAAGTCACCGTAGTATCGGATTTAAAGTTTCTAAGATATCACTAAACTTCACAAATAAATTCAGGTTACCGGGCTGGGAAAGGTAAAAGGAAGCAGGGCATTGAGAGTGGAGAATACCTTTGGACTGGTTCCCAGAGAATAAAGTGTCCAGTTAAGGGACAGCATAAAATATAGCTGTGGCATGGGATTATCAGTTGTGTCAAAAGCTAATTGGGAAATTTACTTTCTGCAGTTTAAGGTACAAGTTGACAATGTTGCTTTCAGTTTTGAAGAAGAGCCAAACAGATTCAAAACATTAACTGTTTTCTCTCCCTATAGATGATACTGAGTTTTTCCAGCATTCTGTGTTCTTGATTTTAGTTTCTCGCATCAAAAGTTTTAAAACTTGAAATCTTGTCATGTGATCCTTTCAGTCAGTCACTGAAAATTCAAAATGATCAGTATTAAAGGGGATCTTAACACTATTTTTAGATTGAGGGATAACTTGGTCAAAACAGTCCCTTCTATCTAAGCAGGTTGATTGTGCCCAAGTTCAATGCTTCATCCAAAAGATGACAGCTTGAATAATGTTGCCCTTTCTCAGGACCGCATTAAAGTGTCTGCATAGAGTCCAAGTGAGGTCTTGGATCGCCTTTTTACTCAAGAGGAGCAAATACCACAATTGAGCCAGATGTAGGACAAAGAGCTCAATCCACACCTTACTAAAAATATCAAAGTTACATATGTCACAAACAAGTGTGATGTGACTGGTACCTATCTCATCCAATGGTCATGACTGCATACAACTGAGACATAGCAAACACTTGGAACTCTTGGGACTTCCAGCATGCAAAGGCACCAGTTACTATTATCAATTTGAAAGTTACACAGTACATAGTATCATTAGGTTTGTACAAATATCTTCCATGCTAGTCATCAGGTACATACCAGCTGATCATTCAATTTCCTTCAATCTGCACAAAACTATGCAAAAGGAAAGATTTATATAGCACCTTTCACTACATCACTACGAAGTCATCACAAAATGCTGACGGTCAATGACATTTTTTGAAATGTAATCATTTTTGAAATGTGTGAAACATGATACCAATTTGTGCACGGCACAATCCCACAAACAGAAAATGCAATAAGGACAGGAAAATAATGATAGGACGCACCCTTGACATACTGTCTTCCACCTTCTTCCAACAGGAAAAAGATACAAAAGTCTGAGGTCACGTACCAACTGACTCAAGAACAGCTTCTTCCCTGCTGCCATCAGACTTCTGAATGGACCTACCTTATATTAAGTTGATCTTTCTTCATACCCTAGCTATGACTGTAACACTATATTCTGCAGATACAAGTCTTAGCAACATCGGGAACACTCGGGGACTTTCTGAAATATTTTGAAGTAACAGTACATTGCAATCAGTGTCATATACTATACTTAGATTTTCAAAGCCCTTGTACCTCAAGGTAGGCTCCTATCTAATATTAAAGCATATTGAATCAGGGGGCAAGTAGCACAATGGATTGCAAGCTGGCTACGAAACAGAAAGTAGAGGTTAAAGGTATTTATTCAGACTGCCAGAAGATGGGATGTGGTATTCCACAAGGTTCATCCTGTCACCACTTACACAAACAATCTGAACTCAGGAATCAGAAATACAATTTCAAGATTTACAGATGGACAGAAAGGGAAAAGTTATTGTGGAGGAAGATTGCAACAAAATGAGGTGTTTATAAATTTTCAGAATAGAAAAACTTATGGAAAATGCTTTTCAATACAAGTTGGTGCGGGAAGGTGCATTTCAACAGGAATAAGCAGGTCACGTCTTTGGAAATAAACTGCCTCCTGATAAAGAAACAAATGAATCGAGGGATACAGACGGACAAATAATTAAAAAGGTACCAGTTCAAATTAACAAGGCCATAATGAACTGGTCATTTTTAGAAGAATAGAAATGGATATTAAACTTTGTTTGAATAACCCTCAGAATAATTTCTGATCTCCATATTACGCAGATTATTAAAATGCACCGGAGGAAGTGATTTAAAAGGATGAGATCAGAAAATATTGAACAGGCTGGGGCACTTTTGTCTTAAAAAGATAAAACTGAGCTGTGATGTGATTAAAATCTTTAACACACTGAAGGGGTTCCATAGGGTAGATGTAGAAAAAATGTTTCTATTTTTAGGGGTGACAAAACTAGGCATCAAAACATTATTTTAATTTTTCACCTTGCTCCCACTCTGAAGTACTGCAGAAAACTGACAACAATGAAACTCAATATATGTTCAAGGAACAGCAACTCCACCTTTGATAGCCTTCATAGCCTTCTGGACTCAGCATGGAGCTCAACAATTCCAGATCACAACTTCTGTCTGCATTTTCTCTCATTTTTGCTTCTGGGCAGCAGTTGTTCATACAACCATAGATTTGCAAGAAACAAGCATGGATGCAACTGGCCAAATGTGCTGTAACCACAGTAACTCAACTAGCCCCAAGCCCTGCCCATTTCCTGTGGCGCTGTAGGTTAGTGCTCATCTAAATCCATTTTAGTCCTTTTGCTAACCACTTTGGTCCGTGGTTCAATCACTTGGAACAGTTCCCTTCTGTCTACTCTGACTCTCATGATCTTGAACACCTCTATCAAGTCTCCTTTCAATTTTCTCTTCTTAAGAACAACCCTAGCTTCTCCAGTCAATACAAGTAAGTGAAGTCCTTCATTTCTAGAATCATTCTCCTAAATCTTTTCGGCTTCCTCTCTAAAGTATTTACATCCTTCCTAAATCAGTGCCCAGAACTGAACTCACTACTCCAGTTGAGGCCAAACCAGTGTTTTATACAGGCTCATCATCGAGGGTGGTGAGTGTCTGGAACAAGCTGCCAGAGGTAGAAGTAGAGGAGTGTACAATATTGTCTTTTAAAAAGCGTTCAGACAGTTACATGGGCAAGATGGGTATCGAGGGATATGGGCAAAACACATGCAATTGAGACTAGTTTAGGTGTTTAAAAAAAAAGGGGTGGCATGGACAAGTTGGGCTGAAGGGCCTGTTTCCATGCTGTAAACCTCTATGGCTCTATGATCGTAACTTTCTTGCTTTTGTGCCCTATGCCTCGATTTATGAAGCTCAGTATCCTGTATACTTAATTAAACCACTTTTTCAATCTGCACTGCCAACTCTAATAATTTGTGCATATATACCCTCAAGCCTGTCAGTTCCACATTCCATTTAGAATTATTTCCTATACTTTAAATTGCCTCCTCTTGGTCTTCCTAACAAAATGTACCACTTCACACTTCTCTGCATTAAATTATCTTCCATATGTTCACCCATTCCGCAAGCACGTCTGTTTCCTCTTCCTCTATATCGTCCTCATACTTCCAAGTTTTGTCATCTGCAAATTTTGAAATCGTGCCTTGCACGTCACAATGCTAGCTGATCAATTTCATGTCAACCCTGATTTTTGGAATTGATGGGCGTTTTATTTTTTAAAAGCTGGATGCCCTTTCTGCCACGAACCCACCCCATTTATCCAGCTGGAAGCTGGCACAGATACATATTGGCTGGACTGCACCAAAGGCAACAAATCTTGGATAAGGACTTGAAAGTGGGGCCTTCTCGCTCAGAGGCAGGAAAACTTTCCACTCAGTCACTCCAGATTCCTTCTAAATTATACATGTTATGATCCCAACTGATGTTAATACTGGACAAGCACGATCCCAGAATGAAACTTGGCTTGATAGATTCAAATTTTTATTTTAAGGAAACAGTGGAGTTAAGTTACTGAACAAATTCATAGGCATCAGGTGAACTTTTAACACAAGAATAAAACATTTATTAACCAAGAAAAATAATGTACAGATCTCAATACAAAGAAAATGATTCAAATATTCACTATTCAGTCACCCCAAATGTATCTTTACAGACACAGAAATTTAGAAAGATAAAACAATTACCTATCTTATATGCTAACAATCTGGGTAGGAATACAGTACATGGGAACCAACTGGCAAACTGTGGTCAGACACAACACACTCCAAAGTAAATGACAGATGCAACCAAAGCAGATTCTCTGGATTCGTCAACAATCCACCCAGACGCTCATCATACCTCGAGCTAACTGGTCTCATTAAAAATCTGTATCACAGGGAATTCCAATCTTCACACTTGCAGAACTATACTTGGAATGCTCTTCAAATGTCATTACCGCTCTGATGTCTTCAACTAGGGTCCACCTCCAGGGTTTCAATCTCACTTCCCAAAATGCCTGTTCTCTGGATCTGTGTGTACATTCAAGCTTCACCTTCTCAGCACACTTCAGATTTTTGGCCATGCCAAGCAGAACACCACTGCTTCAAAAGGGAGCCCTTATGGCCCGCAGCATAGAGTCACCAACCTTCAACTGCCCTCTCGGTAACTCAGGCTTCTCTTTTTTTAATTTGTTCATGGGATGTGGGCATCGCTGGCTGGGCCTGCATTTATTGTCCATCCCTAATTGCCCTGAACTGAGTGGCTTGCTCGGCCATTTAAAAGTCAACCACATTACTGTGGGTCTGGAGTCAAATGTAGGCCATACCAGGCAAGGATGGCAGATTTCTTTCCCTAAACGATATCAGCGAATCTGATGGGTTTTTTTTTTACAATAATTGACAATGGTAGACAATCATTAGACTTTGAATTCCAGATTTTTATTGAATTCAAATTTCAACATCTGCTATGGTGGGATTCAAACTCGGCCCCCCAAAGTATTAGCCTGGGTCTCTGGACTACGAGTCCAGTGACAATACAACTATGCCATTGCATCCCCTTGAGTCCAGGTCTGCTTCAGGTCAGCTCCCGGCTTATACATCTATTTCAGTCATAAAATCCTTCAAACCTCTGGTTTCCTTGTGAAGAATTCCAGCTCCTCTTCTTCCATAATTTAGCCTGATCTCCAGCAGACAGTAGCACACAACCAAAGTTCCACAGGCACAGACTTCACCAAAAATGACACATATTTACACAACTAGCCCCCCACCATCCCAACTCCCCCTCAGTGTGTTCTCCAGCTACTCAATGACCTCCATGATGCCATGCTGTGACTGCATCCACCAGGTCAACCATTACACTAACCAGTATTCAGTACTTTTTGGAGAGCAAAATGTACTCTGAGGACTCTTGCACCATTAGCGTGGCCCTCCTCAATCTCCTGGCAGTTACCCATACCCTCTGCTTGCATACCATTAAGCTGTGGGCTGACCACATCCAGAGACATGCTCTCCATGTGGCTTGCAGTCTCATGGATAGACTGCAGTAATGCCGAGTTGAAGGCACTTTCTACACATGATTGCCCAAGATACAAACAGCATACTGGTGTTTCCAGATGAAACAAGATATGCACTCCTTAGGACTGAGATACCTTGCCATATCTCCTTTACACTAACTAAACAAATAAATCAAATATTTATGAATTGTTACATTTATTTATTAGTCCAGGCTCTATCATTTAGGCCTACCATTCACACCTCCTCTCCATGCAATTTTGTTATCTGTCCCATTGACACTCTTTGCATTTCACTGTTAACCCTTTTGCCATTTATGCCTTCCATTTGATCATAGATTTTGTTATTTTAAAACCCTCCCCATCTCCCTTTCACTTGCCTAACACCCATTACATCTTCAACTTTTCCCAATTCTGATTTGGTCAATCTGAAATGTTAACTCTATTCATCTCCCCGAAGATGCTGCCAGACAGCTGATAATTCCAGAATTTTCTGTTCTAACTTCAGATTTCCAGCATCCACAGTGTTTTGTTTTTATCAAAGTACAAGTTATTCACAAACCCAGTAGAAATGGTTGAAAAACGTCTCATCTAAAAATAAATGAGTAGAAATTGCTACCATATATCCTGGTCATCACCAATCTTGGTGGGCTGAGCCAATGGTCACATCAGAGATGTTCTGCACTGAATGGAATGAAATGCAACATTGCAGGCCTGTTTGCTAATCTCAAGAGTTCCTGGTCATTATTGGAAAACCACAGCCAGAAGGCTTCCAGATCCAAATACCCTGAAATGGAAAGTCAAAACTTAATTTTAGGATTCTTTTCACATCCAGTGCCAATGGAAATGGGCAGTCCATAGTCATGATGGAACACCTCCACTCACCTCACTTATGCAGGTGCTAAACTGTGAGCCTCAGAAATCCCTGGGTAGCGTAAAGGAGGTACATATCCAACAAATTTGGAGTCCACCCTCTTTCCCCCAATACAGCAACTAGGAAACAAGGATTCCCATATAAAATAGGACAACATAAAATTATAACATGGAAACAGATTTTCCAGACCAACCAGTGCTTGTTGGTGTTTATCCATAAGGACAGAAGCTTGTGGTAAATGGTACTGGATTAATAATCGAGAAGTCCACGCTGTGGAGGCACAGGTTCAAATCCCACCACAGAACCAGTAGTCGTACAAAACTAGATCGTAAAGACCCATCTGGAAATCTGGCATCTTAAAATGATCTGGCCTACAGACAACTCCAGATCCCACAACATGGTTGACTCAACTGCTCTCAAGAATAACCTAGCTCGATTGTAGCAAACTGCTACAGAAAACTCCAAAAGGAATAAAACCAGACCGACCATCTGGCATTGACTTTCAATGTACCCCATTATTTAGGCAAGTGTTTAGAAAGGGCCAAGCAATGTTCTTCATTTGGTTTCATTGTGGGCCAGGTCTGAATCTAGTGCCTTTCAGTTCTGTAATGCTGCTACTCCAGGCTTCATTATCCACTTGCAGCTTGAAAGGTTCTACGGCTTTCCCTTTCAATGCCTCTTCGTTTTCATGTCGTTGGTTCTTCAGCTCTTCTTTTTCCTTGTAGCTTTCAGCTTCCTCCTGAAATATGGAGTGTAGCTGAGTCTTCTTTGCCAACTAGTTCAATTTCTTCAGAGTGACATTAAATGTATTTTCCTGATCTTCGTAATATTCCAGAGGAACAACCTTTGTCCTAGAGGATCCTTGTAAAACGTGAAGATTCTTCAACAGGTGTTTATTTTCTTTGCAAAACTTACTTTGAGATTTCCTATAATTCAGCAGAGTCTTCTCAAGTTCCTTCTGCTGTTTAAGATAGTCTTCATTTCTTCAGGTTGCTGAATGGTTACGCGTTTGAGAATCAGCTGTTCTTTCAACTGTTTTATTTTCTTGCTAACCTCTTGTTAACTCATTGTTGGCTTTGTGTATCATCTCATTGCTACTGATAGTTCCAACACAGATTTTTGAAGTAACAGTCAGTGTCCTTTTTTAGCTCAAGTTTTTTCCATGACATGTTGATTCTTCAAGGAATCTCTCAAGGCTGCAACTAAACCAAAATGTCTTTTCTGCTTGGCTGCACATCTAGTTGAGCTTTCACAACTCCCACATTGATTTGCCAACTGTTAAATTCAGGGTTGTTATTTCCTCCTGGTACCTTTGTGCTGTCTCAGATTTGTCTCTTCAGGTCTCAAGCAGTTTGGTTTATTGAAGACTTCAGTTTACCAGTGTGTTTTCAAAGGTAAATACTCAGCTTCAATTTTGTGCTTCAAATCTTCCAGTTCAGCTCCGATACAAACAAACATTTTCCTTAGACCAGTTTAATTTACTTTTTGCCAGTTTTGCTTCCTTTCACTACCTCAGATAGCTTTCCTTCATTCACAGACATCTGCTCATTTCATACTGCCATCTGCTGTTGCAACTTGGGTATGGTCAGCATTTTCAGAAAGCTGTTTGTAAGCCTTTTAGCTGCTTCTCAACAATTTATTTCTTATGCACTGAACTTTTCATGCATTTTATTGCACTGACATGGTCTGCAACCATCTGGTCGTTTGCTTGAATATTGGTTTCCTTCCTCTGGGGTCTCTTGTTGTACTTTATTTGGGGTGTGCTAGATCTTCCTCTAGGGTGTGCACAACTTGAAGTTTAAAATGTCGAAGCCTTTTAATATCTCACCAAATACTGTTGAATATTGATTTACATCTAGGTTGTGGAGTACTTCACCCATAAATGAATCAAACAAATTAAAAACTTGTCAATTTATTTAACTTATTCCTTATTTAATCTGGCAATTCTCCTTAAACTATTCTCTTCTCTAAGCCTCCCACTCTTGGGTCTGGATTAACCATTTCCTTATCAAAATGGGTTTGGCTTGTCTAATTTTCTGACCATGGTTGTTTTTTTTTAAAGTGGTTGCAGATTTAAATATCATTGCCCCTTTAAAGCAGTGGCCATTTCTCCCCCAACTCAGGCTGTCTGCAGCCTATTGGTTCTCTTTCCACACTCTTATGATTTTGGCCGGCTTCCTGGTGATCGCGGCTTTACAACAACAAATGGTTCCTCTTTTCTTTTTTAAGAACACTGCAGGAACTTCTCTCCACTCTGCCACTTTCCTTTTTTTTAAAAAAAGTTTAAAACTTTTTTGATGCAACCTGCTGAGCCTCTGATTGGATTGGTTTCCTCCACTCCGCTTACTCTGGTGAATTTCTCAACTTCCAAGTCTGTAGTAAAGCTTCAAATATTTCTTTATTTTATTTTTCTGAGGCACACAGCTCTCTGGTCAGGCTTCAGCTGCTTTTAATTTTTGTCTTGGGATTCTGCTCTGGGTTCATCCTTTAAATGCCACCTTTCATTCCACCGCTGATCACTATGTTTGGTATATCATTGGTGAGATCTTGAGACTTGTGTTTAAACATGAACACTTTATTGGCAGTCTTTAACTATGTACAATGCCAAGTTACTGCTGCTCCCATGCAGGTCAGTTCCTTCTGGATTGTTCTCAGAGTCTATTACCATGTGACTCTATTCATCATACTATGAGCAGTGCTATTCTGCAGTCCCATATTAATCCTTACTCTGCCGAGCACCTTTCCATTACAATGGCATGGTGACACATACAACAGATACAAGTGGTCTGGGGGCCTTCTAACCCTTTCGCATCTTATTCATACTCTGTCACTATTGGTTTTCCTATAGTTTGAGGCTTTTCTGCCACGTGGATATACTTCCATCCTCTTCTTCCAATCTTTCATGTTGAACCACACTTGGTTGATTCAGTAGTTGTGTTGGTCACTGCCCTAACTAATTTCTTGCTGGGTGGATGAACACTATTAGTCTCCTTGTCACATCTTTCTCTTCTTCCATCATTAGGTGGATCATGGCAAGCATTCTTGTGAATTGAATGAGGTTTAGCGTTATGCTCACCTTTTGCAGTTGGCAATGGATAGTTGCTACCCGGTTCAAACCTCTTGAGGCTTTGACATGCTGGGAGTTGCAGTGTTGACTGTTCCTGGACGTTGAGGGCCAATTGGACTGGTAGCTCACTCTTACATCCTCCACTAAAGGAGGTGGTGTCATAGTTATATCCTCGGCTGGTCTGACCACTTAAGGTTTTAAGGCACCTATAATTAGAATGGACAAACTTGATCCACAAAAAAGAAGAAATGTCAGAGCTGAAGTCCCAGTCAGGATACTTTTTTTTGTTTCAGTACTGAAATTGCAGTTCAGTACAACTAACGACAATGGCTATCTTTACATCATCTGCTGTTTTGAGGGAACACAGTAAGAGTTTTAACAACATCAGGTTAAAGTCCAACAGGTTTATTTGGTAGCAAATGCCATTAGCTTTCGGAGTGCTGCTCCTTCGTCAGATGGAGTGGATATCTGCATCTCCACGTTCTGAGGAAATCCAGGGCTATATAGGTGTCTATGCTCAAGAGAAAGAAAGATTGGTTATGGATAACGTACTTTGGCTCAAAGATTTGTTTGCCACCATACCTTAGTAGTTCCCGATTCAGGCTCATGACTGGAAGTCAGATTCCTCTGGGCCATAGAGTGGTATGTCATGGTGTTCAAGTGATGTGAAGATGCCAGTGTTGGACTGGAATAAGCACAGTAAGAAGTCTCACCACACCAGGTTAAAGTCCAACAAGTTTATTTGGTAGCACAAGCTTTCGGAGTGTCACTCCTTCTTCAGGTGAGTGAGGAGTTGTGTTCACAAACAGGGCACATATAGACACAAACTCAGTTTACAAGATAATGGTTGGAATGCGAGTCTTTACAGGTAATCAAGTCTTAAAGGTATAGACAATGTGAGTGGAGAGGGTTAAGCACAGGTTAAAGAAGTGTGTATTGTCTCCAGCCAAGACAGTTAGTGAGATTTTGCAAGCCCAGGGGTTACAGATAGTGTGACATGAACCCCAGGTCTCGGTTGAGGCCGTCCTCATGTGCGCGGAACTTGGTTATCAGTTACTGCTCAGCGATTGTGGAACTTGGCTCTCAGTTTCTGCTCAGCAACCAGGACACCACACAACCCGGCCACAGCAACCTCTGCAAGACATGCCAGATCATCGACAAGGATGCCATCATCTCTCACGTGAGAACACCATCCACCAGGTACACGGTACATACTCTTGCAACTCGGCCAACGTTGTCTACCTGATACGCTGCAGGAAAGGATGTCCCGAGGCATGTACATTGGGGAGACCATGCAGACGCTATGATAACGGACGAATGAACACCGCTCGACAATCACCAGGCAGGAGTGTTCTCTTCCTGTTGGGGAACACTTCAGCAGTCACGAGCATTCAGCCTCTGATCTTCGGGTAAGCGTTTTCCAAGGCGGCCGTCACAACACATGACAACGCAGAATCGCTGACAGCCAAGTTCCGCACACATGAGGAGAGTCTCAACCAGGATCTTGGGTTCACAATATCTGTAACCCCTACAACTTGCCTGGGGTTGCAAAATCTCACTAAGTGTCCCGGCTAGAGACAATACACATCTCTTTAACCTGTGGCTTAACCCTCTCTCCACTCACGTTGTCTGTACCTTTAGAACATAGAACAGTACAGCACAGAACAGGCCCTTCGGCCCACAATGTTGTGCCGAGATTTATCTGAAACCAAGATCAAGCTATCCCACTCCCTATCATCCTGGTGTGCTCCATGTGCCTATCCAATAACCACTTAAATGTTCCTAAAGTGTCTGACTCCACTATCACTGCAGACAGTCCATTCCACACCCCAACCACTCTCTGCGTAAAGAACCTACCTCTGATATCCTTCCTATATCTCCCACCACGAACCCTATAGTTATGCCCCCTTGTAATAGCTCCATCCACCCGAGGAAATCGTCTTTGAACGTTCACTCTATCTATCCCCTTCATCATTTTATACACCTCTATTAAGTCTCCCCTCAGCCTCCTCCACTCCAGAGAGAACATTCCTAGCTCCCTCAACCTTTCCTCATAAAACCTACCCTCCAAACCTGGCAGCATCCTGGTAAATCTCCTCTGCACTCTTTCCAGCACTTCCACATCCTTCTTATAGTGAGGTGACCAGAACTGCACACAATATTCCAAATGTGGTCTCACCAAGGTCCTGTACAGTTGCAGCATAACCCCCTGGCTCTTACACTCCAACCCCCTGTTAATAAAAGCTAACACACTATAGGCCTTCTTCACAGCTCTATCCACTTGAGTGGCAACCTTTAGAGAT
Source organism: Mustelus asterias (assembly GCF_964213995.1). Taxonomy (NCBI): domain Eukaryota; kingdom Metazoa; phylum Chordata; class Chondrichthyes; order Carcharhiniformes; family Triakidae; genus Mustelus; species Mustelus asterias. The sequence goes on from NC_135803.1 coordinate 44,278,188, forward strand.
CTGTGGATATGGACCCCAAGATCTCTCTGTTCCTCCAGAGTCTTCAGAACCCTACCTTTGACCCTGTAATCCACATTTAAATTAGTCCTACCAAAATGAATCACCTCACATTTATCAGGGTTAAACTCCATTTGCCATTTTTCAGCCCAGCTTTGTATCCTATCTATGTCTCTTTGCAGCCTACAACAGCCCTCCACCTCATCCACTACTCCACCAATCTTGGTGTCATCAGCAAATTTACTGATCCACCCTTCAGCCCCCTCCTCCAAGTCATTAATAAAAATCACAAAGAGCAGAGGACCAAGCACTGATCCCTGCGGCACTCCGCTAGCAACCTGCCTCCAATCCGAAAATTTTCCATCCACCACCACCCTCTGTCTTCGATCAGACAGCCAGTTACCTATCCAATCGGCCAGCTTTCCCTCTATTCCACACCTCCTCACTTTCATCATAAGCCGACCATGGGGGACCTTATCAAATGCCTTACTAAAATCCATGTATATGACATCAACTGCCCTACCTTCATCAACACACTTAGTTACCTCCTCAAAAAATTCTATCAAATTTGTGAGGCACGACTTACCCTTCACGAATCCGTGCTGACTATCCCGGATTAATCCGCATCTTTCTAAATGGTCGTAAATCCCATCCCTCAGGACCTTTTCCATCAATTTACCAACCACCGAAGTAAGACTAACCGGTCTATAATTACCAGGGTCATTTCTATTCCCTTTCTTAAACAGAGGAACAACATTTGCCATTCTCCAGTCCTCTGGCACTATCCCCGTGGACAGCGAGGACCCAAAGATCAAAGCCAAAGGCTCTGCAATCTCATCCCTTGCCTCCCAAAGAATCCTAGGATACATTTCATCAGGCCCAGGGAACTTATCGACCTTCAGTTTATTCAAAACTGCCAGGACATCCTCCCTCCGAACATCTATTTCCTCCAGCCTATTAGCCTGTAACACCTTCTCTTTCTCAAAAACATGGCCCCTCTCCTTGGTGAACACTGAAGAAAAGTATTCATTCATCACCTCGCCTATCTCTACTGACTCCATACACAAGTTCCCACTACTGTCCTTGACCGGCCCTAACCTCACCCTGGTCATTCTTTTATTCCTCACATAAGAGTAAAAAGCCTTGGGGTTTTCCTTGAACCGACCCGCCAAGGACTTCTCGTGTCCCCTCCAAGCTCTCCTAAGCCCCTTTTTCAGCTCATTCCTTGCTAACTTGTAACCCTCAATCGAGCCATCTGAACCTTGTTTCCTCATCCCTACATAAGCTTCCCTCTTCCTTTTCACAAGACATTCCACCTCTTTCGTGAACCATGGTTCCCTCACTCGGCCATTTCCTCCCTGCCTGACAGGGATATACCCATCAAGGATACCCAGTATTTGTTCCTTGAAAAAGTTCCACTTTTCATTAGTTCCTTTCCCTGACAGTTTCTGTTCCCAACTTATGCCCCCTAATTCTTGCCTAATCGCATCATAATTACCTCTCCCCCAATTGTAAACCTTGCCCTGCCGTATGGCCCTATCCCTCTCCATTGCAATAACAAAAGACACCGAATTGTGGTCACTATCTCCAAAGTGCTCTCCCACAACCAAATCTAACACTTGGCCCGGTTCATTTCCCAGTACCAAATCCAATGTGGCCTCACCTCTTGTCGACCTATCCACATATTGTGTCAGGAAACCCTCCTGCACACACTGCACAAAAACTGCCCCATCCGAACTATTTGACCTACAAAGGTTCCAATCAATATTTGGAAAGTTAAAGTCCCCCATGACAACTACCCTGTGACCCCACACATATCCATAATCTGCTTAGCAATTTCTTCCTCCACATCTCTATTACTATTTGGGGGCCTATAGTAAACTCCTAACAACGTGACCGCTCCTTTCCTATTTCTAACCTCAGCCCATATTACCTCAGTGTGCAGATCCCCCTCGAAGTACCTTTCCGCAGCCGTTAGACTATCCTTGATTAACAATGCTACTCCTCCACCTCTTTTACCAGCTTCCCTACACTTACTGAAACATCTATACCCCGGAACGTCCAACAACCATTCCTGTCCTTGTTCTACCCACGTCTCCGTAATGGCCACAACATCGTAGTCCCAAGTACCAATCCACGCCCCAAGTTCATCTACCTTGTTCCGGATGCTCCTTGCATTGAAGTAGACACACTTCAACCCACCTTCCTCACTTCAACCCACCTTCCTTCTACCGGTACCCACCCTTGACCCTGTTACATTCCCCAATACCTCACCACCCTCACTGACTTCCAGACTACAACTCCATTTCCCACTCCTCTGACAAATTAGTTTAAACCCCCCTTTAAGACTTGATTACCTGTAAAGACTCACATTCCAACCATTATCTTGTAAATTGAGTTTGTGTCTATATATACCCTGTTTGTGAATACACGCCTCACTCACCTAAAGGAGTGACAGTCCGAAAGCTTGTGCTACCAAATAAACCTGTTGGACTTTAACTTGGTGTTGTGAGACTTCTTCCTTTGATGTTCAAAGCCAGAGGTCTTTTAGCCATAGGTCGTTCTCGGATAGTTGATTGTCTGACGGGTCTGTTAAGCTGGCCCATGTCCAATTTAAAAATTTGTTAAATGGCCATTGACTAATATATGTCTGCATTCCAAAATGAGAAACCAAGATCTTTGACCTCACCCATGAAGCTAGCGGTCTCTGTTCCCGGTTTGACCTAGTGACTGATCTTTGGGCCTCGTGTGTGTTTCGCATTGCACAGTTTACTGTAACACACTCTATTTGAACATTTTTTTTTTAAATCAATGAATTAAACAAGAATCGATGGGGGTGGGGGTGACAGTCTGATGGGGTACTTACTGTAAGTGAAACAAATGTCAAAGGAGACTTAGCCAAATCAGAAATTTCTAGGGATGATGATTCGCCCCAGCCCCCAGGCTGTGGAAGACCAGGAGCAGTACAGGGGCAGGCAGTCACTTTAGATGACCCACTCGATCGCCAACTGTCTGGACCTGCTGAAGGCCACCTTGGTCAGATCCAGGTGCAGACAGAGAGGAGGCCATCTAATCTGTCTACGCAATCCCACACTGGAGGGCCAACAATCAGGAGCATGGCACTCAACTGCAACCAAAATTTAAGCAGGTCTCTCTTTTAATATTTTTGATTAGAACAAATAAAACAGTTAAATAAACAAACAGGGGTGCCAACAGCTGGTGGACAAAACCAAAATGTCATACCTGGGAGCTGCCTGGACGTTTTGATGGCTACCTTGGCCAGGCCCAGGAGCAGACCCAAAGGAGGTCCACCATACTGCCCTTCCCATACTGGGTGGCCAAAGGTCAGGTGCCTGGGGGATGAAGTGCAACCAAAATTTGAGCAACAGATCTCTCAAAAATGATGGGGGTGACAAACTCGGGGGGGGGGGGGGGGGGCGGCAGGATAGCTAAAATAAAATGTCAGAAGGAAACCTAATTAAAACGTAACTCCCAAGGGTGATGATGATGCATCCTGGTCCTTATGGTGCCCACTAGTCACAGAAGGCCTGAAACATGTGAGTGTTCACCATATTCTCCCTCTCCATGGCCACCCAGCCGTGAACATAGCCATGGTAAAGGGGCAGACAGTTGAGTCAGTCAACCCTCTCAACCACCCACTGCCTGGACCGGTTATTGACTAATTTAGCCAAGCCTAGAAACAAGCTTATGAGGAGATCCTCCAATCTGCCCACCCCACACTAGGTGGCAAACAATGAGGATGGGGCTGAAGTGCAACCAAGATCTGAGCAGCAAATCTCTCTTTATATGTACTCAGGATACCTAACCAACATCCTCAATTTAGATCCTTAACCTATACAATTAACAGATCAAACAAACCACATGACACAAGTGATTTTCCACCTCAATACAATAGAAGAAGGATGTGTTCTCGGGTCTCCAATAGTCTTTGTGCAGGCAGTTCTTTTTGAAAAGCTATCTGACAATTGAGGACATGCATTGACCCATTTTATCTTGGAGATTTCTTCCTAATATCTCTTTTACACTAGCAGTGTCAATCCTTAACTTTTTCAATCACACTATGTCAAATGTACATTATCCCACAGGAAAGAGTTATCCACGTAGCATTCAATGGACAAATAACTTTCCGAATGCTCAAGTAGGACTTCCCCTAAAATATTTGCTAAATAAAATTGAAAGCTGTTGCTTTGATGAAAGTCCGTGCTCCCATAGCTCGAGTGCCTTTAATCGTCCTTTATATTTTCTTAGCTTCACAGACCAAGGGACATTTTCCATTTTCATCCACTAAGAATCTTATAAAGCCAGCTGTACTCTAATACACATCCAGAAGATTATAATGGAAAGGACTAATTTCATGGCCTTTGGGTCACCCAAGGCTGGAATCTTAAGATTTATCCATATTTATGTTGTATTTGCCCTTAAAACATTCTCAGATGTAACATGTTTCATTCATCATAGTATTTGATTCCATACATCAAAGTCTTGTCTGAGTACGTAACAAATATAACTGCCTAATCAAGTTTCTTCACTGCTTTGTAGCTTCTTTAGAGGGAGGATAATCTTTTGTGACAAATGAGCATGATTTATCATAATGAGTAACACTTACCAGATAAGATTGTTGATTCAAGGTTACTCAGTCTATTTTGCTTAATGTCTAAGCCTATATATTTGAAGGGACCCAAAAGCTGACTTGCAATCTTAAAATTCTTATGACTTAATCTTATAAATTGATCAAATTCCATAGAACATCATTGATATGCATCAGAAAGATGCCTGACCATTTCCCTTTGTGGTACCAGTGGGATAGTGTTGGATTTGCTTTCAGTTGAGTGCAGCCGATATTGAGCAACACAGATTGAGAAATACCATACACTTGATGCATCATTCAATCCATAAACACATTTATTTTCACATCCTCCTTTTTACATCACTTGCTTCTTTCGGCAGTTCAGAAAAAACAATTCTCAAATTTTTCATCCTGCAAAAATGCATCTTTTCGATCAACTTGTCTACATTCCCTCAAATATGGGTTAACAGAGAAAGAAAATTTTCAGGATTACCTTTCCCACCATTGGCGGAGTCCACTATAACATCCTGATCTCCAAGTCCCTCTTTGAAACCACAAGATACTAGTTTTGCTTTAGCCTTGTACATCCCATATTTTTTCCTATGCAAGTTCATTTGTGATAAGACTGGCTGTCCACAGTTTTGCACTTCAGTGTAGACACCCAAATTCCTTCCAATTATTTGCCTCTCCTCATTAATTTATTTTCCAATTTGTTGGCAGCCACCAAAGCTTCCTAGTCATAAGGCTTTCTTCCTCGAGTAGATTATAATTAGGATTTTAAAACGTACCCCACCTCCCCGCCAATTTCCAGCACGGAGAAGACACCGCCGGAAATCCAGCACTGGGAGACGCTATGCAGCGGGAACGCATGCGTTGGTCCCACGCATCGGCCACTGCGGGATTCTCCCGGCCCCCTGCGTTCAAAAATTAGCACAGCGGGATGGAAGAATCACCCCTGGAAAGCCTCAAGCATACCAGCAGACAGCATGCGCTCCCTTCTCTCCAGGGACACCTGGCCACAGACGTAGCCACAGAAGCGCAGCAGACAGTTCAGTCAGATTACCTCAACTGTTTGGACCCATCAATGACCACGTTGATCAGACGGAGGAATAAGTTAACAAGGAGGTTCTCTCCCCGTCTGCATTGGGTGGCCAAGAGTCTAGAGCTGAAATGTAACCAAAATTTTTGAGAGCAGCACCTTCAACTCACAATCTATGTACACATTGAGCACTGTGTCCTCGAGGCTGCAGAAAATACAGGTAGCCTGGGAGTCTGTGAACCATCTTAACCTTTTGTTGAACAGGACTGCTGCATGCAACATCCTCCATGCCAACTCCCTCGTGGTAAAGGGGAGGACACTCCCATAGAGAGCTCTCTACTCAATCTATTAATAGCCACCTTGATGTGACCCAGGAGCAAGTTTACAAGGAGCTCCTCCTTTCTCCTTACTGTCCCCCCACCCCCCCACCCCCCTGCCCCTCCCCCACCCCAAAACACAGTGTGTGTAAAGGGTGGGAGACACGGTATGTGTAAGGATATTTAATCAATCAGTGCCATTCACCTGCATATCCTTAACTTTATTTAAACAATTAGCATACCATGTACAGCAATCAAGGTGTCCTCTGATCAACCAGGGGATAGAAGTCACCTGGGGGCTGATTCTCTGATCCCACTGCGCTAAAACAATTAGTGCAGCGGGCTGGGAGAATCCTGTGGTGGCCAATACATGGGATCCACGCGTGCGTTCCCGCTGTGATAGCGTCTCCCAGTGCCGGATTTCCGGAACTGAAGTCCCCGGGCACGCTAGCATCACCCCCTCCCGAATGTTTCAGTCCAGCGTGGTTTAGAGTAGCTCCCTACTTTCAGGGAACTAGTGGCCCAACCCTGCTGGGGTGAAGGGGAGCAATTGAGCCCGCCCTAGAGAGTATGGTGTCCCCCTGGGCAGTGGCAGTCTGTGCCACCTGGGCACTGTCCAAGGGAAAAAGTGCCAATGCCCAGGGGACACCTTGGCACTTCCCAGTAATTGGGAAGCCATCAGCGCGGGGCCACTGTGCATGTGCTGAACAAAGAACAAAGAACAAAGAACAGTACAGCACAGGAAACAGGCCCTTTGGCCCTCCAAGCCTGTGCCACTCCTTGGTCCAACTAGACCAATCGTTTGTATCCCTCCATTCCCAGGCTGCTCATGTGACTATCCAGGTAAGTCTTAAACGATGTCAGCGTGCCTGCCTCCACCACCCTACTTGGCAGCGCATTCCAGGCCCCCACCACCCTCTGTGTAAAAAACGTCCCTCTGATATCTGAGTTATACTTCGCCCCTCTCAGCTTGAGCCCGTGACCCCTCGTGATCGTCACCTCCGACCTGGGAAAAAGCTTCCCACTGTTCACCCTATCTATCCCCTTCATAATCTTGTACACCTCTATTAGATCTCCCCTCATTCTCCGTCTTTCCAAGGAGAACAACCCCAGTCTACCCAATCTCTCCTCATAGCTAAGACCCTCCATACCAGGCAACATCCTGGTAAACCTTCTCTGCACTCTCTCTAACGCCTCCATGTCCTTCTGGTAGTGCGGCGACCAGAACTGGACGCAGTACTCCAAATGTGGCCTAACCAGCGTTCTATACAGCTGCATCATCAGACTCCAGCTTTTATACTCTATACCCCGTCCTATAAAGGCAAGCATACCATATGCCTTCTTCACCACCTTCTCCACCTGTGTTGCCACCTTCAAGGATTTGTGGACTTGCACACCTAGGTCCCTCTGTGTTTCTATACTCCTGATGACTCTGCCATTTATTGTATAACTCCTCCCTACATTATTTCTTCCAAAATGCATCACTTCGCATTTATCCGGATTAAACTCCATCTGCCACCTCTCCGCCCAATTTTCCAGCCTATTTATATCCTGCTGTATTGCCCGACAATGCTCTTCGTTATCCGCAAGTCCAGCCATCTTCGTGTCATCCGCAAACTTGCTGATTACACCAGTTACACCTTCTTCCAAATCATTTATATATATCACAAATAGCAGAGGTCCCAGTACAGAGCCCTGCGGAACACCACTGGTCACAGACCTCCAGCCGGAAAAAGACCCTTCGACCACTACCCTCTGTCTCCTATGGCCAAGCCAGTTCTCCACCCATCTAGCCACTTCTCCTTGTATCCCATGAGCCTTAACCTTCTTAACCAACCTGCCATGTGGGACTTTGTCAAATGCCTTACTGAAATCCATATAGACGACATCCACGGCCCTTCCTTCATCAACCGTTTTTGTCACTTCCTCAAAAAACTCCACCAAATTTGTAAGGCACGACCTCCCTCTTACAAAACCATGCTGTCTGTCACTAATGAGATTGTTCCGTTCTAAATGCACATACACCCTGTCTCTAAGAATCCTCTCCAACAACTTCCCTACCACAGACGTCAAGCTCACCGGCCTATAATTTCCTGGGTTATCCCTGCTACCCTTCTTAAACAACGGGACCACATTCGCTATCCTCCAATCCTCAGGGACCTCACCTGTGTCCAAAGAAGCGACAAAGATTTCCGTCAGAGGCCCAGCAATTTCATCTCTCATCTCCCTGAGCAGTCGAGGATAGATGCCATCAGGCCCTGGGGCTTTGTCAGTTTTAATGTTCCCTAAAAAACCTAACACTTCCTCTCTGGAACTTGGCACTGACAGATTGGCGCATGCTTGATGGCCCGCTCATCACAGTGATTTCCACCTCCCGGGCAGTTATAGGCTTTTCCTCCTGAAATTTAATGACATTCACGCTAGTGACCTCTGCAGTGCATAGGATGTGGGAGATTCTTCTCAGAACTCCCACTGGAAAAAGAAAGTGTGAATCACTCCAGTTTTCATGCAAATTCGACAGAATTGTTTTGGGAGCATGTTACTAGCTTTGGCATTGCTCTGCTGATTCTGTCATTAGTGTTACTTTGCTTCAAGAGGAAGAGAGCATTCACCCCATCTAAAGTTGCCATCCAGCCTAATCTCACATTCCAGCTCTTGATCTGCATTGTAAGTTGGTGTATAGCCAAGTGCTTTTTAAATATGAAGGGTTTTACCTGTCAACCTTTCAGGCAATGAGTTCCAGATAGCCACCATTCTGGGTTAAAGATTTTCCTTAATTTCATGTCTAAACCTCCTACTTCTTACCCTAAATCTATGAGAACATAAGAACATAAGAAATAGGAGCAGGAGTAGGCCATCTAACCCCTCGAGCCTGCCCCACCATTCAATAAGATCATGGCTGATCTGAAGTGGATCAGTTCCACTTACCCGCCTGATCCCTATAACCCCTAATTCCCTTACCGATCAGGAATCCATCTATCCGTGATTTAAACATATTCAACGAGGTAGCCTCCACCACTTCAGTGGGCAGAGAATTCCAGAGATTCACCACCCTCTGAGAGAAGAAATTCCTCCTCAACTCTGTCCTAAGCTGACCCCCCTTTATTTTGAGGCTGTGCCCTCTAGTTCTGGTTTCCTTTCTAAGTGGAAAGAATCTCTCTATCTCTACCCTATCCAGCCCCTTCATTATCTTATAGGTCTCTATAAGATCCCCCCTCAGCCTTCTAAATTCCAACGAATACAAACCCAATCTGCTCAGTCTCTCCTCATAGTCAACATCCCTCATCTCTGGTATCAACCTGGTGAACCTTCTCTGCACTCCCTCCAAGGCCAATATTTCCTTCCGCAAATAAGGGGACCAATACTGCACACAGTATTCCAGCTGCGGCCTCACCAATGCCCTGTACAGATGCAGCAAGACATCTCTGCTTTTATATTCTATCCCCCTTGCGATATAGGCCAACATCCCATTTGCCTTCTTGATCACCTGTTGCAGCTGCAGACTGGGTTTTTGCGTCTCATGCACAAGGACCCCCAGGTCCCTTTGCACAGCAGCATGTTGTAATTTCTTTCCATTTAGATAATAATCCAATTTGCTATTATTTCTTCCAAAGTGAATAACCTCGCATTTATTAACGTTATACTCCATCTGCCAGATCCTCGCTCACTCACTCAGCCTGTCCAAATCTCTCTGCAGACCTTCTACGCCCTCCACACGATTCACTTTTCCACTTCTCTTTGTGTCGTCTGCAAACTTTGTTACCCTACACTCAGTCCCCTCCTCCAGATCGTCTATATAAGTGGTAAACAGTTGAGGCCCCAGTACCGATCCCTGCGGCACGCCACTAGTTACCATCCGCCAACCAGAAAAGCACCCATTTATTCCGACTCTCTGCTTCCTGTCGGATAGCCAATCCCCAATCCACGCTAACACCCTACCCCCAACTCCGTGTGACCCAATCTTCTTCAGCAACCTTTGATTATGGATCCTTAAACCAAAGGACATAGGATCTTCCTATCTACACCCCTCATAATTTTATACAATTCACTTTGGTCTCCCCTGTTCTACTGTAGCCCATTCAAATCTGTTCGCTTAGCTAAAATTCTCCAGTCCAGGCAACATTCTTGCAATTCTCCTCTGTACCCACTAGTTCAACTATATCTTTCCTGTAAATGCAGTGGCCAGGACTGAATGTCATCCCCACCTATGGTCTAACTGGTAAACATTCCCAGTATAACCTCCCAGCTTTTATATTCTATGCCTCAGCAAATAATGGCAAGTATTCGGTGTACCTCCTCGACCTGCTGATCTATCTGTCCAACCAGAGATCGATGGACCTGCATTCTTACATCCCTATATACTTCTCAGAACTTTATCATTTATTTGTATTCATTTGCCTTCATAGCCTACACCAAATACATCAGCTTATGTTTCTCCAGAGTGATCTCCATCTGCCTTTGTTCCATCCATTTCCAGCTTTCTTCTTAATAATTAACCACACATTCAATTTTTGTATAATCTGCAAACTTCTCAATCAAATCCCCTTCACAAGCCAAAGTATTGATATACACAACAAAAAGCAAGGGACCTCATGTTGAGCCTTGTGGAACCCAAGTCAAAATAGTCTTCCAATCACAAAAACACCGTCGACCATTATCCTTTTCTTCCTGCCCTTGAACCAATTTTGAATCATACTTGCCACTTTGGGGATGATGACTGCATAGCATTTCAGAATGGGACAATTCACATTGACACAATGAGTATATTGGGGGTGGCATGGTGGTATAGTAGTTAGTACTGCTGCTTCACAGCACCAGGGACCCGGGTTTGATTTCAGCCTCGGGCAACTGTCTGTCTGATTGGAGTTTGCATGTTCTCCCAGTGTCTGCGTGGGTTTCCTCGCACAGTCCAAAGGTGTGTAGGTTAGGAGGATTAGCAGGGTAAATATGTGGGGTTAGTGGGATAGAGCAAGGGATAGGCTTGGGTAAGATGCTCTGTTGGAGAGTCGGTGCAGACTCAATGGGCTGAATGGCCTCCTTCTGCACTGTGGGATTCTATGATGTGCTGTAGACTTTATACAAGTTGGACATAAGAATGAAAGTCAAAGATGGGGCATTTTGGACTAATCAATTCTGGAATTGACAAAAGCGTGCATGAAGGTTTAGCAATGGTGAGACTGAGATGGGGTGGAAACCAGCAATTTCATGAATGAGAAACTAGGCAGCCCTTGTATTGGAGGAGATATTGGCTTGAGGGTGAACTCAACAGGCAAAAAGGTTGCAAACAGCCTGTTTTACCCAGCAATATTAACTGTGGGTTGGTATATGGATCGGAGAAGGGGCAATAGATGGTAGTTCTCACCATGAACTACTAAATAATAGAAGACTTATGGCTGCTCTCTGGATAATGGATATTTCCTTAATTAGAAACAATTTTGTCTTGTGTCTGCATTTAGGTTAATGTGTGGAACCCAGCTGGCCAATTGGGTTCCACCTATAACACCTTGAACATTTTTGAAGCCTCCCAGCTAGAAAAGGCTCCAAGTTTAAGTCCACCATCGGAAAGTGATAAAATCTTTTACCCTGCTTCATACAAATGCAATGCAAACTGGCAAATTTTCTCTGTAGAAGCATAGAACATTACAGCGCACTACAGGCCCTTCGGCCCTTGATGTTGCGCCGACCAGTGAAACCAATCAAAAGCCCCTCTAATCTACACTATTCCAATATCTACACTATTCCAATATCATCACAGCATAGGACGCTCAGACATACAGAATGCCTAAAAGTCAAAACCAGCAGATGACGTAGCTCGAACATTACTTGCTCCAGCATGGTCTGTAAATTGGATATTGGAGAAACAAGAATATTCAAGTGCCATTGAAAATAGATTTTGTCCCTTCACACAATGATCCTTCTCATTTAATTCATGCAGCACTCCTATGGAATTTCTATCCTTCCAACGGTGGTAGTTGCATCTTGCTATACTACAGTAATTGCCCAGACTTCAAAAAGGCAAAGCAAGGAATTAAAAAGTACAGAGAAAATGTTGAGAAGTGCTTCTCGCCAAAAATTGCTGTGAAATATAGAACAGCAATAAGAACATAAGACCTAGGAGCAGTAGACCATCTGGCCCCTCGAGCCTGCTCCGCCATTCAATAAGATCATGGCTAATCTTTCCGTGGACTCAGCTCCACTTACCCGCCCCTCACCATAACCCTTAATTCCTTTACTGTTCAAATATTTATCTATCCTTGGCTTAAAAACATTCAATGAGGTAGCCTCAACTGCTTCACTGGGCAGAGAATTCCACAGATTCACAACCCTTTGTGGGAAGACGTTCCTCCTCAACTCAGTCATAAATCTGCTCCCCCTTGTTCTAGTTTCACCCGCTAGTGGAAACAACTTTGCTGCTTCTATCTTATCTATTCCCTTCATAACCTTATATGTTTCTATAAGATCTCCCCTCATTTTTCTGAATTCCAGTGAGTATAGCCCCAGTCTACTCAGTCTCTCCTCAAAAGCCAACCCCCTCAACTTCGGAATCAACCTAGTGAACCTCCTCTGTACCCCCTCCAGTGCCAGTATATCCTTTAAGTAAGGAGAGCAAAACTGTACACAGTACTCCAGGTGTGGCCTCACCAGCACCTTATACAGCTGCAACATAACCTTCCTGTTTTTAAACTCCATCCCTCTAGCAATGAAGGACAAAATTCCATTTGCCTTCTTAATTACCTGCTGCACCTGCAAACCAACTCCTTGTGATTCTTGCACAAAGATACCCAGGTCCCTTTGCACAGCAGCATGCTGCAGTTTTTTACTATTTAAATAATAGTCCATTTTGCTGTTATTCCTACTAAAATGCATGACCTCACATTTACCAACATTGTACTCCATCTGCTAGACCCTCGCCCACTCACAGAGTATCTATATCCCTTTGCAGACTTTTAAGCATCCTCTGCACACTTTGCTCTGCCACTCAAGTCATCTGCGAATTTTGACACACTACACTTGGTCCCCAACTCCAAATCATCTATGTAAATCATAAATAATTGCGGTCCCAACACGGATCCGAGGCACGCCACTAGTCACTGATCGTCAACCAGAAAAAAACACCCATTTACCCCTTGCTTTAAAAATTAATTCTCAAAATTCTGAGTAGTGCAATGGGTTACGCATTGACCCATCATCTTTGGGACACACTAAAAACTAATACAGACTGATTCAAGACTGTCCTAATGACTATTTCACTCTTGCTGGCTACAAGGATTTATTTTGGAATGTATAAAACACAAAATAGTCCTTAATTTAGCAAATATCTTGTTCAGAGATGTCACTTTGGATCCAAAATGGAAATAAGTGCAACAGGTGATTTAAGTTTTGGGTTAGGACATAATTGTTTGTATGCACCCATTGACTTATGGTACCTAAAAAACCATGAGGTATGTTTGGTAACTTGAGCACTGGCAGCTCTTTATTGTAGGTGTGAACTGTTCCACAATCAGATGCAAGACTGCACAACGTGTCCCACACTGGGCGGAGCTAATCCCCCAGGGGTCACCTGATGCACACTCGCACTAAATAACCCAACATTATATACATATATTACACCCCACTCCTTGTAATCCAAAACTTCCCCAACTAAAACACATACGTACAATGGATACGTAGAGCATTGCAAACTACAACAATCCCCAATGTAAAGTCCATACAGACAGTTCACGTAGACATAAGCCTATCAGGGAGATGGTAGTTCCATATAGACTGCTTCCTCATTTCACGAACCTTTTCCTGAGTAGTCTCCAGGGATTCTTTAAAGTCTTGTTGCTCAGCTGGGGGTCCCTCTCCAACAGGCCACAAGTGGCTGGTGCCACTGATGCTTCTTCCTCCCTTGGGGTGATAGACACTGAAATTCTAAGCTTGGGCAACACCAATGGGGTCATCGTGGAGGTTCTGTCACTTGTGGGACTTCCCACCTTTGATGCAATGCTGTGACCAACTGGTCAGCCTGTCTCTTCCAACCCAGCCTTTCTCTGGCCTGTACCGTTTAGGACAAAGGTCCCATTTGTGCAACAATGGTAGCAAGCATCCACTTCTCTCTGGAAGTATAATTCCTGGCAGAACAAACTCCCCTTTCTGAAAAGTCTTTGACTTGTACTTCCTGCTCTTCTGGCCATCTGTGCCTTTCAACCATCTCTGGGGTCTCTGGGTGCAGCAGGCCGAGCACGGTCTCAACTTGTGGCTGAACATCAACGAAGCCTGCAAGTACTGGGTTGTGTGTGGCAGTACACACTCAAAGTTATTTACCTGCCACCCTAGCAACCCCTCCCCTTGCGACAACTTCAGAGATTGTTGCAAGGTCTGAACAAATTGTTCTGCAGGCTATTCATCGCCAGGTGATACAGTGCAAATCCCGTGTCTGATTCAGTGTACTCAAAGTCTTTGCAATAAACTGGGGTCAATTGGCACTTGTTCTAGATTGTCAAACCAGGCAGATATTTCATGGAGGTCATCTAGAGTTGACTTCGCTGACATGAACTCCATAGTCACGACATCCGGGCACTTGGGAGTTGGCATCCACTGCTACTAAGAGCATATACCTTTTCACTGGACCAAAGACAATATAGATTCGCTGCCATAGTGACTGGGGCCATTGCCACAGGAGAAGAGGCAATAAGGGTGGCATCTGTCATACCAAGGCACAGGACACTCACGATCCCACTTTTTCTTCAATTTATGCATCAACAATCAGCCGTGAAAAATAGCTTCTTGCTATTTCTTTCATTCGCACCACCCCAGGTGCCCTTGTGCATCTGTACCAGCATCTTTTCTCTTAATGATGGGGGATGAAGACCCTCATAGCCCATACTAAACATCTGTCCAATTCCGACACCTCCCATCTTTGGTACATGTACAGCGGAACATCCGGTGGTTTCTATTACTCGATCTCTCTCTCAGGACTAGGTCCACTACCTGGCTCACAATCGGATCATTCCAAGTGGCACCTGGTTAGAATTACCAGAACTTTATCTTTTTGTGTGAAGGACATTATCTTCAGATCCGATTATGAGCCAGTGGACCTAGTCCTGAGAGGGAGGTCGAGTAATAGAAACCACCGGAGTTTCGGCTATACATGTACCAAAGGTGGGAAACGTCCGTATTGGATAGATGTTTAGTATGAGAGAATAGAGCCAACATCGAGTCTAGATGACCCTTCACCTACAGATGCTGTCAGACCAGCATTTTCTGTTTTTGTTTCGGATTTCAGCATCCACAGTATTTTATCCCCAGGCATAGGCAGCCTTAACAGAGCATCTGCATTGCCGTGTTTCGCAGACTGGCGGTACCGGATTTCATACGAGTAGGCTGACAACACCAATGACCACCTTTGCAATCAATGGTATTCCCGTATCAAAAGGTCTTTGGTGCGTCAAAAGTACAAAATGCCTGCCATATAGGAAGTGAAAAAAGCTTGACACCAAAGACAATACCCAAGCCTTCTTTTTCCACCTGAGCATACTTTTTCTCAACCTTTGTCAATGATCTTGAAGTGAATGCAATGGGCCTTTCCTCCCCATTTGGCACGTGTGACAGGACAGCCCCAACTCCATAAGGTGAGGCATCACATGCAAGCTGCAGCGGAAAGAGTCGAAACGAACTAGCACTTCCGATACAAAACAAAAAAAATTGTGAAAAATCTCAGCAGCTCTGACAGCATCTGTGGGGAGAGAATAGAACCAACATTGAGTCTAGATGACCCTTCACCTATAGATGCTGTCAGACCTGAGATTTTCCAGCATTTTCTGTTTTTGTTTCGGATTCCAGTATCCGCAGTATTTTGCACTTCCTATCCCTTGAAAGCCTGCTTTACTGCCAGGTAGGCCTCCTCTCATCCATTGCTCCATCTCCACGGTAGCCCTTTTCCCAGCAACCGATGCATCGGTCCCAACACCGTCACCAGCTCAGTAACTAACTTCCAGATCTGTAACGAACATGCAGTAGTAATTACTAAGTCCCAAAAAATGACCTCAATTGCAACACATTTCCTGATCTAGCGGCCTTCATGATGGCGTCCATCTTCTTAGATGCCTTGTATAACACATTGCCATCAATTACATGGCCCAAGTACTCAACCTTAAAGAACATACATTTCTCTTGACTTGCAGGTTGTGCTCCTGCATCCTCTAAGATGCCCTTTTGTTTTACCTTTCTAAAAGCTCCCTTTTGTTTTCCTCTCTTTGGACTTAGTTGCACCCGGCAGTTTCGGGCAATGTGACCAGCCCGCTTGCACTTGCGACATGGGGTCTCGTGTTCAGCAATTTGATTCCCTGTGGCCTGTCCTGCCACATCAGTTGCATTCCACTGGAAGCACCGAACTCTGCGGGGCTTCTGCTACTTTGTGCACCCGGGCGCTGACACCCAACTGTGCTACTTCTCTGGCAGCTAACTCCATGGAAGTTGCGATCTCCAACGCAGACTTCAACTCCAAATATTTTTCAGCTAATAACTTCTGCTGGATGGCTTCATGCCGGAGGCTACAAACCAAACGGTCCTGTAAGACGTCCAAGAGTATGTTTATGAACTCTCAGGGCTTTGCCAGTCTCTTCAAAGTTGCCACAAATTGAGCAGTGGACTCCCTTCGAGTTGATCTCGCTTATCAAATCTGAAATGTTCTGCAATCATCAATGGCTTGAAAACGAAGTAATCTTTGAATACATCACACAATTCTTGATACAAGTCTTCTCAGCCAGCTTTTCAGGTTGTATCAAACTTCTTAAAACAGTGAAAGTCTTGCTCCCCATGGTACTTAAGAAAACTGGTACAACAAGATCATTGCCCATCAGATAAGCACTGAAGCACTCTCTACAAGGTGTCCAGCTCTCTGCCTCTTCGTTGAAGGAGGCTATGGCACAGAATCTGGCCGCCATTTTGTTTTACCAGCTTCCTGCGACGGCCGCTCCCTCGATGATCATGGTTAGCACTCCATCCTCGCCTTCGTCTGCAGCCCAAGTGCCTTCTGCAACTGCTTCCTGCAAGGTTTTCAGCAAGCTTCCAGGCAAATATTACCTCCCCCCTGAACGGACTGTTCAAATGAAGCAATAGCGATTCGAAAACTCCTACTCATTCTTCGCTGAGATGCCATGCTTTGATTCCTTTCCAGTGCCATCCTACAAAGGTCTGGAGTACTACTTGATCCTCTCCCCTTTCACCAGAATGGAACGCGAGCAGAATGCGTAAGCCATGAAGAAGCCTCATTGCCAGTTCTTATATATGCACCTATTGACTTATGGTGCCTAAAGAACCACAAACTAGGCTTGATATCTTAAATACTGGGAGCGCTTTATTGTAGGTGTGCACAGTTCCATAGTCAGATTTCCAAGACTGCACAACTGGGTCCCACACTGACAGGAGCTAATTGCCCAAGGGTCACCTAACAAGGGTAGTATGCACCCCAAAATACACTACGCACACACACACACTATAATAATGGAGGAAGCAAGCTTTATACTGCATCTAACTACACATTATCTGACTCTGGTATTACGACAAAGAAACAAATAGGATAAAAGCAAAATACTGTGGATGCTGGAATCAAACAAAAACAGAAAATGCTGGAGAAAACTCAGCAGGTCTGACAACATCTGTGGAGAGAGAAAAGAGTCAATATCGAGTCTGGATGACCCTTCAGCAGAGCTGAAGCGAAGGAAAATCGTACAAGATTTATACTACGAGGGTGGGGTGTCTGTAATTGGACAAAGGGAATGTAAATGGTGATGCCAAAGGTGCTAAAAGCGTCCATTAAGTGATCGGAATGTGTGAATGGCAGAACAAAGGAACAGATTGTTCGGGAACTAAGGAGCGTGGCAGTTGGCTCGGGAGATTTCAGAACTGGAAAAATAAAAAGTGATAAAAAATTAATGAGATGAAAAGAAGAAATGAAATAGAATAAATGGAAATAGGGTTGAAGGTGGAAGGGAAAGTTCATGCTTTGAAGTGTTAAATTCAGTCTGAAAGGCTGTGAAGTGCCCAGTCGGAAGATGAGGTGCTGTTCTTCCAGTTTTTGTTATGCTTCACAAGAAACAAATAATTTGGCCCAATATATTCATGTTGCTGTTATGCTTTACACAAATTGTCTCTCAATCCTGCCTATCTAACCCCATCAACATATCCCTCTTTTCCTTTCTCCCTCATGTACTGTACTTATCTGGCTTCCCCCTTGTACCTGTGGTATTCTACCTTTAATCCTAAATTCCTGATTGGATTTATTAGTAACCGCTTTATATTTATGGCTGATAACTCTGGTCTCACTCATAAAGGAGCATGTCTTTACATAGAACACTTCAAGGTTATAAAAGGGTTTGCTTGGGTCAATCAGGTCAGCCCTCAACCTCTTCTGGAGAAAAAGGCCTCAACCCGTTCAATATTTTCTAGTTCTTGGTCTCTTTATTTAATGGTCTTTTTAACCTGCTTCACTACTTTTAATGATCCCATATCTCAAATTCTTTCATTCCATCTAGCCCATTTAGAAACATCTTCCAAACAAGCACAGCCATTTACTTTTCCTACCAAAATGTATCATGCATCAAACTATATTGAAGTACATTTTTCAGTTACACACCTGCTCTGCAAGTTTGTTAATGCCTTCCTGAATTTTGTCACTGTCCTCTGGTATCATTTGCAAATTTTTAAACTGTACTTTCAATTATTTAATCCAATAATTTAAATTAAAAGTAAACAACTGCAGTCCCAGCATGGATCCTTGCAGATTGTAATTTCTAAGGGTTCCTCTGCTACTACTTCCCAGCTTCTTTTAATATGCATTGTACTACTCCTTCCCTAGCTTATTCAAACATGCATTGATGCAATCCATCTGGACCAGAACCATAGGAACAGGAATAAGCCTCTGTCCCTCAAATCTGTGCCATTTCAATGAGATCATAGTGGAGTGCCAGTCATGGTTTAGCGATAACACTCTTGCCTCTCAGTCGACTGCAAATTCTAGAAAAGGAATTAAAATAACGATAGTTGTGTAGAAGTCCTCAGGTAGCAACTATGAAGCTGACGCTCCAGTGCAGTATTGAGGGAGTGCTGTTCCATCAAAAGGTACTGTCATTTGGATGAGATGTTTAACAGACTGTCCTCTTGTGAACAGTCTCTATTTCATCACATTGAAGTTAACCTTATCAAAATTTGGAGTCTTTCATTTTTTCCTTTCAAATACAACATTGAACTTGGTCATATCAAGAGCATGTTAGACAAATCTTCACCCACCGTTAAGAGGTTAATTAAATCTGGAGCGTTACTCATTACAAAATCTAATATCGCCTAACCCCATGTTGCTTCTTGGACATAGTTGAACAATGAAGAACACGAAAAATTCAATAACTTTCTAACGAGCTTGTCTCCTTATCCCAAGTTTCATGGAAGTTTAAACCCTCCATTAAAACCATTGTCTTTGCTACATGCTTGTCTAATCTCTACATTTATACATTCTAGCACTTCATAGTTGCTACCTGAGGACTTGTACACAACTATCGTTATTGTAATTCCTTTTCTATTTCTTAATTATACCCATCAGTTACTTCTCCCTTTCCATCTTAAATGACTTTACATTATTTTTCTTTCTTCCCACGTCCACCATGTTTGTTTCCCTGGTAAATACTGAGGAAAAGTAATAATTTGATGCATTAGTCATTTCACCATTATTACCTGAAAGAGTTTATTGTTTGCACTCCTTTGTGTTCCTATTCATGTCTTTTGTTCAGTGTAGAATATTTTATTTTTAATTTTGAGACTTTAATTTTATGTGTACTTTGTATCTTAAAATTTATTTTCCTAAACTTTGTTTTCCCTTGGTTGTCTATTGCTGTGTATGCCTTTTAGCTTTAATTGTATCTTCTTAAAAAATTATTTCCCGAAACTTTTTGTCGTCCTTTTCTTTGTTGTCTATTGCTGTGCATACTTTATAATTACAATTTTTCCTTTTCCTTTATTATTCAAAAAGGTGCATTATTGGCTAGCTTGTTTTTGGCTGTTAATAGGTTACATTTCGCTTGGATTCAATGATTGTCATTTTAAATGTTTCCCAGTGCAATTCTATTTCTTGATACTCTTATACATGCCTGCTTATCAGTCATGTGCTCAGTTTAAATGGGTGAGATGGTCAATTTGTATAGGTGAGGTGCATGGGGCAGGATTTTTCAGAAAAGTACTTTATCATTAGTGAGGTGTAACCATGCCTTTAGAATGGCCTAATTTCCTCCCTCCAAATTGTGCATCACAAAATGCACTGCAAACCTATCTTGTAAATTTGTGCACTTGATTGCGCAACCCACAAAGACAACTCTCGAAAATAAACCCTGCGCATTCGGCCATTATGCCACAGTTTAAGTGTACAAGGAATATTCCTCTGTAGTCAATCTGAAAAGGGACTTTCTTAAATTGTATCACTTTTACACTTTGCAGAGTTCAATTCAACAGTGAAACTGCCAAATATCCCCAAATCAGAAGCCACTGCTCTAGAACCTGAACAGATGCTGCAAACATTTCATGTACAACATTTACAGCAGAAAACAAGAGAATTGTTTAATCACAATTTTGATATGTAGCTCAAGTTCCAAAGCTAATTGAATGGAGCTGTGGATTGCACAGTCTCCCTTGTGTTATGGCACACCACCTTGCAGTCACATTAGAGAAAAGCAAAATGCCTTCCCAAGTTCAATTTCTTTGGTACTTAACGAACTTGGTAAGTATATGATATTTTGCTCTTGCAGGTCAGAAGCATGTTTTCACATCAATAACTGACCGTTCTGTTAATTTCCTCCCCTCTTGCAGATCTAGGAATCTCTGAGCAAGCAAACAGTTCCACATGCACCTGCCACCTCCGGGAAGGTTCACCCAAAAGTTGTTCTTTTGTGTTTGTCCAATGAATGCTGACAGATTATTCAACTCTGGGACTTGCACCACCAAGCCCAATCTAAATATCCATCTTCAAGCACACCATCTATTTTCTAGCAGGGGCAGCAACAATTCCAGCTAATGTCACCATTAATAGCCAAGAGCAGTATTTTACCATCACCCCAACCAATAATCAACTAACTCTACACAGCAAGGAATTTAAGATAGAAAGCTACACATTATACATCACTACTCCTTGTCTATACCAATAGAGCCAGAGGAATGTGAATAATTTTTTCACTTCACATTCACTAACCAGGCCTTTCCCATTAGTTCAGAGGTGCATAGTGTATTTAAAAAGTGAATCAATAGCTTTGAATTCATTCAGGGCAAAATTTAATTACATGCATAAAATCCTACCAATAATAGTCATTGGAGTTTTATCTCCCAATAATAGTAACATGAATCACTCACTCACCATTTTTCCATAATGGATATCAAGTTAGCACGGTCACACACAGAGTACTGCTGGTATTCTATTATTCCAGAACTTAGTTATGGAACTTTTAAAGATCACAGACGTAACGTTTACCTGTAGCTCACGAGAATAAAATGTTTATTATAATTGGAATCAGTGAAGAAAATACAAATGTTAGTTTGCCTTCATTTATTCATGTTCATTAGCTCACTTCCTCTGATTTTATCATACAAACTCATCTTCTTTGTTGCTAAAGCTGCCAAGGTCAACATCTAAATTCATGCCACAAACCGTCCCCACCTGACAATACAGCTTTTAAAGCCTCAGGCTTCTGTACCTAAAGCAGGACCTTGTAAAACTTATCATGTACTCTTGAACAAGATAAAAAGAAAAATCTTACAAGCGATCCCAATCTCAATTCCAACCTTCAACTCTCTCTCAAAGGAATAAGGAATTATAAAGATTAATAGATCGCAAGTTTCAACAACCCTTGGATACAAACAATGTTCCAGATTGTTTGTACTCTTCACTTTTCCATAGCTCCCATCCTTCTTTCCAATCTGACCCTTTGCAGTGATTTGACTGATGCTGAACTGATATCCGAACATTCCAACCGATCCAGAACAATCAGCCCTCAGTAAGCCCTTCAAGTTTTAGAAGTGATGTGGAGATGCCGGCGTTGGACTGGGGTGGGCACAGCAATAAGTCTCACAACACCAGGTTAAAGTCCAACAGGTTTATTTGGTATCACAAGCTTTCGGAGCGTTGCTCCTTCATCAGGTGAGTGACTCATCTGATGAAGGAGCAACGCTCCGAAAGCTTGTGATACCAAATAAACCTGTTGGACTTTAACCTGGTGTTGAGAGACTTCTTACTAAGCTTTAGAAGAACATTGGAGTGGGCTACTTGGCCTTTTGAGCCAACAGTTGATCCGCTGCCATAATTTCACCTTTCTGCGCTATCCCCATTCCCCTTAATATCTGGGAATGTATGGACCTCTTGTCTTGAATATATTCAAGACAGTATCCAGAAACTTCTGGCTTGGAGAATTTTTAGAATCTACAAGCCTTTGAGTGGAAAAGCATTCCCCAATCTCAGTCCTAAAATGGCCAATTCTTTGTGAGACGATTACCCTACTAGAACCCTCAGCACTCCTCCCCACCCATCCTTCCCCCCATTTATCCACAACCGACTCTCCAGGGAAACATTTCCTAGCATCCATCTCATCACGTTCCTTAAGAATTTTATGTTTCAATGCGGTAATCATTTATTCATCTAAATTCCAGGAAATACAGGCCTGGTTTACTCAATTTCTTCACGTATAACAGTCGTCTCATCCCAGGAAATCAGTTCAACAAACCTTTGTTATACACCATCCAAGAAATATCCTTCCTTAGGTACAGAAATCAAAATCAGTAGACAGTACTCCAGGTTTGGTCTCCCAAGGTCCTATTTAATGGAAAAAGATTTCTCCACTCTTGTACTTCAATTCCTTCTTAAAGGCAACATACTATTTTTTTTCTTAATTGCTTTATGTATTTTCAGCTTAACATTCACTGATTCATTTACAAGGACACCCAGATTCCTCTGAAGACCGACATTTTCCAGTCTCTATTTGAAAGAAAATCTGCTTTTCTATTTTCCTTCTCAAATGCGCAAGTTCTCACATTATACTCCATCTGCCTGCCATGTTCTTTCCACTCACCAAACCCATCTATAACCCTTTGTAGCCTTATTGTATCTTCCTCACAGTTTACATTTCCACTTGACATTTTAGTCCCTTCATCTAAGTAACTGATATAGATTATGAATAGCTGAGGCCAAATCAATGCCCTGCTCCCCCACCTCATTACTGCTCAAGAACCAGATAATAAGCCATTTATTCCTACTCTCTATTTTCTGTCAGTTAACCAATCCCCAAACCATTACCCCAATGTTTTGCATCTCGTCTGGCATCTTATTGATTTTTTTTAAAAATCCAAATAACTTACATTAACCGGTTTTCCCTTATCTACCCTGATAGTTACGTCTTCAAAAAAATTGTCACAGAAGATGTATTTGAAAGAATCTACGTAGCTACCTTGGTTTAAAAACTCCAGGATGTATGCCATCAGGGCCCAAGGGAATTGTTAACATTAAGTTCCATTCTTCATCAACTAAACCAACACAAACAAACAGAGAGGCCGGAATTTTACCGCCCCGCCTGCCACAGGAATCACAGTGGACGAGGGGCAGACAATGGAAAGGTAAGTTGACCTCGGTCAGCATTTATGGTTTTGGGACAAGCGAGGCCATAAAATCCCACCCAGACTATCAAACGTAATTTATGTCTAATATCAATTAAGTATGGGGTTGTGTGCCAGTTCAAAAAGCATTGCACTAGAAGTCGGCCATGCCCCGAACGGAAATCATCACCACTAACGTCCCATTAATTGTACCATTTGGTGTTTCTTTCAGGTGCAAGTGCCCCAATAGGCACATTTTAAAACTTTAACTTCTTTTCTAAATTTAAGAAACTGACTGATCAACATCTATATCGCTCGCGATCAGTGATAAGTTATTTTTAGTGATTTAAAAATGGGTTACTCAAGAGTGGACTAGGCACTGCTTAAAAACTGTGACAAAACCTTTTATGGTTGCATTAATCAAGCAACATTAAGTTACCACTCTTAAATATATCTAACATTTAAAAAAGACTTTCTAAAAAGCAGCCCAGTTCTGCTTGTTTCCAATTTTATGCAAATGAGGAGAAACTTAGGGGAGAATTCTCAAAACTAGCATGAAATTCACTACAATTTGCAA
The DNA here is from genome assembly GCF_964213995.1 of Mustelus asterias. NCBI lineage: Eukaryota > Metazoa > Chordata > Chondrichthyes > Carcharhiniformes > Triakidae > Mustelus > Mustelus asterias. The sequence goes on from NC_135803.1 coordinate 44,302,307, forward strand.
CCAAATCATCAATTGAGTCCTAATAAAAAATTTACCCTGTTATTCAAGAGTTCAGAGAGAGAATTTATTTGGTTTGAATTAAAGGAATAATGGAGCTCTGCTGTTTGGTGTATACCACAAGCCATAGAACAGCAGAAAGGAAATAGAAGAGCAAATTTTGAAGAAAATTGCAGAAAGCTGTAGGAGATTTAGGGTAGTGATCATGGGGGATGCCAATTACTTGAATTGAGTCTGGGACAACAAAGTTAAAAAGGAGGAATTCCTGAAATATGCACAGGACAACTTTATGTGTCCAGCCCAAATGAGGAAGGGAGTAGTGCTGGATCTAGTTCTGGGGAACAGTGATGTAAAAGGAGCATGTTTTAGTGGCATATCATTTGGGAAATAGCAATCACAATATCATTAAGTTTATAGCAAAGCACCCTCGATTTTTCTTTTTGGGAGTGGCCAGGCAATTCTTTAAGTGTGCAGGTTGTTTAATTTCCTTTTGTGCAGCAACATGCACATGGCAACTTAAATATTTCATTTGTGCCATGTGTACAACTTTTTGGGTTGCTAAATGGCAGTACAGCTTAGGAGGAACATATGGAAAAGGACAAGGGAAAAAACAAATCAAAATGTGAAAATATTCACCTAGAGCTAAATGTCTGGCCCAGGTGGCTTGGAATTAAAGACTGGCAAGTAAAAGGAAATGTGCAATGATGGTCGTCAAATAGTTAGTGTATAGAATGGATACATTCCCACAAGGGAGGGGGGTGTGGGGGGAGGGGGGTGGAGAGCATCCAAAGTCAGTTTCTTGGATGACTAAAGATGTGAAAGATAAAAATGAAACAGTAAAAGCTTCCTATAAATATCAGGTTCATAATAAAGTTAAGCAGAACACAAGCACAATGAAAAATTAAAACAGGACGTAAGGGAGGCAAAAAGACAAGAGGAAAATAAAAGAATACAGTTTTTTTTATAAACATGTTAACAGCAAAAAGGTTAATCAAACAAGGGCATGTACAACATTTTAAATGGGGCACGGCCAAGGTTTTTGCATCTGTTTTCATTGACGAGAATGCTGCCAATGTTACTGTAAAGGAGCAAATAGTAAATAAATTAAATGAAAATAGATAAAATTAATGCATTTATTAGGTTGCTCTAAAAGTAGAAAATTCATCTGGTCCATTTGGGATGAATCTGAGGTTGATAAAAAAGAGTGAAAACTGCAGAGGCACTGGCCATGATCTTTTAAGGTATATGATTCTTTGAGTATAACTGTTCAAGACACCACCATCACCGGGTACGTCCTGTCCCACTGACAGGAATGAACTACCTGCAGTAAGGGTACAGTGGTATACAGTCAGGAAGCAGATGTTGAAGTCTCATAACATCAGGTCAAACATGGACAAGGAAACCTCTGGCAGGTAACCGTGTGCTATTCTCTCTCTCCCCTCCACCCCACCCCCCTCAAAGAAAAGGGCACAGAACGTGTTCTGCATGGCACTCTTCAATGTCCATCACCAAGAGTGACTTGATGGTACCCTTACTGACTGAGCCCTATAGGATTTAGCTGGTAGATTGAGTCATCAGCAGGTAGTAAAAGGAACCAGCAAGAGGGAACAAACTACTTGACCTTGTCCTCAACAATCTACCTTTGCAGATGCAACTGTCCATGACAGCATTGGTAGGGGTGTTTGTGGAGACAAAGTCCCATCTTCATACTGAGGATGCCCTCCAACATGCTATATGGCACTACCATCATGCTCAAAGGAGTCGATTTCAAACAAATCTAGCAACTCAAAACCAGGCATCCATGAGGTCCTGTGCGCCATCAGCAGCAGCATTGTACACAACCACAATCTGTAACATAATGGCCAAGCATATCCCCTACCTCCCATTACCATCAAGCCAAGGGATCAATCCTGGCTCAACCCGGTCAAGCGATAACAAAGAATTACTTGCACACTAAACAGCATACGACAATGCCAAGGGATCCCACAACCAACAGATCAGATCTAATCATTACAGTCCTGCCACGTTCATCATGAATGATAGGGGACAGTAAAGCAACTAACTAGAGGAGGATGCTTCACAAATATCCCCTTCATGAAGGGGGAGCCCAGCACATCTTTGCAAAAGAAAAGGCCAAAGTATTTGCAACCATGTTCAGCCAAGTGGATGAGCAATCTCACCCTCTTCATGGTCTCCAGCATCACAAATGGCAGTCTTCAGCTAATTTGATTCATTGCCGTGAGATGAAAAAATGGCTGAACATACTGGATACTTCAAAGACTGTAGGTCCTGCCTTTTTTCTGACTTTCGTGCAGCAAGATCTGAATAATAATCAAGCTTGGGTTGATAAGTGGCAAGTGGTATTCATGCCACACAGGTGCCATGCAATGATCATCTCTAACAAGAGAGATGACATTTAGTGACATTACTATCAATGAATCCCCTACTAATCGCTGAATACCCCACTATCAATATCCTGGGGGTACCCTTAACCAGGAGCTGAACTGAATACATAAATACTGTGGCTATAAAAGCAGGTCAAAGGCTGGGAATTCTGAGGAGAGTAACTCACTTTCAGACTTCCCAAATCCTATCCACCATTTATGAGACTCAAGTCAAGTCAGGAGTGTAATGGAACAGACTCTACTTTCCTAAATGAGAGCAGCTCCAACAACAAGAAGCTCAACACCATCCAGGACAAAGCAGCCTGCTTGATTCATACCCCATCCACAAATTGACACTCTCGCCACTACCGAAGCACAATGACAACAGTTGTCATCTACAAGATGCACTGTTGCAATTCACCAAGGCTCCTTTGACAGCACCTTCCAAACCCATTGCCTTTACCATCTAGATAAATGAGGACAGCAAATGCACAGGAACACCACCACTGCAAATCACACACCATCCTGACTGACTTAGAGCTATGTCAAAAGCCTGAAACTCCCTTGCTAACACATGGTGAGTGCTCCTCACAGACATGCAGCAGTTCAAGGCAGCAGCAAACAACCACCTTTGTAAGGGCAATTAGGGATGGGCATTAAAAGCTGCCGAGCCAGTGATGCTTACATCTCATATGAAAACAAAATCACTTGGGTTTTTCAATGCAAATTGGAAACGATTGTAACAGATTTCCAGTGGAAATGGTGGCAGGGTAGTTGTGTTATTCAGTCAGTAATCCAGAAACATGGACAGATACTCCAATGACAATTTCAAATCAAATTTATATTTGGTTAATTAAATAGGTTTAGAATAAAAAGCTGATATAAGCGATGGTGACCTTGAACCTACCAGATTGAACCCATCTGGTTCACCAATATCCTTTAGAGAATGAAATCTGTTATTCTTTGGTCCAGCCTATATATATATCTCTATAGCAATATTGTGGATTCTTATCTGCCCTCTGAAATGGGCAAGCAAGTTACTTGATAAGAATAAAACCAGATGCTCCACACAGCATCAGCTTAGGCCCAGATATAAAAATGGTCTCTTGAGCATCCCCAATTTTAATAGTCCCACCATTGTATTTGTTCCTTCAGTTGCCTAGATTTCAAGCTCTTGAATTCTCATCCTCACCCACATAAGAACATAAGAAATAGGAGCAGGAGTAGGCCATCTAGCCCCTCGAGCCTGCCCCGCCATTCAATAAGATCATGGCTGATCTGATAGTGGTTTAGTTCCACTCACCCGCCCACTCACCATAACCCTTAATTCCCTTATTGATCAGAAATCTATCTACCTGTGACTTAAACATATTTAACAAGGTAGCCTCCACTGCTTCAATGGGCAGAGAATTCCAGAGATTCACTACCCTCTGAGAGAATAAGTTCCTCCTCAACTCTGTCCTAAACTGACTCCCCCTTATTTTGAGGCTGTGTCCTCTAGTTCTTGTTTCCTTTCTAAGTGGAAAGAATCTCTCTGCCTCTACCCTGTCTAGCCCCTTCATTATCTTATATGTCTCCATAAGATCTTTCCTCAGCCTTCTAAACTCCAACAAGTACAGGACCGATCTACTCAAACTCTCTTCATAAGCTAACCCCCTCATCTCTGGTATCAACCTGGTGAACCTTCTCTGTACTCCCTCCAAGGCCAATACATCCTTCCGCAAATAAAGGGACCAAAATTGCACACAGTACTCTAGTTGCGGCCTCACCAGTACCTTGTACAATTGCAGCAAGACCTCCCTGCTTTTATACTCCATCCCCTTCGCGATAAAGGCCAACATTCCATTTGCCTTCTTGATCACCTGCTGCACCTGCAAACTGAGTTTTTGCGATTCATGCACAAGGACCCCCAGGTCCCTCTGCACAGTAGCATGTTGTAATTTTTCACCATTTAAATAATAGTCCATTTTACTATTATTCCTTCCAAAGTGAATAACCTCACACTTGTCAACGTTATACTCCATCTGTCAGATCCTCTCCCACTCACTTAGCCTATCCATATCTCTCTGCAGATTTTCCGCATCCTCCACGCAATTCGCTTTCCCACTCATCTTTGTATCATCCGCAAACTTTGTTACCCTACACTCGGTCCCCTCCTCCAGATTGTCTATGTATATGGTAAACAGTTGAGGCCCCAGCACCGATCCCTGCGGCACGCCACTAGTCTCCAACTGCCAACCAGAAAAGGACCCATTTATTCCAACTCTCTGCTTCCTGTTAGATAGCCAATCCTCAATCCACGCTAATACTTTACCCCCAACTCCGTGTACCCTAATCTTCTGCAGCAACCTTTTGTGAGGCACCTTATCGAACGCCTTCTGGAAATCCAAAAACACCACATCCACTGGTTCCCCTCTGTCAACTGCACTCGTTACATCTTCATAAAAATCCAGTAAATTCGTCAAACACAACTTTCCCTTCATGAATCCATGCTGCATCCAGGAGTCCTGCCATTTCTTCTTTAATGATGAATTCCAGCAATTTCCCAACTACGGACGTTAAGCTAACCGGCCTGTAGTTACCCGCCTTTTGGCTACCTCCTATTTTAAACAGTGGCGTCACATTAGCTGTTTTCCAATCAGCCGGCACTTCCCCAGAGTCCAGCGAATTTTGATAAATTACAACCAACGCATCCGCTATTACTCCTGCCATTTCTTTCAGTACCCTGGGATGCATTCCATCCAGACCTGGGGACTTGTCTACCTTTAGTCCCATTAGCCTACCAAGCACTACCTCTTTAGTAATAAATACTGTCCAACATTCTTCCTTCAACATACTCCGCCTCTTACAGCTAGGATTTTGGTCATCTGACCCAATATCTCCTTCATTTTATTTCAACATGTTCAGGTGAAGAACCATGGAACATTTTATGTTAAAAAGGTGCTATTATATCAGTTGTTGATTTTGAGGTTACAACTTTCAGCCAATGTCCCAGACTCCTCCACCATCATTCATTCCTGGGTGTGCCTTGTCCAACCAGCAGGACACACTGGTCCTGGAGGTCCTCAATATTGACTTCAGATCCCATGAAGTCTCATGGCATGAAACAAAACCTCGGCAAGAAGCCTCCTGCCAATCATCTGCTACCCTCCCTCAATTGATGAATCCATACTCCTCTCATGTTGAGCACCACTATGAAGAAGAATTGAGGGTGGTGTGAACACAATACACTCTGGACAGCGGACTTTGTTATCCATCACCAGGAATGGTTCAGTAATACCAATACTGACTGAGTTAGTGGTGTCCTGAATCACATGTCTGCCAGAATGGCACTGTAGCAGGCAATAAGAGATTCAAATAGGTGGGAAAAGCCGAGTGACCTTGCCCTCACCAATCTACCTGTCACAGCTGCATCTGCCATAGTGGCAGAATTGATCCTGGTATAACCCTTGCCATCTTAATACAGAGGACACTCACCATCATGTTTTGTTGGGCCACCACTGCTAAATGGAATAGATTCAGAACAGACCTATCACATTTCAGAACTGGGAACCTATGAGGCCACGTGGGCCATTGCCATAATACTACTCAAAAATCTGCAACCTCATGGATCAGCATGTTCTGCATTCTACCATTAAGCCACAGGGTCAACACTGGTTCAATGAGTACATGCCAGTGGCACCACTAGGCATACCCAAAAATGTGCCAAATGTAGGACTGCATGCATGCTAAATAATAGAAGCAGCATGTTACAGAGTTACCCAAGTGATGCCATAGATCAACAGATCAGATAAAAGCTTTGAAGTCCTGCCGCATTCACTTATGAATGGTGGTGCACTGTTAAAACAAGAGGAGGAGGCAAATCTACTAAAAGCCTCACCCTCAACAATGTCAGAGCCACAATGACAGTGCAAAACAAAATGAAGCATTTGCAGTGATCTTCAACTCTAATTACCAAGGACCAACCAATCCATCTCAGCCTCTTCCTAAAGTCCCTAACATCACAGATGTCAGTTGTCAAACAATTTAATTTGCTTCACATGATATCAAAGAATAACTGAGTGCACTACACACAGAAAAAGCTATGATGGGACCTGACAACATCCTGGTTGTGCTGTTGAAGAATCATGATCCAGGGCTGGTCACACCTCCGAGCCAAGCTGTTGCAGTACAGCTACAACATTTTTTAAAAATTGCCCGGATACAAATTGTCCACAAAAAAGGACTCATCTAATATGGACAGTCTACTATGACTCATCAACAAGATGATGGAAGATGTTGACAACAGTGCTATCAATTGGCAACTCACCAATAACCTGCTCTCGGATACTCATTGGGTTCTGTCATGGCCATTTGACTCCAGACCCAATTACACCCTTGGTCCAAACAAGGATATAAAAAAAGAGTGGATATCGGTTGAAAAAGTGATTGCCCCTGACTGGTGTAGCATAAAAGGAGTAAAGTAAAATTGAAGTAAATGGGGGCCAGTGTAAAAATTCTCCACTGGCTAGAATCATACCTAACACAAAGAAGAGGTTGTGATTGTTGATGATCAATCACCATGGCCCAGGACATTGTTGCTGAAGCCCCTCCAGAATAAGTCTGGAGCTCACTCTTCAGCTGCTTCAATGACCTTCCTTCTTTACAGTCAGAAATGGGGATGTTTGCGAATGTTTAGTGTTTAGTTTCATTCGGAATGCCTACTTTTTAAAAAAAGGGATGGGGGCGTCATTGACTATGAATTTATTGCCCATTGCTAGTTGCCCTTCAAAAGCTGCCTTCTTGAACTGCTGCAGTCTCTGAGGTGTAGGTACATCCACAGTCCTGTTTGGGAGGGAATTTCAGGATTTTTACCCAGTAAAGGAACAGCAATATATTTCCAAATCAGGACAGTGAAAGACTTGGAGGGAAACCTCCAAGTGGTGGTGTTCCCAGGTATATGTTGTTCTTATCCTTTAGATGGTAGTGGTGTTAGGGTTCGAAGGTGCTGCCTAAGGGCATCTTGGGGAGTTGCCGCAGTGCATCTTGTAGATGGTAAATGCTGTTGCCACTGTTCATTGGTGGTGGTGGAGATATTTAATGTCTGTGGAAGAGATAGCAATCAAGCAGGCAGAGTTTTATTGGAACTGCAAGTGGAGAGTATTTCATTACACTCCTGATTTGTGCCTTGTAGATGGTAGACAGGTTTTGGGGTGGTCAGGAAGTAAGTTACCCACCATGGGATTCCTAGCCTCTGGTTGCCACAGTAGTTATATGGCTAATCCAGTTCGGTTTCTGGTCAATGGTAACCCCCCCAGGATGCTGATAGTGGGGGAATTCAGCAATCGTAATGCCACTGAATATCAAAGAGGCTATGGTGAGATCCTCTTGTTGGAAATGGTCACTATCTGGTACTTTTGTGACACGCATGCCATTCGCCATTTATAAGCCCAAGCCTGGATATTGTCCAAGTCTTGTTGCTTTTGGGCATACAACGGCGTGAGTATCTGAGGAGTTGTGAACGAAACTGAACATTATGCAGACATCAGCGAACATCCCAACTTCTGACTTTATGGTGGAAGGTCAGTAATGAAGTAGCTGAAGGTGGTTGGGCTCAGGATACTACCCTGAGGAACTCCTTTAGTGATGGCCTGGAGCAGAGATGATTTGATTTGATTTATTATTGTCACATACATTAACCTACAGTGAAAAGTATTGTTTCTTGCGCGCTATACAGACAAAACATGAAGTTCATAGAGAAGGAATAGAGAGAGTGCAGAATGTAGTGTTACAGTCATAGCTAGGGTGCAGAGAAAGATCAACTTAATGCAAGGTAAGTCCATTCAAAAGTCTGACATCAGCAGGGAAGAAGCTGTTCTTGAGTTATTTGGTACGTGACCTCAGACTTTTGTATCTTTTTCCCCGAAGGGAGAAGGTGAAAGAATGTCCTAGGTGCGTGGGGTCCTTAATTATGCTGGCTGCTTTACCGAGGCAGCGGGAACTATAAACAGAGTCAATGGATGGGAGGCTGGTTTGCATGATGGATTGGGCTATATTCACAACCTTTTGTAGTTCCTTGTGGTCTTGGGCAGAGTAGGAGCCATATCAAACTGTGATACAACCAGAAAGAATGCTTTCTTTGGTACATCTGTAAAAGTTGGAGAGAGTCGTAGCTGACATGCCAAATTTCCTTAGTAGAGGCATTAGTGGGCTTTCTTAGCTATAATGCCAGCATGGGGGGGGGGGGGGGGGGGGGGGGGGGGGAGAAACACCAGTACAGGTTGTTGGTGATCTGGACACCTAAAAATTGAAGCTCTCGACCCTTTCTACTTGCCACTCCAATGATTGACTCTAATCACCATAACATTCCTTTGTGTCAGATATGACTGAGCAATGGGAGGTTTTCCACCTAATTCTCATTGACTCCAGTTTTGCAAGGGTTCCTTGATACAACATTCAGTCAAATGCTGCCTAGATGTCAAGGGCAGTTATTCTCACCTCACCACCTCAGCTCTTTCATTCATGTTTGAACAAAAGCTGTAATGAGGTCGGAGATGAGTAAACATGGCAGAACCCAAACTGAGCATCTGTGAACAGGTTATTGTTCAGTTAGTGCTGCTTTATAGGACTGTTCATGACTTTTTCCATCATTTTGCTGAGAATTGAGTGTAGACAGATTGGGCAGAAATTGGCCAGGTTGGATATATCCTGTTTCTTGTGTATAGCACATACCTGGGTAATTTTCCATATTGTTGGGTCGATGCCAGTGTTGTAGCCAGACTGAAACAGCTTAACTAGGGGGATGACAAGTTCTGGAGCATCACTTTTTATGACAATTGCCAGAAAATGGTCAGGGCCCATATAGCCTTTGCAATATCCAGTACCTTGAGCCGTTCAATGATTTTTCATGGAATGAATCGAATTGGCTGAAGACTGACATCTGTAATGCTGGGCACCTCTGGAGAAGTCCAAGATGAATCAAACACTTGGCACTTCCACCTGAAGATGATGAGACTACTTCAGGCTCATCTTTCACACTGATGTGCTGTACTCCATCATGGAGGTGGAGATATATTTGTGGAACCTCCTCCTCCAGCGAGTTAATTGTCCACCACCACTCATGGCTGCAGAGCTTAGATCTGATCTGTTGGTTGTTGAATCGCTTAGGTCTATTACTTGCTACTTGGCATGCAAGTAGTCCTGTCTTGTAGCTTTACCAGGTTGACACTCATGTTTAGGTATGCCTGATGCTGTTCCGAGCATGCTCTCATTGAACTAGGTTTGATTCCCTGGTTGGTAGTAATGGTAGAGTGGGAGGGAATACACCAGGCCAGGAGATTACAGATAGTGGTTAAGTACAATTCTGCTGCTGCTCCACAGCAGTTCATGGATGCTAGATCAGTTCAAAGTCCATCCGAGTTAGCATGATGATAGTGCCTCACAGCATGATGGAGTGTACCTTCAACATGAAGATGGGACTTTGTCTTCACAAGGACCATATGGTGATCACTTCAATACTCTCCTGGACAGATGCATCTGTGGCAGGCAGGTTGGTGAGGATAAGATCAAGTACATCTTTCCCTCTTGTTGGTTCCCTCACCACCTGCTGCAGTCCCATTCTAGTGGTTATGTCAGAGTCATACAACACAGAAGCAGGCCCTTCAGTCCACCAATTACCAATCTATACTTATCCCATTTACTAGCACTCGGTCCATAGCCTACTATGCCTTGACAATTTATGTCCTTTTGGGTCCCACCAGCTTGGTCTGTGGTGGTACTACCGAGCCACTCTTGGTGATGGACATTGAAGTCCCCCACCCAGAGTACATTCTGTGCCCTTGCTAACCTCAGTGTTTCTTTCAAGGGCTGTTCAGGGAAGAACTGATTCATCAGCTCAGGGTAATCAACAGGAGGTTTCCTTGCCACATTTGACCTGGTGCCACGAGACTTCATGGGGGCCAGAGTTGATGTTGAGGATTCCCAGGGCAACTCCCTCTCTACTGTATAACACTGTGCTGCCACATCTGCTGGCTTTGCCCTGCCAGTGAAACAAGACATAACTGGAATTCGTGATGGTGGTGTGTGGGATATTTTTTGCAAGTTATGATTCCATGATTATGACTATGCCAGACTCGATTATGCTGTGAGGCAGCTCTCCCAATTTTGACAAGTCCTAGGTGTTAGCAAGGAGAACAATGCAGGGTCAACAATGTGTGGGTTTGCATGTCACTGCTGGTGCCTCGGTCGATGTTGGGTGGTCCATCTTGTTTTAATCCTTCGTGTTTTCTTCATAGTAGTTGAATAGAGGCCACTGTACTGCTGTGGATCTAGAGTCACATGTAGGCTGTCAGGTAGGTTTCCTTCCCTAAATGCCATGAGTGAAACAGATGGGTTTTTACAACTTTTAATTCTGGTATATTTTGAGTTTAAATTCCACCATCTGCCTTGGTGGGATTTGAACCCAGGTCTCCAGGGGATTATTCTATATTCTCTCTCAATAGATGCTATCAGATCTGCTGAGACTTTCCAGCATTTTCTGTTTTTGTTTCAGATTCCAGCATCTACAGTATTTTGCTTTTATCCCCAAGGGATTACCCTGGGTCTCTGGATTACTAGTCCAGCAACAATGCCACTGTGGCACACGTCCCCATTGAAGCAGCGCATGCCCACATGCAACAGGACAGTGACAAAATCCAGACTTAAGCTAATTAAGTGGCAAGTACCACATTCATGTCAGACAGTCACCAGGTAATTATCATGTTTAATAAGAGACAATACAAGCATTTTCCCATGACATGACCCAAAAGTACAAATTGTAAATTGGGACAAGGCAAATTTTGATGGTATCAAGTAGAAACTTTCAGAAGTTAATTGGGAGAGTCTGTGGGATGGCAAAGGGACATCTGGTAAGTGGGAGGCTTTCAAAAGTGTGTTAACCAGCCTTCAGGGTAAGCACATTCCTCTTAGAGTGAAGGGCAAGGCTGGCAGAAGTAGGGAACCCTGGATGACTCGGTATATTGAGGCCCAGGTCAAGAAGAAGAAGGAGGCACATGACATGTATAGGCAGCTGGGATCAAATGAATCTCTTGAAGAGTATAGGGGGTGTAGCAGTAGAGTTGAGAGAGAAATCAGGAGAGCAAAAAGGGAACACGAGATTGTTTTGGCAGATAAGGCAACGGAAAATCCAAAGAGCTTCTACAAATATATAAAAGGCAAAAGAGTAACAAGGGAGAGAGTAGGGCCTCTTAAGGATCAACAAAGTCATCTAAGTACGGATCCACAAGAGATGGTTGAGATCCTAAATGAATATTTCTCATCGGTATTTACTGTTGAGAAAAGTATGGATGTTAGGGAACTTGGGGAAATAAATAGTGATGTCTTGAGGAGTGTATACATTACAGAGAAAGAGGTGCTGGAAATCTTAAATCTCCGGGACCTGGTGATGTGTATCCCAGGACATTGAGGGAGGCGAGGAAGGAAATTGCGGGTCCCCGAACAGAGATATTTGAATCATCAATAGTCACAGGTGAGGTGCCTGAAGATTGGAGGGTGGTAAATGTTGTGCCTTTATTTAAAAAGGGCTGCAGGGAAAAGCCTGGGAACTACAGGCCAGTGAGCCTCACATCTGTGGTGGGTAAGTTGTTGGAAGGTATTTTGAGAGACAGGATCTACAGGCATTTAGAGACGCAAGGACTGATTAGGGATAGTCAGCATGGCTTTACGAGTGGAAAATCATGTCTCACAAATTTGATTGAGTTTTTTGAAGGGTTAAACAAGAAGGTAGATGAGGGCAGTGCAGTTGATGTTGTCTACATAGACTTTAGCAAGGCCTTTGACAAGGTACCACATGGTAGGTTGTTGCATAAGGTTAAATCTCATGGGATCCAGGGTGGGGTGTCTAAATGGATACAAAATTGGCTTTTCACAGAAGCCAGAGGGTGGTTGTAGAGAGTTGTTTTTCAAACTGGAGGCCTGTGACCAGCGGTGTGCCTCAGGGATCAATGCTAGATCCACTGTTATTTGTCATTTATATGAATGATTTGAATGAGAATATAGGAGGCATGGTTAGTAAGTTCGCAGATGACACCAAGATTGGTGGCGTAGTGGATAGTGAAGAAAGCTTTCTCCGATTGCAATGGGATCTTGATCAATTGGGCCAGTGGGCTGACGAATGGCAGATGGAGTTTAATTTAGATAAATGCGAGGTGATGCATTTTGGTAGATTGAACCAGGGCAGGGCTTACTCAATTAATGGCAGGGCATTGGGGAGAGTTACAGAACAAAGAGATCTAGGGGTACATGTTCATAGCTCCTTGAAAGTGGAGTCACAGGTGGACAGAGTGGTGAAGGAGGCATTCAGCATGTTGGTTTCATTGGTCAGAACATTGACTACAGGAGTTGGGACATCTTGTTGGAAGTTGTACAAGACATTGGTAAGGCCACACCTGGAATACTGTGTACAGTTCTGGTCACCCTATTATTAAACTAGAAAGAGAGTACAGAAAAGATTTACTAGGATGCTACCAAGACTTGATGGTTTGAGTTATAAAGGAGAAGCTGGATAGACTGGGACTTTTTTCTCTGGAGTGTAGAAGGCTGAGGGGTGATCTTATAGAAGTCTATAAAATAATGAGGGGCATAGATCAGTTAGATAGTCAATATCTTTTCCCAAAGGTAGGAGAGTCTAAAACTAGAGGGCATAGGTTTAAGGTGAGAGGGGAGATACACGAAAGTGTCCAGAGGGCAATTTCTTTCACACAGAGGGTGGTGAGTATTTGGAACAAGCTACCAGAGGTAGTAGAGGTGGGTACAATTTTGTCTTTTAAAAAGCATTTAGACATTTACATGGGTAAGGTGGGTATAGAGGGATATGGGGCAAATGGGATTAGCTTAGGGGTTTAAAAAAATAAGGCATGGACAAGTTGGGCTGAACAGCCTGTTTCCATGCTGTAAGCAAGCCTTTGACATTCAACAGGATTATCATCATTAAATCCCCATCAACAACATCCTGTGGACTACAATTGACCAGAAACATAAACTGAACCTGCTGAATAAATACTATGGCTACTAAAGCAGGTCAAGGGTTGAGGATTCTGTAGTAAATAATTTCTCCTGACTCTTCAAAGTCTATCTACAAAGGTGCAAGTCAGGAGTGTAGTGAAATACTTCCCACTTGCCCAGATAAGTGCAGCTCCAACAACATTCAAGAAGTTCAACAACCAAAGGTCAAGCAGCCTGCTTTATCAATACCCCATCCATCACCCTAACACTCACTACTGCTGGCACACCATGGCTGCAATATTTGCCATCTACAAGAACTCACCTATGTTCCTTTGCCAGCACCTTCCAAACCAACATCTTCTACCACCAAGAAGTAGGCAGCAGCCACATGGAAACACCACCACCCATGTTCCATCCAAACCACACACCACCCTGACTCAGAATTGTGTCATTGTTCTTTCATTGTCACTGGACAAAAGTCATGGAACCCCCTAATCTATTGAGTATACCCACACCAAAAGGACTGAAGCAGTTCAAGTGGCTCACTGCAGCACTTTTTAATAAACATCATTTTTTTTCCTACATTGGTCAAGTGTTCTCATTTTCAATTGATTATTTGCACTCATTCTACAAAACATTCTTCCCCAAACCCCTCCCAAATCTGTCCGACACGACAATTGTAGAATAATACTGCCATTTTCATTCCAAAATGTAAAAATTGGGTAATAGGATAAAATTAAGTTACTTGGTACAGCTGCTGGAAAGAAAAAAAATGTTGGAAACATTCACCAAATCAGGGAGCAAGAAACACAGCATTAAAGTTTCAGCTCAATGACCTTGAGGCAGAATTAGTTCTGACCTGAAATATTAACCTACATTTGTCTCTCGACAGCTGTTCCTACCATTGTTTAATTCCCATAAATTTGATAACAAATGCAATTTAAAAATCAAACCACAAATTTGCATTATATTTCCCATCCCAATTTCCAAGTTCTTCATCCCCACAATTACAAGAAAAAAAATCAACAGGTTCAATCCCAGGTGCACCCTTCTGCCAGTTTATATGCCCACATGCCATTATATCAGGAAATGTCAATGTTCTAAGGGCCAATATAAAGGAGCATATGTAACAGTTCAAATGCGAGCATATGTTGACAAAACCTTCCACCTTCGAGTGGAAGGAAACATATCTCCTTGCTTGCACCTGGCAACTGGCCTTCCTCTCTTTCCCACTGCAAGTATCAATGGAGGAATTGGAAGCAACAAGTAAAATGCAATTGGGTGAGGTTACTGCTTATGTTACTCCAGCAATAAAAGAGGGATGAATGGTGACACAATCAGTTGAGGGGGGAAACAGAGTAAAAAGCACAAAAGACCGCCAGCACAGGTAGACAGATCCAGCAAAAAAAATGCAAGGTTAAAGTAAGTGAGACACAGGTGTCTTCAAACCAGTTCTTCCAGGAAATCCCCAAATCTCAAATCAAAAAAACATAATCCATAGAAGAACAGTCAGATTTCAGCCCAAAAGGCCATCCCATGACTTTTCATGCCTACTTCATCCCTCAACAGATAAATGAAGCTCTTGCACAACTAGAACAGCTCAATGAGAAATCAACCAACCACATCAGCTCACTCTCAGCAACATATACAGAACACAGCACTCCATGCACCAACTCGCCATAATTAACAATAGAAAAGGGATACTAGCTATTAAAATGTTGTGATTACTGTATCTATTTTCCACATTTTGTACATATAGGTTCAGCATAGGGATTTTAAAATACTTTTAACGCAGCAACAAGAAGCAGAACAACACTTTTTTTAAAAATCCCAAAAATGAAAGCGGGGAAAATACTTCACAAGTTCCATTCAATACGATTGCAATAGTCTGTCGTGCTTAAATCTACATTTCGATGTCTGTAATTAAGTAGCGTTGCTCATTGAACTACACTGAGCTCTAACGCAAAGACACTGGACTACATGCACAGATCCATGACACAATAAAGCTTTTAAATGCGAGCAATGCTTTTATTGTCCAACCAAAGGCTGCCTCTGATTATTAAATCGCGCAATGCAAGCGTTTCTGACACTGTTAACAAAGACATCAATGACTAATTTCACCTGATGGTTCTTTTAAAAGTGTTCAAATATCCATCAGGTATTCCAATTAATTCATGAATAATCAACTTATTTTCTTTGGTAACGTCGATTATCGGCTAAAAAGCCACCAACGTAATCTATTCGTGGCAGCACAGACTGATATTACCTGAGAATTTTGGAGCAGTATATTTGTGATGGAAGCTTTAAAGACGCTCTGATAGGTATTTTATATTTTAACAACAAACCATATTTTAAAACGACCAAAAATTTTAAAAATAAGATGTACATTCAACTCTAACGCGTGCCTTTAGATGTCTATTTGCTTGCAAAAATGCAATACTCCACATCAATCATATCAGGTGCACTTGATTTGCTAGTAACAGATGTTTATGTAGCTTCCCAAACCTCTTTTGCAAGCTATATAAACTTCTGTTATTAGCAAACCAAGATACTGAATATAATGGGAATTAATATCGCATGACAGATGCAAATCTAAAATAAAGCAGAACTAAAACTAAACATTTCAGTCATTTGATTTTGTACAATTATTCTGGAGACCATATGCATTTTTGTGACATCATGCCCGAGTAGTATTTGTGATGAAAGCTCAACTCCTCTTAATTATAAGTCAATTAATATCAAGTAATTTGTACGGTTCATTTTAATTAAAACGGTTGGAAATTGATTTCGTTCTGCCACTGATACACTCGTCAAAAGGTTTTCTGCTATTTATACTGAAAAATAATAAAATGGATTTGGTAAACCAATCTGCAACATCGACAATACAAACATTATGTAGACAGTAAATGCACAAAATGTTGTACTTTAACATTTTGGATTTGAAAATACAACGTTTTGGCAGCAACCGTTTTAGGCAAATTGGACTGTTTCCGATAGCCCCTAAATCAGCAACTGACTTACATACTAACAAGTATGATTTTTTTCCATAACACTATACCCACTGGACATTAGACGTATATGTCACGTATACTTAAAATAATAAACCGAAATTATTTACCAGTACCAGAGCTCCTAGCTACAATCTGTGCGCTTGCCAAATGGTTGGTATTTATTAGCTATTCACGTACATCATGTGAAAAAAACATGCGACTTGAAGAATCTTCCTTCTTTTTCCCCTTCTCACTCTAATCGACGGCACGATGCACTCGGCACTTACAGCTGCGAAACGATTCAACTCACTGCTATTCAGAGGCTACATACATTTGTCGAATTTGTAATAGTTTCCCCATTCACCACCATTAAAACCCAGCAATCGCATAACTCTATCTCGTCGGGGTAATCCTATTCAGAGGCAATTCAGTGGCGTTCTCATCTCGATTCCTGCAAACCTAATTTTCGCCGACTTCCTCTGAGGTTTGCATAGGAGATCCGAAGGAATTTAAGGTCTTTGCGCTATAAACCTTTCACAGATCGGATGCATTTCGCGCGAAGAGCCTCGAGATCTGTTTTCGGTGATGAGCTTTTTCACACAGGTTTTACCGTTCAGCTGTACTCCAAAACGGCGCACAGATACACCTAGCGGCGACTGAATGACTTACACCTCCCTACTCTGCCATTTTCTGGAATTACCTTCACTTTTTTGCAACACACTGCTGGAATCCTGGAAATTTTGCTTTGAATCCTTGGATCTAAGACAAGTGTCGTTCCTAGTTTTTTTTAAAAATAAAACTAGATATAGTCGACTCTGAAAACTGCAAGACTTTCAAGAAATAAAAAAAATAACTAATTTGTGACATAGAACAGGAATTGGGAGGAAAGCGGTATTCACACACTCAGTGACAGGTAGGGAAGAAGCCATTTACGCAGATCTACGCCTGCATTGATAAATAGCTAGTGGAATGAATTTTGGGACAGGAGGAAGCTTTGCAGATGGGATATGATTTGGATAAATCAAACCAAAACTTCTAGTCGGAAGCTAAATAGAGCTGCGCTGTGAAGAAATGAACTACTGTGTGAAGGAGGGCTATGGGATAATTTTAACATAGTTGGATAAAATTAAGTTGACATGAGCAAAATCGGGCGGTATCTGAAATCATTGGCTAATCCAATCTAGTCAATTTCTAGTCGGGCGTGTTCGGTTATTGTCTTCCAATGCTTGAGAGGCGGGTGTTTAAGACAAATAGTGAAGGAGCAATTCCGTCTTAAAATAGTAAACTTGAGAGATATGGTCAGACATATTTTAGAGCAAATGAAAGGTTTATGGAGTAGGAAAATTACGAAAAAATATAAGGAAAGAGAACACTAAGTACTATTTGGCAGGGTTGCAGTGCTTATATCAAATGTGCAAAGTATTAGAAATACAATCAGGGAAGTAGAAGCTTTGTGACATTTCAAAATTTTTGACCTTTTTCATTGAAAGATGACATTTATCCGTTGCTTTTTTAAACAATATATATTCACACAGTTCTTAAAAATCGCTGAGATTAAATATGGCTAAAATGACAGTGAGCTAATCATTGAAGTTGTTTCCTCAAGCATAAAGATAATAAGTCATCTGTTTGTTTGCCCAATGTTGAGGAATATCATTGGAGCTATGCACGCAGTAGATTAAGCCCTCTCCTCTGCAAATAGGATAGGCCAAAAGGTAGGCAAGAGATGGAAACAGGGTAAACGTATTCTAAATAAGTGTAAAAGGCTACATCAAAGGTAGATGCTCCATGAATAAGAAAAAAAATTAGAGTAAAAATTAAAACTTACAAAAGCCATACTATAAATATAGATGGGACAGCACAGACCAAAATTGTAATTAAATATAAAGGCTATAGAAAGGTTACAGAAAGAGCCTAAGAGGAAGAATGAAATACTGCCAACTGAGATAGGAAACATTTTTATAAGTCCATAAAATTTTAAAAGGAAAGTCAAACAAAATACAAAACCACAAGGAGACAAAAGAGAGCATTATGTTCTTGATGATGAGGAAGTGGTAGTGATACTTAAGTATTTCATGTCAATTTTTAACCAACTGCTTTGGGAGTACCTTAGAAGGATATAAAAGAGTCACTACTGGAGATAAGCATTAAAATTGGAATTGCATTTTTTTAAAACAAGAAACTACAGGAAATTACTTATGGTAATCTTCAACGGGGTAATTTCATAATCCCAAAGGAGGACAGAAATTGGAAAATTTCACCTGTCAGTACAACATATGAGAAATGTAGACATCTGTTGCCCACAACTTTGTGACCAGGAGGCACCCATTACAGTCCATAATGCAGACTGAAATTATTTAGAAAGCCACAAGCTATTCAGAGACAATCATTACCGATTTTAAAGAATGTGGTGAATGTTATATAGGCAGATTTGATAAAGTACCACATAAGAAACTTGTTCTGGAAATGTCGCTACATGGTGTTTGAGATTACTTTTGGTTTCAATTTAGATAAATGTGAAATGAATTATTTTGGGGTTCTATGCTTCAAATTAGAGAGCATGGCAAACTGTAAGGATAAAAGGAGATTGCAGGAAGATAAAGGAAGGTTAGCAGAGTGGGCAACTATTGGACAAAATGAATCAATGCAGAAAATTACAAAGTACGGCTTGTGAAACAAAGTGAAAAACAATCAAAACCTTAAATACTCTGAAATAAAATAAGGGTAATGTAGTAATGCAATGAATAAATATTTGAAGGTAGGAAGAAAATGGCAAAAACATCTTGTTTATATATTCAATGTTCCTTGGTATAAAACAGTAAGAAGTTTAACAACACCAGGTTAAAGTCCAACAGGTTTATTTGGTAGCAAAAGCCACACAAGCTTTCGGAGCTCTAAGCCCCTTCTTCAGGTGAGTGGGAATTCTGTTCACAAACAGAGCATATAAAGACACAAACTCAATTTACACGAATAATGGTTGGAATGCGAATACTTACAACTAATCAAGTCTTTAAGAAACAAAACAATGTGAGTGGAGAGAGCATCAAGACAGGCTAAAAAGATGTGCATTGTCTCCAGACAAGACAGCCAGTGAAACTCTGCAGGTCTAGGCAACTGTGGGGGTTACAAATAGTGTGACATGAACCCAATATCCCGGTTGAGGCCGTCCTCGTGTGTGCGGAACTTGGCTATCAGTTTCTGCTCAGCGACTCTGCGCTGTCGTGTGTCGTGAAGGCCGCCTTGGAGAACGCTTACCCGAATATCAGAGGCCGAATGTCCGTGACCGGTCACGGACATTCGGCCTCTGATATTCGGGTAAGCGTTCTCCAAGGCGGCCTTCACGACACACGACAGCGCAGAGTCGCTGAGCAGAAACTGATAGCCAAGTTCCGCACACACGAGGACGGCCTCAACCGGGATATTGGGTTCATGTCACACTATTTGTAACCCCCACAGTTGCCTAGACCTGCAGAGTTTCACTGGCTGTCTTGTCTGGAAACAATGCACATCTTTTTAGCCTGTCTTGATGCTCTCTCCACTCACATTGTTTTGTTTCTTAAAGACTTGATTAGTTGTAAGTATTCGCATTCCAACCATTATTCGTGTAAATTGAGTTTGTGTCTTTATATGCTCTGTTTGTGAACAGAATTCCCACTCACCTGAAGAAGGGGCTTAGAGCTCCGAAAGCTTGTGTGGCTTTTGCTACCAAATAAACCTGTTGGACTTTAACCTGGTGTTGTTAAACTTCTTACTGTGTTTACCCCAGTCCAACGCCGGCATCTCCACACCTTGGTATAAAACCCAGGAGATGGTGCCAAATTTGCACAAGACATGGATTGGTTTGGCCACAGTCTGATTACTGAATGCAGTTTTGGACATCTTATTATATGAAAGATATTAGAGTAAAAAAAAGGTGCAAGAGTCATTCACAAGAATTACATCATTAGATTAAAAAGTTCGGAAAATAAAAATAAAAAATCGACAAATGATGGAAATCAAATAAAACTAGAAAATGATTGGTACAAAAGATAAAGTGTGGGGGAAACAAAGAAAGAGCAAAGGAAATTGGATTGGCATAGATATCTTCCAGTAAAAAAAGCTAGCACTGGCACAGATATGATTGGATAAATTGTATCCATTTTTAAATTCTATGACCTATTTATGCTTTCAGTCCACAAATTATTGCACATACCTTTATTCATTTTGTCTTGAAATACAATGTGCTGTCACATCAGCATACAGTCACTAAAACAAGTCTGTTGAGCACTAACACAGAATTCTGAAGCATCAAAATGTTATGCAACAACATAACAAAACATGGGTCCATGCTTATCTGTGAAGGTTTGCAGTTATGATCAATAGCCTTCAATGAGAACCAATAGGTGAGTGCATTTGCTAAATGATGAGGTGTGTGAACACTACCCAGAAGTATGGTGACAAACCTGACCAGGTGAGTAAGGAAGTTTAGCTTGTTGATGAAGTGGCGATGATAAGGTTCAGAAAAGTTCAGATGAAGCATTTAATAAATGTTAAATGTCACTTGATATGTAATAGTTCCCTGAAATGATTAAATTCCACTGATCTAGTTTTATCTCTTAGATCCACGTGTGTATAAAAATATGCAGTGACAATCAAGCTTGTAATTATGGTAATTGTCTTTTATAGTACAGTTTAAGCCAAATAGGAAATAAGTTGTTAAATGAAAAAGTTAAATAAATCAATGATTAATGTTTAAATTCCCCCTATGTGTGGACAAATATGATCCTTATGTAATGCTACACATAAACTCTTAAGCAACAACATTTTGCAATCCTTTTTGGGAAAGTTTTATTCCAATCCTGTTGGAAATATGATCCATGAATGCAAATACAAAAAGAAGATAGGATATAATATTTGATTGATATTCTGTAGGTTTTACTTAATTACTGTGGGAGTACAGAAATCTTTTGCAAAATTTGATCCATCTGTGGTTATTCATCTCCCTCTAGAGGTTAAACAAAGTTTGAAGGAGTCTTTTAATGACACAGCTTTTGGAAGAGTAGAAAGAAAGCTCTTTTATTTTCAACTTCTGCATGATAGTGTGTAGAACACTGATAGGCTTAACAGGGCCACAGAATTGCTGCCTTATTAACTTTGGACATTCAGTATGATCACAAGCCAAAATGTTCCAGAGCTGATTGACCTTCTAGATGTTGCATTAGGTAAAGCTGGGGGGGGAGTAATGTCTCAAGCATTTTTTTAAAGAGCTGTTAAAGAAACCTCTTACAAAAATCCAATTCACGAAAATAAGGAATAAGTAAACTGACTAACGTAATTTCAGTACGAATTTGAAGATAATGTAAGTTTATTCTTCATCCAAGAGGCTGACCCCCTCAAAACCATCATTAAGTAATGAATTCATACACCATATTATTTCATTTTAAAATAAAAAAGATGGATATTTTCAATGGTGTCCAACAGTTGACAAGGTTTTCAACCATAATCCAGCAGGTATGGATCAAATTCCCACAGATGTCATCCATCGTCATTGTTCTACTTACTGTTCTGGTGCAAAAATATCAAGTCCAATTTCGTTGTCACGTCCTATATTTAATGAATTTCTGTCCTGACCTGTTTTTTAAAGTTTTCATGCAATTACAGAAATAAAAATATATCCTGTTTAACATCAGAAAGAGCATTTCCATTTCCTGGGGCCTATGTCAAGACAAAAGATGCTCAGTAAATGTACTTTATAACCTGCATAGCTTTCAGAAGGTTGGCATAATTGACAGTGACATTTAGCCTTAATGTCAAACTATTAGCATGGATTTATTGATCCAGAAATGATAGTGAAAAAATAAAAGGCTTTAATTTTTAAAAATTTATTAGTATCACAAGTAGGCTTCCATTAACACTGCAATTAAGTTATTGTGAAAATCCCCTGGTCGCCACACTCTGGCACCTGTCCGGCTACACTGAGGGAGAATTTAGTATGGTCAATGCACCTAACCAGCACGTCTTTCAGACTTGTGGGAGGAAACCGGAGTACTGGGAGGAAACCCATGCAGACACGGAGAGAACGTGCAAATTCCGCACAGACAGTGACCCAAGCCAGGGATCGAACCCGGGTCCCTGGTGCTGTAAGGCATCAGTGCTAACCACTGTGCCACCATGCCGCCATTTGCACACAGATTTTCATAAAAGTTTCCAATTTTAGCAGGTAATCTGCCCTAGCCAGGAGATGGTAGAAAAGGCTGAAAAAATGAAGGGAGTTTAAAAAACAGATGAACAGAACAAAATTGTAACTGTTGCCACATTCTTTAGAATCTCACTGGAAAAACTATCTTTGAAACAGATTATCACATTTTCAACTAAGTTATGTGTTCAAAGTCACAATTGCAACAAACAACCTTTTTAGACTTTTGTATCCATGACACGTAAACCATGTATCTAATATCAGTGAAATACCTGACTTGTTAATTCACAAAATTTTAAACATAAAAATCAGGTACAAAGTTTTGGTAATACTGTGACCCAGCATGTTACTTGAAGTGACACCTATTGCTGCCCAAGAATGTTGCGTACAATTTTGTCATACAAAACCTCCAAGCAAATGATCAGAAAGGTTAGAAATGCCTTCCTCAAACTCAAAGCTGTAACCTAGAAAGATGATGTTACTTTCATCTCCCTGATTCCTCACTCAATATCACAACAACCATGAAAGCTCCACCAAATACATCATCTTCAATTTGCAACCCAAAAAAAGTGACAGCTCTTTACGATACTCACTCACATCGCTAGCTATTCTGCTACCATGTAAAAGTTCATATGTGATTCATTATTTCCTCATCCATTGATGATTCCCAACCAAAATGCTATCACTGGGACTAGTGAAAAATCAGTTGATGCTAAGTAGGAATGCCGAATAAAATATTAAGGTTTCCTTCAAACCAATCACAAAGATGGAAACAAAATATAATTGTTGTAGGATGTTAGATACCATTTGGGAGGTCTTAATGAAACTTTCAGTCTTAAATAGGAACTGATGTATCAATTAACTACAAGAACTATGTATTTATAAATGCAATAAAAGGTTCAAGCTAGGAGCTGTCCCCATGCTCGCTTGTGCACACAGCTCTGTCCAACATTAGGCTGTGTTCTCTTACATAACTTTGTGGGTAGTAGTGCACTCAGTCCAACACTAACCCTATATGTGCCTGGCCCTTTACAGTACAACTTCCCCCATAGTATTTATCCAATTAATTTCAACACTATATTCTACACACTCTCCTTTCCTTCTCCCCTATGTACTCTATGAATGGTATGTTTTGTCTGTATAGCATGCAAGAAACAATACTTTTCACTGTATCCCAATACATGTGACAATAATAAATCAAATCAAATCAAAAGTTATTCCAGTTCACCCCATGTATTGACATTGTTATTATTACGTCCTCATTCCTCTTCAAGTCTCTGAGTTTATAGGTTCAGGTGGTCTGGAAGCCTTATAACCCCATCACATCTTGTTCACACTACTGTTGAAGGAGCAGTTAGGCTTTGCCATTGCAGGTAAACTCTGTTAATTTGGAGGTTGTTCTGGCATCTGGATATCTTCCTCAATGTCTCTCCACTGTACTGTGTGAACAGGTGATCAAAGAATGAGGAGACGACTCCTCCTGTTTCTCCTTACTGTACTCTCTGGGGTGCTCACCATGTAGCAATGACCTCAGTCATTGCCCTTTCTGATGATTATACCCCCTCTTACTGGGCGGGTCTTTACGGCTTTGATCATCCCGAAACTGTAAAATCCCGCCCGAGGTCAACGGAACTTCCCATAGTCAGCTCCTCGCCCACTCTGATTCCCGTGGCAGACGGGGAGGTAAAATTCCAGCCACTCTCTCTCTCAAGGTCTTTAAATCCAAACCTCATTATCCTTTTGTAGTTATGACAAGTATCTTGTATGCTACCTTCCGTAATAGGAGGAAGCCTGCTTCTGCATTTAGGACAGCTCTCTTGATTGGATGCCCTGATAATCCTTTGTTACCAACCCCGGGCAGCACGGTGGCACAGTGGTTAGCACTGCTGCCTCACATCGCCAGGAACCCGGGTTCGATTCCTGACTTGGGTTATTGTCTGTGTGGAGTTTGTACATTCTCCCCATGTCTGCATGGGTTTCCTCTAGGTCCAAAGACATGCTGGTTAGGTGGATTGGCCATGCTAAATTGCCCCTTAGTGTCAGGGGGACTTGCTAGGGTAAATGCATGGGGTTATGGGGTTATGGCCTGGGTGGGATTGTGGTCAGAACAGACCCGATGGGCCGAATGGCCTCCGTCTGAACAGTAGTGATTCTATGATTCTATTTTTTTTCAATAGAAATGAAAGTTGTGTGTCAAGTTTCATGCTCATCAAGAGTACGGATAGGTCGGGGCTGCATTGTAATGGGGTGGAAGTGTAGGTTAGCAGTGCTGTGGGTAGGTTATCATTCCTTGAGACGAGCCTTGAGACAAAACATCCCGAGGCCTGTTATTGTGACCGGGGACTTCAATCAGGCCAACCTCAAAAGCGTACTATCAAGTTACCACCAACACATTCCACCAGAGGCCCAAACATCCAAGACCACTGCTACACAAATATCAAACAGGCCTACTGCCCTATCGCCTGCCCACACTTTGGCAAATCAAACCACAAGGCTGTGCTCCTTACCAGCAAAATCTGAAGCGGGAGAATCCATCAAAGAAAGTTGTGCAATGTTGGTCTGAGGAATCGGATGATCTCCTACAGGACTGCTTGGAGTCAGTGGACTGGTCAGTATTTAAAAACTGTGCAACCAACCTGAACGAGTACGCCACTACAGTAACTGACTTCATTAGTAAGTGTGTAGAAGACTGTGTGCCAAAGAAGCAAATCCGCGTGTTTCCCACCCATGGATGAACAGGGATATCCATGGATGAAACCATGGATGAACCACTGCTTGCTGAAATCTAGGTCTGAGGTGTTCAAGTCAGGTGACCCTGAGCTATACAAGAAAGCCAGATACGGTCTAAAAAGATCCATCAAAGATGCCAAAAGATAGAAACGGACCAAGCTAGAGTCCCAGGCTAGCCATACAGACCGCCACCCTGGAAGCCTTGGATGAACTTGTAACTGAGGTCACCTTTGCAGATGTCAGAACAGCTTTCTTGAAGGTCAACCCACGGAAGGCAACTGGCCCGGATGGGGTACCCGGATGAGCACTCAGATCCTGCATGGATCAGCTGGCGGGGTATTCACAGACATCGTCAACATCTCTTTACAACAATCTGAGGTCCCTATCTGCTTCAAGAAGATGACCATCATCCTGGTACCAAAGAAAAGCCATGCAGCATGTCGTAATGGCTATCGGCCGGTGGCTCTGACATCCATCATTATGAAGTGCTTTGAAAGGCTAGTCATGGCACAAATAAATTCCAGCCTCCCGGACTATTTGGATCCACTAGTTTGTTTATCACCACAACAGGTCCACAGCAGAAGTCATCTCCCTGGCCCTTCCTTCATTCAACCCTGGAACACCTAGATAACAAGGACACCCACGTCAGACTCCTATTTATTGACTACAGCTCAGCCTTCAACACCATTATTCCCACGAGACTCATCTCCAAACTCCGTGGCCCGGTCCTCGGTTCCACCCTCTGTGACTGGATCCTGAACTTCCTAACCCACAGACCACAATCTGTAAGAATAGGCAAAAACACCTTTTCCACGATCATCCTCAACAACGGTGCCCCACAAGGCTGTGTTCTCAGCCCCCTACTATACTCCTTATACTTGTATGACTGTGTGGCCAAATTCCCCTCCAACTCAATTTTCAGGTTTGCTGACGACACCATCGTAGTGGGTCGGATCTCAAACAATGACATGACAGAGTACAGTAATGAGATAGAGAAGCTGGTGAACTGGTGCAGCGACAATAATCTCTTCCTCAATGTCAACAAAACGAAGGAGATTGTCATTGACTCCAGGAAGCGTAGAGGAGAACATGCCACTGTCTACAGCAATGGAGATGAAGTAGAAATGTCGAGAGCTTCAAGCTTTTAGGTGTCCAGATCACCAACAACCTGTCCTCGTCCCTCCATGCCGACACTGTAGTTAAGAAAGCCCACCAACGCCTCTACTTTCTCAGAAGACTAAGGAAATTTGGCATGTCAGCTATGACTCTCTCCAACCTTTACAGATGCACCATAGAAAGCATTCTTTCTTGTTTCACAGCTTGATATGGCTCCTGCTCTGCCCAAGACCGCAAGAACTACAAAAGGTCGTGAATGTAGCCCAATCCACCACGCAAACCAGCCTTCCATTCATTGACTCTGCCTACACTTTGCCTCGGCAAAGCAGCCAGCATAATTAAGGACCCCACGCACCCCGTACATTCTCTCTTCCACCATCTTCCGTCAGGAAAAAGATACAAAAGTCTGAAGTCACACACCAACCGACTCAAGAACAGCTTCTTCCCGGTTGCCATCGGACTTTTGAATGGACCTACCTTGCGTTAAGTTGACCTTTCTCTACACCCTAGCTATGACTGTACCACTACATTCTGCACGCTCTCATTTCCTTCTCTATAAATGGTATGCCCTGTCTGTATAGCACGCAAGAAACAATACTTTTCACTGCATGCTAATACGTGACAATAATAAATCAAATCAAATCATTCTTTTTTAAAGGGCTTTTACATTGTGGATCCCTATTTTGGTATCCCCATTTGACTATGGTTTCTCAGGGAGCTGATACAGTGGTGGAAACCAGATGTAGGGGCAAAGTCTGTGAAGTACTCATTTGAAAATGGTGGGCTACTATCGGACACAATCACATCTCAGATCCCATGGCTTGTGAACATCTCTTTCAGTGTCTTAATTACTGCCTCTGTGGTCATCAGATATAATTGCTTCACCTCACCCATCTGGAAAAGTAGTCCATCACCATAAGGACCAATTTGCTGTTGAGGACAAATAGATCAATGCCCAGCCTCTACCATGGCCTGGAAGGGAGCTGTGTGGGGCTCTCATTGATCCTGTCTGTTCAGCGCACACATCTGACAGCATGCTATGGATTCCTCAATTTCCCTGGAAATGCCTGGCCACCAGACAATGAACTGGGCCCATGTCCTGTATTTGGTGATGCTCAAATGGCTATGGTGAATTTTTTGAAGGATCTCCAGCTCAAGGGAAATAAGGAAGGCTTTGGAGAGGGTACAGAAAGGATTTACCGGGATGTTGCCTAGTATGGAGGGCATTAGATATGAGGAGGGGTTGGAGAAACTTGGTATGTTCTTGCTGGAGCAACGGAGGTTGAGGGGCGACCTGATAGAAGACTCCAAGATTATGAGGGGCATGGACAGAGTGGATAGTCAGAAGTTTTTTCCCAGGGTGGAAGAGTCAATTACTAGGGGGCAGAGGTTTAAGGTGCAAGAGGCAAGGTTTAAAGGAGATGTACGAGGCAAGTTTTTTACATAGAGAATGATGTGTGCCTGGAACTCGCTGCCGGGGGAGGTAGTGGAAGCAGATATGATAGTGACTTTTAAGGGACGTCTTGACAAATACATGAATAGGTTGGGAATAGAGGGATACGATCCCCGGAAGAGTCGCAGTTTTTGTTCAGTCGGGCAGCATGGTCGGTGCTGGCTTGATGGGCCAAAGGGCCTGTTCCTGTGCTGTAATTTTCTTTGTTCTTTGAAGAGGAGCCACTCATTATAGATCAGAAGGTCAGCTATAACTGCAAAGAATTTGTGTTGCTTGAAGGGAGTTTTCATAGAACCACCTCTTGGTCTCTGTTGTGACAACCCTTGTTGGCAGTAAGAGCAGATGCAGGCATGCACTTTTGTTCCTGGCAAGTCTGTTGGAGTTTATTTGTGGTTGCTGACAGGTGTTTCCTGTCAATTGGGACTATGTTTCCAGCTCTTAGGTGAGATTGATATCCTTTTTTGTCACAAGGCCTACTGTGACCCTGGAAAGTATATTTGCTGCTGTTTTGTTTTTGTTTAGGACATATATAGTCTCATAGGCAAACCATATGAGGCATACGCAGAACCTTTGGATTCTGGGAGGCATCTTTGCCAACTCCTTCTCATCCAGTAATGAGACCAGTGGCTTGTGGTCTATTTTGGTTGTGACCTTGAAGCCAATAATATAGTTTGAAAAATTCTCCCTTGCCCATGTGACTGTGAAGGTTCCCTTTTCTATGACAGTGTATCCAGTCTCAATGTTTACCTGTCCTCTGGACTCCCATCCAGTTGATCCTGGAATAGGAATGCCCCAAGGTGTGTGAACGAAGTACTTATGATTGTGGGCCAGGATGGGTTGCAGTGGGCCAGAATATCACTGTAGAGCAACATCACCTTGATGCAGGTGAATGCGTGCTCTTAATGTGAGTCCTGTCATAATTCCTGGTTTTTCCTAAGTTGATACCTCAAAAAGTTCTGTGACCTGTGTCAAATTCGGTAAAAAATGTGCCAGCTGGTTCACCATTTTAAAGAATTGCTCGAGGTCTGAAATCAAGGATGGGTTTGAGAAGTTGCTAATACCTTTAGTTTTCTGTTGGTCTGCCAGAATATTTTTATAGCTGATCATATGGCCCAGGAATTGAATTGGCATTTTGGGTAACTCACAATTCTCGTCAATATCGGCCCTATGTTCTGCAGGCACTCTAAGACTTCTGTGAGTCTCGTGTCATGTTCTTTCGCCTTTGTACTGTGAACCAATACATTGTCCATGTGGCAAATGAACATAAGAGCATAAGAATAAGGAGCACGAGTAGGCCATCTGGCCCCTCGAGCCTACTCCGGGACCATTCAATAAGATCATGGCTGATCTTTTCATGGACTCAGCCCGCCTGCTCACCGTAACCCTTAATTCCTTTACTGTTCAAAAATGTATCTTTGCTTTTAAAACATTCAATGAGGTAGCCTCAACTGCTTCACTGGGCAGGGAATTCCACAGAGTCATAACCCTTTGGGTGAAGAAGTTTCTCCTCAACTCAGTCCTAAATCTGCTCCCCCTTATTTTGAGGCTATGCCCCCTAGTTCTAGTTTCACCCGCCAGTGGAAACAATCTCCCTGCTTTTATCTTATCTATTCCCTTAATAATTTTATATTTCTACAAGATCCCCCCTCATTCTTCTAAATTCAAATGAGCATACAAACTAGTCTTTGCTTGATTGATAGTGCATCAGTCTCAATAGGCTAAAGAGTGGGTTGGCCATCCAAAACTTCTACCAACCCCTGTAAAATGGTTCACAGGGCAGGGTCGGGTGGGAAGGTCGCAGGCAGGCCACACTCTGCACTTTATGAGCCCTGCTTTCAAAAATGTTGTATAAGCTAGCCCCAAGCGTCTGAGAGATTAATCATGGAATTTCAGTTTGCAAATGTTTCTGTGAAACAATACAAATCAATGGAAAAATAAATCAGGTACTGTAACACGGGAAAGAAGAGAAAAAGATAGACAACCACACAGAAGCAGAGAGGTCGGGATTTGAGTAAACTCCAGAGATGCAAACAAGTATGTAGAAGGCAGAGAGAGTAGATGTGTCTCAAATGAATGGGCAGAAAAATAAAAACAACGACATAAGACAAAAAATCTTAAAGAGGTCAAGAGTAGACAAATTCAATCATTTAAAAAAATTTTGAGCAGTGCCACAAGAGATCAATAATAGGATGCCAACAAATCTCAGTTGAACATGAGAACACATTTCAAAATGTGTTTCACAGTTTGAACAGTATCAATTAGTTGCTGTAACGTGTAACAAATTCGTTTGATTAATCATAGGAAACATAGTAAATTAGAAAATGAAAGAAAGAGTATGAGAAGAGACAGGTAACTAACATACATAAAGGAGAAACCCAAAAGTCTTCTATGGCATGTAAATAGTAGAAGGCCATCAAGTGCTAACCCTTAACAATGTCAGCTGCCCACAGTGCCAAGGGTTAAGATGAATAATCAGGGTTCAAGGTTAAACACTAGTGTACATGGGATCCAGAGGCACTGGGTTTGCTTACGTGCTGGACCTGAGTGCCTGCCAGTGAGGACCCAAGGCAGACATCACCATCCAGTTGACCTTGCCCCTTAGGAATGTCCAACCACATAAAGCTCCTGTCAGAACCCCCAGTGCTGTAGGGAACAAGAGAGGGGAGAATCAGATGGGAGACCAAAGGCAACTCTAATTGAGTAAGCACATAGGCCGTGGCTAGTCATGCAATGGAGATGGAAAGACATATGAGATGTGAGTCAGCGGTAGCCACCATATAAGAGGTGCAACTGGCTGCTTCCAGGTCCAGAGAGGCAATGGATCAGTAGAGATACTGATGTTAACCAGCTGTGTCACCAACCTGACTGTCTCTCTACCTCTCTCATCCTTTGCAGGTAACAAGCAATATTGGTAGAGAGCTAGTGGAGTTGGCTATTCTTCTTATTACAGTGCTGGAGAAGCACAGACTTCAGCAGTGACATGCAGCAACACCCAAGGAAGACCCAGCAGCAGGAGACCAGGGTCTAGGGGCCACACCAGCCATACAAGGGTATGAAGACACAGAAGGAGACTGAGGGTGTACAGGATCTGAGTGTCCCTCGTGGAGCAGTCGGACAGCATGTGCCGTAGGAGACTCCATCTTACCAGGGAGACTGTGCAGTACCTGTGCCACATCCTTCCTGACTTGGCACCACATGATAGTTGAGGGCACCCACTCCCTCTTGCCATGATGGTCACAGCAGCCGTCAACCTTTACGCGATAGGGTTGTTCCAGGGCTCAACGGTTGGCCTGTGTTGCATATTGCAGGCATCCACCCAAAATAAGTGGATGCCTGCACAGGCTTTGGACTTTATTAATTTCAATCTGGATCAGGCCCAGCAGTATGAGAAGGCTACGGGATTTGGGACCATAGCTGGTCTGCCACAAGTGCAAGGGGTAATCCACTGCACCCATGTTGCTCTACACACCACCTGGCATCAGAACCCCCTTCATGAACAGGAAGGGTCCCATTCCCTCAATGTGCAGCTGGTGTGTGACTACCAGATGCAGTTCATGCAC
This sequence comes from Mustelus asterias, assembly GCF_964213995.1. NCBI lineage: Eukaryota > Metazoa > Chordata > Chondrichthyes > Carcharhiniformes > Triakidae > Mustelus > Mustelus asterias. The sequence goes on from NC_135803.1 coordinate 44,333,692, forward strand.
ATGTGTGCACATTTTCCAAGGAGCATGGTAGTTTTATCCCCATGCAATCACAGATCCCTGGCATGTTTGAGGGTCACCCCAAGCTGCAGGGATGGCTTGTAGAGAACAAGGGATATCCCCCGAGATGTTAGCTGATGATGCTAGTGCTGAGGCCAGAGACTGCAGCAGAGGCCCAGTATAATAAGGCTCACTGTTCTGTGATAGAGCGATGCATCGTTCTTCTCAAAAGCTGCTTCTGCTGCCTCAACTGCCAATGGGGCCTCCCAGTATAGCCCCCAGAGGACCTTTCACATAGGGTCTCCTGTACCCTACATAACCTGGCCCTGCAGCAGGGTGACCATCTTCATGAGGAAGACCTGGAGAAGAGGCATGCATCCTCGGATAAGGATGTTCAGGAGGGAGTTGTGGAAGAGGTTGATGAGGATCTGGAGGATGGAGGCCAGGCAGGGATAAGGATGCGCATGAGCAGGAGGGCTCGGGATGCTCTCATCGCCTCCTGCTTCATGGAGTAGGATCAGCATGTTGTCCGACAGTGCAACACCCGCACACCTCTCCCAGGCTGTCATTAGTCCTCTGTGACCAGGCGGTGAAGGCTGCTGAGACCTTACTCATCAAGGTGCCGGAGAGTCCTTGAATGCCTGCTGCCCAGTCAATGCAAGAGGGTGATAATGACTCACAGTGAGGATTGGTCTGTCATGCTCCTCAGCTACTGCTCATGTCTGTCTGCTGCAGCACACTGACTCCCTGGCTCACATCTGAGCAAGATTCGGCCTGACATTCCTTTGTCTGAAGGGGGCTTAAGAGCGAGGGTCCTGGTTCACTGAATCATGCCTGAGTCCAATCACTATGAATGAAACATTCACAATGAATAGGACTAACCGTCTGCCTGACATTAAAGGCCAGTGAGAAGAACTGTGTCCAGATGGGGAGAAGCACTATGCCACTGGGAAGATGGTTAAAGAAAATGAAGCATTAAGGTGGTGAAGAACAAATATATTTAATTCAGTAACTTGTGTAGATGTCACTTTTGGGAGGCACTGTGTTGCCACAGCACCCTGTTCTGCCTGCTGTGCCTGAGTTGTGCCAGTCTCAAGAAGGGGGAATTTAGATTGGCTGATCACTCCCAGGGTCTCCTGGGTGGAAGACCCCGGGATGTACTCCAGCAGATATTCCTCCCTTCCAGTGCTTGTGCCCCTGGGCTACTCCATGGGACAGAGGGGCAGCTGGTGTGAGCTCCAGAAGCCTCAATGTCATCTGGTACTGCTAGTCTACATTGTCTACACCATGCAGTTAAACACCTCAGCCATGGTCCTCAGGGAGTGAGCTATGCTTCGGATTTCTCCCATCATAGATCTGATCTCTTGCCCCAGGCTTTCTTCCGCAAACACCGCCACTCTTGCAGTGTTGGCCTGGCAATGCACTAACAACATCTGCAACAGAACGCTTTGCGACTCCTTTATTTGGCCTTGAAGTGGCAAGAATATCATAGACAACCCCTCCTGGTTTTCCCGGCTCTGCCATTGCATCTAAAGCAGCTAAGGGACGAACATGTCCAGAGGCATGGAACCTGGCTGGGGCATTGTTGAATCCTAGGATCCAGCAGACTTCCAACTGTCCGAACGCTGCGATGCTCCTGCCTCCATCTGATGTGCGTCAGAATCTGTGTGATGCTCACCAGATAGTGATCCAGAAGCCTGCTTGCTAAGTTTGCCCACCGGGATGTGTGTCTCTGTGATGGTGGATGGTGTGGGTGATAGCCGTGATGCTCCATCTGTGTCCTCCTCAAACATTCCCCCTGAGGTGGTGTTGAGAGCAGGAGGTGGGACACTGCTGGTAGTTAGACCAGGCTCTTCAGTTGATGTTCCTGCAAAGCAGAGGACATGGTTTTAGTACATGTCCTTTAGTACCCAGTCAAGGGTTTGGACTACAAAGAACTCATTTGCAATTGGTCATCCGATGAAAGTGCAATGTCTCTTTTCTCTCACAAGCCCACCTCACTCTCAGCACAGGCCCACTCCTGGTCTTCCCCTGTGATCTCCATGGCTTTCTCCTTGTACAGACTCAGAATCCGGAACCGCGCCGTAATGGACCTGCTAAATAAAAGTCTGAATCGGGTGCTCCAGCTGCTGAAGAGCGCGTTCAGAGCTTCCAACGGCTCTCTGACTCAGATCAGTGGTGGGGGGGGGGAGGAGGGAGGCGGGCCTGATCATTCTCTGGTTGTGGGGGGGAGGGGAGTGAGGCCAGATTGTTGTCTGGTGGGGGGGGGAGGAGGAGGCGGGTCAGATGTTCCTCTGGGGGGGGAGAGGGTGAGTGAGGCCAAACCATTCTCTGGGGGGTGGGGGGGGGGGTGGATGAGTGAGGCCAGATTGTTGTCTTGGGGGGAGGGGGTGAGTGAGGCCAGACCATTCTCTGGGGGGATGAGTGAGGTCAGATCGTTGTCGAGGGGGGGTGGAGGGAGACGGGTAATATGTATCTCAGGTGCGGGGGGGGGACAGATAGATCTCTGGCGGGGGGGGGGGCAGATGGATCTCTGGTGGGGGGGACAGATGGATCTCTGGGGCAGATGGATCTCTGGTGGGGGTGTGGAGGGGGAGACTGGGGGGTCTGCTGCCACTCTGCGGGCAATCGGTGGGGGGGAGGGGGGCAGGGGTGGTGATCGGTCTGGGTAGTGGGTGGGTGAATAAGGGGGACAGTCATATGTGTGGGTAGTGGGGGAGTGGATAAGGGGGACAGTGATGTGTGTGGGTAGTGGAGGGAGTGGATAAGGGGGACAGTGATGTGTGTGGGTAGTGGGGGGGGGGGGCGGATAAGCGGGACAGTGATGTCTGTGGGTAGTGAGGGGGGTGGATAAGGGGGACAGCAATGTGTGTGGGTAGTGGGAGGGTGGATAAGGGGGACAGTGATGTGTGTGGGTAGTTGGGGGTGGATAAGGGGGACCATGATGTGTGTGGGTAGTGCGGGGGGTGGATAAGCGGGACAGTGATGTGTGTTGGTAGTGGGGGGGTGGATAAGGGGGACAATGATGTGTGTGGGTAGTGGGGGGGGGTGGATAATGGGGACAGTGATGTGTGTAGGGGCCATCACTCCCGCTTGTCGCTCCCGGGCCACTTTCTCCACTTTCTGCGGCCCGGGAGCGATCTGACACGGGCGTGCTTTTTCAAATTTTTTTCCAACTGCGCATGCGCAGTTCAGAGCTCCGATCATTTCAGCCGCGCTAAGCCCTGCTCACAGCACGAATGGGACTGGAGATGGCTGTGTGCGTATGGGGGCGCCTGAAAGCACATCTCCAAGTCAGATCTGCATTACGCCCAGATTCAGCACTTAGAATGAAAATGGTAAAATCGGGCCACAGATCACGCCACCGGGGCCAATGTGAATTGTACTGATTTTCAAACCAATAATGACAATCATTCTTTTAGAAAATTCCACCCATGGTGTATGTGAACTTCCAAAAGAGGAAGATGATGGTGTGGTGGTAATGTCACTGGCTTCTTAATCCAGAGGTCTAGGCTAAATTTCTCGGGGTATGGATTCAAATCCCACAGTGGCAGATTAGAGAATTTAAACTCAATTAATAAATTTGAAATATAAAGCCAGTTATAGTAAAGGTGACCATAATAACAATCATCAATTACTGTAAAAACCCATCAGATTCAATAGTGCCTTTTAGGAAAGAAAATATCCAGTCTGGTCAACAGGTGATCGAGACCAGTGGTTCCCAAGCAATTGAAATCTTTAATGGGGAACATTTTTAAGTAGTATACATTTTCAATAAAAAGTACAGTATTTGACATACAACTGATGAAAGGCACACCTTTATAACCATAAAACCTGTGAAGAACACCTCCTATTTTCTCTAACTGATCTGCCTTCTAGCAAAAGCCTTTTATGTCAAAAAACCACCTAAAAACACATCAAGCCACCAAGTAATACAATTTTCAATGAAAGCCTTATCATCAGTTGTATGTCAAATACTGTACTTTTTATTGAAAATGTATACTACTTAAAAATGTTCCCCATTAAAGATTTCAATTGCTTTCAGTTTTTTGAAGTTTCAATTTCTCAATGTGAAAGTTCATAAATGAAGGAAATAATGTGAGCAGCATCTTACCAACACCATCAGTATGATCTCTGGGCCTGCTTCTGTAAGAAGTCTCACAACACCAGGTTAAAGTCCAACAGGTTTATTTGGTAGCAAATACCATAAGCTTTCGGAGCAATGCTCTTTCGTCAGATGGAGTGGTCTCTGACGAAGGAGCATTGCTCCGAAAGCTTATGGTATTTGCTACCAAATAAACCTGTTGGACTTTAACCTGGTGTTGTGAGACTTCTTACTGTGCTTACCCCAGTCCAACGCCGGCATCTCCACATCCTGCTTCTGTAAGCAGAGTTGTTTGATCCAGGGAAGAACTGATGACAGAGAAACTTGTGGGTCTTGCTTTTGGTTTTTACATAAGCCAGTGTTGTGAACACCACAACTCACACAGGTAGGTTGTGGTAAACCATAAGAGCGCAGCTATAGTGTGATCTGAAATAGAGGGATATTCTTATCCTGCAAGGAACTGTGTCCAAATTTCTGCAAACTTTGGTTTCAGTGTACAATCCATCCTCATCTCTGTGGATTCCTCTTGTTCTTTTAGGGACAATATCTTTGATGATTCAAAAGAAAGTGAACTAAATGGATCCGGTTCCCAGTCAAAGTCTTCTATACTCGTGGAGGGGAAGTAGCATTCAAACTTTTCTCTAGAGCGTTCAGATGTGTGGAAATGAAGTTGAATATTGTTTTGCCAATATTTGATTTGCTGATCCCAACTTGAACATCTGAATTGACCTATCACTTTTTCCTGCCAAAGGGCCAGTTGTGAACTGAAGCCTTGAAATTTATCTGTGGCAGTCAGAATGTTCTTGTTTTTCTCCTTCATTTTACCATTCAGCTCATTCAGATGGCTGAATATATCTGAAAAATATGCAAGCTTAGCACGGCAAGAATTATCACAATTAAATCTTTGCATTTCATGTAGAGCCAAAAGCTCTTTCAGTGCATTAGGGATCTTCTCTTAAACATGAGAGAGGACCTTTCCCTGAGACAGCCTTCGTTCTTCTGTGTGAATGAGTAAACTCTGCTGCATGGTAAGCTACAGTACTACCATCTTTCACACAGAATAATTTTTGATTTGATTTATGATTGTCACATGTATTAGATGTATTAGAAAATTATTGTTTCTTGCGTGCTATACAGACAAAGCATACCGTACATAGAGAAGAAAAAGAGAGGGTGCAGAACGTAGTGGTACAGTCATAGCTAGGGTGTTGAGGAAGTAAATAAGCACAATTGCAAAGGGCATGACTTCATATAATTCACAATATTCATTGTTTGGTCTAATACTGCAGTTAATTCATATGGCATTGTTTTGGCAACTAGGGCTTCATGGTGCAGGGTACAGTGGCCGACCTTGATGTCAGAACTCCGTTCTTTCACCTCACTCGTGAATCCTTTGACTTTTCCCAACATGGAAACTGCTCTGCCAGTATAGATGCTACTGCACTTGGTCCAGTTAAGATTGTTTTTCTCCAGATAAACAGTGGTGACATGAACGGTTAATGGAAGGAGCTTGTATGTAGCAGAGAGAAAACAGCTTTTAGTTCTGGCTGCAAGCTGCTCTCCCCACAAGTTCTCTCTGAAAGCTTCAAGACTGATGACACTCCTTATAGCAAGTATATTTTTGGTTGCTAACTGTATTTAAAGCGTTTTTAAAGTCTATAAACAGAATGTTTCTTATTTGGAACGGGAACAGTGATAAGTTAGAAATTAGAGTTGTTTCTTTTCATGCTTAAATATTGTTCAATGGGTAATAGTTAAGATGTTTCATTTGTTAGAGTTCTGGTTAAACTGTGTTATTAAATAAAGCTTGTTTTACTAAAGATCCATAATTTGTCAGTCCAATTACTCCTGGAGTGAAGCATCCTATCCTCACATTTATACCAAAATAGGAAAATTGTTGGGGTCTACTCTGGCTTCCTAATGTAATTTAGTATTTTGGTTGAGGGCTCTAACACTGCAGTCTGTGTATAAACATGGCTTTTTATCTCCTGAGATTCTGTTCTTTTGGCCAATCTGAATCAGATCTAGATTCTCCACTCCCCAAGAACCCATCCATAGCAAACTGGTCAAACACACCACATTACACAACAAATGCCCTCAAGCATCAACTTACAAGCACAATTTCAGCTCTTCGGTCATGCCAGGCAGGGCACTATTGCTCTAAGGGTGTACCCTTGCCCCAGCGCCCTGCAATATGGAGTTACCAATCTTTGGTTGCCTTTTCAGATCTTTGGGGCTTCTTTTGGGGTCTCTCCAACTACTAGGGCTTCTCCCAAGTCTACTTCACTTAAGGTCTGCTCTTCGCAGTCTTTTATCTAATTGGAGGCTGTTTCTCCTTTTCTGAGCTGTTAGGGACCAGTTCAAAAACTCCAGGATATATTATGAAGTTAGCATGGACCCCAACTATTTTTGATTTTGGCATTAGTGTGAGCATAATCTGTTTCATTCCAGGTGTGATTCTCCTGACCCACCAGGAAACTTTTATCAAAACAAACTTTATTTAACAACACAGTTCAACTATAACAAAAATAATTAGCACAACTTTTAGCAGTTGAAATACTTAAACTTGACAAGATATAATTCTTAACTGATAGTCTATCTCAATTAGTTCCAATTTAAGCAATATTCCACTTAGACGTAAACTCCTCTTCAAAATTAGTTAGCAAAGAACATGCTTACATGCTGGTACATGAGCTGCTCATCCTCCAGCTCCTGAACACCTCTGGAGAGAGAGACCTATTTTCTAGCAGGTCCCAGAGAGAGAGAATAACACTTCTTGCTTCTAACAGACCCAAGCAGACCACTGCCTGCTTTTTCTCAGTAAGCTTAGCTCTGTCCATTCACATGACACTCTCTTGTCAATCAACCTTATTAAACGCAACTCTGAAACCCCAGGGGACAACCTAAAATAAACAATACTGCATTAGCTCAGATTAAAATAGACACCCCAATATCTAGGATCAATTATTTTTCTGCATTCTCAGCATGTGGGCTGCCTAGCAGGCAGAGTGACACTGATTAACCAGAGTGGGCTTTTAAACATACCCTTCACAAGAATCATGGTATAAATACATTTCTTAAAGGCACAATATAATCACAGAGCTTTCCTTACTGAAAGAAGATAGAGGTATAAAACAGGAACCAATAAAGTTTCTTTTAACTTCTTCCTGTCCTCTCTCCTGTTTTCCCAACCTTGCTTCTCACAGGGATTTTGCATTCTTTTTGTGTTTTCACTTTTTGCACAGGCGCACAGGACCTTTTTCTTCAACTCAGTGGTTGACATCTCCAAGTCCAGAGGAAATTCCAGCCTCCCATGCATGCACTGGTTAGGCCTGATCAATGTTAAAAATCCAAACCACGCATGTTTGGTCTGTTCCCGGCTGGTGCATGTGCAAGTGGCCTGAGTATCACCAGGTCTTGGAGATGTCAACCATGGAGCTAAAGATGAGGGTTAGTTTTAGTTTAGTTACATGCACTTTGAATCTTATTTCGTGGCATAGTTGGGGGGCCTGCACAGCACTCTTGTGTGCTATGGCATACTGGTTGGAACCACTAATCTATACCCACATTGTAACCAGCAATGTGATTGACTCTTAACTGTCTTCTGAAGTGGCCTAGCAAGCAATTCAGTTCAAGGACAAGTAGGGATGGACAATAAATGCTGGCCTTGCCAGTGACACCCACATCACATGAGAGAATAAAAATAAGGGTGTTTGATAAAGTGTCACATAATAGACTTGTCAGCAATGCTGAAGCCCATGGGGCAGTGGCAGCATGAATACAAGGTTGGTTGCATGACAGGAAATAGAGTGCAATGGCGCATGGTTGTTTATCAGCAAGTATACAATGGAGAGTGGCACGATGGCACAGTGGTTAGCACTGCTGCCTCACAGTGCCAGGGTCCCACGTTTCAATTCTGGCCTCGGGTCACTATCTGTGCAGAGTTTGCACATTCTTCCCATGTCTGCATAGGTTTCCTCTGGGTGCTCCGATTTTCTCCCACAGTCCAAAGATGTGCGGGTTAGGTTGATTAGCCATGCTAAATTAACCCGAGTGGCAGGGGGTTAGCAGGGTAAATGCTTGGGGTGCGGGAAGAGGGTCTGGGTGGGATTGTGGTCGGTACAGACTTGATGGGCCGAATGGCCTCCTTCTGTACTGCCGGGATTCTATGACTCTATGAGATCCCCAGGAGTCAGTAGTAGGAGCACTGCTTTTCTTGACTATATTTAATGACTTTGACTTGGATATGCAGGACACAATTTCAAAATTTGCAGATGACAAAATCTGGAAGTATTGTGAACTTCGAAGAGGATAGTGATAAGCTTCAAGAGAACATGGTGAAATGGGGGGAACATGAGCCAGATGAAATTTAATGGAATCTAATGTGAAGTGATGCAGAAAGAACATGGAGAAGCAATATAAACTGAAGGTGACAATTTTAAAGAGGGTGCAGGAAAAGAGTAACCTGGGAGTATATGTACAAAAAATTGTTGAAAGTGGCAGAGCAGGTTGAGAAGATGGTTAAAAAGGAATACTGGGCTTTATACACAGAGGCATAAAGAACAAAACTAAGGAGGTTACAGCGAACCTTTATAAAATAAAGCTGGTTTGACCTTAAAATGGAGTATTAGGTCCAATTCTGGGCAATTTGCTTCAGGAAAGACATGGATGCTTCAATAAGGGTGCAGAAATGCTTATGAGAATAATTCCTGGGGTGAGGGACTTCAGTTACTAGGGTGGATTGGAGAAACTAGAGTTGTTCTGTTTGGAGAAGAGTTGAGAAGAGGCTTGATAGATGTGTTCAATAGCATGAGTGGCTGAGACATTGTAGAAAGATGAAAACTATTCCATTATGCAGAGGTCCTGAACCAGAGGACACAGAGAACCAGGGGTGATAGGCAAAAAGAACCTAAAGTGACATGAGAAAACATTTTTTTAATGTAGTGAATGATTAAATCTGAAATGCATTATCTGAGAGGATGGTGAAGGCAGATTTAAAAATGGCTTTCAAAATGCAACTGGAAAAGCACTTGAAAATTAAGGGTTATGGGGAAATGACAGTGGAGTCGAACTAGCGGAATTGCTCTTGCAGAGAGCCAACATAGTCCTCAAAGGTTAAATGGTCTTCTTCTATGTTGTAACTACTCTATAATTTTTACTCAACAGATCTTGCAATGATCCAACTTCAAAACAATGAAGTCATTATTATTCATTTTATGGGATGTGAGCATCACTGGCCAAACTAGCAATTATTGCCCATCCCCAATTCCCTTGAGAAGGTGATGGTGAACCATATTCTTGAACGGCTGCAGTCCATGAGATGTAGGTACACCCACTGTGCAGTTAAGAAGGGTAATCCAGGTTTTTGACCCAGTGACAGTGAAGGAACAACAATAAAGTTCTAAGTCAGGATGGTGTGTGACTTAGGAGGGGAACTTACAGGTGGTGGTGTTCACATACATCTGCTGCTCTTGTCCTTTTTCATGAAAGGTGCTATTAAAGGAGTCTTGATGAGTTGTTGCAGTGCACCTTGCAGATGGTACACACTGCTGCCATTTTGCATGGATTGTAGAAGGTGTGAATGCTTAAGGTAGTGGATGGGGTGCTAATTAAGCAGCCTGCTTTGTCCAGGATAGTTTTGAACTTCTTGAATGTTGTTGGAGCAAGTGGAGAGCATCCATCAGACTTCCTGCATGTGCTTTGTAAATGGTGGACAGGCTTCGGTGATTCAGCAGGTGAGTTACTCTCAATGGAATTCCCAGCTTCTGACTTGCTTTTATGGCCAAGGTTATGGCTTTCCAATTTGGTTTCTGATCAATGGTTAGCCCCTGGATGTTGATAGTGAGCAATTAAGCGATGGTAAAGCTACTGAATGTCAAGAGGAGATGGTTAGATTATTTTTTGTTGGAGATGGTCACTTCTTGATACTTGTGTGATGCTAATGCTATTTGCCACTTATCAGCCCAAGCCTCAACATCTCCCAGGTCTTGCTGCATATGGACATTGACTGCTTCAGAAGGAGTCATGAATAATACTGAACATTGTGCAGTTATCAGCAAACATCCCCAATTTAGACCTTATGATAGAGGGATAGTTATTGATGAAGTAGCTGAAGATGATTGGGCCTAGGACACCACCCTGAGGAACCCTGGCAGTGATGTCCTGCAGATGACTGACCTCCACCTACCTCAACCATCTTCCTTTGTGCTAGATATGACTCTAATCAATGGAGAGCTTTCCCCCAATTCTCATTGACTTCAGTTTTGTTAGGGCTTCTTGATGCCACGCTTGGTCGAATACTTCCTTGATGTCAAGAGCAGTTACTTTCACCTCACCGCTGGAGTTCAGCTTTTTTGTCCATGTTTGAATTAAGACTATAATGAGATCAGGAGCTGAGTGGCCTTGACAGAAACCTAACTGAATGTCAGAGAGCAGGTTATTGCTAAGTAATTGCCACTTGATACCACGGTTGATGACACCATCACTTTGCTGATGATTCTGAGTACAGATTGATGGAGCAGTAATTGGGTTGGATTTTTCCTGCTTTTTGTTACAGGACTAACCTGGACAATTTTCCACATTGCTGAGTAGATGCCAATATCGTTGCTGTACTGGAACACCTTGGCTAGGTGGGGCAGGCGTGCCTAGTTCTGGAGCACAAGTTTTCAGTATTATTGTTGGAATGTTGTCAGGGGCCCATAGCTTTGCCAAATCCAGTGCCTTCAGCTGTTTCTTGATATCACATGGAGTGAATCAAATTCCCTCAAGACTGACATCTTTGATACTGGGGACCTCACAAGGAGGCAGAGATGGATCATCCACCAGGCACTTCTGGCTGAAGATGGTTACAGATGATTCAGCCCAGACTTTTGCACTAATGTGCTGGGCTTCCCTGATCAATGAGGATGGAGTTATTTGTGGGGCCTCCTCCTCCAGTTGGTTGTATAATTGTCCACCAAAATTCATGACTGGCAGGGCTGCAGAGTTTAGATCCGACTTGTTGGTTATGGAATCGCTTAGCTCTGACTATTGCATGTTACTTCTGCTGTTTGTCATGTATGTAGTCCTAAGTTATAGCTTCATCAGATTGATACTTCATTTTCAGATTTACCTGGTGCTGCTCCTGGCATACCTTCCTGTACTCTTCAATGAAGAAGGTTGACCCCTTAGCATGATCATAATGGTAGAGTGGGGATATGCCAAGCCATGAGGTTAAATACAATTATGCTGCTGCTGATGGCCACACGGCCTCATGCATGTGTAGTTTTGAGTTGCTGGGTCTGTTTGAAATCTATCCCAACACACACAATGATAGTGCTACATTACAGTGGAAGGTATTCTGAATGCGAAGATGGGCTTCATCTCTTCAAGGATTGTGCAGTGGTCACCCCTACCAATAATGTCACGGACAGAGACAGATGTGACAATTAGATTGGTGAGGACATCATCAAGTGGGCATTTCCCTCTTGTTGCTTCTTTCAGCACTTGCTGCAGATCCAATCTAGCTGCTATGTCCTTTCTTATATTCATTCATGGTACATGGGCGTCGCTGCTGGCCAGCATTTATTGCCCATCCCTAGTTGCCCTTGGAGGGCAATTGAGAGTCAATCACATTGCTGTGGCTCTGGAGTCACCTGTGAGCCTGACCAGGTAAGGACAGCAGATTTCCTTCCCTAAAAGGCATTAATAAACCAGATGGGTTTTACAACAAAATGACAATGGTTCTGTGGTCACTATTACTGACATTACCTTTTAATTCCAGATTTATTAATTGAATTTAAATTCCACCAGCTACCATGATGCCTTTTGAACCCATGTCCCATAGTATTATCCTCGCCTGTGGATTACCAGTCCAGCAACACTACCACTATGCCATTGCTTCCACCATTTATTATTGCTTAATAACTTCAAATTTACATTGGTAAATATTAAGTTTACTATTAAATGATTAATTGAATTGGGGTCCTTGAACTGTAAATGAAGAGGTTGATTTCTGGAGAAGGTGAAGCGTAATGTGATTTAAAATTTTAATTGATGTCTGATTGAACAGGACACTGGACTATTTATGAAATTGTAAGGATTTAATTTTATTTCCACTATGTTATTAAGAATGGCACATCCTATGGCTTTGATCATCATGGAAAGCAGGGGCAACTATCTTCTCTGCAACAAGTGGTTTTCTCTAACCACCCTCAGATACGATGTGATGTACTTATGGGTGGAATTTTCACCAGCAGGATTTTACTGTCCTGCCAAAGTCAATGGACTTTTGTACAGCTGACGACCTTTTACAGGCTTGCCCCTGTCACAATGGGGCTGTAAAATTCCACCCATGGACTTCCATGGTTCAAAATTAAGAGTACTATACTGCTACAACATCTTCTTCCAACCCCTCATTCCTGCGCTCTACTTCCTACCCATTTTCCCTCCCTTGTTCCATAATTTCTCTTCCATCGCTCTCCACTGCTAACCTATCTCTTCCATGAAATCTACCATTTGCTTTTTAACACTCTCCTTGCCATGAAATCCATCATTTGCCCTTTTAAAATCTTCCTTTAAATGAGTTACTATTCTTAATGCCACAATGTAATTACAAAGCTCCCAGAAGGGCCCACAACACAGAAAAACTGCTGTGGACATTCCACTCAGTGAAATCTAATTGGCAAAATGTGGCAGTAGTCTTTACTGTATATATAAAAAATATTTTTGTGGAGCCAGAGACAAAGTACTCATCTGGTCCCACAAAGAACTTATGGTTATAGTTGTATATATAGAAACATTTTGTATATATTTGGTTATACATTCATCCACTGGAACTTAGGAAACTGCAGTCTAGAAGCTCATTACAGGTAGACAACTTCACCACATCTGTGGTAACGAAGCCCAGTTGTCAAAATGGACTGATCTTTGCATTTCATCTCCCGGGCAACATGCTAACTGTTGAATAGTTAAACTGATATTTAATTCTGCTAAGATTCTATTGTTTCTTGCTTTACATCCAGGCTGCAAGAGGGTTAAAAGGGGAATATCGACTTCTAGATATATTCTGTTGCATCTATTACTACTCAAGTATGAAAGGTCCTACCTGCTGCCATACCTCTATGACCTCCCCCTCCCTGCTGGAGAGAAGGTGCTGTCCCACGGGATTTGTACATCTTCACAAGATTTACAGTCTCGTAAGATCCTTCCATACAAACACTCTCATGTCAAGCAAGAACAAAGGCAATTGTGGGGATTGCAATAACTACCAAGACATCTCACTTCTCAGCATCGCTGAGAAGAATTTATCAGAATCATTCCAATGAGGCTCCACCAACTAATAGAATATACCCAGAGACTTGTTGTAGCTTCTGAGCGGGCAAATCCATGGTACACATGATCTTCCATTTTCAGTTTCATGTGGAGTGCAGAGAGCTGCAAACACCACTCTACATTGCTCCCGTAGATCTCACAAAAGCATTCGACACCATAAGCAGGACAGGCCTCCACTAGGTACCAGAAAAAATTGGCTGTCCTCCCATGATGCACAGTCTCATACAGCCCTTCCATGATAGCATGCACTGCAACATTTATTTGGATGGCTCCATTTCTGAAGTTTTGAAATCAAGAGTGGGGTGAAACAGTGTTGTATCTTAACCCCTACTCTGTTTTGTATATTTTTCTCTGCCCTCCTGATCTATGCTTTCCCTGCTGACATGCAAGGAATACACCTCCACATCCAACAACACAGTCAGCAAATTCTGTTACCTTGGATCTATGGTGAGAAACAAACTGTATTTTGACGAAGAGCTCAAGAGATGCATTGGAAAGGCAGCCACTACCTTTGGCCAACTAACAAAATGAACATGGAAAAACTACAAACTAACCTACAGGATCTATCCTCAGCACATGGCTGAAGGCAAACTTACACCTACCAAGGAAAAGGGCTTCCATCTGCAGTGTCTACAATGCATTTGCATGATCACATGGAAAATCAATGACATAGTCCTCTCAAGGGCAAACGTGCTGAGCATGAGGATACTAATCAAGCACAGAAAGCTTCGCTAACTTGGGCATGCGCACAGGATGGAAGACAGCCACATTCCAAGAATATGCTATACAAGTAGCCCATGTCAAGAGACCAGTAGGATAGTCAAAGCCTCGGTGAAGGATAATGTTGAAGGAGACATGAAAGTCCTCAATATCAATCACAATACCTGGGAAACTCTAGCTGACAATCGATGCAAATGGCAATTCCAACTGTGGGAAGGAATTCATCACCTGATGACATGTGGTTTTAGAAGCTCCAAAGCAGATGCCAGCCCTGCAAACAAGGCATCGATAGAGATCATCCTGCATCACCAGCAAGAGACAACTTTGTATATTGTACTTATGATGGACTTTGCCTTTCCAGAATCAGCTTATTCAGCCATCAAAAGAATTTCAGCAAGACAAGGATGAAAACTAATATTTAATGAAACATATTTCAATTAGTTTGAAGATTGGATCTATTACTTTACCTGAATGTCAATTAAATAAAAACCTTAGCACCACCATAAAGTTATGGTGACAAAATTGCGAATAGGGCCCCTCCCATATTTTAAATATCTGAACTATAGGGTTCACTTTCCATTTGCAATAATCAAAAAAAATGTGCCCATGTTCTTCTGTGATCAAAAGTCCACAACAAAATTCCCTGATGTAAAATAGCATGATTCCACTATTTTAGTCACGGGTGAATAACTAAGAAGAAAAACAGGCATACTCACATTTCTATTAAAAAGAGATATTTCTTGTACAATTCTCTTTGGTCCTTTATTAAAAAGCAACAGGTTGCTAAAAGGCTCACCTACTAACTGCTAAATATAAACTGTACAAATAAACATAACTGCATGCGCAGTCAGTGACTATGTGTTGGCTATACTGACCCCATCTATCAAATGATTAATCAAATGAAAATGTGGCAATAATTGTAACAAAGGACTTGTAGAACACTTTTTAAGGTCATAGAATTACTAACCATAGGGATGGTATAATAACTATTACGTCCAAATTAAGAAGCATTTCTATATATTTTTGTTATGTTGTCTTTTAGGTTGTAGGATAAATTCAAAACTCAGTGCAGTATTTTGATGTGAAATCTTGATAAGGTTGCACTTACACGCTCAAATTACAGGATTAATGTCTTTAGTAATGTCTTATGTAACAAGATGTGTTAAATACACTTGACAATATTCTTTGTTGTGGTCTGTCACATGATTTGTGGCATTCCAAACTAGTACAAATCATCAATACTGTTAAAAACACGTTTATGTATCTGCACTGCCACCTACAGGTCATTTGAAATGGGTTACAAGATTTTGGTTTTGCTTATTTTGCTGAAATCCTTGCTTTCAAAATCGTGGTTTGTGAATTGATCGGGTTAAATCAGAATCATTTACTCCATTAAACAGCAAAAGTGTATGTGATGCTTCTGTTTTCTAGCATGTGTCTATTATAATTCCTTTTAATGATCACATGGGTTTTGGTAGGAGATAGCCAGCGTAATGTATAATTCCACAATATTACATTCGAGAACAAGAAAATAATTCAAGATCACAATGTTTACTTTGTTAGAATTGACCTATCAACGGTGCATTTTTTAAATTGGAAATTTTAAATGCACACTCCCCTGACCATGATTTCAAAATGACTGCTGGGTGGTCAACTCCTGAGGGAGCTCCTTAAATGCACAGATTTATCCTTGGCCATTTTCTGTCATCCTTTGCCATTTCTCCCCCAATCTCCTCTCCAAATTCCCCTGGTTCTAAATGTGGATGTATTTCAGTCCTAATTATAAGTTACTTTCAGTTTAAACTATCACTGCCCATCTCCCGACAATGTCTATTCTTGGTTTCAAAGTGCACTGGACTCTTTCTAAATTGGGTTTCCAAATTCCTGGGCTTCTCTTGACATCAAGACAATGCTTCTGCACTAAACTACACCACAAGACTCAGCTATTGTTTCTCAGATAATGCTCAGTTACTTTTTAACTGTGATCAACTCTCCCCCTGACACTATTAGTGTTGAGCCTGTGACAGGCCAAATGGTTCTACCATTTTTTCAACTTCAGCTATTCTAGTTCCTATCTCGAATTCCATGCTCTTGGGCAGAAGTACATTGCTCCACCATTTCTGGATCTTATGGTGACCTCCAACTTTGCCACATTTTTTCTGCTGGTCTGCCAATTTGGTACACATCCTGGATCTTCATTCTCATAGAAATGCCTCCAAAAGGTATGCCCTCCAATTCTCTATCCTTCAAATTGCTTCTGGATTCACTCAGCTATCACACCTATTTCCAAACTTGGACAACAGTTTGACAATGTTCCATGCTGACCCCACCCTACTGATATCAACTTTGTCCCACAATAGGGCCTCTGACATTAATTCTGCACTCCCTTCCATTGTCTTTTTATTCCCTGTTCACTACCAGGAATTCCTAATCATTATTACATAACAAGGCCCATGTAACATGAATTCTCTGTGTCTAATTTGTACATTTTTGGCCACTGTTCCGGATTGGAGCTGGTCACTTCTATTTTCTGTTTTGTTCTTTTTAAACAAAAAACTTTGTTGTCTTTATCCATTCTAAATCCTTCATTTCTGTCTGTCATCATGCCTCCTTACATTCCTCCCCTCTTGGTTTCTCTGCCCTGCCAGATCTCTACCCCCAACCCTTCACATTTCCTGGATCTTCCTACTCTGTTGCCATTCGCCAGCCTCAACCCCCTCTTAGATAAGCCTGAAAATTGCCTACCAACTCTTGGCATTCTCCAAAAGGCCCATCAAGGCACTTTTGATTTTACCTTATGAGCAGCACCCAAACAACCCACTCTACTCTCCTTGATAACCTTGCTATCTAATGTGCCCAGTAGGGTCTAATCTCAATCAAAATTCCAACTGTCTAGCCCCTCATGCCCTCTCCAGGCTCATCTTGCCTGTGAGGCTAATGTCTTGCTTCCTCATCTGTAATTCCCATAGAACAGCCGACCACCCAACTTGCCTTCCTGACTCCCACATTGGCTGGTATTCTCTCTCCTTAGGTACCATCTTCTACAAATCTAATGTCGTCATCCTCCCCCCCCCCCCCTCAACTGTTTCCCTAACACCACCCATCTCCAATCCCGCTTTCATCACCTCATCCATGCCACTGTTACCTTTAGATTTGATTACTCCAAATTACTCTTAACCAGCTTCTTACTTTCCCATTTCTGTAACCCCCTTCAGCACTACTACCCTCAGAGCTTTGCACTTCTCCAATCTTGGCCTTTTGGGCATCCCTGATTTGAATTTCTGCCTCATTTGAAAGCTGTAAGCTCTGGAATTTCCTAAACTTCTCCGTTTTTATTCCTCCACTAAGATGCTCCTTAAAAAGGCCTTCTTTGTCCAAGTTTTCGATCATCAGACCCAATATCCATGGTGTCAAATTTTGTTTGATAACGTTCATGTGAAGTGCTTTCGGACATTTTAGAACCTTAAAAAAATGTCAAAACGAATGAAATTGTGTCTGCTTTTGAAGATCCCATTAAGTCCAACTTGAAAACGGGTTAATCGTTGTAGTTTGGCAATCTCCCGTTTCGCAAATATACTTTTTTTAAAAAGCTGACTTGGTTGCATAAACCCTTGCCTATCTACAGGCGAAATTCAGAAACTCACCGCTAATCCACGCGCAAAACTTATTCTTAAAGCGTCCGTCTACATCCTACGAATTTACTCATAAAAATGTGGTCAGGAAGTTGTTAGGGTATTGTGCTATGGGAAAGCAATTAGCCGCATAATCACAAAGTTCATCATTACAGAGCTGTCAGTGGCAGACAAGGCCGGTAATTAACATTTTGTAGATATCTGCATCACAAGGAAGAATTACTTCATTAAGCATTTTCTGAAAGGCCAGCACATTTTTGTTTCGCACGATAAACATACCCACATCTTGCATGCTTTATTGCATCGTCCGCTGATATTTCTGTAATGTTAAAATATGCACAATGCTGCATCCACCAGCGGTATGTACGACAGCGCCAGCGTTAAGCCACAATCAGCGAGCAAGTGAAGTGAAAAGAAATGCAAAAGGTAAGAAAGACCAAAACTAGAAAGCGCGACACTTGAATACCGATGCGACATATGTACAAAGACACATACACACGATACACACGTAAGACAGAAGTTACAATCGTAAACCTGATGATCCATTATGACTCCACTATTAAAAATGCATTTTGATTTCCATGTCTCAGCAGTGGTCTGGAAGACCAAACATTATTTCCAAGCGTTACAAATATTCTCAATCTATACTGGCGTGCTCCCTTACAACACAATGAAATCTGCAAGGGGAAAGTTCCCGACGGAATACGTATTTATATTGTGCATTGATCGGCGGTGATTAGCTATTTGGAATTTGTGGCTGCTTTTCTATGTCTTTTTTTTAATGAAAATTTGCACCATTTTCTTCAGACGCCTGATAGTGTTATATCCAAGGATTAGTGAAATGTCGGGGCTCATTGAAAAGGGCAAGTTAAAACCAATCTGTGACGGTGAAGATTTTCGGTCAGCAGTGTTTACCATAAACAAAGTTTCATAATTCCCTCGAGCACCGAAACATTTTGACATATGGTTTCATATTAACTAATCAAGACACTCACCTTTCAATTCTTTCTCCTGGCACTTGGCGTTCCTCTGCCCATGCGTTAATTAGCTCCCCGCGTTCTCAAAAAATTGACGCGTATTCCATTAAATTCACACAACTACCACAGAAATCCAGAAACAATATCCTACTGTTAAAACAAAGGTTTTGGATGTTGCTTTTGCCGTTCCCACCTTACGTGCATCCCACATCAATCGACATCGGAAAGCCTTAAGAAATCCAATGGCGGATTAGAGCTATTCGATTCTGTGATTTTCAATG
This sequence comes from Mustelus asterias, assembly GCF_964213995.1. NCBI lineage: Eukaryota > Metazoa > Chordata > Chondrichthyes > Carcharhiniformes > Triakidae > Mustelus > Mustelus asterias. The sequence continues at coordinate 44,352,716 of NC_135803.1, forward strand.
AAGCCCGTAAATACATTCCTTCCTCGATATTGCTTCCATTTTCACATATAGTTATTGTAGATCCTAAGTCGTTTGCAGACGCAGGCAAGGAAATTTTAATACCCTCGCGCACGTATATTCAAAAATACCCCCGAAAGTAAAGGATCGCCTTCCTCAAAACATGTAGTTATGTTACACCATTTTCCCAACTGAATAGTGTATGCCCAAGCCAAGCGCTGCAAATTATGCACCTAGCTGAGTTGGATACATCTCAAATCCGATTTGAGTGGATGCACGAACATTGGGAACACATCAAGGTACTCCGCGAACGTCACAGCTGACGTCAGCGTCAGATACGTAGCAATCTTTTTATAGATAATTCAAACATGTTTCAGGTTATAACTAAGTAAGTTTCGTGGTGGCTTTTGTTTCTTCGACAATCCAGTTTCTCTAATGGCATTACACCATTGAACTGGATTTCTCTTAAAATGCCATTTTCCAAAGTTAATTGCAAGTCAACGAATTGGTAAGCTAACTTGTGCAACAGAAACACAAGCAAAATACCGCGGATGCTGGAATCTGAAACAAAAACAGAAAATGCTGGAAAATCTCAGCAGGTCTGCCAGCATCTGAGGAGAGAGAATAGAGCCAAGGTTTCGGTGTCCTCTCTCCACAGATGCTGTCAGACTTGTTGAGATTTTCCAGCATCTTCTGTTTTTGCTGTGTAACAGAAATACCGTTTTCATAATTATCTGGGACTTCTCTGGAACAAAGTGGAAAGATTTGGAAAATACGACTTCGTTCTAGTAGGCAATGTTGAAAATAAATTGGGAGGTTGTGTGAAGGGAGGAAACCGCATCCCATAATAACCATAAAAGTAAATGTTAAACACTAAACTGTACGAACACAACTTATGGAACATTACTAAATGCAGCTTCCAGCAAAAGACAGCTTTCAGAGACATAAGGAGTAAACACATCTTTACTACATATATGAATGTAAGAAACATTTGTAATAAAATGCCTGAACTCCGGGCACGTTAAGAATTGCAACAAACAGGAATAACGTGGCTTATTCTAGTAAATAGAAAGGCAGCATAAGAGTATACCATAGAAGGATACAGAAATTTGGGTTCTGCTGCATACATTAGAAGCACCAACAAGATCAAAGAAATAACTACCCAATAAATTACTTAGGCAGAATTTTAAAAAATGGTAGCCAAAACTGTGTTCTAGAAGTGTAAACTGTCAGGCAAACTAAGAGGAAAAAAGGAAATATACAAAATTGTGAGCATTTTACAAACTAAAAATACATTTGAAACGGCCACGTGGTTTAGAGTCTGACCAACAAACGTAATGGGATGTTTGCTTTAAGACCCCATGCATCCGAGAAGTTACATAAAGCAGGTTTTAGCTCGAATTTTCAATGGCAATGATCCTGACAACACAAAAAGCTAGTGTCATAACATCCTTGAGAAATGCTTACGACAATGTGATCAAGTTCCATATAATCTGTGACGTAACACTACTAATGGCCAATTGCCTATTATATAGTTCTTGAAAATGTTAACTTCTAGCAAATGAGTTCTTGAAATATCATAACCTTCAAGGATATGGGATAAATTCTGGAAAATGGGATTAGCGCAACTTTAATGGTAGTCATTATTGGTGCAGATGGGCCAGGGCCTTTTCTGCACTGTATGACCCTATGAGGGAAAAGTTAAACTTCGTGAATGGAGAGAGACCTCAGTGAAGGACAATGGAAACATATAAATGGAGCCAGCAGGATAAATGCATAGCAAGGGCCAGCAATCAGAAAATTAATAGACATGTTTCTACATAGATTAACAAGACAATCTGAAATGAAATAGACAATTCTAAATTTCCAAAAGGCGAGGTACTTAGATTGTTAAAGGAAACTACAAAAGTACAGGAAGAATGATAAAATATAAAAGATTATCTGGAATTTAGCATAATCGCAGCTAGTTTGTACAAGAGCTAGGATGATTTTCCATTATTATTATAAATCTGTATCAGAGGAGGGAGGAAACCTTAAAACGATGTTGATGCAGGTGAAAAACAAACAAGTATCCAATATACTAAATTATATCCTTTGTTTACTCACTATAACTTGCCCTTTTAATAGGGATACTTCAAACGGAATTACAGATACAACATCGATGATAAGAAGGTTCTAGACTGATTCTAAAATCTCAAAATAAGTTTGTATCTACCTCAGGGCAAACAGACTACGGAAAATGTTCTAAATATTGAATACATGGAAATCCCACGGGATTAAAAACAAAGTAGTATATGCTTATACCACAGTAACCAAGGGATTAATAAAGAGGTAAAGGCCCATTAATGTATATTAACAGCTTGAAAATATCTGAATAAAGGAGGAAATTTGGTAACTGTTCGCTTAACAATCTAAAAACAGTCAACGTAGTTTCAGAAGATCCTGCATGATTGTCTTTTTGAGAAAGTGACATCCGAAGTGAACTATCATAAAATCATGACATTTTCAGGAAACCTTTGGTAAAAATCATCATAAAAAGTAGTTGCAGAAATTAAAATTTGAGGGAATTCGCAAACATATTAATGGGGGCGGAACTATTCGGAACAAAGAAAAGAACAGTTTCCTGATATGGCAGCGATGTCGGGGAAACCTGCTAAATAGAGTGTCCCAGAAATTGACCTCGAACCTCCCATAGACGGGTTAAGTCGTGGAACCTGGGGCGTTAGCCAGAAGCATACCAAAAAGCTAAATGAAGCCTATGAATAGATGAAGCAGATGGAATTTATTACAAACATGTATGAGATACTGCGCACAGGTAGAAAGTATGGGTATTATTGTGTATGTTATAATAGCGAAATTCAAATACATCTGGGGTGACGACAGACATGTCTGAAGCAATAAGAAAAAATAAAGGTAGATTCGTATTTGTATAGCAAGCCTGAAGTGACGTCAAGACTTCGCAATGTTCTTTGCAACCAATAAAGCACTTTTGAAATGTAGTCAATTGTAAAATTGGTACCAAGTCTTGGCAATACTATGAGCTCATCCACTGTACAAGGTAAACTGAGTCCAGGCACTTTAGTCTGGTCGAGCGATCAGAGGACACACAAATGTCATTCGGGTCTCATCTGTCACTTCTTAAATAAGAATGATCACGATTTTCAGTTTGCTAACATCAATTCAATTTACTAATTTCCATTCAATGTCACAACCTTTGATCTTCCACAACAGTGAGTATACTTAATAAAGTACTTTACCGGCTGTAGAGCACTTTGAGGAACTGGAGATTGTGAAAGTCACTGTATAAATGCAAATATTATACCCCAAGTTGTGAGAACTATCAATAACAATTCTCACTGGAACGACGGAGGTTGAGGGGTGACCTGAAAGAAGTCTACAAGATTATGAGAGGCATGGACAGAGTGGATAGTCAGAAGCTTTTTCCCAGGGTGGAAGAGTCAATTACTAGGGGGCACAGGTTTAAGGTGGGAGGGGCAAGGTTTAAAGGAGATGTATGAGGCAGATTTTTTACACAGAGGGTAGTACCTGCTTCCACTACCTGCCGGGGAAGGTAGTGGAAGGAGGTACGATAGTGACTTTTAAGGGGCGCCTTGACAAATACATGAATAGGATGGGAATAGAGGGATATAATCCCCGCGAGGGTAGGGGGTTTTAGTTAAGTCGGGTAGCATAGTCGGTGCAGGCTTGGAGGGCTAAAGGGCCTGTTCCTTCACTGTAATTTTCTTTGTTCTTTGTTCAATGTTTAGTTAAAGGATTTAACGGTGCTTCACAGGGATCAGTTCTAGGACCTTTGTTGTTCATGGCATATAAAATGATTTGGAGGAAAATGTAGCTGGTCTGATTAGTAAGTTCGCAGAAGACACAAAAACTGGTGGAGTTGCAGATAGTGAAGAGGATTGTCAGAGGATACAGCAAGATAGAGACCGGTTGGAGACTTGGGCGGAGAAATAGCAGATGGAATTTAAGTAAGAGAGGATGATAAAATGGATGAATGAGATGAAATGAAGTGAAACAAAATAAATGGAAATGGGGTGAAAGTGGAAGAGAGTTCATGCTCTGAAGTCCAGAACACTGTAAAGTGCCCAATCGGAAGATGAGGAGCTGTTCCTCTAGTTTGTGTTGGGGTTTGTTAGAACATTGCAAAAGGTCAAGGAAGGACATGTGGACCAGAGAGCAGAGTGGTGTGTTGAAGTGACAAGCAACAGGAAGGTCTGTATCCTGCTTGCGGATGGACCAAAGGTCTTCAGCAAAGCAGTCACACAGTCTGCTTTGGTCTCACTGATGTAGACTGCATTGGGAGTAGTGAATGCAATAGACCAGTTTGAAGGAGTTGCATGTAAAGCATTGCTTCACCTGAAAGGGGTGTTTAGGATCTGGGACGGTGTGCAAGGAAAAGGTAAAGGAGCAGGTGTTGCATCTTCTACGATTGCATGGGAAGGTGTCATGGGCAGAGGGTGAGGTGTTAGGTGTGATGGCTGAATGGACCAGGGTGTCCCAGAGAGAATGGTGTCTGCGGAGTTCTGGTGCAGGGGTGCGGGGGGGCGGGGGGGGGGGGGTTGAGGAAGATGTGTTGATGTGCTGGAGTTGGCGGAAATGATGGAGGATGATCCTTTGAATACGGAGGCTAGTGGGGTGAAAAGTGAGGACAAGGGGGACCGTATCCTGATTCTGTGAGGGAGGGGAGGGGATGAGAGCAGGCCAGGGGATGGGTTGGTCGCGGCTGAGAGCCCTGTCAACCACAGTGGGTGGAAAACCAGGATTGACGAAGAAGGAAGACATATTGGCAGCGCTTTTTTGGAAAGTGGCATCATCAGAACAGATGCGGCGGAGGTGAAGGCAGTCCTTTAACAATCTGTACCTCTGTTCTGCCATTCACGCATTCTGATCACTTAATGGACACTTTTAATACCTTCTCAGCTTTCTAAGTCCTCATTTACATGTCCCATTCCACCCCATCCCCCATAGTGTAACTTTCTGCTGATTCTCTTTGCTCCCAGCTCTGACGAAGGGTCATCAAGACTCAAAATGTTAGCGCTATTCTCTCCCTACAGATGCTGTCAAACCTGCTGAGATTTTCCAGCATTTTCTGTTTTTGTTTCAGATTCCAGCATCCACCCATATTTTGCTTTTATCCAGTTAGTTTCATGCTGGGTAAAAGTGTTTGTATGTGTGGGGTGTTGGTGATCCCAAAGGGTGCTTCTATTGTGCTTAGAGAGGATTAGGGCATGAAAAGTATACAAGCTGAGAGGCTGGCATGGTGGCACAGTGGTCAGCACTGCTGCCTCATAGCACCAGGAACCCGGGTTCAATTCCAGCCTTGGGTGACTGTATGGAGTTTGCATGTTCTCCCCATGTCTGCATGATTTCGTCTGGGTACTCCAGTTTCCTCCCACAGTCCCAAAGATATGCAGATGAGGTGGATGCCCATGCTAAATTGCCCCTTAGTGTTCAAAGGTGTGTTGGTTAGAGGAAATAATGGGATAAATGGTTGGTAAGATGCAGGGCAAATGTTCTGAGGAAGAATTGGTGTGAACTCAATGGGCCAAATGGCCTCCTTCTGCAATGAAGGGGTTCTATGATTCCATGAAGTAAAAGCTATTGCTTAGCAACTAGGGGTACATTTAGGGTTGGGAGATTTTTGAGCACTTTTCTTAGCTGAGATCATAGCAGTTGGCTATAGAAGGCTAGAGAGGGAACATCTCTTAGCTCAGCTTTGAAGAAAGGTCTTACCATGGAGTAATGATTAAGAAAATAGCTGAAGGAAACTTAATGAAAGTTAATTTAGGAAACAAAAGAAATGGAGAAGTTTCCAGTAAGTCTGAAGTTAAAGGAACAGAGAGGAACAGGAACTAAAACAGAGTACTGTTGAGTGAAGATGGACAGAGCTGAGACGAAATTGGCGAATGAGAAGCCCAAAGAGACCTAAAGTGGTTCTAAGGTTTGTGAGATTTTACTGCAGCCTGTGGAATGTGAGTTGAAATAGGTCTGGATATTGGTAGCTGGATTTTGGAATTTGTGTAAAAGCATTTGCCTGAATGGAGGGGTGGAAAACTGGAACTGTATTTCTTATCAAATCAGTGGAGCGGAAGCTTTGTTTGAAGGGATGGTTGCAAAACTTGGAGTGGATTATTAATGTAAACAGCTGATGGAAGACATAGTTTGAAAGATGATTTTAAAGTGTGTCTTTTGGGAGTGGAGTTTGGAAACCCTCATGTTACAATCATCAGGGGGATTGTGAGAGAAATCTATGGAAGATCAGTTTAGTGGCTTCACCTATTTGGTTCAGAGTGGGGTGTTATTTTTGACAACTGTATATATTTGTGAAGCTAAGGAGAGTAAAGCAGTTTTGTACTGTAATCAAAGTTTTCATGTTTAATATTTTTTTCTTGTTGTTAAAACTAACTCTGATCTGTTCTTCCATGTTTTCTAAAAAAGTAAAAGTTGAAATCTTTTGAGCCAAGGTTCCATTCTGGGACCTTCCTGTCCAGTAATAACACCAACTGAGATTGTAACAAATATAGATTAGCAGGGTCATTTGACAGCATAAACTATCACAATTGGTGCTAACTGCCGTCAGCATGGAGATCTTGTGGCGCAGTGGGAGCCAGAAGCTCTGGGTTCGAATCCCACCACAGGACTTGATGACCATAGAAAATGCAGCCAACAGGTTCCATATCAACTTGCAAAATCCTTCCAACATGCCAATAGCAGGAGAGACTCCTGGTCAGCTACGCTTGGTGTGGCACCCCTCAAGCTATAAGTCTCCGGTAACAGGCTAGAAACCTGCTCCAGGTAAAACTCGCTATTGAATCAGATGAAAGTCTGTCTGGCGCAATACTCAGTATGGGAAGAGAGACAACAACCCAAATACTTCTGGGATATTCACCATGAAAACAATTGGCACTTACAGAGTTTTTCTACAAAACATCAGGTTGCCTACATATCACCACTTTTCTGAGCTGAATAATTCAAGCAAAAATCCTTCATCTTATGTTCAAGACATAAAATACTAGCTACTTTACAGGTCTCACTGAACCAGTCACATGCAGTTTTCCACCTGTTTTAGCTGATGAGCTAATTGTAACAATTACATTTTTGTAGCTTGCAGTTACAACAAATTCATGCATCAAGTAGAATGGAGCATCACACCCTAACTGCATGAAGTATTTTGGCTGTCAATATCCACAACAATAACCTATGTTTGGAAAAAGAGAGACCAAACAACAAAACTGTCCTATCATATCCATTCTTTTTATTTAAAAACACAATAGTGATTTTAAGACAGCAGTTATGCACTTTGGAGGCTATGAAAACACACAGATATACTGAAAAATATCAACCAATTTATGTAACAACTTTAGTTACTTGCTCCACATGCAGGATTATCACAGGCTTATGGGTGAACACTGCCCACAGAAAAAACCCAAATTTTAGAAAGATGGGCAGAGTCCTGTAATCACATCCTCAACCTGCTTTCATTCATCAACAAAGAACCAATCAACAGGCTATCACAGTTTGCCATCAACTATTCTCTAGATGACCCTCTCATACTGTTAGAGAAGGTGAAAACTATTAAACTTCTGTATTATAGCAAATCTCCAGGAGCCTAGCTGAGGTCCACAAGACCAGAAATCAATGTCTGGTCCCATAGCCCACTGAACTCTTTCAGTTATGTGGAAGCAAGGAACTATTCTACAAGAAAACAAAGGTGCTAAAGATGTCCACTTGTATAAGCAGAAAATAATTTGCCAATCCTGCGACAATCGTAAAGGAATCTCACTCTTCTCCATCCCCAAAATCCTTCTGAACCACAGTACAGCATCTCGACCAGGATCTGCTGCCGGAGAGTCTGTGCAGTTTCAAAAAAGGTTGAGGGACCACTGAAATGGAAGATTTTAAACATCAATCAGGGAATGAAAAGGAGTAAGTTTGCCTATCAAACTGTAAGTCGACAGAGCAAATAATCCTGCTCACTCTGCTCTACACATGCAATATTTTGACTGTTTGATTTGATTTTGATTTGATTTATTATTGTCACATGTATTAACATATGGTGAAAAGTATTGTTTCTTGCGCGCTATACAGACAAAACATACCGTTCATAGAGAAATAAATGAGAGAGTGCAGAAGGTAGTGTTACAGTCATAGCTAAGGTGTAGAGAAAGATCAACTTGATGCAAGGTAAGTCCATTCAAAAGTCTGACAGCAGCAGGGAAGAAGCTATTCTTGAGTCGGTTGGTATGTAACCTCAGACTTTTTCCTGACGTAAGAAGGTGGAAGAGCGAATGTCTGGGGTGCGTGGGGTCCTTAATTATGCTGGTTGCTTTGCCGAGGCAGCAGGAAGTATAGACAGAGTCAATGGATGGGAGGCTGGTTTGCATGATGGATTGGACTACATTCACAACCTTTTGTAATTCCTTGTGGTCTTGGGCAGAGCAGGAGCCATACCAAACTGTGATACAACCAGAAAGAATGCTTTCTATGGTGCATCTGTAAATGTTGGTGAGAGTCATAGCTGACATGCCAAATTTCCTTAGTCTTCTGAGAAAGTAGAGGCATTGGGGGGCTTTCTTAACTATAGTGTCGGCATGGGGGGGGGGACCAGGGAAGGTTGTTGGTGATCTGGACACCTAAAAACTTGAAGCTCTCGACCCTTTCTACTTCATTCCCATTGATGTAGTCAGGGGCATGTTCTCCTTCATGCTTCCTGAAGTCGATCACAGTCTCCTTCGTTTTGTTGACATTGAGGGAGAGATTATTGTTGCTGCACCAGTTCACCAGATTCTCTATCTCATTCCTGTACTCTGTCTCGTCATTGTTTGAGATCTGACCCACTACGGTGGTGTCATCAGCAAACTTGAAAATCAAATTGGAGGGAAATTTGGCCACACAGTCATAGGTGTATAAGGAGCATAGTAGGGGGCTGAGAACACAGCCTTGTGGGCACCGGTGTTGAGGATGATCGTGGAGGAGGTGTTGTTGCCTATCCTTACTGATTGTGGTCTGTGAATTAGGAAGTTCAGGATCCAGTCGCAGAGGGAGGTGCCAAAGCCCAGGCCATGGAGTTTGGAGATGAGTTTTGTGGGAATAATGGTGTTGAAGGCTGAGCTGTAGTCAATAAATAGGAGTCTGACATCGATGTCCTTGTTATCTAGATGTTCCAGGGTTGAGTGCAGGGCCAGGGAGATGGCGTCTGCTGTGGACCTGTTGCGGCGATAGGCCAACTGTAGTGGATCGAGGTAGTCTGGGAGGCTGGAATTGATTCGCGCCATGATTACCATGGTAGGCTTCTGCAGAAAATGCAGATGTATGGGATTGGGGGTGATCTAGGAAATTGGATCAGGAATTGGCTAGCGGATAGGAAACAGAGGGTGGTGGTTGATAGTAAATATTCATCATGGAGTGCGGTTACAAGTGGTGTACCTCAGGGATCTGTTTTGGGGCCACTGCTGTTTGTAATATTTATTAATGATCTGGATGAGGGTATAGTTGGGTGGATTAGCAAATTTGCTGATGACACCAAAGTCGGTGGTGTGGTAGACAGTGAGGAAGGGTGTCGTAGTTTGCAGGAAGACTTAGACAGGTTGCAAAGTTGGGCCGAGAGGTGGCGGATGGAGTTTAATGCGGAGAAGTGTGAGGTAATTCACTTTGGTAGGAATAACAGATGTGTTGAGTATAGGGCTAACGGGAGGACTTTGAATAGTGTGGAGGAGCAGAGGGATCTAGGTGTATGTGTGCATAGATCCCTGAAAGTTGGGAATCAAGTAGATAAGGTTGTTAAGAAGGCATATGGTGTCTTGGCGTTTATTGGTAGGGGGATTGAATTTAGGAGTCGTAGCGTTATGTTGCAACTGTACACAACTCTGGTGCGGCCGCACTTGGAGTACTGTGTGCAGTTCTGGTCCCCACATTACAGGAAGGATGTGGAGGCTTTGGAGAGGGTGCAGAGGAGGTTTACCAGGATGTTGCCTGGTATGGAGGGGAGATCCTATGAGGAGAGGCTGAGGGATTTGGGATTGTTTTCGCTGGAAAGGCGGCGGCTAAGAGGGGATCTTATTGAAACATATAAGATGATTAGAGGTTTAGATAGGGTGGATAGTGATAGCCTTTTTCCTCTGATGGAGAAATCCAGCACGAGGGGGCATGGCTTTAAATTGAGGGGGGGTAGTTATAGAACCGATGTCAGGGGTAGGTTCTTTACCCAGAGGGTGGTGAGGGATTGGAATGCCCTGCCAGCATCAGTAGTAAATGCGCCTAGTTTGGGGGCGTTTAAGAGATCCGTAGATAGGTTCATGGACAAAAAGAAATTGGTTTAGGTTGGAGGGTCACAGTTTTTTTTTAACTGGTCGGTGCAACATCGTGGGCCGAAGGGCCTGTTCTGCGCTGTAATGTTCTATGTTCTATGTTCTATGATTAGCCTTTCGAAGCACTTCATAATGATGGAAGTCAGAGCCACCGGTCAATAGCTATTAAGGCACACTGCTTGGTTTTTCTTAGGTACCGGGATGATGGTCATCCTCTTGAAGCTGATAGGGACGTTAGATTGTTAAAGAGAATACTCCTGCCAGCTGATCCGCACAGGATCTCAGTGCTCGTCCGGGAACCCCATCCGGGTCAGTCGCTTTCCTTCGAGAAGGCTGCTCTGACATCTGCAATGGTGACCCCAGATTCAGGATCATCCAGGGCTTCCAGGGTGGAGGGCATGCTCTTGCTGATCTCTTGCTCAAAACGGGTGTCGAATGCATTGAGCTCATCAGAGAGGGATGCTTTGGAGCTGGTGATTTTACATGCCTTCATCTTGTAGCCTGTTATGTCTTGCAGACCTTGCCATAGTCGGCGGGGGTCGGTGTAGCGAGCCTGGGACTCTAGCTTGGTCCAGTACTGTCTTTTGGCATTTTTGATGGATCTCCTTAGATTGTATCTGGCTTTCTTGTATAGGTCAGAGTCTCCTAACTTGAACACCTCAGACCTGGACTTCAGCAAGCAGTAGATATCCCTGTTCATCCATGGTTTCTGGTTGGAGAACACACGGATTTGCTTCTTTGGCACAGTCTTCTACACACTTACTAATGAAGTCAGTTATGTGTATCAGCATCATATTAAGAAGCTTAACTACTTTCACTTGAACTGCCTTTGGATAGCAGAATAAATTCTACACATTAAGGTACTCACCGAGCTATCATGCCAAACATCTACACCATATTGAGACAGTCACAACTGAGTTTGGTGGTGTAGCCAAAATGCCTGACATTTGCTTACTAAATCTTCTATAGTGCAGTGCACTTTCATGGCAGTCAAAGGAAGTGCTACAACGTTATTCTGAAGGTTTCTGGCAGCTTTGATGTTGACCCCGAGACCTGGCAGAATCTTGCCCAGTATTGTTGCACCTGATGCAACCAAATAAAAAAGCAAGTGTATGTTAGAGGCAGATAGAAAATGGAAGGAGAGAAATTCCCAAACCAGCAGCTGATCCAAAACTCAATTGTCTGTGGTACCCTGTCTTTCTTATAACAGGACTATCCAGGCACAGATCAGCCTTAACAGTTATCTATGTACCCACTGAAACCCTACCAAACACCCCAGTTGATGGACATGGTCATTTTCACTTGGACATACCAACAGAACAGCCAAGATCAGTTAACTCCTAGTCAGATTGCTGAATATTTTGCTTGGGGATGTGCACTGTCACAAAAGGAAATTATATAAAGATATTTGTTATTTCAGAACAAATAGTTCTCATGCATAAAGATAGAAGAAATATTTCACCTTTTTCGTTAAATAGTACGCATGGGGTAGAATTTCCGCAGGAAACTTTCCAATCTTACTTTAACACCAAGGTTCACAAACAAAAATTCTGAGGAAATGGTATAAATTCTGGAATTTCTACCAACTCTATCTACACTATAAATTCATCCTGAGGTTGTGATCAGGGAAGGAAGTGTTTTGGTAGCATGGAAACTGAGTTTGTACAGGGGTCAAAGATAATTGTTTCAATCTCCCCAGTGTTTAAAACATTTACTTCTGCATGATTTTCTGAGGTTTAATGATTAAATATACAGGTAGTACACTCAGTCTCAAAAACATCTCAGGCATCATTGGAGGTGTCAATGAAGCTGGGTTTTGCTGATTCAAGACTGTTTTGCAGCTTGCTTTTTAATATTTTAGTTTTCCTTTGTGCATTTTATTAGTATTTGTATTTTTTTCCTTTTGACTTTTTTTGCATTGTACTCTTTGGAGGGCTTAGAATTAATTTAACTCAGTAAGAATTCCATTGGAAATTCCTCACCCTCGGATCCGTATTTTACACTTCCAGTTAAAATTGCTAATTTTAGCAATGCGAATGAACCTCCGACAACCTGATTTGCATCTGTAGAGGCTTGTCAGATCTTTCAGAGTTACTTGGGTAACTTGGCCTACATTACCTATCTTCATCATGGAAACCTTTCATTAGGATTGAAATTGTAGTGATGTATAGTTACACAAGCAGCTAGTTTGTCTTGATATATTGAAAGTTTAAAGAGTACATACATTGTATCAGAGTCTGCAACATATGCCAAACTGGTTGTCAGTAAGTGACTATAAGTCACGTCGCTAAGCAAGGGCAGATTTACAATGAAACACACCAAGCCTCGGCACAGGGCCCTACCAATAGGGGCGGTGGCTGTGGGGGCACCAATCAGAGCCCAATAGCTTATTTGTATTTCTTGAGTCTATCAGCAGGCAATGCAGAGTAACACTGGATTCTGATTGATAACTAAACTGTGCCTTAACACTGTGTGGATATAAAGTGCTCAGACCCAATCATTCCAAATAATATGTCTTCACACAACTAGACTCACTTCTATGAAATACTTCTTCTAAAAATTAAAGTTCATAATTCTTTTGCTTTAGGATAAAATATTTAATAATTATGTTTAAAGTGGGAAACCTGTCTGACAACATGTGGAGAGAGAATAGAGCTAATGTTTCGAGTCTGGATGATCCTTCGTCAGAATCATAGAATAGAATCATAGAAGCCTTACAATGCAGAAGAGGCCATTCAGTCAATCAGGTCTGCACCAATTCTCTGACAGATTAACTTACCCAGGCCCTCTCCTCCTCCACGCGCTCCCCCCCCCCCCCCCACCACCCCACCTCCATAACCCCACACATTTTCCATAAGTAATCCATCTAACCTACATATCTTGGAACATCAAGGGGCAATTTAGCATGGCCAGTCAGCCGCCTAACCAGCACATCTTTGGGCTGTGGGAGGAAACTGAAGCACCCAGAGGAAACCCACGCAGACACAGGGAGAATGGCCGAAATTGAACCTGGGTCCCTAGAACTGTGAGGCAGCAATGTTAAACACTGTGCCAAATGCCACCCTTTTCAAACTATTTATTGTTTACATTGTCAGTCACATTTAGCAATTTTAACTGGAAGTGTAAAATACGGATCCGAGTAGACAACTTCCATTAGTTTTTGAGGGATGAACATTGGCTAAAGTAAGACCAATAACTATTAGCATTTGAAATGCAATCATGGGGGGGAGGGGCATCACGTCATTGGGGTGGGATGTGGCACCATTGGGGCAAGAGTGTGACAGCATTGGGGGTGGAGTGTGATGTCATTGTGGGGGCTCCAGAAATTAAGATGAATATGGAGCTCCACAAAGTGTAAATCCGCCACTGTTGCTAAGTAAATTGACACTTGATAGCCCTGAAAGTTTCATTTAGCGAAACTTTCAATTTTCCTTGCAACTTGAAGATGTGTCTGGCTGCAGTAGGGCTATGCATGAGATGCAATGAGATGCAGAAGGCCTTATCAACATTTCATGAAAATATCATTGTTACTTTCTTCCTCTTGTACTCTAGACCATCATTACGGTCTAGAGTACAAGAGAGTAGAAGGTCTGCAGAGAGATTTGGACAGGCTGAGTGAGTGGGCGAGGATCTGGCAGATGGAGTATAACGTTAACAAATGCGAGGTTATTCACTTTGGAAGAAATAATAGCAAATTGGATTATTATCTAAATGGAAAGAAATTACAACATGCTGCTGTGCAGAGGGACCTGGGGGTCCTTGTGCATGAGACGCAAAAACCCAGTCTGCAGGTGCAACAGGTGATCAAGAAGGCAAATGGGATGTTGGCCTATATCGCAAGGGGGATAGAATATAAAAGCAGAGATGTCTTGCTGCATCTGTTCAGGGCATTGGTGAGGCCGCAGCTGGAATACTGTGTGCAGTATTGGTCTCCTTATTTGCGGAAGGATATATTGGCCTTGGAGGGAGTGCAGAGAAGGTTCACCAGGTTGATACCAGAGATGAGGGGTGTTGATTATGAGGAGAGACTGAGCAGATTGGGTTTGTATTCGTTGGAATTTAGAAGGCTGAGGGGGGATCTTATGGAGACCTATAAGATAATGAAGGGGTTGGATAGGGTAGAGATGGAGAGATTCTTTCCACTTAGAAAGGAAACTAGAACTAGAGGGCACAGCCTCAAAATAATGGGGGGTCAGTTTAGGACAGAGTTGAGGAGGAACTTCTTCTCTCAGAGGGTGGTGAATCTCTGGAATTCTCTGCCCACTGAAGTGGTGGAGGCTACCTCGTTGAATATGTTTAAATCACGGATAGATGGATTCCTGATCGGTAAGGGAATTAGGGGTTATAAGGATCAGGCGGGTAAGTGGAACTGATCCACTTCAGATCAGCCATGATCTTATTGAATGGCGGGGCAGGCTCGAGGGGCTAGATGGCCTACTCCTGCTCCTATTTCTTATGTTCTTATTATAAGGCTCCACCATTGATGCCATCAGTGACGTTCAGTTGTTAAGCGTCTGAGCTAATCTTTTGTCAGATAATAATACTTATCTTCTGCTGTCCAGGTGCTGATGAAATGTCATGATGTGGAGGTGCCCGTGTTGGACTGGGGTGGGCGCAGTAAGAAGTCTCACAACACCAGGTTAAAGTCCAACATGTTTATTTGGAAGCACGAGCTTTCGGAGCGCTGCTCCTTCATCAGATGAGTGGAGTGGTGGGTTCACAAACACGGCAAATATGGACTGAGACATAATTGGAATGCCAGTCTTTACAGGTAATCAAGTCTTTAGTGTTGTGAGACTTCTTACTGATGAAGTGCCATAGACCTAAAAGGTTAACTACACCAATGCCGCCCCACTTGCAGAGTATTTCCAGCATGTTCTGTTTTTATTTCGGATGTCCAGCATCTGAGGTATTTTGCTTTTGTTATTGAACAAAAGTCAAGGACACGTGCCCGTTTCGAGGAGATCTATTACTGCACGCTAACTGTCTGCGGAAGCAAATGGCATATTTAAAAATATCCGCCCCCACCCCAAAAAAAAACACAAAACAGGCTTAAACGAGTAGAGTGAACATCGTGACAAGCTCTGGACTGCAGCACGGTTGTCGCCAGGCCGGGCGGGGACAGAGCGGGCGCGTGGCGCCTGCATCCCCAACTGTTTGCATTCAAACCTCGAGCTCGAGGCGCTCGAGCCCACGGTCAAAGACAAGCAGGAGCAGCAGCAGCAGCAGGTGTGTAGGGAAACCAGCGGTCCCTAGTTTTACAAGTGAGTAAAAAGCCGGTGGAAGAAGGCAATGTTTGGGAAAATGATACCATTTCCCATAACCGCTCTTGTTGTCGTCCAAGCGCAGACTTTTGTGTACCAAAATTATTGGATCCAACACCATGTGTTTGATTGTGCGCGTGCGCCTCCGCCCCTACCAACCCATTTCATTTATATTGACCTCAAGATGCTCCGCACTGTAAATAAACAGACCAATGGAGGAACCAACTGGGGAATTCATCTGGTGTGGTGCACCACTGCACCATAATGTGGAAGTCAGCCCGAAAGTAGAAATAAAAACAAAATGCTGGAAAATCTCAGCAGATCTGCCAGCATCTGAGGAGAGATGATAGAACCAACCTAGAAATATCTAATTTCCATTTTTTTTCAATCAATAAACAATTATACATTTGTCGAAAGATAAGTAGACTTATTTGCGCTAGATGCCAAATGGTTTGTTCAGAGCCCCTTTTATTTGGGTTTTTTTGGGTTCCCACTGTTTGAACACGTGGGGTTGTCATCTTCACTGTCTAAAGATTCAAGAGACAGAAAATCAACGGATTTTATTATTATTATTTATTAGTGTCACAAGTAGGCTTACACTAACGCTGCAATGACATTACTGTGAAAAGCCCCGAGTTGCCACACTCCGCCCGCCGCCTGTTCGGGTACACTGAGGGAGAATTTAGCATGGCCAATGCAGCTAACCAGCACATCTTTTTGGACTGTGGGTGGAAACAGGAGCACCCGGAGGAAACCCACGCAGACTATGGGGAGAAAATGCAGATTCTGCAGACAGTGACCCAAGCCGGGAATCGAATCCGGGTCCCTGGTGCTGTGAGGCAACAGTGCTAACCGGGGGTATACAAAGAAGGAAACATATTAAGACTAGCATTTATAGAGTGCCTTGCCCAACTGCAATAAGACCCAAAGTGCTTTATTGAATTTTGGACTCCTAGTGTGTGATCTTATTACATCGTCCCAACCATTGAACAGAGTGGCGAGCTGGTAAGATAGCATGTGAGGCATAAGGTCAGATTTACGCTAGATGCCAAATGCTTTGTTATCTTCAGAGCCCCTTTTCACAGGTACAAACTGCTTCTGGGCACGAGAACTGTTAGAATGAATTTGAATGCAACTCAACATCATTTGCAAGGTCAACCTGGTATTGCCCCCTCCTCACAGAATCTCCTCACCTCACTGGTGTGACGTCAAGCTGGCGGGAATCAATACTGCTCTATAAAATAAAGGCAAAATACTGCAGATGCCGGAATCAGAAACAAAAGCAGAGAATGCTGGAAAATCTCACCAGGTGTGACAGCATCTGTGGAGAAGAATAGAGCCAATGTTTTGAGTAAGGGTGATCCTTCGTCAGAGCTCTGACAGCTCTGACAAAGGGTCATCGTGACTTGAAACGTTGGCTGTATTCTCTCTCCACAGATGCTATCACAGCTGCTGAGATGTACTGCTCTATAAAAGTCTGGTTCAGGCGCAGCAGTAGCGAAGGGGAGTGAGGAGGTGAATACCACTGAGTGCCGACTCCCAGGGTGCAAAGGGGGTCTCAGTCACTGCCATGGTGTGGGATGGAATGGGGGAGCTTCTATGAGTGCAAGGGTTTGGGGGGCTGTTTGTGCCGGTATGGGAGTCCTCAAGTCGACAGTCGGCGCTGGCTTGGGGCTTGTGTTCCATATATTCTCCCTGGCTGCTGAGCGACCCTCCCGAAGGGTTGCTTATGAGGGCTGTTCGCAACCCCACTGATGTCACCATGGTCACCCGCCATTTGTCTGCTGGACAGGCTCCGTGGTTTATCATGGACATTCCATCCCAAGCCCCACTAACAGTAACAAGCAGCAGCTCTGTCAGCTGCTGCTTCAAACAAGGGAGTTTTGCAGGTGTTAAGACAGCTCCCCACAGTGCATGGACTCTGCAGTGCTACCTTTGATAGGACCCATCCCGTGATAGTCATGAGGGTGTCCCTCTTCTATCTGTCTGAACTGTTAGCCATTCCTGGAAGCCATAGCACTTGACATCCAGGTCGGTGTACCCATGTCTATAATGAATGGGTTCCCAATGGGGACCCTCACAGAAATCCCTATGCCCCTATGCCCACTATGGTGATGATGTCACAGCAGTCAGCAGCCTATTGAGATGGTGCACGGCACCGGGGTGGTGTAGCCAAGAGGGCGGGGGGGCCGTCGGTCGGTGGCTGGGGGGCAGGTGCCCATAAGTGCCGGGGAGGGATAGAGGACGTCGGAGACGGGGACCCTGCGCTCCTATAATGGGCTGCCAGACGCCGTTTGCTGCCACAGGCTCTGTCTCAGTAATGAGACAGTGTGGCACCTGTGTCATGTGCTCACGGACCTTGCACCTTGAGGGACAGGAGGGTACCCGCTTCTAGTGGCAGTGAAGGTCATGATGGCCCTCAACGTGTATGCCACTGGTCCTCCCAGGCTGTCAATGGGACCTCTGTAGCATTGATCAGTCCACCATGCATAAGTGCGTCATTGGTGATGGATGCCCTGTTTGCCCAGGCAGCCAACTGTATAAACTTTGATGTGCACCGGGCCCAGCACGAAGCTCGGGCATCAGGTTTTGCTGCCATTGCTGGCATGCACAGTGTACTGGGGGCCATCGATGGCCCAGAATTCTCCATCAGGAGGTCAGGAATGTTAAGTGAAAGGGTTCCATTTTCTGAATGTTCAGGTGGTTTGTGACCACCACCTGGGCATCATGCCAGTGTGGCACGGCACCCAGGGAGCATCCACGACAGTTACACACAGCGGAACTCGGATGTACCCAGACTCTTTGTGGACTGGCTCCGGCTGCTGGGCTGGCTCTTGGGGAACAAGGGCTACTCGTTGAGGTCTTGATTAATGGCATCAGTGCAAAGACCCCAAACCAAAGCAGAGACTTGCTACAATGAGGCCCACGCTGCCACCCGGGCCATCGTCAAGTGGTGCTTTGGGCTCTTGAAAATGCGGTTCCCCCACCTGGACCTCTCTGGTGGGTTCCTGAAGTACTGCCTCCTTAAGGGTCTCCCACATCATCGTGGTAAGCTGTGTGCTCCAAGCCTGGCACAGAAGCTGGTAGACATCCAGGAGGAGGAGGAAGACCAGGCAGATGCCTCTGGGGAGGAGGGGGGAGGAGGAGGCCCAGGAGGACTTGGAGGATGAGGCTAGACAGGAGCTGGGGGATGGAGGTGATGCAGGGGTAATGATCTGCCGGGGAGAGTGGTGAGAGAGACACTCATCACCCACCACAAGGTTCACATCGTAGTGAGTATGGTGTACCGCTATTCTGTCTTGTAACCTCCCCCCTCCCCGGGAGCCTTTAACACTCCCCAAATGCCCCCACAACTTGTCCACACCCACCACTTGGGTCCCATTGACATCATGCCAGGGTGATGGGCCTGAGTTGGCCATGTTAGTGAGTCACTGGCTCAGGCAGAAGGGTGATGACAACTCACTATGCGGCACACTGATGCAGCCCTGGTGCCACAAAAGTCTGACTCCTACCTGTTCTCTGACTGCATACTGGTGCCAAGGCCCACGACTGCTGAGGGTTGGGGCACCACTGTCTGCCCAAATGTCCTGAGTTTGGGGGGAGGGGCTGTCCCAGTGTTTGGTGGGTGCTGGCAATGCCATGCCTAGTTGCGTGACACTGTGGGCTCATAAGGCCCCCACTGCTGCGGCTGCTTTGGATGGGTATCTGAAGGCTGTTGGACTCCATACAGCCTTGCAGTTTCTGCAGTTTTGCTGACAGCCCCTCCTGCATTCCTCAGCTCCACTACTGGACCTCCAGCAGCTTTGGGATGATGGATCCCAGTGGCCTTGCACCCGGCTTGGGGCCAGCTGTCACCTTGGATTCGGCAGACCTTTGTGTGCCCGAGCCCTTGGACATTCCTGCCTCCACATGATGTGCATCATCGGCTGTGTGGTGCTCACCAAAAGTGCTCCAGAAGCCTCACCATCAACCTGTCCCGGTGAGGTATCTGCACCGGTGGATGGTGCCTGTGATGCCTGTACCGACTCATGGGTTCCTTCCTCAGAGCTCTCCTTGGAGCCTCCCACCGAGGTGTCAACTGGTCTCTCTGCAAGGGCAGCGGGGGTGGGGGGGGGAGATGACTTCTGAGAAGGGGGTGATTAAAAGGCTGATGGCTGGAAGGGCCAGGGTGTTGGGGGGCCAGGCCGATTGGATTGGGTATGTTGGGGCCATGCCTCAGCAGGCAGGGGTTGTGAAGGGGGTGGCAGAGGGATTGGAGGAAGATGATAGGGGATTGGGTGCTGGGAAGCCATGGGATATCAGGGAGTGGCTCGACATGGACATTGCAGGCACAACAGACTGGCTTGATGTCAGGACAGGACGGACACTCACCCTTGCTGCCTGAACGAGGTCATTCATTTTCTTGCGGCACTGGTCCCCAGTCCTCTGTACCAGTGTGTGGGCACTGACTGCTGCTGCCACCGTTTCCCAGGCCCGACCCCTGGGCCGCCGGCCGTCTCAGGGATAAAAGATTGTCTTCCTCTCCTCCACGGCATCTAGCATCTGTCCCATCTCCCCCTCCATGAATCCTGAGATTGTTTTGTGGAGTGCCACATTCTTGGAGTGACTGATTGTGTGTGCATCGTTAGTGTTCAGGACATATTACTTTGGATAGTTACAAGAACAAAGTTTGAAATGAAGATTTTTTTTAGTGAGGGTGAGGGCAGGGGACTTGCTGCAATTTGCTAATCGCTAATGCTGCTTTGGCAATGTAAGTTTTTGAACCATTGGACAAAAAACAGAGGCCATAATAGTGTTTTCATGGGAGATTCACCTACACTTGTGCTTTGAAGAGAAAGAACTGCAGGATGAGGAGAAACCCAGGAAGCTAAGCTAATCGGGCACCATGGGAGTGATCTAGACTAAACTCACAGATACATGCGTCACTGCATTTCTGAAATAATTCCGCAGAAGCCGGTGTCCTTTCACCCGATTCCCTTTATTTACAAACTGCTCCACTCCTCAGAGTGCTTCAGATACAAAGTCAGAATCTGGAGTGCCAGTAGTCCTGACACTCCTCAATATATATACAGATAAGATTCCTTTATTGTGCAGGCAATCATTACCTCAATCATGGGCCTTGTAGAGATCATTACAATTTCCAGAATCATAGAGTGCAGAAGAAGCCCTTCAGCCCATTGAGTCTGCATTGACGCATTAGAAACAGCTGAACTCCTACCTAATCCCATCTGCCAGCACTTGGCCCATAGCCCTGAATTTTATGACGTGCCAAGTACTCATCCAGGTACTTTTTAAAGGATGTGAGGCAACCCGTGTCTACCACCCTCCCAGACAGTGCCTTCCAGACCATCACCACCTTCTGGGTAAAAAAGTTTTTCCTCACAGCCCCCCTCAACCTCTTGCTCCTCATCTTGAACCTATGTCCCTTCATGACTGACCCTTCAATTAAGGGGAACAGCTGCTCCTTATCCACTCTGTCCATGTCCCTCATAATCTTGTACACCTCAATCAGGTCACCCCTTAATCTTCGCTGCTCCAACATAAACAACCCAAGTCTACCCAACCTCTCTTCATAACTTAAGTGTTCCATCCCAGGCAGCATCCTGGTGCCTGGTGAATCTCCTGTGCATCCTCCAGTGCAACCCCATCCTTCCTATAATGTGGCGACTGGAACTGCACACAATAGCTGTGGCCTCACCAAAGTTCTATACAACTCCAACATGACTTTCCTTCTTTTGTCATCAATGCCTCAGTTGATAAAGGCAAGTGTTCCATATGCTTTTTTCACCACTCTACTAACATGCCCTTCCACCTTCAGAGATCTGTGGACAAATGTGCCAAGGACCCTTTGTTCCACAAAACTTTCTAGTGTCATGGAGTCATAGAGTCATAGAGGTTTACAGCATAGAAACAGGCCCTTCAGTCCAACTTGTCCATGCCGCCCCTTTTTTTAAATCACTAAGCTAGTCTCAATTACCCGCATTTGGTTCATATCCCTCTATACCCATCTTACCCATGTAACTGTCTAAACGCTTTTTAAAAGACAAAATCGTACCTGCCTCTACTACTACCTCTGGCAGTTTGTTCCAGACACTCACCACCCGCTGTGTGAAAAAATTGCCCCTCTGAACCCTT
Organism: Mustelus asterias; assembly: GCF_964213995.1. Lineage (NCBI taxonomy): Eukaryota > Metazoa > Chordata > Chondrichthyes > Carcharhiniformes > Triakidae > Mustelus > Mustelus asterias. Next base: position 44,374,437 of record NC_135803.1, read on the forward strand.
TTGTATCTCTCCCCTCTCACCTTAAACCTATGCCCTCTAGTTTTAAATGCCCCGACATTTGGGAAAAGATATTGACTATTGAGCCGATCTATGCCCCTCATTATTTTATAGACCGCCATAAGATCACCCCGAAGCTTCCTACGCTCCAGAGAAAAAAGTCCCAGTCTATCAGCCTCTCCTTATAACTCAAACCATCAAGTCCCGGTAGCATCCTAGTAAATCTTTTCTGCACTCTTTCTAGTTTAATAATATCCTTTCCATAATAGGGTGCCCTACCATTCATTGAATACTTCCTTGTCAAATTACTCCTTCCAAAGTGTATCACCTCATAATTTTCAGGGTAAAATTCCATCTGCCACTTGTCTGCCCATTTAACCATTCCATCTATTGGTTTTGATGGGCTACGAATGACCTTAATCGATTACCCACTACATGTGAGCACTTAGCCCTGTTGCTACCACCCTACCATACCACCTCTGCACAAATAGCTCTGGAGTGTTCTGGAGCCATGGAATTTGCAATAGGTACACAGGACAGCAGCGTTAATCTTTTGCACTGCTGTATCCGTTCCCAGCCCAATAAGCTTGCAATCTGAATTGCTTTATCGTGCATGTGCTATCGAGGTAGTTGATTGATTCTTTTATGAACCAGTAACAAAATAGATCTCTTATGCATGTTTGCCTGAGAGCCCAGACTTTCATGAGTTTGTTGAAACACTTGTACACAAGGCAAACATTGCTGGATTAATGTTTTTTGTAATTTTAATTGATTTTGTCATTGGCTCAGTGTTTATTTACATAAGGTTATTTACACAATGTAAAGAAGTGACAGGAGCTTATAGTTTCTGTTATTGATACTTTAAATGTCTGCTTGATTCACACTTTTAAAGGATTGTAGTAACAGCACTTTTTTGAAAGGAAATATGAATGACTATTTTTTAAGCTTTTCCATACATGCCATTGTTATTATAGTTTCATTGGTTCTGTACAGAGTGTATACTGAATAAATGAGCATGCAGATACCAGAAGTTGACATGGGGGGCTTGCGTGGCTATTAGCGGTGGGATATGGGCTGACATGGAGGGTATAATGGGCCATTGTATATAGGTGGAGGGGCACGGTTGGCATGAACATATGGGAGACCATTGGGGTTGGGGATAGGAAATGGGTTCACATGGAGGGTTATAACGGGGCTATCAGGGTTAGGTTGGGACATGAGATGGCATGGAAAGCATGCGTATTTACATTGCAATTGCCCCATAACTTTCTAAATTTCAGGGAAAACAATCCTTTTTTGTGTTAGTTAAGAAAGCCCACCAATGCCTCTACTTTCTCAGGAGGCTAGGGAAGTTTGGCAGGTCCGCTACAACTCTCACAAATTTTTACAGATGCACCATAGAATGCATACTTTCTAGATGTATCACAGTTTGGTATGGCTCCTGCTCTGAGCAAAACCACAAGAAACTACAAAGGGTTGTGAGCATAGCCCAGTCCATCATGCAAACCAGTCTCCTGTCCATTGACTCCATCTACACTTCCAGCTGCCTCAGAAAAGCAACCAGCATAATTAAGGACCACACGCGTCCCGGACATTCTCTCTTCCACCTTCTTCCATTGTGAAAAATATACAAAAGGCTCAGAACACATACCAACCAACTGAAGAACAGCTTCTTCCCTGCTGCCATCAGACTTTTGAATGGACCTACCATATATTAAGCTGATTTTTTTTTACACCCTATCTGTAACTGCAACACAATATTCTGCACCTTCTCCTTTCCTGCTCCCCATGTACTCTATGAATGCGATGTTTTGTTTGTATAGCTCACAGGAAACAATACTTTTCACTATATCCCAATACATGTGACTATAATAAATCAATTCAAATCAAGCCAGCGGGTCCTTCCAGGGCTCCAGTGGGGGTCTTTGCAGAAACTCCCAATTGACGACACACAAACGCATAAGGGAGGTGGGCGGTGGGTTATAATTCTGAGATGTAAGTAAAGCCCACTTGTTTGTGCAATTCCACATAGATGCCGGAAGTCAGAACTGTTGGGTTTGCTGCGTTATCTGGTTTCCTGCAAATGCAGGACTGTCATTGACTATGCACATATGACCTTGAGAGTTTCTGGCAGTAGCCATTGCAATTCATCAATGGAAAAGGACTTCACTCCTTGCATGTCCAGCTAATTTGTGATTGCAGAAGGCTGATCCTGTATGTTTGTGCTAGGTACCGAAGTAGTTCTCACGGCTCTTGCATCTTGAAGCAACTGCAGGTGCCACAGATTTTGAGGGATATTGGTGCTTAAAGGGCTGGTTCCTTAAAGATGTGGCCAATGATGCCCATTCACCGGTCACATAATGCTGCAGAAGAGAGATACAGTGCTGCACATTCTGCTATCAGGTCCTTGATAGAGCATACAGTAGGTCTCCTGAAGATGCATTTCTGATGTTTGGACTGGGAAGGCAGGACTCTCCAATACTCACCAGAGTGCACCAATCATCATTGTTTGCTGCGCCTTGCACAACCTTGCATTGAAAATTGGGAATATGTTGCCAGAGGGAAAAATTGAGGGCAAGATGTCTCCTCCAACGAGGAGGATTGAAGAGAATGCATCTAATGAGGGCCAGAATATAGATGAGTCATATGAAGAGGCCATCACATGGGTACAATGCAGCAGACATGCCCATGGCAACCTGATAACTACATGCACCTTTGCTGCAGGCCCCATCATCTTAATTCTCAGCGAGAAATTCTCTTAAAAGTTCAATGTCCTTTTATTGATTATGGAAACATTGCTACTCGCTGTCTGCCCATTGATGGGTCCATCCTTGGAAGGCTTTAAACCATGGTTAACTGAATAGCCTTGGCAAAGTATAGCCATTGTTGAAACTGAATAGCAGTCTTCTCGCACATCCTTGGGCAACTCCAGATAGAATCATAGAGTCATACAATACAGAAAAGGCCCCTCAGCCCATCGGGTCTGCACCGAAAATAACTACCACTAAAGTTGCACTAATCCCATTTTCCAGCACTTGTCCCATATCCTTGAGTGCTATGATGTTTTAAGTGCTCATTCAGATACTTTTTTAAGGTTGTAAGGTTTTTGGCCTCCACTACTTTCTCAGACGGTGCATTCCAGATTCCCACCAACCTCTGAGTGAAAAAAATGTTTTCTCAAATTCCCTCTGAATCTCCTGGCCCTTACCCTAAAACTATGCCCCCTTGTGATTGACCCCTCAACCAAGTGAAACAGCTGCTTCCTCTTCACCCTGTCCATAACCCTCTGTTGGGGGAATTTTCTGGGGCTTCCCTCTGGGGGTCCTGCATTGAGCTGAATTCAGCTAATACAAAACTTGTGCGAGACAGTATGCAGTAAAAGACATTCTTTATTTGACCAATACGCATTGGAGAGAGATGCCGAATGGATTCCAACTTTTCTCTAAAATTGCATCACATGAACACATCTGATATACTATTTTTGAAGATTTGTATTCCCTGCCCAATCTGTCATATAAACTGGATGATTCAATTACCTTAATACACATTATTTACCTTAATACACATTATTTACGTTGGCCAACAGCATTCTACCTCCTGGTATAATTAGGAATTAATTGGCTAATTGGACCCAAAAGTCTTTCCTTCATTGCTTAGCAACCTGCTTACACATGTCTGATGCGTTCAAGATTCGCTCCCGCCATCTGTATACTATCAGAACTAAAAGGGAGTCATCTTGTCTAACAAGCTATACCTTATCAGGCCAAGTGAGGAGCAGAATGCTCCTATTCATTTTAATTAGCAGTTGAATCCTTCTATTCATTCCATTATCTAGTACCTCACAGCTGCAAGGTCTTCCAAAGCCTTTCACTGATTAAGTTCTATACTTCATTGTTCCATTTGAATGTGGCCTGTCTGGTTCTGCTGTTTCCCATTATGCTGTGGGGCAGTTGCTTTTGGCCAAAGCTCACAAACATCTTTAAAACTACACTTCAAAGTTACAGTTCTTGTTAAAAATGCATTACTATTGGTTATATATGTGGTTAAGGCAATACCTTCGTATAATGTATGTAGGAGGCACATTGTGATACCTTTGGTAAATATAAGGCACATTATGGTCCCTATTTTAGACTAGTCTACTTTGTTTTAAAAGCCTCTTAATTAGCAGAGGTTTCAGCATCCCCTGCTACACCCTCATAATCTTATACATCTCAATCATGTGCCCTCTCAGCCTTCTCTGCTCGAGAGAAAGCAACCCAAGCCTATCCAGTCTCTCCTTATTGCTCAAATGCTCCATCCCAGGCAACATCCTGGTGACTTTCCTTTGTACCCCTTCAAGTGCAATCATATTCTTCCAATAGTGAGGTGACCAAAACTGCAAACAGTACTCCAGCTGTGGCTTAATCGTCATATGTATAGCTCCAACATTACTGCCTTGACACAATTGATCAAAGCAAGTGTCCCATACACCTTCTTAACTGTCTGATTCACCTCCTCTGTTGCCTTCGGGGATCTGTGAATAAGTATCCCAAGATCCATTTGTTCCTCTGAACTTCCTATTGTCCTGCCATCCATTAAATATGGCCTTGTCTTGTTACTATTTCCAAAGTGCATCACTTCACACTTAGTAGGGTTAAATACTATCTGCCACTGCTCTACCCATTTGACCAACCTATCCATATCTTCCTCTAACCTATGACCTTCTTGATTATTAACCACCCTACCAATCTTGATGTCACCTGCAAACTTATCATTCCCTCCACATTATCATCATTGTATAGTGCTTCCACACATTCTCTCACCAAGCATGGTAACTTCGAAGCGACTGGAAATCCAAATTACACAGTGATGCGCTCACGTCAGTGTCAGAAAGCAGAGATGGTGGTAATCTATGTTTATATTGTTGGATTTTAGAAATAAGGTTATAAGTGCATTTAGAATCTTTTGTGTGCAAGACTCTAGTTAGATTCATACTAAACAAAAGTGTTTGCATGTATGGGGGGTTTTGGCTTCAGTTCAAACTGTATGTATTGTGTTTACTTTCCACAAGTTTAGCGGAAAGTAAACAAGCTTGCTTAGCAACCAGGGGACACTTTTTAGATTTTTCTGAGTTTAGTTTTAAATCAAATCTATAACAGCTGGCACGATGAAGCTGGAGAGGGAACAGTTCTCCCAGCTCTGCAAAAACAAACCATGGAATAATGAGCAAAAAAGCAAATCCAGAAGCTAAAGGACAGTTATTTCTAGAAACTAGAAAATGAAGAGAAGTTTCCAGGAAGATTGAAGTAAAAAGGAACCAAGAGATAGCGTATTGTTCGTTGAAAGTTAAAGTCAGAGCTGAAAAGTACAGACTTGGTGGAGTTAGCTAGTGAAAAGCCAATGATATCTGAACCACTCCTAAAGTCGGTGATATCTTACTATAGCCTGTGAGGTAAAAGGTTGAAGCAATTGTGAAGTAATGGTGGCTGGACCCCTGAGAGATTGTGTGAAAGTTTGAGGTTCCTGGCTATTTAAGACAAAGGAATACTGAAAGGAGAATTGGAAAATCTGGAGGTGGATCCTTGCTGAAAATAACTGAGGGAAAGCATTGTTTGAAAGAAGATTCTAAAGCACATCTGTTCAATAGTGGAGTTTGGACACTCTCAGGTGAAAGCTGGAGTCCAGTGAGATCAGTTAGCCCACCGTGTAATAGTCATCTGGAGGGAATTTGAGAAGAAATCCACAGAAGATCGGTTGAGTGGTATCTGCCACTTGGTTTCAGAGTGGGGTGTTGTCTGACCATAGTTGGCCTTTTGGGTTACAGGGACTGTGTATTTACTGAAAACCTTATTGCTTAAGATATATTTTGTAATTTGTGTTATCCTTAAAATCTGTACATTTGCGAAGATAAGTGGGAGAGAAGGAATATTGTATTGTCGTCAATCTTTTCAGGTTTAATAATTTTTTTGTTAAAGGCTAATTGGCAGCCCTGTCACTCTGTTCATCCATGTTTTCTAAAAAAAAGTAAAAGTTATACGATCTTTTGAGCCAGGGTTCCTGTCCATTAGCAACACCAGTTGACATAACCAGATGGATGGTTCAACAGGAAACAGCATCATGAGAGCACCATATGTCCCATCACCAACTCTCCTTAATGCAGAATGTTGGAGGCATCATCCTCCTACATCTTCATATCTCCTCACTGAGAGTGCCTCACCAAGACAATGGCTGACTGAGATGTAACTACTTGGGACCCTGCAAATGACCCTTGCATTAGGGCAATACATTGATCAGTTATTCTCAACACAGCAGCCAAGGAGCATTGTCCTGATGAAGCACTCAGTGAGAACAATGGAAACAAAAATGGAAACTTTTGTTGCATGATCTGGAAGTTAATGGTTACTGCTTCATGATGTACAAATAATGACTGTGTGAATGGGGAGCAGTAGGAAGATGATGCCTCCAACATTCTGCATTGAGGAGAGCTGGTGATGGGACATATGGTGCTTTCATGATGCTGCTCCCCGTTGAGCCATCCATCTGGTTATGTATGAAAGAGTGATATATGTTTTCAGGCCACTTTATTGAGCAGGTGTCAGACTAACATGAGTGCATCATTGTATTATTTGGATTTCCAGCCACTGCAGAGGCATTAAGAGAGTTGGATTTGCATTGCACTGAGAACATGGTAGTCCTTGAGATGGTACAGCTCAGAAGGCCATTCCTGTTTATATATTCTAAGTCAATGAGAGCCCTGTCATGCAATGAATTCCAAATTGAGTTGAGTGCTGTGTCTTTACCCAAGAATCACCTAAAGCCTTCCTAAGCAGGTCTAAATAAAGATGGTGGGAGCTCCAGAAATGGTTTCATCAAGATGCGTACATACCTCTTAAATTATACATTCTAGCCCCTCTTGCAGTCAAATTTCAAGGTGCACATTGTACTAGTTGACTAGTTCAGTGTCATGTGTGCAAGGAATGACAAATCACCAAGGAAGGACATTCAGCCTTAAATGTGGACACTACCTCTTCCTGCAGAAAGGCCTGGAAGCCAGTGGGCTTTGCAGGCTTACATTACTGGGCTCAAAAATAGTTTCTCACACAATAAAAGTCATTCTAAATTACACATTGGACAAACAAATCTAATTTAAGTTGCAATGACTACTTGTGCCATCCACAACTGACATTAGTGCAGCAGAAGCAGTAAAATCAATAACGTCAATGAGCATTTCCCCTGAGGCCAAAGCATGGTTGCCAGCAATAATTAGCTGACAGGCATATTGGTTAGGCAGTACTGTCACAAATGATGTCCACTGCCTGATGTTCCTACTGTGGAATTATAGGCTACACACTGATAAAAATGTGAGAATTTATGCAATTGAAGATTCTGATGGACTATATTAAGAGGCAATATTCTCGACCCTTAGCTGACCATGAGACATTTTAGTAAACTTAAACCAAATGAAATCCATGAAACTTGGCGAGAAATAGATTCAACATATATTCACAAATATGACAACTATATACAATGAATGAACACCTGTGCCATCAGTGTGCTTCATTCCCCAGAATTGTCTACATATCTGCTCCTCTATTTCCTACTGACTCTATGGCTCTATAATACATTCTCAGTAATGTGGCTGCCCTCTTTATATTCCTAAGTTCTACCCACAAGGCCTTATTTGAAGACCCTTCCAAGCTATCGCCTCTCCTGATTGCTGTAATTGACGCCTTAATTAATAATGTAATGCCACGTCCCCCCTTCCACACCTTGCCTAAAGATCCTATACCCTGGAATGTTGAATTGCCAGTCCTGCTCTTCCCTCAACTATGTCTCTGTGATGGCAACAATATCACACTTCAATGTGTCAATCCACACCCTTGACTTATCAGTCTTGCCTATTGCACTCACAGCATTAAAGTAAAGACCGTCCAGCCTAGTCTTACTCTCATGACACTCAACATAGTTGAACTCACTCTGATTTGCTTCCTTTACTACAGTGTGACGTGTCTCTATTGTGTCTCTAATGTCTACCAAATTTGTTGATATTATTGGCCCCTTGCATATGCTGCTAAAAAGGACACCCCAGAGAGAAGCTGTTAACAGAGTAAGGATGTCATTTTCATCGAGTTTATTGGTGTATTTTGACCCATCAATGGAATTAGTGTTGACCTGCGATGCCTCTCCACATGGCATTGGTGCAGTATTGTCCCACAAGATGGATGATAGATCTGAAAGACTTATATGGTATGTAGTAACTCAAGGTGACTTGATGTGGCAAATAACAAATTAAAGAATTTATTGATTGAGAAGATCTATATACAACAAAGGGTTTAACAGCACAACTATACAGGTTTACTCCGAGCAATGCTCTGACTCCATCTGCAGTCTCACAGCCCTGGGGATGCACACTCTTGCTCCCGATAGGCCCAGGTTTGTGCGCTCGTACTCCATTGCTTCCGGCCTGGTCACCAGAAAAAAATCACCCATTAAAAGGGCCACGCTTGCCTCGGGAAACCTCTCATAAGCCAAAAAAGGCTATTCTCAGATTGAAAAGAAGGCTTGCCAATATTATATGGGGTAAAGAAGTTCCATCAGTACGTCTATGGGAGGCACTTTACCATCGTTATGGACCACAAACCACTCTTGGGTCTTCTTAACAAAGACAATGCCATACCACCAGTTGCATCAACAAGAATTCTGACCCCTACGGAGATACATTCAAGCACAGGCCTGGAACAGATATTGCAAATGCAGATGTGCTTGGTTAACTGCCTTTGTGAGAGAGTATAGCACCTCTCCCCAATACCACAGGAAATTGTTATGCGCTGGAATTCAACCACCCTGCCTGCCATGGAATCGGAGTGGGCGAGGGGCAGACAACGGAAATGTCTGTGGACCTCAGGTGGGAATTTCCAGTCTCGCTCAAGCAAGACCGTAAAATCCCACCCATGTTGTTGAATTTCTTGGACAGGTTGTCAGTTTTGGAACAGTAACAGTTTTGGGGCAGCACGGTAGCACAGTGGTTAGCACTGCTGCTTCATAGTGCCAGGAACCAAGGTTTGATTCCTGGCTTGGGTCACTATCTGTGTGGAGTTTGCATGTACTCCCCGTGTCAGCGTGGGTTTCCTCCAGGTGCTCTGGTTTCCTCCCACATCCTGAAAGACGTGCTGGTTAGGTGCATTGACCCGAACAGGTGCCGGACTGTAGTGACGAGGGGAATTTCACAGTAACCTCATTGCAGTGTTAATGTAAGCCTTACTTGTGACTAATAAATAAACTTTACTTTAAATCAAGTACTGGACCAGCAGGGTACTGCTGTTGTCCAAAATGAGACACAGGATACTAATAGGTTGGACCAGTGAGCCAGTTTCTGAAGAAATGAAACCATGTCATCAATGGAAGGATGAATTTAGTTGCAAAGATGGCATCATACTTTGGGGTGCCACAGTAGTCACCCCTGTACCAGGAAGGGAGTTGCTCCTAGCCAAATTGAACAGTGCCCATCTGAGTATGTCTAAAATGAAGATGCTTGCCAGGAGTTATGTTTGGCAGCTGACATTGACAGTCTAGCGAAGCACTGTGAACAGTCCCAGTTGTAAAAAAGGTTGCCTGCTACAGCCCACTGTATCCTTAGGAATGGGCGGGTTGGCCATGGGTATGAGTTCATGCTGATTATGTGGGGCCTTTCTTGGATGCAATGTTTTTGCTCCTTGTTGATGCCTATTCAAAGTGGATGGAAATGTTCAAAATGAAGTCTATGACGTCGAACGCTGCAATTGAAAGATTGCGTCAGTGCTTTTTGACCCATGGGATACCTGAAGTCATAGTGTTGGTTCATGGAACAGTCTTCACGAGTACTGAATTTCAAAATTTCACCTCCTTAAATAGTATCAAGCACATCAGTACTCCATCAATACTTCACTATACCACCCAGCATCCAATGGACTGGCTGAACGAGCAGTTCAAATCTTTAAGGCGGGTCTTAAGAAGCAGTCAGGGAAAATCTTGGAGATCAGAATCCCACTATTACTTCTGGGCTATAGAACCACTCTGCACTCTACGATGGGAGTGTTGTCAGCAGAGTTCTTGATGGGTTGGTGTATTAGGACCAGACTAAGCCTGGTGTTTCCAAATTTGCCAGTGAGGGTAGAGGCCAGTCAGTACAGGCAGAAGAAAAAGCATGATTCAGGCAAATCAACAAAGTCATTTCCGTGAAGAAAACCATGTATGTCAGAAATTTTGGAAATGGCTCGAGTTGGGTCACATGAGTTGTTATATCAAAACATGATCTTTGTCTTATGAAGTGGACATACAAAGGCGAATCATCCGCAAGCATGTAGACCATTTAAGTGGACGGGAGTTATCCCAGCAGCCATTACTGCCACCTGAATCCAAGCCAGCAGGAAATGTTCTTGACTATCCAAACAGTGAAGCAACGAATCAGCCTGTGACAGACAGGGTTGTCGTCCCCAGGGAAACAGATGAAGCTGAATTACCAGTACCTAAGAAGATGCATGGTATAGCTGTTTTTGCAGAAAGCACCCAAGTAGCACTCCCAACAGAGGAGTTACGCGCTCCACTAGAAATTGGAATCCCCCTGGAATATCCAATTTATGCTGGACTGAATGCTCATGTTTAATGTTCTAATTATTGGGGACTGAGTAAATTAATTATTATCGATGTATAAGAGAATTTAAGAGGGCGAGAGATGTGGTGTTTCTCCCCTTTATGGAGTGATCTGCCAAGACGGTCACATGATCTGGTAACCAATCCAGGACCAGAGTGGGGTCACCCTAGCAAGCTCAGGCTTCTGTTTCAGTTTGATCCTGGAAGTTGACTGACAGCCATGCGACTACAAGCCTCTGTATTATAGTTATATAGAATCATAGAACCCCTACAGCACAGAAGGAGGCCATTCGGCCCATTGTAACTGTACTGACCATATTCTCAACCAGGCCCTATTCCAGTAACCCCACACATTTACCCTGCTAATCCCCCTGACACAAGGGTCAATTTAGCATGGCCAATCCACCTAACCTGCACATCTTTGGACTGTGGGAGGAAATCGGAACACCCGGAGGAAATACACACCGACACATTAATGTATGTAAATAAATATTGCAGTTGTTATTCACCTAACTGGTGAACAGGAACCATTACATCTAGGAACTAATCAGATGGAGAGCTTAAAGTGGCCAGCACACATTCTGTGCTAGTGTCCCATCTGCTGGTCATGTGTGACGTCCCTGTGGATTCCAACGCTTGGACTGCCAGATCCCCTTATGAGAATGTGAATTTGCATTGCGTTGACAGTGCACTTAATGTGGCATAGCACAGCAGATCATTCATTCTCTTCCTGCACTGCAGGGTGATTGTTTTTGGACCCCAAGAGTGCTAACCACCCCGGCAACCAGCTCCCAGGCTTGCATGGTCAGATGGTATTATGTTTGGGTCTTGCTGTAAGGCATAAAAAGATCATGGGGTAAACCTGTAGAACTTAAACAGGGAACAGTTTATTTAAGTCTTTACAGCTTCACAGTCAATCCTAGACTGACTCCCCAAGCTCCACCCTGGGTGGGGCTAGCCCATGAGGTCACCTGATCTGCACTCCTAAAGGGCAGCACGCACCCCAACCTAAATTTGTAATAAATGGAGGGCCACTTGTTCCAATCCTTCAGAAAAAGGACCTCTTGCCTTTACTGGACGACCTTGAGGAGAGTTTACAGGGAAGTATCTCTGAACTGTGGAGCTGATGGTTGCTTTATCCTCTTTGACATAAGAACTGATTCAATATCTGGAGCTCTTGGCCTGCAGTGTGTGAATGGCTGTTTGGGTGTAATTTAAACATGGTGCCTGGACCTTCAACCTCATGAGCTAATGGTGGGACTAGAAACCTTCTGTCTGCCCCACTATGAAATTCACCAAACTCCTTGTGAATGCAAACTTAATGAGATAAAGAGTGGAAGATCATGTGTGTAATTTGTAATTTTATGCTTCCATCTACAACGTAGCTTTGTGCACTTGACAGACTGCGATACATGCCTCTATATCCCGACATCTCCGTCTTTAATCACATTTTCCTGTGGGAGAGCATTTGCCACATCCTGTTAGCTAGATACCTGTCAATTCTCCCTACTCTCTCTCACCTGCTGTTCAGCTATTTTCCTAACCAGTTCAGTAATTTACCTTCAATTTCATGAGTTTCAACATTAGCCAACAGTTCCTTATGAAAGGCTTTATTGAAGGTACTTTGCAAGTCCATGTCAACAGCATCCATAGACATTCTCTACTACTTTGGTTACCTCTTCAAAACATTCAGTCAGGTGTGTCAGGCATTGCCCACCCTTTACAAATTCATGCTGGCTCTCTCCACTTCGCTAAAAAATTTCAAGCTGTTCAGAATTGTATCAATGCTTATAGATTGTGGTAATTCCCTGACAAAATGTGTTCAGCTAATTGGGCTATAATCCTTTGGTTTTCTTCTCTCACCTTTCTTAAATAATAGAGTGCCATGTACAATTTTACAATCTAAAGGAACTGTTCTTGAATTGAGAGAATTTTGGAAGATTATAATTAAGTCATCTGCATTGTTCCACTTAGTTAAAACTCTGGGGTGGAAATGTTTTTCTCTGTGGAAATTTTGTATTGCCATTAATTTCTTCATAACTGTTACTTTGTTTCTGTTAATTCATAGTCCCTTTTTATATTAGCCAGTACCAGCTATTATTTTGCATTTTTGTGTGCGTTTTTTTCCTTTTCATTTTATGTTGTTCCTTAGGTCTTTGTTGTACATGACTATTATTCTTGGCAAATAGAGATCTTGTCCCTTAAGAGTATAAACTGCTTCTATGTCACATCAAGTCCACTTGGGGTATTGTTCTTTAAATTTGTTGCTGTTGATTCTGGTACCACGCAAACAAGAACTCTTGAATACTCTTTGCTTAGTCTTTCTCCTAAAATTAACCATAATAACTGGACCAATCCCCTTCCTCTCCAAAATTCCTTCAAGTTGATTAGAGATGCCCCTCCCCTCACCCTGGCACCTGGAAGGTAACATACAGACTGGGACTCTGGATCCGACTTTCAATGGATGTTATCTGTTCCCCTGAATATTGAATGGCATGCAACAACCAAATGTTGCTGCCCTTCCTCCTCCCTTTAAATAGCCTTGTGCTCCAAGTTGCCAAGCATTCTGGCTATCCTCCCAACAGTTTTTACACTTATCCACACAGGCTGCAAATAAATACATTTTGCCTGTTTGATAGGATCAGACTTTAGCGACGGGATGTTCCGGCTGCCCTCGTCCCAAGACCGGAAAATCCTGCCCGAGGTCAACGGACGTTTGCATGGTCTGTGTACTTCCCGTTACGATTCCCGTGGTGGGCGGAACGGGAACATTCCACCCTATGGCACTTTTTTCTCTATCTCACCTATCTTCCCCTTAATCTACATAGGGTCAAACCAGTCCTATTTTGATCCTTCAGCCCTCTACGAGGTGTGACCAAGGTTAGAGCAAACTGTCCAGACACTGTTCCCCCTCTTGTGTATTTGAGTGTCTCCAAGTCGTGCTGGCACTCAATGACTCTCAGGTGGAGACACACAACTTGCTCTGCCACATCTATATTTATTTAAAGATAATTGTGTATTTTTGCTTGAATTTCTTTTCACACTAAATTGCACTATAAAACACTGAACAAAATTTTAAACACTGTGCTACAGCCTCTCGCATACAAACTAGGACAAGTATCAAAGGCAAAAATAATCACCTGCTCCCCCTCTGCACTGAATTCCCACTCTCACCAAATTCTCACTTCCCATACTATTTTCTGGTTGCATTCTGTGATTCACAGATAACGTTTATTCACCTTTTGAGTTACATCTATGTTAGAACAGCTCAGTCAGTTTTCAGCTCATGGTCATCACCCCATCAAAGTCTGAAACTGGAAAATACTTTTTTCAAGCATTGCTTTATCTTGCCCTGAATTATTCTGGAATGTGTTTGGGGGGGAAAGAAACAAATTTGTCTGCCTTTTACCATCACAGAACACAGAACCTCATGTTTATATTCATGGTTTCACCCAGGCCTCTATAACCTCTTCCATCTGTTAACTCTGTTAAGAATCCTCTGATGTTAAGTGTGTAATGATAGTAGGTAATTGATACAGATATATACATTGGTTTTCATGTGTTTCTGTAGAATGCTAAAAATTTCAGCTTTATTCTACAGGCAGTCTGTCTGTCTGGAAAACATTTAGCTCAAGATTTGTAAAAAAAAAGTTAATTATTCAATTTAACCATATAGTGTTTACTTAGGATGGAGCTAATGGATTTTTGTTCATAGATGGAGATTTCCCCTGAGGTTTTTGATTAAATTTATTGACAGGGTCATGCAATAATGTGGTTAATGTGCAGAGCTGGGTCTGTAGCAGAGAGGAAGAAACTTTTGCAGTTCAAAGTTGAGGTTGCAGGTCTGCTAAAGTCAAAGGTATGTGCAGGCTGTTCCTGAGAATTCATTTTCTCACCACAAAATCTCTCTCTGAAAGCTACAAGACTATTAGAACAGTTTATAATATGTATGCCCGGGTTTGCTAATCGTATTTATTTGAATGTGGTTTTGATCTATGCATGAATGGGGCTTATTTGGAACTAGAACAGTTCATAAGCTAAAAAGTAAAGTTGCTTCCTTTCATTTTTTAATATTGTTCAGCTGTTCATGGTTAAGCGACTTCATAGTACAGCATTTGGAAAGCTGTGGTACAATCAGACAAAGTCAGCATGAATTTACGAAAGGTAAATCATGATTGACAAATCTACTGGAATTCTTTGAGGATGTAACTAGTAGAGTTGACCAAGGAGCACCAGTGGATGTGGTTTATTTGGGGTTTCCAAAGGCTTCAGACAAGATCTCACATAACAGATTGCTATGTAAAGTTATAGCGCATGGGATTGTGAGTAGTGTCTTGAGATGGATAGATAGCTGGCCAACAGACAGGAAACAAAGAGTTGGAATAAATGGAACGTTTTCCAGTTGGCAGGCAGTAGCGAGTGGGGTACTGCAGGGATTTGTGCTACGACCTCAACAGTTCACATCATATATTAATGATTTGGAAGAGGGAACGAAATGCATTACCTCCAAATTTTTGATTTGATTTGATTTATTATTGTTACATGTATTAACATACAGTGAAAAGTATTGTTTCTTGCGCACTATATAGACAAAACATACCATTCATACAGAAGGAAACGAGAGAGTGCAGAATGTAGTGTTACAGTCATAGCTAGGGTGTAGACAAAGATCAAGTTAATGCAAGGTAAGTCCATTCAAAGGTCTGACAGCAGCAGGGAAGAAGCTGTTCTTGAGTCGATTGGTGCATGACTTGAGACTTTTGTATCTTTTTCCCGAAGGAAGAAGGTGGAAGAGAGAATGTCCGGAGTGCGTGAGGTCCTTAATTATGCTGGCTGCTTTGCCGAGGCAGCGGGAAGTGTAGACAGAGTCAATGGATGGGAGGCTGGTTTGCGTGATGGATTGGGCTACATTCACGACCTTTAGTAGTTCCTTGTGGTCTTGTGCAGGACAGGAGCCATACCAAGCTGTGATACAGCCAGAAAGGATACCAGGATAGGTTGTTGGTGATCTGGAGACCTAAAAACTTAAAGCACTCGACCCTTTCTACTTCTCCCCATTGATGTAGACAGGGGCATGTTCTCCTTTACACTTCCTGAAGTCGATGACAATCTCCTTCGTTTTGTTGACATTGAGGGAGAGATTATTGTTGCTGCACCAATTCACCAGATTCTCTATCTCATTCTTGTACTCTGTCTCGTCACTGTTTGAGATCAGACCCACTACGGTGGTGTCGTCAGCAAACGTGAAAATCGAATTGGAGGGGAATTTGGCCACACAGTCATAGGTGTATAAGGAGTATAGTAGGGGGCTGAGAACATAGCCTTGTGGAGCACCAGTGTTGAGGATGATCGTGGAGGAGGTGTTGTTGCCTATCCTTACTGATTGTGGTCTGTGAGTTAGGAAGTTCAGGATCCAGTCGCAGAGGGAGGTGCCGAGGCCCAGGCCACGGAGTTTTGTGGGAATAATGGTGTTGAAGGCTGAGCTGTAGTCAATAAATAGGAGTCTGACATCGGTGTCCTTGTTATCTAGGTGTTCCAGGGTTGAGTGCAGGGCCTTGAGTGCTGTGGACCTTTTGCGGTAGTAGGCAAACTGTAGTGGATCCAGGTCATCTGGGAGGCTGGAATTAATTTGTGCTATGACTAACCTTTCGAAGCACTTCATAATAATGGATGTCAGAGCCACCGGCCGATCATCATTAAGG
Source organism: Mustelus asterias (assembly GCF_964213995.1). Lineage (NCBI taxonomy): Eukaryota > Metazoa > Chordata > Chondrichthyes > Carcharhiniformes > Triakidae > Mustelus > Mustelus asterias. The sequence goes on from NC_135803.1 coordinate 44,390,744, forward strand.
CACGCTGCTTGGTTTTTCTTAGGTACCGGGATGATGGTCGCCTTCTTGAAGCAGATAGGGACCTCAGATGTTGTAAAGAGAGGTTGAAGATGTCTGTGAATACCCCCACCAGCTGATCTGCGCAGGATCTGAATGCTCGTCCGGGTACCCCATCCGGGCCAGTACTTTCCATGGGTTGACCTTCAAGAAAGCTGCTCTGACATCTGCAGTGGTGACCCCAGATACAGGTTCATCCAGGGCTTCCAGGGTGGAGGGCATGCTCTCTCTGACATCTTGCTCAAAACGGACGTAGAATGCATTGAGCTCATCAGGAAGGGATGCGTTGGAACTGACGATTTTACATGCCTTCATCTTGTGGCCTGTTATGTCTTGCAGACCTTGCCATAGTCGGCGGGGGTCGGAGTGGCGAGCCTGGGACTCTAGCTTGGTCTGATATTGTCTTTTGGCAGCTTTGATGGATCTCCTTAGATCGTATCTAGCTTTATTTGCAGATGACACAAAGTTGGGTGGGTAGGTGAGCTGTGAGGAGGATGCAGAGATGCTTCAGCATGGTTTGGAAAGGCTGAGTGAGTGGGCATATGCATGGTGGATGCAGTATAATGTGGATAAATGTGAGGTTATCCACTTCGATAGCAAAAGTAGGAAGATTATTATTTGAATGGGTATAAATTTACTGAAAGTTGGCATGCAGGTAAAGCAAGCAGTAAAGAAGGCACATTGTATGTTGGCCTTCATAGCCAATACATTCTCTGGTCTGGGAGCTCCCATGATGACCTCCATTTTCTTGGTTGCCTCACTATCAATGACATGGCCCAGGTATTCAATCAAATCTTTAAAGAATTCACATTTCTCTTTCTTTACTTGCAGGCCATGTTCCTGCAACCTTCTGAAGGTCTCTTCAAGGTTCTTCAAAGGCTTTTCCTCTGTGGAGCCTGTCACCAAAATGTAACATTGGACCCCAGGTGACCCACTTAGAATTTGGTCCATTGCACTTTGGAAAAGGGCTGGTGCTGACGTAATACCAAAAGGAAGATGCTTATAATGCCCATGCCCAGGGGGCACCTTGGCACTGCCCATTGGGCATCAGATCTTTCAACGATCACTGGAGACAGCGAGGGTCCCAGAGGACTAGAAAGTAGCTAATCTAACACCACTGTTTAAGAAGGGAGGGAGGCAGCAGATAGGAAATTATAGGCCAGTTAGCCTGTCTTCGGTCATTGGCAAGATTTTAGAGTCCATTATTAAAGATGAGATCGTGGAGTACTTGGAAGTACATGATAAAAAAGGACTGAGTCAGCATGGCTTCGTCAAGGGGAGATCATGTCTGACAACTCTGTTAGAGTTCCTTGAGGAGGTAACAAGGAAGTTACATAAAGGAGAACCAGTGGACGTGATTTATTTAGATTTCCAGAAGGCCTTTGACAAGATGCCGCATAGGGGACTGTTAAATAAGTTAAGTGCCCATGGTGTTAAGTGTAAGATTCTGGCATGGATAGAGGATTGGCTGACTGGCAGAAGGCAGAGAGTAGAGATAAAGGGTATTTTTTCAAGATGGTAGCCGGTGACTAGTGGTGTGCCTCAGGGATCCGTGCTGGGACCACAACTTTTCACAATATACATTAACGATTTGGAAGAAGGAACTGAAGGCACTGTTGCTAAGTTTGCAAATGATACAAAGGTATGTAGAGGGACAGGTAGTATTGAGGAAGCAGGGAGGCTGTAGAAGGACTTGGACAGGTTATGGACAGGTGGGGCGACCTGATAGCACAGTGGTTAGCACTGCTGCTTCACAGTGCCAGGAACCCAGATTCGATTCCCGGCTTGGGTCACTGTCTGTGTGGAGTTTGCACATTCTCCCCGTGTCTGCGTGTGTTTCCTCCGAGTGTTTCAGTTTCCTCCCACATTCTGAAAGACATGCTGGTTAGGTGCATTGACCTGAACAGGTGCCGGACTATGGCGACTAGGGGAATTTCACAGTAACTTCATTGCAGTGTTAATGTAAGCCTTCCTTGTGACTAATAAATAAACCTTAGGAGAGTGGGCAAAGAAGTGGGCAGATGGAATACAATGTGGAAAAGTGTGAGGTTATGCACTTTGGAAGGAGGAACGGAGGCATAGACTATTTTCTCAATGGGGAAATGTTTAGGAAATCAGAAACACAAAGGGACTTGGGAGTCATTGTTCTAGATTCTCTTAAGATTAACGTGCAGGTTCAGTCGGCAGTTAGGAAGGCAAATGCAATGTTAGCGTTCATGTCGAGACGGCTAGAATACAAGAGCAGGGATGTACTTCAGAGGCTGTATAAGGCTCTGGTCAGACTCCATTTGGAGTATTGTGAGCAGTTTTGGACCCGTATCTAAGGAAGGATGTGCTGGCATTGGAAAGGGTCCAGAGGAGGTTCACAAGAATGATACCTGGAATGAAGAGCTTGTCGTATGAGGAACGGTTGAGGACTTTGGGTCTGTACTTGTTGGCGTTTAGAAGGATGAGGGCGAAACGTATTGAAACTTACTGGATACTGCAAGGCCTGGATAGAGTGGATGTGGAGAGGATGTTTCCACTAGTAGGAAAAACTAGAACTAGAGGGCACAACCTCAGGCTAAAGGGACGATCCTTTAAAACGAGATGAGGAGGAATTTCTTCAGCCAGAGAGTGATGAATCTGTGGAACCCTTTGCCACAGAAGGTTGTGGAGGCCAGGTCATCGAGTGGTTTTAAGATAGAGATAGATAGGTTCTTGATTAATAAGGGGATCAGGGGTCATGTGGAAAAGGCAGGAGAATGGAGATGAGAAAAACATCAGCCTTGATTGAATGGCAGAGCAACCTCGATGGGCTGAGCAGCCTAATTCTGCTCCTATGTCTTATGGTCTTATATGTTCCCTTCCAGTTTGGGAAATCCTTTCTACAGCTTGTTACATTTCTTCTCTTTGAGGGTTTTTCAAACAGCAGCTTTCAGCACCAACTTATTTTCGGGAGAACCTACTTTCTCCAGCTGGGTGTGGCTATGGTAGCTTTTTTTTGTTTATATCCAATTCAATCCAATCAAAATCCAATTCAGAGTCTCAGGAAATGAGATATTCCAGATCCAAGCTGACAAGACAGGCTCACCACTTCCTGTCTTGGGTTTGATCTACATGATCCAAGCTAATTGGTGCAGGCATTGCACCTCCTCCAAGGCTTGATCTCATTTGCATCTTAGCAAAAGGCCTAGATGCCACTTTAAAAAATCGCTTCAAATGAAGCCTCAGTGTAACCTCATGACTTCAATCAAGTGCAGGACAACAAAACTACACTTGATCTTAGCCAAAAGGCCGGTGAGGATATGGTAGTTGCTGTTCCTCTCCTATTGTACTCAGTTCCTCTACTGTGGATATAATGTTTCTTCATTATAAGATGCTATGCTATCTTAATAACGTCTTGGACCAGGCTTTTTGCATATAGGTGCGATTTGTATTCTTATCTCTCCATTTCAAACTCACCTCTTCTGCAATTCTAACACCTACATTGGTCAATCCCCTAGTCACTTTGGTAAACAATTGTTTTCCTGCTGTTAATCTAATTTGCATATCAAAAACACCTTCAAGTAGATGCATCTCTATCGGTTCCCCTTTTATCCATTTTTTAAAATTTCTTTTATCCCAATTTCAATTTAATCTTGATTTTACTCAATTCTTGACTATCCCTTTTACTCCAGTATCTTGTCAAACCCCCACCCCAAACTCCCCATTTAATTGACTCGACTTTTTGCGCATCCCACCTTTAATCACCCTGCCACTGGCAGCCATGCTCTCAGTTACTTAGACCCCAAATCTGGAGTTTCCTTTCTGAATCTCTCTACCTCTATTTCTTTCAATTTTAGACCTTTGTTTAAAACCACACTTTTTGACCACTTCTAAAGTTTCCTTTGTCTCAGTATCCGTTTTTTCTTCTGTCAATATGAAGCGTCTTTAAATTTTTGTACTGTGAAGGTATAAATGCATCAATGAAAGTAGTTATTGGAATATGCAGAGTCAGTATATTACAAAATTAAGAGATTGCTGAGTGGAGTAAAATTTTAGAAACATGGTGTGACAAAAGATGTATGCAGTTCAATGTAAATTCTAATCATTTATATTTTGTATCCTTTATTTAGGCATCAATGTTTGGATATGGCTTCTACAATTATGAAAAACTCAGATGGCAAACAGAACATGGCTCTCAACAGTAAAATTGAGAAAGAAATAGATACTTTTAATATATCTCAAAGTAGTACATCAGATGATGCAACAGATCATCCAAGACCTCCTAATGGGAATGACAAGGCATGTAGCAGAAAACCAGAATCCTATTCAAACCAAAGGATGACGCATACAAGGAAGGTCAAGCTAAAGAGAAAGAGTACATTAGACAGTTTAGGAATCAAAAGAAAACTAGAAAATGAAGAAAAATGTGCCAACAAAAAAGAATTGAAAACAGTAGAACATCAAGAACCACCGGTAGTTCAGTCTCTCACTCGTGTACCCTTAAAAAGTGTGATGGATGTTGAAATGAAATTGGTTTATGTTGATGAACAACAAATAATGTATGAATTTATAGAATCCCAAGATTACAAAAGTACTCAAGCAGCATGTGAAGCCAGCAAATCAGGAGAATCTACGACTTCCTGCACTTTGAATTTGGCACCTCAAATGGACAAATGGCTTGCTAAAGCTTTAAAGGATGCAAGTTTTTATTACCACCAGAAGAAGTATTCAGTAGCAGCAGGGCGATTCAGAACTGCATTAGAGGTACTTCCTATTTTGTTTTATTATTAAGATTTCATTATTGTTTATTCTCTCCTGTTGCACTGCCAATAATAGTTTAGAGAATAATAAGGAAGTTAGAGTTTACGCTCCAAATGAGGAGCCAGGCTAAAAGTACATGCCAGAAAATTGTCATTATAGTGTTACAGCTCTGTCTCTGGTTTCAAGTATGACTCCAAATTAGGAGTTATGACTACCATCCAAATTAGGAGCAGAGGAATGTTGAATTTACTTCATGATATTCTATAGCAACAGAACAATGCTTTGGGATAGTGCCAATGAAATGCAAATATTAATGAGGGCTTCCTATACCTGTGGCTTATAAAATAATTGAGCTTAACTTTTCTCTGGTCCATTACTTTTCTCTCCTCATCTTTCCTTTGACTTTTATTGTTGCTTAGAGCCTATTATGGTTTTCTCATGGTGCTTCCCCTTTGAATAATCTATTTTGGCAAATATGAAAGAGATGCTTAAGAATGTTGTTGTATAGAAAAAGGCATTGTATGGTTTGAGCAGGCAGACAGAGAATGGGACAATATACGCAGTTTAGACTGATAGGGAACACTTGTAACATTTCACCATGATTTCCATCAACACTGAATTTGAGCCCTCTCATACTCAGAGTGCATTGTGCAGAGTTAATTGTACAACTGCTGTTTTAAGAGGATGGAGACTGCACTGGTGGATAGAGTGGCCTTGGAAAAAAACGGAAGAATATCCGGTGTATTACCTTGCTTTCCCAGTGTGATTCTTGAACTTCTTTCACCATAGGCCTTCTAATCTGGGAATATCTCTTTCCAATTGGCATGAGTGATACTCATCATTGGTAAGCATAATCACGACTCCAATTCCATGCAGAAGGCCTTGGAGATTAAAATATACAGTATAAAGTTCTGTGTTATCCTTCAATTTTAAAGAGCCAACAGATAATGGACTGAATGGCCTCCTTTGGTGCTGTAAGAATACGTGATTCTATGCTTGGTGTCATATCCTGATGCCTGGTCTAGATGTTTGGTGTGCAGGTGTTTCTGCCCTTGCTGTAATTGTAGAAAAGTATAAAGTATTGATTATATATGCAATGACTTTATTAGAGAATCAACTGAATGAGCCAAACATGTTCCTCTGTTATCTTGTGGATCCACTTTGAATTTGGCAGGAGGTCATTCAGCCTATTGACTCATATCATGTCCCCACAGAGCAATCTGGTCAGTCCCAATCCTCCACTCAATCACAAGAGGTGTTCTAACCTGCTGATACTTGAAAAGTCTTCCATCATATTAATAGATTTTCCCAAGTGATAAATGTATAAATTGGTCCTGTTTGTTAAGATAATAAAACACATAAAACATGTATCAGGACAAAGATACTAATTTCTATATCAAATAACTTTTGCTGGCATATTCTTTGAGCTTTATAACATCACTCAAAAATAACAGAATAATTTATAAATCATGAAAAATACTTGTTTTCCATTTGAGCTATTAAAGATATTTATAAGATTTCAAAAACTCTGATCCTTGTTTAAAACTTGCTCAGCAACCTTTGACTCACTTTAGTTCTCTGTGATATTGCAAAGGCAATATTTTACGTTGACACCAGTACAATATCACAATAACAATGACACTATTTTTCTTTAACTAAACTCAACTACACGCAGTCAAAGGTTCAAGGAATAAATGAGTATTGTTTCTATAACAAAGCACACATTCTATTTACTTTAGAGTAGGTCCCACATAGTGTGTAATGACTGATGCATGTTTAGATGCATAACATTGATTTGCAAAATACCCCTTTGTTTCACAAGATCTTGGTAGGTATGAATGAAGACAGCCATTGGGTCCATCATAAGAACATTGGAATAAAGGCACAGAAATAGACCATGTATTCCCTTGAGCAAGTTTCGCCATCCAAGGAGATTGTGACAGATCGGTGACCCAATTTCATATACCCACCTTTGCCCCATATCGCTTATTACCTTTGATTAACAAATTGCTATCAATCTCAAATTTAAAATTAAAATGTGATCCAGCATCAATTGCTATTTGCAGAAAAGAGTTCCAAACTTCCACCACTTTTGGTGCATGGAGACTTCTACTAATTTTGCCCCTGAAACTTCTGGCCCTAATTTTTAGATTGTGCCCCTTACTCTCGACCAACAGAAAATGTTTATCTCTGATTCAACCCTGTGAATCCCCCATGTAATACTATGTTTTTTAATTCAGACAAGACTGGGTCCTTTTGCGTTCAGACCTTGATTTGCCTTGCAGACACCGGCAAGGTGTCAAAAAAATTGAGAGTCATCACAAACTCTTCCATGCTGATAGCGAAGCTGGGCTTATGGGCAATGGCAGAACGACTCAGTGCATTGGCATTAGCTATCCGGGTCTTGGTGCAGTAAAAAGGCCCAATGCAGTATCCAGGCAGAGGCAATGGGGGTATATTGCCTAGTCTTCTTTAAAAAGTCCCAGCAATGGTTTATGATTAGCTGCTATGATGAAGTGTCTACCGTTGACATATTGATGGAATCTTTTAATGCTGAAGACAGCTGTCAACCTGTCTTTCGCAATCTGGGAATAGCTCTGCTCAGCGTCTGCGAGGGTCCTAGATGTGTTTGCAATAGTCTCCTTTGTTCTATCTCTCCAGTGATGTGCCATCAGGGATGGTTATCGGAAGTGGGGGAGGTCGGGATTGTCCAGGGGGACTGTCCGCCCTACACTGTTGCGGAGTTTGTGGGCGGCACGGTGGCACAGTGGTTAGCACTGCTGCCTCACAGTGCTATGGACCCGGGTTCAATTCCGGCCTTAGGTCACTGTCTGTGTGGAGTTTGCACATTCTTCCCCTGTCTGCGTGGGTTTCCTCCGGGTGCTCCGGTTTTCTCCCACAGTCCAAAGATGTGCAGGTTAGGTTGATTGGCCACGGTGATATGCCCCTTAGTGCCAGGGAGATTAGGAGGTAATTATGTGGGGTTACAGGGATAGGACTTGGGTGAAATTGTTGTTGGTGCAGGCTTGATGGTCCAAATGGCCTCCTTCTACACTGTAGATTCTTGTGCTGAATATCTATATCTAGTTCTAGCTCATCTCTATATTTCATTTTATAGGCTGCACTCCCTTTTCACTTACCTTAAAAACCTTTTATTGATGTTTTGTTTGCAGGTCAGTCCTACGCTCCTGATCTACGGGCACCCGGTGCTGAGAGGGCGGGGAAGGCGGAGAACCTCCTCATGAACTTGCTCCTGGGCCTGGCCAAATTTGCGATCAACAGGTCCAGGCAGCGGGTGACCAAGGGGGTCATCCGACCCAACTGTCTGTCCCTTTACCATGGCTACATTCGCGGCCAGGTATCCTCGGAAAGGGAGCATGCGGTGTCTGAGGGCAGCACGTGGCCTTCCATGCTCGTTGGACACCGCAGAGGCCTTTAATCACATTTTAGTTTGATGTTTTAAGTTTCCTTTCCGCTTTGTTTTTTGTTTCAGGCTGTTCCCTTCTTTTTGGGGGCTGCCCCTTTTACTTTGTCCCTCAGTTAATTTGATTTAGTTTATTACTTTGGTCAAAATGATTGACTACTGATGACCTTCACCCATGCCCTCTTAATGAATCTACAATTTTCTAATCTTGTGTGGCCTTCTCCTTCGCTTAGGTGCTCCCCCAGGATGCACATCGGAGGTGGAGTGTCCAGCTGTGATCCGCGCCGTTGCCTATGATGCCTTTGGCATCCATCCCCTGGAGGGCCATGACCTGGAGGACCCCAGCCAACTTGCGGATGACACTGGTGTTTCTGTGCCATCCAGCTGGCCCTGAGATGCCCCAGTGTGAGGAAGGTGGGAATTGGAACGTCTCAAGACGTCCAGAGTCTCCTGGGTGGAAGGCCCCGGCATGGTCTCATGCCCTTTCTCCTCCCTCGGGTTGCCCATAGGCCCCAGGGACACTCCATGGGATGCCAAGGTAGCTGGACTGAGCTCTAAAAGTTCTGGCGTCACCTGGCTCTGCCAGTCCTGGAGGCCCAGATGCATCTGCCCCATAGGCGTGATTCCTCAGCCCTGGCCCTCTGAGTCCGGGACAAGCTCTGGAGCCCCTCAGCATTAGCCCCCTGAGACTGGTCTAAGTTGTCAAGGCCCACAGCCACAGCCTGCTCTGTCTCCAGAATCCCAGCAAGAGCCCGAGCCATGGCCAGCAGTCTCCAACATGCCCCCGACACACGTGGCCATGGACTGATATGCCTCCAGGATGCCGGCAACATCCTTGGCCGTGGCTCGTTGTGTCTCTGCCATGGCCCGCTGTGTCTCCCAGATGGCCTGGACCCTATCACCCCTGAGGCCAAATCGTTCTGCCAGATTTTCCACTGCGGATGTAATCATTGCAGGGTTGGTCTGATTAACATGCTATGTTGGCACCACCTCCTGCGAAAGCACTCTGTTTGACTCCTCTAAACAGCATTGCAGTCACAGAATGGTTGCTGACAGCCCATCCACAACTCCCTGGGTTTGCTGATGCATCTCCACCAGCTTCAGGAGGAATGAACCCTGAGGCCTGGTATCTGGCTTGGTGCCAGCTGCATTCCCATCTCCTGCAGACTTACGTGTGCCCAAGCCCTCAGATATGCCCGCCTCCACACAATATGCATCAGCTGCTGTGATGTGCTCACCAGTAAGTGACCCAGATGTCTCAGCACTAACATGACCCACTGTCATGATAGTCTCTGTTGGTGGGTTGTGAGGTTGATGCCTGTGCCGATTCACTGGTGCTGTCTTTGGAAGATTTTTCAGGGCCTCCCTCCAAGGTCTCATCCGAGGTGTCCATGGGAGTTGGTTCAGGAGCAGCAGAGGGAGCCCTTACTTCAAAGCAGACTTATGAATAGGGTTCAGCTAATGCTCACTTGCATGCCGGATGCTGACCTGGCTATCGTTGACCATTCTAGGAGCGTCCACCCCACCAGCTCCAGGGCACACTACTGGACACTGTTGGTCAAAAGCTGCAGCTCTGGAACACCCCCACCAGTATTTTCCCTCTCATGGCAGTTGTGCATGTTTTTCTCCTGTGGGGACACAAGGCGATTGAAAGCATGATGTATGGAAGGGCATGGGATGCAATGTGTGTCAGGGTTGGGGAGCTCATGTTGGCCATTTCTGTGAAATGGGTCCTGATTGGGCGGGAGGGTTGCCACAGGGGTTGGAGGCAGTATTGGGGGGTGGGAGGGTGTGGTTGGTGGCTGCCCTTGAGCTGTCTGGGAATGGTTTGACATTGTAAGCACAGCATATATACAGGTTTCAGAATGGGATGCACACTCTCACCCTTGCTGCCTGAAGAAGGTCATTCAGTTTCTTGCAGTATTGTTCTCCAGACCAAGGAGTCAGAGTCCTGGCATTCACAGCAGATGCTACTGCCTTCCATAACATATTTACTGTGCGACCTGTTGGCGATGGCCCTGAGTGGAGTAAAGCAGCTGACACCTCTCCTCCACTGCATCCAGCAGATGGGCCTGCTCACTTTCAGAAAATCTGGGATCACATTTCTTTGGGGCCATCTTCCTGGCATGACTGCCTGTGTGTCCATAATTGCAACTTATATACAGCTCTGGCTTGTTAAGGGAGTCCAGGTGCAGTCAGTTTGGGCCAGTTAGTTAAATTTCATTGTGAATAATGTACAGGCAACCTGTTTTCAATAGAGGGTGAGCCATCTCCAAAGGCACTGATTGCATTAACTCAACAAGGTACTGTGTCCAGGGGGAAGGTGGTGCAATGCTCAAGGCTTTCATTGAATAAGGTACTGTGTCTAGGGGGTGCAATGCTCAAGGCTCTCACTCAACAGCGGAGGCGGGGGGAGGCGGGGGGGGAGGCGGGGGGGAGGCGGGGGGGGGGGCGGGGGGGAGGCGGGGGGGGGGGCGGGGGGGAGGCGGGGGGGGGGGCGGGGGGGGGCGGGGGGGGGGGGGGGCGGGGGGGGGGGGCGGGGGGGGGGGGCGGGGGGGGGGGGCGGGGGGGGGGGGGGGGGGGGGGCGGGGGGGGGGGCGGGGGGGGGGGGCGGGGGGGGGGCGGGGGGGGGGGCGGGGGGGAGGCGGGGGGGAGGCGGGGGGGAGGCGGGGGGGAGGCGGGGGGGAGGCGGGGGGGAGGCGGGGGGGAGGCGGGGGGGAGGCGGGGGGGAGGCGGGGGGGGGCGGGGGGGGGGCGGGGGGGGGGCGGGGGGGGGGGGGGGGGGGGGGGGGGGCGGCGGCGGTGCTCAAGGCTCTCACTCAACAGGTGGGGGGGTGGGGGAGGAATGCTCGCAGGCAGGGGCTGTGAATGGCAGTTCAGCTCTCTGTGTGTGAAGGGAGGGCAGGGGGCCAGCGATGTCCGGATCAGTGGGGGATGGGGTGGCCAATGATGTCCAGGTCAGTGGAGGATGAGGAGGCCAGGAGGCCGGTGACTTTCTTGTGGGGGGGAAAGGGGGTGAGAGGCCAGTAATGTCCATGGAGGGGAGTGAGAAGCCAGTGATTTTCTTGTGTGGGAGAAAGTGGGGTGAGAGGCCAATAATGTCTGTGGGGGTAGTGAGAGGCCAGCGATCAGGCCAGCAATGTGCGTGGGGGATTGAGGCCAGCAATCTTAATGCTGGGAGGACTTGTTTAGCGACCTCCCAGAGATCAGCGCGTGCGCGGGAGCCTGCTTAGCATGCTGATTTCAGCCTCTTCAGTGGGATTAGGCCCCGCCCCAGATTTCAAGAGTGATTCCCGCTAGTGCCCTTTGCAGTGCACAGGTTGTGGGAGATTCATTTTGAAAACCCTGCTGAAAGAAACAGTGGGATTTATTCCAGTTTTTACGCAAATTTGACACTTAGAATTTCTTTGGGAGAATCACCTCCATGGAGTTGGAAAAATTGAATATGTAACCTGGAATATAATAAGCACAGCTCGTACGTGCAAAGTCACACAAATGGGATAAATTCACTGTACAGTAACTTGCCCATTAATTGTGCAAACTATTACACAAATATATCATAACATAAACAGATGTAGGCCAGGAATTCTTCAGTCTCGTACACCCTGCCACTGCTGCCCGCAAGGACTGAGAATTTGGTGCTCAGCCAAAACTCCATTTACAGTAGCAGGACTGGAGAATCCCAGTCACAGGTGGGGTCAGAGAATTCCAGCTCTAAAGGAGCTCTTCCAAGAGGAACTTGTTCTGTGATTGAGTTCATTCACAAGCTTCCTGATTGTAGTGTACATTTACAATCCATAATATTTACAGTATCAGCTTCAAAGAGGTGTTTAAAATCATGAAGGGTTTTGAAAGAGTAAATGAAGAGCAATTGTTTTCAGTGGCTGGAGGGTTGGTCACCCAAAAACAATTAGAAAAATAATGAAAGCCGGCATGAGGAAACACAATTATGCGGTAGGTTATGAGTGAAGAGTGGTGAATGCAGGACAATTAATGTCTAAAGGATTTTTGACAATATTCAAAAAAAAATGTGCAGCTCTCAGGAAGAAGAAGAGTGTAGGACTATTAGATAGCTGTTTCAAAGAGCTAGAATAGGTTTAATGGGCCACACAGCCTCCTCCTGTATTGCATCCATCTATGGGGGGAATTTTACGAGATTTTTTCTAAGTGTCCAGCTAGTCTGAAAATGGGAGAGTTCCAAACCCATTTTTGGGTGCGTTTTCACAACAAAACTTATGCACTCTGTCTCTGAAATTTCGGACTAGTCTGTTTCTGGCCAGAGAGGCTGTGGGCAGAGCTTAACTTGCCAGACAGCCTGTAGAGGGAGGTATTGTGCATGTGCAGACCTCTGATGCTGCACATGCATATTACCAGTAGCAGGGATTTGAGAGACAGAGATATATCAGGCCCCTCAGGTAGATTTCCCCCCTGCAACCACGGAAGCCCATGGCCCAAGATGCAGCCACCGCCACCCAGACCGATTGCGCCCTCCCTCCTACACCGATCACATGCAGAGTGGCAGTGGGCCCCCTCCACCCACAGGCCCCCGCCGCATTGGCTCCTCCCACACAGGCCTTACCCCCATTGACCCCTTCCCACAGGCACCATTGGCCCAGTCCACCCACAGGCCCTGCCCTTCACAGGCCCTGCCCCTCCATTGGCCCTGCCCCCTGGCAATGTCTCCACAGGCTCTGCCCCCATTGGTCCTGCCTCTAGCATTGCCCCCCATTTGCCCCATCCCCATTGGCCCCACCCCCTGGCACTGCCCAATGGGCATTGCCCAGGTGCCAGGGTGGCACTGCCAGTCTGGCACTGCCCAAGAGGCTGCTCCGCCTTTCCCTCAGCCTCTCCAGGGAGCCTCAATGGCCTTCAGTTCCACTGGCGACATGAACACGACTGTTCCCCGCGCATGGGGTGCAGGTGTTTTCCTCGCCAGTGAGAACCTCTTCCGGCGAGGCCATAAAGGCAAGCGAACCCGAACTATTGAGCGCCGGGCTTGCTAAACACATGTAGATGACCATTTCCATAAATTTAAATAATGAATCAGCCTCTCGCCCCTTTCCGGCGAGAGGCTGACTGCACTGGAAATCTGGGTGTTGTAAAATTGCGCCGGTTGCAAGAACCGGTGCCACTCGCATTAGTTGCTTTATGCCTGATTTTACGGCATTTTCCCTATGAGTTTTCTGCTTAGCTTAAATGTGTCCAACCCCTTTTTTCAACACTTTTGTAGTATGTTATTCTCGGGGAAACTGAGGGTGGGATTCTCCAATCTCATCCATTATCACTCTGCTGCCAGTGAAAATGGAGAATATGGCACTCAGCCAAAGCTGCATTCACTGTAACAGCACTAAAGAATCACAGCCGTGGACTTGATTGGAGGTTTTCAGACCAAATATTTGACTTGCTTGTTATTGTATTGATTTGTAAGCTCCCATAAGAAAAAGGCTGATTGAAACATTTTAGTCACATGCTCATTAACTTAGTTTCTCCCTGGGTCAGCAAATAATCCTGTTCACTGTCTCCCTACCAGATACCCTCCCTACTTTCCTCTCACTGTGCCTCTCCTGAACCCTTGCTCACAGTAACTAGGCATGTTTCATGAATTAAGAAATCAGGGTGATCTGAAGGGTGGTCTGTGATTCATTATTTGAACATTAGTCTGCAATTTTTTTTGTGTAACATTTTTATTTAGTTGCAATTCAAGCTTCTGGGCATCTGTAAAATATATTTGGGCTGGAAAATAATAACTTCTGTGAAGTAACTTACATGCCGCTCCTCGACCTCTATTTGCAGATTCCCTATTCTGCTCTGACCACCATGTCACTATAGGAGCAGCAAAAGTGGGAGGAGGAGAACCTGTGATTGGTAGAGCTGGAGCAATAGCACCAGACATCCCACACTTGCTGCTCCTCCAGTCAAACTGCATTATATGTGGAGGTGAACTCTCTTGAATTTTACGCCCCAGTCTCTGAGTTTTTGCAGACTATTCATGAGGTTTCCAAGGTGAATTCACCTGCTATCCCATGTATTTTGAACCCTGTGCTAGGCCATTTCAGGGGCAGTTAAGAGTCATCTGCATTTCAATGGGTCTGCAGTCACGAATAGGCCTGACCAGGTAAAGATAGAAGATTTCCTTTCTTAAATGCTTACACACTGTTGGGCTGTTATCTATATCTGACTCACCACACATCATTAAATTTAATGTGGCATGCTCTTTTTTTGATTCTAAGACATATTGCTGCGGAAGCCTACCCTGGACGCACACAATGAAATTCTCTACATTTCTAAATGCTAATCTTTTTATTCCAATCACTATGAAAATTAAAATCCCTCATTTGAAAAAATTGCTGTCCTTGCTGCATACTTGTTGAATCCCTGCATTTATACAATCTAACACTTCAACAGCTGTCACCAGGGGCTTATTCACAACTCTCACTACAGACTAAGTAATGTTCTGTTTCATAATTCTACCTATAAAGTCCCCACTGCCTGCTCACCTCTCATTATGCCCTTGTTTATCATTGAAGTGATTTCATCACAAAGTCTACTCCTTCTCCTCTACCATTTTCCCTATCTTTTTTAGTGCATTTATTTCCCAGTCCTGATTGCCTTGCATGTCTTAGTCAAGGCTAGTGTCACATTCTCCAAGTTGAATTTTCATCTGCAATTTATTTAATTTGTTCCTTATACTCCATGAATTTGTGCAAAGAATACTTACTTCGACCGCACACCCTAACTTCTTCTGCTTTAATTTTTTGTCTCACATTGCTTGTTTCTCTCTCCTGATTTCATTACTTTATGGCTGGAATTCTCAGAAAAAAACTCTAAGCATTGAATTCGCAGGAAAACTGGCGTAATTCATGTTGGTTTGCGCAGTGGCCCCAAACTGTCAGCCTCCTGCTTGCCCTGCAACCCCCACAATGCTGCCACTCCACACCCCAAAAGGGCCTGATCGCAGCTCCCTCAACCATTCCTGGGCCAGCCCTAAACCCCCCGCCCCAGACCGCCCTGATCTCCAGAACCATCCCCCGCCCCCCCGCAGTGCCAATCCCCTCACCACTCCGAAGGCAGAACCCCCCCTCCCAGCCCGCCCAGATCACTGCCCTCCCTCCTGCCCCCATCGATCCCAATGTAGAGTAGCATTAGGACCCCCCCCACCCCTACCGATCACCCCACAGGCCCAGCCCTCATATGCCCTGCCCCCTTGGCACTGCCCCATGCCCAATGGGCAGTGCCAAAGTACTCCCAGGGCATTGGCACTTTGCCCCTTGGGCAGTGCCAGGGGGCCAGGCTGGCACTGCCAGGGTGCCTATGCCCAGGGGGCACCAAACTGCCCGACTCCCTGGGGGACCCCAATTGCCCTTGTTCACTCCAGTGGGGTTGGGCTGCTAACTCCATGAAAGTGGAGAGCCAGTCTAATCCCCGCTGGAGTGAAACATTCCTGGCAGAGCGGGGAGAGGCTAGTGGGCCAGGAGAATTCAGTCCTGGGCCTGCTAATAACATGAAAAATAGATTCAAAAAGATTAAAATAATTTACGTGTCTTCTCGCCCGTTTCCAGTGCAGATCTGATGGCGACGGAAATCCGGCACTGGGAGATGCGCACACAGCGGGAATACTTACGCGAATTCCACGCATGCCTGGCCACGAGATTCTCCCACTCCGCTGCACTAGAAAATTAGCATGGCGGAGTGGGAGAACCGTCCCGATATCTGTGTTTTTTCTTAACCTGCAATGCTTAAAGTTTCTGATTCCGACTCAACTTTCTTCCCATTCATTTGTTTGTAAACTGTTATCTATAATGTACCCCCAGGGTTATCATATGGGTGGCACGGTGGCACTGCTGCCAGGATCCTAGGTTCAATTCCGGCCTCGGGTCACTGTCTGTGTGGAGTTTGCACTTTCTCTGCGTGGGTTTCCTCCGGGTGCTCTGGTTTCCTCCCACAGTCCAAAGATGTGCGGGTTAGAAACATAGAAACATAGAAACCCTACAGTGCAGAAGGAGGCCATTCGGCCCATCGAGTCTGCACCGACCACAATCCCACCCAGGCCCTACCCCCACATATTTACCCACTAATCCCTCTAACCTACGCATCCCAGGACACTAAGGGGCAATTTTAGCATGGCCAATCAACCTAACCTGCACATCTTTGGACTGTGGGAGGAAACCGGAGCACCCGGAGGAAACCCACGCAGACACGAGGAGAATGTTAGGTTGATTGGCCATACCAAATTGACCCTAGTGTCAGTGGTATTAGCAGGGTAAATGCGTGGGGTTACAGGGATAGGGCCTGGGTGGGATTGTGTTCAGTACAGACTCGATGGGCCAAATGGCCTCCTTCTGTACGGTATGGATTCTATGATTCTATAATACCTTTTCCTGTTCTTACCAGTTTAAAGTCTTTGTGACCATTCTATTTGTTCCTTTTCATTAGGCTCTGGTCCTAGCCTGATTCAAACGGAGTCCAACCCATTGCACAGTTCATTGGTACTCGTACCAATGTCCCATCAAATTCAGAATACACACCACACTATCTGAGCTCACAGTTGATTTTCTTGCTGTTATCACTACTTAATAACTAATTCAAAATATTCTTAGAATCATGCAGAATTAGGCCATTCAGAAAACTGTGCCTTACTAGGCCTCTAAAAAAGCTATCCACTTGGTTCCACTTCCCTTCTCTTTCCCCATAGTTTTTTAAAGTATACATTCAATTCTATTTTGAAATGTATTATTGAATCTCCTGTCCCCACCCATTTAGCCAATGCATTGCAGATCATAACTCTCCATGTGAATAAAATTCTCCTCTTCTCTCTTTCCCACTATCTCATTTTTTTTAACCAATTGCCTTATAGTATAATTGTTCATTGCTCCCAAAATGAAATGCTTATGAATACTCTCTTAATGGACCTTTCTTCTTCTGAGGTTCATCTTGTAGTCCCAGTTGCTGTTCTTGGGACTATGGTAAACAATTTCTCTGGTTTTCCACTTGTGGAGAGCAGCAAAACTATCCACATAAAACAGTTACCAAGAATTAACATAGGGAATTCAGAAGAATTTTTTATATCCACAGGGTAATGCAAATATGCAACTTTAAAACGAAGAAACTCGTCATCGATTTCAGGAAAGTTAGTGGAGGACATGCCCCTGTCTATATCAATGGTCATGAAGTGAAGGTAGTCGAGTTTCAAGTTTCTAGGTGTTCAGATCAGCAACAATTTGTCCTGGTCCCTCCACGCCGACGCTATAGTTAGGAAAGCCCACCAACACCTCTACTTTCTCAGAAGACTAAGGAAATTTGGCATGTCCACTATGACTCTCACTAATTTTTACAGATGCACCTTAGAAAGCATTCTTTCCGGAAGTATCCCAGCTTGGAATGCTCCTGCTCTAACTAAGACTGCAAGAAACTGCAAAAGGTTGTGAACATAGCCCAGTCCATCACGCAAACCAGCCTCCCATTCATTGATCCATTCATAGCTGGTTAACAGATAGGCAGCAAAGAGTTGGCATAAATGAGTCTTTTTCTGTGACTAGTGGGGTTCCGTAAGGATATGTGCTCGGACCCCAACTGTTCACATTATATTAATGATTTGTAAGAGGGAACTGAATGATTATCTCCAAATCTGCAGATGATACAAAGTTGGGTGGGAGGATGAGCTGTGAGGGGGATGCAGAGATGCTTCAATTTGATTTGGACAGGATGAGTGGGCATATACATGGCAGATGCAGTATAATGCGGATAAATGTGAGGTTATCCACTTTCAAATTAACCATGATTATACTGAATGGCAGAACAGGCTTGATGGCTGAATGTCTTGTTGTTCCTGTGCCCAATGGCAGTTAACAGGTGGCCATCAATTTTCTGGTTCAAATAATTGAAGAGAAGTACACGAGGGTGTTTGGGTATTTGTTACCCTACCCTAAATGCCCTTGAGAAGGTAGTAGTCAGACATCCTCTTGAACGCTGCAGTCCTTTGTGTTGGTACATCAACTGTGCTGTTAGGAAGGGAGTTCCAGGGAGTTTTGACCCAGCAGGAATGAAGGAGCAGCAATATATTTCCAGTTAGGATGGTGCCTGACCTGAAAGGGAACTTACTGTTGATGGTGTTCCCATGTGCTTGCTACCCTTGGCCTTTTAGGTGGTAGAGGTCGCAGGTTTGACAGGTACTTCTGAAGTTAACTTGACAAATTGCTATAAGTGATAGATACTGCAGCCATGGAAGGGCAGTGGTGGAGGATGTGAATGTTTCAAGTGAACTGCTTTGTCTGGATAGCATTAAGCATTCTGAGTGTTGTTGGTGCTGCACTGTCCAGGCAAGTGGAGAGAATTCCATCATGCTCCTGATTTGTGTCTTTTAGATGGTGGAAAGACCTTGGGCAGTCTAGAGTTGTAATCTCGTAAAAAAAGTACTTGGAATGTATCAATCACATCATTATGAATTATTATTATCATCAAAATGTTTTAATTTCCCAGAAAAATCAACTTGTACTTTCAGGTGAGAATAAGTAGCTTATGCTGCGATCATCAATACAAATAAATTGTTCAGGGTATCCATAATTTCCTGGTCAACCAAAAGTATCCTCATGGGTGAAGACTGTAAAATGTCTTATTGCTTCCTTGACTCTGTTTCCTCTGGATATGCTTATAAAAATCCTTTTCATTTTTCCAACAATCCAAATATTGTCTATTTGTGTGTTTTCCCACCTGAGTTTTTTTGAGATAGTCTTTGTTCTATTCTTAAGCTACTATCTGGCACTAAACCTGAAGATTTAATACTTGAAGAATGTCTTATTTTATACCCGTATTCCTTGTATTACCTCCTTTTCAGCGAACAGGTTTTCTTATGTCTTATTGCATTTCTTAACCAGTAATATAAATTTATAACTCTATTGTGATTTTAAAGGTACATCACTTCTTCTTTCTCGAATCACCTATAATACTTTAAATTTCTATATCATAAACCTTGTCACCAGCAGATGGCTCCAGATTATTGACTTCATTCATAAAGCTCCCAACATTAATGTTCATTATTTTAAGACATTTAATGATGTATTCCAGTCTGGCTCCAAGTGCAGATTCCTCTTTTCCCCCAAATTCATTTCTTAAACTTGAATCTTTGTTATGCTCTCCTTATTCATAGTTAACCCTCTTTGCCAGAGTTTATTATTGTCTCCTTTCAATCACCTCCTTTCAATGCTAAAAATCCCAAGATTTTTCCAGCTTGTATGCAGTATATAGAAAATCAGTATTCTATTTTATCTGTATACTGCTTCCATGTCCTTCCATTGCCTGATTTATCACACTGCAAACCTGTATTGGATGATCATAAATATCCTCCAATTAAATATTCGGAAGAGTGAAGCCATTGTCTTCGGTCCCTGCCTTAAGCTCCAGTCCTTAGCCAGCTTCATCTTGTCGTGGCCAAAGTCTGAGGCTGAACCATTTGCAACCCTGGAATCCTGTTTGATCCTGAGCTGAGCTTCTGACCTTGCTTCCTCTATTTCAACAAGACTGCCTGCATCCATCTCCATAAAATCACATGTTTACGCTCCTGTCTCAGTTCATCTTTTGCTGAAACCTTCAACCTTACCTTTTTTATTTCTAGATTTAACTATTCCAATGCACAGGGCCAGAATCCCATCATGCACTCCAAGCACATCGGAAATTCTACTGCCCAAATCCTAATTAGTGCCAAGTTTTGTTCACTCATCACTTCCGAGTCCAGCAACATTTTGGTTTTTAAATTCTCTTTGTTGTTTTTAAATCGCTTCATGCCCTTACCCTACCCAATCTGTGTAACTTCCTAAAGCCCTAACACCCCATGAAATTGTTGTGCTCCTCTAATTCTGGCATCTTGCGCATTCCAGTTTTTCTCTGCTGCACCAGTGGTGGCTGCTTCTTCAGTGGTCTTATCCCTAAACTCCAGAATTCCCACCCTAAACCTGTTGCATCTCTATCACTATCACCTCTCCTTTAAAACTTAACTCTTTAACCAAATTTTTGCTCACCTATCTCTTTTTATGGCTTGATGCCAAGGTTTTGTTGACAATGATTCCTGTGAAGCAGCTTTAGGAGGTGTCACTACATTGAAGGTGCTATCCAAATGGAAGCTATTTTTGTTGTTGACACTCTTGTCACCAGAATTGAACAGAGTACTGAACCTAAGTATGACTTTGATTTGTACTCTGCTGCTTGGGAATCTAAATAGAAAAGATTAAGTGGTCATATGTGTGTTATAGAGTCGAGTATTATCAAAAATTACAGTCTTTCATATTTTATAATTAATTGCTAATATAAACTCTGAATATTATTTTGTTTTGTATAGCTTTGTAGTAAAGGAGCTGTTCTGGGAAACCCATTTTATGCATCTTATGAAAAGATTTCAAGTATTGCTAGTTTTATCGAAACTAAGCTTGTAACCTGCTACCTGCGCATGAGAAGACCAGACCTAGCTCTTAATCATGCTCACAGGTAAACTCTATTGGTTGTTATTGATTCATATAATTATTCCTGTCTTGCCATGAAGTTGGAGCTTGAGCTTTATGCAATTTGACTAAGAAGTTTGTCCTTGAAAGAACTGCTGGAACACCTTTATACCTGGGCCTGCAGATAAAATTCTGATTTCCCTAGATTGCCACTATTTTGCATATCTACTCCAAAAGTTGATAATCCAGAATTTCATTGGTGATAATGACCTGGTGCAAACCCTAACAAATTTCCTGAATCCAACCTCATTTACCTTTGAATAGTGGTATTCCTGCAACATTCCATAATTCACCCCTTGGTGAATTGGCAGGGTGTGGGGGCTGGTGGGGGTGTGGGGAGGGGTTGTGGAATGGAATTGTTTACTCGTTTAGGAATCAAATATCCACTGCGGCTTAATGGTGCCTTTCTAATTGGGACCCCGTAGTTGGTACTACCATGTCTACTGAATTTCAGGTGTAATGGTATCTTATATTTAAATTCATCATATCATTGTTATACACACTGCTGGCACTTGAAGTTTCCTCCACATTTCTTATTATCTTGTTGCACTAGTTGGTTGTTGGGTATGAGTGATCAGTGTTGGTTAAACTTTATCATACAAATAATTTTTAATAGTAAAATGCAGAAACTCTGAGACAAGCAGAAATGCATGCTGCTCTTTCACTATGTTATTCACTTTCAAGTTTTCTTCAATGTCAAATAATGCCAGAGAAAGTAATCATATTGAAAACAACACTACTAGAATTTTCTACATTAATTAAGTGAAGAATAAGATTACTGCTTCTGTATCAGTAAATTATGTGACTCCTTCATACTTTATCAGAAGCAGACTTAGTTACAGACTTAGATGAATCCACAATTGGAATCTGTGGGAACACTAATAATTTTTAAATATTTTACAATATGCCAAAACGTACACTGACTTAGTAAAACCCATATATAGTTCATTAGTCAGTTTTGTAACAGGCTAATGCATAATTTTTTGCACTTTTTAAGGAGTATACTCCTGAATCCAATTAACTTCCGTAATCACCTTCGTCAAGCAACAGTCTTTCGTTGTTTGGAACGATATGCTGAAGCTGCAAGGTAAGAGAACTTAGAGAAGTGTGAAACAGTGGTAGGTATTTGAGTAAAGGCTTGAAATAAGTCTAATTTTAATCTAGTATTGAGCAGAATAGAACAAGGTTAAACTTGTCAATATAGCTTTTGATGAAAGAACATTTACATTTTCAGATGGTTTGTATCTGAGGTGCATGTATGGTCAACATTTTGTGATTGCCGTAATTAGAGCCAACAAGAAACTGAATGACATTCTGTTCTGCTCACAGAAACCTCAAAATCACATGTTGCACTTAGTCGATTCTAGTCTTTCCTTGTGCATTTTACAATTGTAAGAAGTCTCACAATACCAGGTTAAAGTCCAACAAGTTTATTTGGCAGCACTAGCTTTCGGAGCCTCAAGCTCCTTCTTCAGGTGAGTGAGGACTTGTGTTCACAAACAGGGCATATAAAGACACAAACTCAATTTACAAGATAATGGTTGGAATGTGAGTCTTTACAGGTAATCAAGTCTTAAAGATACAGACAATGTGAGTGGAGAGAGGGTTAAGCACAGGTTAAAGAGATGGGTATTGTCTCCAGGACAGTTACTGAGATTTTGCAAGCCCAGACAAGTCATGGGGGTTACAGATAGTGTGACATGAACCCAAGATCCCAGTTGAGGCCGTCCTCATGTGTGCAGAACTTGGCTATCAGTTTCTGCTCAGCAATTCTGTGTTGTCGTGTGTCGTGAAGGCCGTCTTGGAGAACGCTTACCCGAAGATCAGAGGCTGAATGCCCGTGACTGCTGAAGTGTTCCCCGACTGGAAGGGAACACTCTTGCCTGGTAATTGTTGAGCGGTGTTCATTCATTCATTGTCGTAGAATCTGCATGGTCTCCCCAATGTACCATGCCTCGGGACATCCTTTCCTGCAGTGTATCAGGTAGACAATGTTGGCCGAGTCGCAAGAGTATGTACCGTGTACATGGTGGATGGTGTTCTCACGTGAGATGATGGCATCCGTGTCGATGTTCCGGCACGTCTTGCAGGGTTGTGTGATGTCGTGGTCACTGTTCCCCTGAAGGCTGGGTAGTTTGCTGCGGACAATGGTCTGTTTGAGGTTGTGCGGTTGTTTGAAGGCAAGAAGTGGGGGTGTGGGGATGACCTTGGCGAGATGTTCGTCTTCATTGATGACATGTTGAAGGCTCCGGAGAAGATGTCGTAGCTTCTCCGCTCCGGGGAAGTACTGGATGACGAAGGGTACTCTGTCCGCCGTGTCCCGTGCTTGTCTTCTGAGGAGGTCGGTGCGGTTTTTCACTGTGGCACATCGGAACTGTCGATCGATGAGTCGAACGCCATATCCTGTTCTTATGAGGGCATCTTTCAGCATCTGGAGGTGTCTGTTGCGATCCTCCTCATCTGAGCAGTTCCTGTGTATACAGAAGGCTTGTTCGTAGGGGATGGCTTCTTTAACGTGTTTAGGATGGAAGCTGGCGAAATGAGCATCGTGAGGCTATCCGTGGGGTTGCGGTAAAGTGAAGTGCTGAGGTGACTGTCCTTGATAGAGATGCGTGTGTCCAAGAATGCAACCGATTCCGGAGAGTAGTCCATGGTGAGTCTGATGGTGGCATGGAACTTGTTGATGTCATCATATAGTTGTTTCAATGATTGTTCTTCCAAAGGAAGAAAATGTCATCGATGTATCTAGTGTATAGCATCGGTTGAAGGTCCTGTGTGGTGAAGAGGTCTTGTTCGAACCTGTGCATGAAGATGTTGGCATATTGAGGTGCGAATTTGGTCCCCATGGCTGTTGTGTGTGTCTGGATGAGGAACTGGTTGTTGAAGGTGAAGACACTGTGGTCCAGGATGAAGCGGATGAGTTGTAGAATTGCAACTGGAAATTGGCAGCTGTCGGCGTTGAGTACTGAGGCAGTTGCAGCAATGCCGTTGTCGTGGGGGATGCTGGTGTAGAGTGCCGAGACATCCATTGACATCTGGACTCATGGTGAACAATCATTGAAACGACTATATGATGACATCAACAAGTTCCATGCCACCATCAGACTCACCATGGACTACTCTCCGGAATCGGTTGCATTCTTGGACACATGCATCTCCATCAAGAACAGTCACCTTAGCATTTCATTTTACCACAAGCCCACGGAAACCTCACGATGCTCCACTTCTCCAGCTTCCACCCTAAACACGTTAAAGAAGCCATCCCCTACGGACAAGCCCTCCGTATATACAGGATCAGCTCAGATGAGGAGATTCACAACAGACACCTACAGACGCTGAAAGATGCCCTCATAAGAACAGGATATGGCGTTTGACTCATCGATCAACAGTTCTGCCGTGCCACAGCGAAAAACTGCACCGACCTCCTCAAAAGACAAACACAGGACACAGCGGACAGAGTACCCTTCGTCGTCCAGTACTTCCCTGAAGTGGAGAAGTACGACATTTTCTCCGGAGCCTTCAACATGTCATCGATGAAGACGAACATCTTGCCAAGGCCATCCCCACACCCCCACTTCTTGCCTTCAAACAACCGCACAACCTCAAACAGACCATTGTCCGCAGCAAACTACCCAGCCTTCAGGAGAACAGTGACCACGACATCACACAACCCTGCCACAGCAACCTCTGCAAGACGTGCTGGATCATCGACACAGATGCCATCATCTCACGTGAGAACACCATCCACCAGGTGCATGGTACGTACTCTTGTGACTTGGCCAACATTGTCTACCTGATACGCTGCAGGAAAGGATGTCCCGAGGCATGGTACATTGGAGAGACCATGCAGACGTTACGACAATGAATGAATGAACACCGCTCAACAATCACCAGGCAGGAGTGTTCCCTTCCAGTCGGGGAACACTTCAGCAATCACGGGCATTCAGCCTCTGACCTTCAGGTAAGCGTTCTCCATGGCGGCCTTCATGACACACGACAACGCAGAATTGCTGAGCAGAAATTGATCGCCAAGTTCCGTACACATGAGGACGGCCTCAACCGGGATCTTGGGTTCATGTCACACTATCTGTAACCCCCACGACTTGCCTGGGCTTGCAAAATCTCACTAACTGTCCTAGCTGGAGACAATACCCATCTCTTTAACCGGTGCTTAACCCTCTCTCCACTCACATTGTCTGTACCTTTAAGACTTGATTACCTGTAAAGACTCGCATTCCAACCATTATCTTGTAAATTGAGTTTGTGTCTTTATATGTCCTGTTTGTGAACACAAGTCCCTCACTCACCTGAAGAAGGAGCTTGAGGCTCCGAAAGCTAATACTGCCAAATAAACCTGTTGGACTTTAACCTGGTGTTGTGAGACTTCTTGCTGTGCTTACCCCAGTCCAACGCCGGCGTCTCCACATCATTTTAGAATTGACATTTGTCCTCATCATTTTCTAACACCGGTCCTTTTGACTCAAATTAAGCTTCACTTTTTTTGCAGATTCACAAATTGCAATTAAACATCTGTTGATACAACTTTAATTATACTAAATGCACTAAATGTAATGAATTTATTCAATGTTTTAATAAATCACAAACATTTATTTTCACTTTTCATCTTGGCACTGGTTTCCTCAGTTGTGACGTTGTAAGATGCAGGGTGGGATTCTCCCAAAAATATTCTAAGTGTCGAATTCATGTTAAAGCCGGAATAAATCCCATTGGTTTTTTTCAACGGGATTTTCAAAATGAATCTGTTTACATTTTTAGTGCTAATATAATTTCAAAAAGCTAGTGAACATTGTTATAAAGCCATGATTTATACTGAAAATTACTTTATTCAGTTATTGGGATGAAACCACTGGCTGAATTTTTAGAAGACTGAACAAAAGGTATTTTAAAAAAATAATTTAAACAGCAGCTTCTAAGGTGGCTGAATATTTGCATTACCACCCAGGCCCCAGTGTCTAGAAGAAATATCAGAGGAATGTGAACTATTCATTGCATTCGCAAAACAAAGAAACACTGTGCACTGCTGGAGAGGCCGGCAGCAAAGTGCTGAATGGGCCACTGCACATTCGCTGATCCGTCAGAGTGCTGCCAACCCAGTGACCCCGCATTGCTTGCTCTGCATCCCCCCCCACCCAATCGCTGGTCTCCCGAACATGTCCGGGCCAATCTCCACCACTCCCCCTGGCCAGCTTCGACCTCCACCCCCCCACCCCCGCAGTCCCAATCTCCTGGGGGCTGTTGTAAACCCCATTGGAGTGCAACACTCCTGGTGGGAGTGAGGGAGGTGGAAGAGGCTAGTGGGCCTGGAGATTTGAGTCCCGGGCCTGCTAATAAGGTGCAAATTCTAATTGAAATAAATTATACAGCTCCATGCTGATTTTTTGCGCAGAGCTGATGGCGCCAGAAATCCAGCACCTGGAGACTCTCAGAAGCCATGTCGCCCTGGAGAGAGCTCACTACATGGTCTCTGCTTGAGCTTCCCGGCCCACTGCGCTGCGAGCTGAGAGAATCGCCCCCCCTGCTGTGTGTGGGGAAAATCCCAACTTGTTTTAACGTCAGTGGGAATTTTGTTTGGTTTTTGGTTATATTTCTGTGATTTTTCACAGAAAGGAGCAGTTGGTATATGGGAGAAGAAAGAGAAAAAATTGCCCGTATTTTGGTCCTTGGAAGGGGCTGGTTCTCTTTTCAAATCTCATTTGACCGCAACTGGTTTAAAAAAACGCGCTTACTAATTCAGTGAATGTTTAACTGTCTAAGTACTGTGACTTTAAAAGCCACAGACAGGTTTCCTTGCAAGTTTATTAAAAGGAAAGAAAATAGTATTTATTGTACTTTATACCTATCCAAATGGAAATAATAAAAATGCTCCAAGTTTCATATACATATGCATTCAACAGATCACATATGCGTACACAAGTAAGTTACAAAGTAGGAGGACAGGCTATGTAGTTTGGAGGTTCAGCAAAGTTAGTTGTATATGGATTCGGTAGATGGATGCCTTGGACAATTTCAGACTGGGTTCAACTAGTTTTACAAGTTCTGCAACGGGATGATTTAAAGATGTGAACGGATGATTTTTTTCTTTGTTTTGCGAATGCAATGAATAGTTCACATTCCCCTGATAATTCTTCTAGACGGCTTGACACTGGGGCCTGGGTGGTAATGCAAATATTCAGCCACCTTAGAAGCTGCTGTTTAAGTTATTTTTTTAAATACCTTTTGTTCAGTCTTCTAAAAATTCAGCCAGTGGTTTCATCCCAATAACTGAATAAAGTAATTTTCAGTATAAGGCACGGCTTTATAACAATGTTCACTAGCTTTTTGAAATTATATTAGCACTAAAAATGTAAACTATTGATGGTATTGCCAATGCACAACAGCAATTTAGGTTAAATATAATCAAGTCGATCCATGAAATAGAAATCATAATGACACTTTCAAGCACTGGTATGGTCACTATACTTACAAAATAAATGCAGGTAAAGAAAACAATCCAAAACAGGGTAACAAAGATAATTCTGTTTTGCATACCTTTGAACTGTTAAGAGATGTAAAATAAGCAAATCTATCTGTGGGGGATGGGGGGGATTAACAGTAGACAGGCATTTTCACTAGAAATACAGCATTTGGTCTGAAGTGGTTTCACTATTGAATAATGCTGCATTTTCAAGTGTAAGCTAAATCCAGTTAGATCCCAATAAGGGAGAGAATTCTCACTTTGCTTCACTTCGGACTCACTTTGAAATTTCACATTTCATTTACACAACTTGCAAAGGTTGTTAACCCTGAAGCAAATTTTGAAGATAGGGTCATTTTTATATTCAGACAGGCCGCTATCCATGAAATTTAG
Source organism: Mustelus asterias (assembly GCF_964213995.1). Lineage (NCBI taxonomy): Eukaryota > Metazoa > Chordata > Chondrichthyes > Carcharhiniformes > Triakidae > Mustelus > Mustelus asterias. The sequence goes on from NC_135803.1 coordinate 44,418,287, forward strand.
CTTTTGACTTTTTCAGCTTATGATGAAAGATTGGAACAGTGTTTTGTTGCTGTGAGGTGGCACCTTTAAGTCCCTTATTAGCCAAAAGATTTATTTGTTCACAATTCACACAGAATATTTGGGCAGCTGTCTTAAGTTATTTTTTATATCCCTTTAATTTTGGGGCCTACAAGAGGCCCAACCAGAAGTCACGTTTGATGCTGTTTTGGTAAAATTCTCAAAGTATTATGAGAACAATTGGAGAGAAGTTCCTGAACTGCTGCCAAGCCAAGGTCCATGCAAGCTTAATTTTGGTGCAAAGCTAAAACTACTTGCAGCATCATTAAACTTGTTCTGTGAGTTTACTATAAGAGACTAAAAGTTAGTTCTTAAAAAATGAGTGCATACTGGTATTTTGTGAATGATTAGCATTGGGTCACAACATGATAAGCTGAAAAAGTCAAAAGCTAAATTTCATGATTAGAAGGATGTGTGTTTGTGCCAGGGTTAGAGAACAGGATGAGAAATTCCATTATCATGTTTGTTCAAACACCATGGCCGGGTTTTTCTCTGCCTGCTGCACTGCTCGCGTAGTGCAGCGGGCTGGGAGACAATAGCCTTTCACGAGTCTCGCAGCCACTTTTTTTAGATTTTTAAATTACAATTTCCATATGATTAGCAGGCGCAGGACGGTATTCTCCGAGCTCACTAGCACCTCCCCCCTGCCGGGAGTGGTTCCTACCAGTGAGGTTTACAACTGTTCCCCACTAATGGGAAACAGGCGGACTCACCCTGCTGGTGGGGACAGAGGCCATTGACACACCCCTGGGTGGTCAGGGACAAGGTGGGGATGCCCCTTGGGTAGTGCCAGCTTGGCACCCTGACACTGTGCAAGGGGCATATTGGCACTGCCCACCAGGCACCGGGCAGTGCCAAGGGGGTGGGGTGGGGTGGGGTCAGAGGAAATGGAGCATGCTGGGGGGTGGGGTGAAGCCTATTCTGGGGTGTTTGGGGGTTGGAGGTGAAACCTGCTGCCACTCAGCAAGTGGCATCGGTTGGAGAGGGAGGAAGGAGACGATCGGGGCTTGCCATCGATGGGGGGGGGGGGGAGGGGGTTGGGCCTGGTCATCGGGGTGGGGAGTGTCGGGCTGGACATCGGGGTGGATCAGACCTGGTCATCATGGGGGCATTGGGGCTGGCCATTGAGGGGGAGATTGGGGCTGGCCCGGGACTGTCTGTTAGGCCAGCAATCGGTTGGGGGTGGATCAGGAAGGCCAGCGATCAGGGGGTTCCGGGGAAGGCCAGTGATCGGAGGCCAGCAATCAAGAGGCTGGCAATGGGGGGGGGGGTGCAGTGCACATGCGCCGATCTTCTCACTGACAGATTGGCACATGCGCAGTACCCGCTCAACACTATGCTGCTGGCCTCCTGGGCGGGAATAGGCTCCACCCACCACTTTTTGACATGAATCTCTCAGAGGCACTCTGCATTGCACAGAGTGTCGGAGATTCATTGTGGTAAGTACACCCAAAAGACAGGCAGGAATTTCTCCCGCTTTTCCACCCGTTGGGCATTTAGTTTTGTTTTGGGAGGCCCATCACCTTCAATACATTTTCCTGTAAATTTCACTGTAGCAGTGTCCTTTTTTGTGTATTAACGGGCCTACGAAACCCACAATGTGGCCGGCTGGAAGTTCATGCACATTTCCATCACGATGTGCCATCTTAGTGAAGGAAAAAAATAGGCATTCAAGACATGTCTGAAACAAGCGTTTGGCCTTTGCATATACAGTTAAGGTGCTTAATGCTTGTTTTAGAGCTCCACTGCCAGATTGGTTTGCCCTGAGCTGCTGATGATGGCACGGCTGTGCTAAGTAAAACCAGACCTTGCAACAGTCTGCTGTTGAATCATTTTGAAATTTACTTACCAAAATGCGAAGTTAAGAGAAACAGGAATGTCCCTTCCAATCTCACATTTAAAAAATGTGCCACAAACCAGACTTATTCTCCTCCCCCCACACACACATCATGCTGCTGTCCACCCTATTTGCACCTCCAACCATAAACTTCCTGCACCACCACCAGCACGTGTACAGCATCATATCTCCCAATCTCTAGCTCAACTAGCTGTGTTACTAGCAACAGCCTGTTCTTGGTTTATTCTTCTCTAGATGGCTGTTCATGGCAGCTTGAATTGAGACCTGAGGTCCAATAACAGTGCCTAGGCATTAATTTTCAGACACAGTGGAGGTGGGTGGGTGGGTGGGGGGTGGGTGGTGGAATGGTAATAGCCCTATTCAACATTACCAGGTGACCGAGTAATAATGCAATTTTATTGGCTATTATTTTAATTATTTGAAAAATTCATAATTTGTGGTATGTTCACAATTGCATATATTGACAGAGAAATATGAAACTTTGGGCTATTGTCAATTTAGAATATAGCAAGCAAAGGTTAAACACTCTTCACAAAGCACAATACCCCAAAACAGCAGTGGAAAGTTTGTAGTCTTGCAGGTTTGAGTACTAAGTATAGCATTTTTTGTACATTCTGTTTTAATCATTAGAAGTGCTATGATTGCTGATTACATTTATTGGCTGCATGGAGCAAAGGAGCAGAACATCAGCAAGCACGTCAAGCTTTATTGGCAGGTAAGAATTGATTAATGGAAGAGGAATGACCTAAATTGTTATGAAAATACAAGATCGAGAAATTGTTACAAAGTATATTCATGAGCCACAGTATAAAAAGTATGACCAAATTCAAATTGTATATTGGCAGGGAGCAGAGTCTGTTGTGGAATGAATTTTCCCAACCCTGGGGTGGAGGGGCTTGGAGGTGGAGGGAGAAAATAGCTGGGTTTTCCAGAGGCAAGATCAGTTGTCTGCTAAGTGAAGATGGGCAACCAATTCAAATAATGCCACAGTTAGGGGTGGGTTTTCTGGCTTGCTGGTATTTTGTGGAGAGTGGAACTGCTGTCCTCTACATGGGGAGGCCATTGGAGTTGAAGGTAACATCCCCCAAAGAGAGATATTCTGGCAACAAAGACTGCACTAGCAACTCAAACACAGCTATCGGGGATTTACCCTCCACTTCCAGGGACCTACTTTCTTGGCCTCTCTGAATTTATAGTTTGAATTTATATCTCTGAGGGTGTCTCCAGTACAAGGTGTCCTCAAGATCTATTGTCCATCTCTCCCAGTGGACAGCCAAGGCTCTAGAGCTGCCAGTCTTGATTTTGGACAAGCAGCACTGGGAGCCTTCCCACCATCCCTAATAGGACTGTGAGTGCGGAGGTGGCCAATTAGGCGTCCACTTTCAGGAAAATAACTCCTTCAATCTGGGTCCCAGCAAGTGTGGGCTCAGTAGTCCCTATTTGGTCTCATCTTTGGGGTCCCAAAGCTCACAGGAAAGACCTGCCTGATTAGTCTCAGGAATAGGGATTTGGTCGTAAGTACAACAGAACTCAAGGACACAAATTCAATTACTGGATATACTCATGTGAAAGTGGAATTTCTGAGATGCCTTTTCAGGCAAAAAGTTAAGGGGCCAACGTTTGCACCGGTAATGTTCTTGATGGACTTATTTTCAACCACCAACGTTTGCGGTTCTCACAGGCAGCAGAGAAAAGTGTTGGGTTTTCAATCTCTCAGTTTCAGATGCTTGAAGCTCATAAGCAGCAAGAAAGAAGCCTTAGACCATCGGACTATTCACGACAGCTCAGTGAGTTCCATTTCTGGTAAAGTTTAATGCAGTCACAGCTCAAACACCCAGTGCACACTGACTCTGCAGTTTGTTTTAATCTTACCTCTGTCATAAGAAAAAAAATCATATCAACGTACATCCTTATGGCACTGGATAGTTGTGCTGAACTTAATATTTGAAGAATTCAATCTTGGATTCCTGGTGTAGAATTTTAACATATGGATTCGCTCAACTGAGGGAGCCCCACAGCAGATTGGGAACCTGAAAGTTAGTGGAGTGGTTTTTTAATTCACAGAATCATTGAATCCCTACAGTACAGAAGGAGACCATTCGGCGCATTGAGTCTGCACCAACTCTTGACAGAGCATATTACCCAGGCCCTATCCCTGTAACCCCATATATTTGCACTGCTAATCCCACTAACCCAGACACCTGTGGACACTTAAGAGGCAATTTACCATGGCCAATCCACCTCACCTGCACATCTTTGGACTGTGCGAGGAAACCAGAGCATCCAGAGAAAACCTATGCAGACAGGGGGAGAACATGCAAACTCCACACAGACAGTTTCCAAAAAGAAGCTAAAGACTTAAGCAGCAGGAGTGTGGTCCTTTGGTTGTGGAGAGAGTACCACAAGAGGTTCAGTGACCTCATTAGAGCAGGAAAGGTGAGTGGCCACATTCAAGTACCAAGCTCCTCACTCTGACTTCATTAACCTTCATCTACACAGCACCCCATAGACCAACACAAGTTGCTGCTCTCCTCATTTCTTTCTCAAGGCACCTCCTCACATCCCCATTTGAACAGCCACCCTACTTTCGTCTTAATGCCATACCACACACATCCTTCACAGTCACCCTCCATCCTCTCATCACAAACCATTTCTTACACTCATAACTCTCTATTTGCAGGAGAAGAAATCGCAGAAGAGCAGGGAGAAACAGGAAAGCAACATGGTGGGGTTCCTTCCAGTAATACTCCGCCTGACAACTCTGGAGGATAATGTATTAGAAATCAACAGATTGTCAGAGTGAATGGCAATTGAAGATGGAGAGATGTTGTCTCCCAGATACTTGATGACAGAACTGCATGTCACACTGCCTAATGGAACAAAACAATAATTCATATTGATTTGGTGTCACGTGTAGCTGAAATATGATCACCTGCAAAATTATAACTTTGAACCCTTTCCCCTTGTCAGTTCTAATTCATGCCTTTCATCTCCTTCAAAAATAATGCAAAAGATGGTGTAAGAGTGGGTTGAGCAGTCCTTGAGGAAGCACCATTATGTGGCTCATGCACACCCTCCATCTGGAGATAGAAACAGCAGTGGCGTGTCCTCGTTGGAGAGAAATCGGAGGAGTGGGTCTCTAGCACCAATGCCATGTCATCTCACGCCTTTGCACTGATGTCTATCTCCATTGTAAGAATAGCCACCTGTATGGAGCATCAGAAATGGCAGGCACCTGAGTGTATGCTGGTTCTTTTCAGTGGCCTTCATAATCTGTCTATCAATTTAAACAGGATGGAGGAAGGCCTCACATTAGTCATTTAGTACCCACTGAAGTGTAACAAACTGCACATCAGTTCCTGGCTAGCAGGGAAGAATGGATGGCCCATGAGGGAGAAGCTAGGAAAGGGCACCGGGAAGTGGGTACTATTTTTGAGGTGTTCCCATTCCTTCCCCCTCTTTCTGTCTACGCTGTTTAGTCAGAACCCCCCCACATGCTGACGTCTGTCCTGATGGCAGGGTCTGCCCCTGAACAGCTGCAAGTGGGGCAGTCGTTGGTGGAGCCCCCATGGAGCGTCTTAGTATCAAATTCATTGTAAATGTTTTGGCATTGTAAACTTTATTTCAGTTCTGTATTATCGAGTTATTTCCATTGTTGCCTCACACCTGCCGAATTTTGTATCAGCTTTGGGGTAAATAGTATGACTGGAATAGAAGACAACCAGTAGTTGTCAGTGAAATGGAAGATTAATGATTGTGAGAATGGATTGTGTTTGGAAGGAACAGACGGGGTGGGTGTATTATGTTCAGCATTGTTTAGTATTAGTTTAACCGAAACGTGTCTGTCTCACAGGCTTCTCTGGGAGCTCTGTGTGGCTGTATGGACTCTGGCCATATTGGGTACCTCCTCCTGTTGCTCCTCCTCTTCCTTGTACTCCAAACAGTGCAATCAAGGCACAACACACCACTATCATTCAGAATACTTTTACTGCTGCATACTAAAGGCCATCCCTTAATCTATTCAAGTCCTTTGCTTGCTCAATTATACATTCTCATGTAGCTTTTGTTGTACTTTTTCTATGTATCTGTGGTAGGGCTTTTCACAGTTTTCAGCCACATTCTTCGAGGGTATCCTTCATCTCCAAGGAGTCATCCATTGAGTCTGCTAGGAGCTTGAAAGGTAGGAGACTTAACTGATGCAGAATTAAGACATCATGGCAGCTTTCTGGATAACTTAGCAGAGCTCTGACAAAGGGTCAGCCAGACTCGAAGTGTGGGCTCTATTCTCTCTCAACAGATGCTATCAGACCTGCTTAGATTTTACAGCATTTTTTGTTTTTGTTTCGCTGCACATGTAGCTGATGACACCCCTCTGTTTTCTCACCATACCTGAACAACACAATCAAAGCCATGGGACTACCAGCAAAATCAAAACACACCATTGATATTTTGAAATACAGGTTCAGGAGCCTCAATCAACCTGGAGGCTCTTTACAATATAACCCAGCTAATGTGACCCACATCACTGTGCAGTATGCCGCACACTACAACCTTTCATTGCAAAGAGGATTAGAGTTGGAGGAAGCATACAAATGAAAAGAGGTATCATCAATACAGGAAGGAATGAATTAAGGGGATGAAGACTACAAGGAGAGCAGAACATATCAAGCAACAGTTGATTGGAGCATTGTTTTCAATTATCTCCTCAATCCCTTACCTAAAAAGCGACAGAAAGCTTCTTACGTTCTCTATTACTCCATTGATTCTTCATTAAGAAAGATTCAGATTTTTCATGTAACCTATGTATCAATGATATTCTGACAATACAGACTAACCTTGCAGACTAATGAAAGTGAACTATAGAACTAAATCCCAAATGTAACAAAGGGAAAGACTTTAATTTTAAAATTAATATTGGAGGAATTATTTTGTCATCCAGTGATCAACCTATAGTACTTTTACTAATGAAGTTCACCAACCATACTAGCCCCCAGTGGCTTCAGAAGAGTTGATAGTAGGCTGCTATTGCTCATGTGGGATTTCTTGGAATACTTGTAGTCTGTGACATCTGGGAGATCAAGGCGATAAGGATCCTGAAGTTTTGGTTGCTGCCGGTGTAACTTGTTGAACTGGCTTTCTGGAACCATGATTGATATTGGTTAAATGTGGTGGTGAGGAAGATAGATATCCTGAGAAAGGTGAATTTATGCCATTCATATAGTGCTACACCACTTCCAGTGGTGCCCTCCTGTTTGAGAGCAGACTGAATAAAATTTGAGTGATTCCTTGAAAACCCTCAACCTATTCTGTCTGCTGTTATATAATTAAAAGGGTTGAAGAGAGATTTGGATAGGCTGAGCAAGTGGGCGAGGATCTGGCAGATGGAATATAACGTTAGCAAATGTGAGGTTATCCACTTTGGAAGAAATAATAGTAAATTGGAATATTATTTAAATGGAGAAAAATTACATCGTGTGACTGTGCAGAGGGACCTGGGGGTCCTTGTGCACGAATCGCAAAAACTCAGTCTGCAGGTGCAGCAGGTGATCAAGAAGGCGAATGGAATGTTGGCCTTTATCGCGAGGGGGATAGAATATAAAAGCAGGGAGGTCTTGCTGCAACTGTACAAGGCACTGGTGAGGCCGCAACTGGAGTACTGTGTGCAGTTTTGGTCCCCTTATTTGCGAAAGGATATATTGGCCTTGGAGGGAGTGCAGAGAAGGTTCACCAGGTTGATACCGGAGATGAGGGGTGTAGCTTATGAGGAGAGATTAAACAGATTGGGTCTGTACTCGTTGGAGTTTAGAAGGATGAGGGGTGATCTTATAGAGACATATAAGATAATGAAGGGGCTGGATAGGGTAGAGGTGGAGAGATTCTTTCCACTTAGAAGGGAAACCAGAATTAGAGGGCACAGCCTCAAAATAAGGGGGGGCCGGTTCAGAACAGAGTTGAGGGGGAACTTCTTCTCTCAGAGGGTAGTGAATCTCTGGAATTCTCTGCCCATTGAAGTGGTGGAGGCTTCCTCGTTGAATATGTTTAAATCACGGGTAGATAGTTTTCTGATCGATAAGGGAATTAGGGGATATGGGGAGCAGGTGGGTAAGTGGAACTGATTCGCTTCAGATCAGCCATGATCTTGTTGAATGACGGGGCAGGCTCGAAGGGCCAGATGGCCTACTCCTGCTCCTATTTCTTATGTTCTTATGTTCTTATGAATGGTTGCTTTAAGACCTGATCACATGGTTTGATGGTGATGTTGTTAGGGTGTTGCCACAGGCTGCTATTTTACTTTCAGTTTGTACTCTGTACTTCACAGAGAACATCTCTTTCAATAAACTTGTTGTATATTAGTTTGAATCTACATGTGCAAACTACAGCTTTGATGAAGGGTCATCCAGACTCGAAATGTTGGCTGTATTCTCTCTCCACAGATGCTGTCAGAGCTGCTGAGATTTTCCAGCATTTTCTGTTTTTGTGCAAACTATAACTTTTCTTTTTGTTTAAAACCCACAACCCCTAACATAGTTAGAATATTGCTCAAAAAGAAAATTGGCAACAAGGCAGCATCTCGTATATTTGAAAGGAGTGGATGCATTGCTATATGGCTAGAGTCATTTGAAAACAAAAATCATCAATGGTCTCCAGGGAAATAAAGGGAGTACTGAGAAGACAGTAAAAAAAATATACTGGGCAGTCTCAAGTCACTAGTTCTGCAAGTGAAATAACAAGTCAATTAGGATCCATAGAGCCATTTATTGAAGAAAATGAATCATGGAGTTCCTATGCGGAGCATTTTCAGTACTTTGTAAAGGTGAAAAAAATGCAAATGAACTGCTCATATCAGCTTTTCTCAGTACAATACAATGTAAAATCTTTAATTTGCTCCGGAACTTGAATCATCCAGAAAAGCCAGGAACCAAAACTTACAATGACTTGACAAAGATCCTTGAAGAGCATTACTCTCTAAAGCCATTGATCGCCGTGGAACAGTTCAGGTTCCACCAAAGGAATCAAGTGGAAGGTGTAACCATGGCTCAATTTGTGGTAACCTTAAAAAGGCTGGCACAACATTATGAGTTTTCGGAGTCATTAGAAGATTATCTTGGAGATCGTCTAGTTTGTGATCTCCAAAATGAGACTATCCAAAAAAGATTGCTTACTGAACATGCTTTGACTTTAAAGGTAGCAATAGAAATTGCAGTGTCAATGGAACTAGCTGCGAAAGAGGCTTCACAATTTGATGTAGGAATGAAAACCTACAAGTTGGAAACTGCCCATAAGAAGTCAAAACAGCAACAAGCATGTCACTGATGTGCCAATTCTTGCATTGACTATCCTTGCTGGGGCAAGGATAGTCAATGCAAGAATTGTGGCAAAAATGGATCACATTGCAAAAGCTTGTTTGGATAGAAGGAGCTTCCTCTGAGAAGAATGTTCAGAAGAAGAATCTGGGAACCTTCAAGACAAAGAACAAGTTGCATTCTACAAAAATAACTTTCAACATGGAAGAAAAGAATTATGACTGAAGAAGAGAATATCCAGAAATATGAGTCCCAACTGAACATCCTATCCACACAGGGTGAATCATATAAATTCTGAGTGATTCCGAAGTCAAGTGGACAACCTATTAGGGTGGAGGCTGCTGTATCTTTAATTCCTGAGACTACATGCCAACTAAAGCTGAAGCACCTTCCTTCAAAACTAGCTGATGTGATTTTAAAGGCATGCAAGGAAGAGATTGCACCATTAAAAGCATACATCATGGACAACGTAGAGTTGAATGGACAAATAGCGGAGTTGCCTCTCCATATGATCCTTGGTAATTTTCCAGCTCTTTTTGGGAGATCATAGTTGGAGGAGTTAAAGCTTAACTTGAGTGCTGTCAACATGTTGGTTGATGTCAAAACAGACCTACAGGATAAATACAAGAGTGTATTCGAAGAGAGATTTGGCTTAATGAAGGGAGTTTAAGTGAAACTCAAGATAAAGACTAATAGTCAACCAAAAAGTCTCAAAGCAAGAGCAGTGCCATATGCAATTCATCCCAATGTCGAAGAAGAATTAGTACGACTTGTTAACAATGGCATGTTAGAGCCGGTTACAATGAATAACTGGGCTACTCCCATTCATATTTGTGGTGATTTTAAAACAACCATAAATCTGGTGTTGTATGCAGATCAATATCCACATCCTTTAATTGAAGATTTATTTGCTGGGTTATCAGGTGGACAGAAATTCAGCAAGCTTGATCTTTCATAAGCAGATTTACAGATGAATGTAGCCGCTGAATCTCAACCATTGCTTACCATTGTAGCTCATAAAGGTCCTTTTCATTGTAAAAGATTGCCTTTTGGAATAACATCCGCACCAGCCCTATTCCAAAGGTCAATGGATCAGATGTTAAGTGGTCTCTCTGGTATACAATGTCACCTGGTTGATATTCTAATTACAAGATCCAGTGAACAAGAGCAATTGAATAATTTAGATGCAACATTGGAATGTCTTCAACACATGCTCTACATATCTAGAAAGAAACATGTGACTTTTCCCAGACGTCCGTCCAGTATTTAGGTCACATCATTGATAGTCAAGGCTTCCAGAAAGCATCTAACAAGATGGTAACTATTTTAGAAGCAACATGTCTGACGAATGTGATGCAAAGAACAAAGAAAATTACAGCACAGGAACAGGCCCTTCGGCCCTTCAAGCCTGCATCGACCATGCTGCCCGACTGAACTAAAACCCCCTACTCTTCTGGGGATCATATCCCTCTATTCCCAATCTATTCATGCATTTGTCAAGACACCCCTTAAAAGTCACTATTGTATCTACCTCCCCCAGAAGCGAGTTCCAGGCACCCATCACCTCTGTGTAAAAACTTTCCTCGTACATCTCCTTTAAACCTTGCCCCTCGCACCTTAAACCTATGCCCCCCAGTAATTGACTCTGCCACCCTGGGAAAAAGCTTCTGACTATCCACTCTGTCTATGCCCCTCATAATCTTTTAGACTTCTATCAGGTCGCCCCTCAACCTCCGTCGTTCCAGTTTAGAACAAACCAAGTTTCTCCAATCTCTCCTCTGAGCTAATGCCCTCTATACCAGTCAACATCCTGGTAAATATTTTCTGTACCCTCTCCAAAGCCCCCACATCTCCTCCTTCTGGTAGTGTGGCAGTCAGAATTGAACACTATCTTCCAAGTGCGACCTAACTAAGGTTCTATAAAGCTGCAACATGACTTGCCAATTTTTAAACTCAGCCCTGGCTGATGAAGAGAAAGATGCTGTATGCCTTCTTGACTAACTTCTCCAGCTGCGTTGCCACTTCCAGTGACCTGTGTACCTCTACATCCAGATCCCTCTGCCTATAAATACTCTTAAGGGTTCTGCCATTTACTGTATATTTCCTATCTGTATTAGACCTTCCAAAATGCATTATCTCACATTTGTCCGGATTAAACTCCATCTACCATCTCTCCGCTCCTATCTATATCCTACTGTATCCTCTGACGGTCCTCATCGCTATCTGCAATTCTGCCAACTTTTGTGTCGTCCGCAAACTTAATAATAAAACCAGCTACATTTTCCTCCAAATCATTTATATACAGTGGAGCCCCGATTTTACGCGCCCCAATTTAGCGCGAAATTGGATATTACGCGATCGCGCGACGGACCCTTTTTTAAAAACTATTTCCGGTTTAGTGAATTAGCGCGACCCCGATTTAGCGCGACCCCGATAACATTCGCGATCACATTTTATGGACCCCAACCATCACGTTAAAACGGGGCTCCACTGTATATATTACAAACAGCAAAGGTCCAGGCACTGATTCCTGAGGAGTGCCACTTGTCACAGCCCTCCATTCAGAAACACACCCTTCCACTGCTACCCTGTGTCTTCTATGACCGAGCCAGTTCTGTATCTATCTTGCCAGCTCATCTCTGATCCCATGAGACCTCACCTTCTGCACCATTCTGCCATGATGGACCTTGTCAAAGGCCTTACTGAAGTCCATGTAGACAACATCCACTGCCCTACCCTCATCAATCATCTTCGTCACTTCCTCGATCAAGTTAGTGAGACACTACCTCCCCTTCACAAAACCATGTTGCTTCTCACTAATACGTCCATTTATTTCCAAGTGGGAGTAAATCCTGTCTCGAAGAATCCTCTCCAATAATTTCCCTACCACTCACGTAAGGCTCACCGGACTAAAATAACCTGGATTATCCTTGCTACCCTTCTTAAACAAAGGAACAACATTAGCTATTCTCCAATCCTCTGGGGCTTCCCCTGTAGCCAGTGAGAATACAAAGATTTCTCTCAAGGCAATTTCCTCCCTTGCCTCTCTCAGTATTCTGGGATATACCCCATCAGGCCCTGGGGACTTGGATACCTTAATGTTTCTCAAGAACCCCAATACCTCCTCCTTTTTGATCTCAACATGACCCAAACTATCTACACACCCTCCCCCAGACTCATCATCTACCACTCCTTCTCTTTGGTGAATACTGACGCAAAGTACTCATTTAATACCTTGCCCATTTCCTCTGGCTCCATGCATGGATTCCCTCCCCTGTCCTTTAGTGGGCCAACCCACTTGAATCAATTGAGGTCCTTTCTAGGATTAGTAAATTATTCTGGCAAATGTTTTCCTAACTTCATTGCTGAAACTATTGGATAATTTACTTTGTGTGAAACAGTTATCGGACCAGGTAACAGAAGGTGAGAAAGCATTTAAGAATGTCGAAGGTGCTTTGCAGAAATCTGAAATATTGATTCATCTTAATCCAAAGCTACCATTATTGCTTGCTTGCGACGCTTTACCTTATGGAGTAGGGACAGTGGTTTCACATGTAATGTCTTCGGGAGAAAAATTAACAATAGCTTATCCATCACGCACTCTGACTAGTGCTGGATCTTACTATGCTCAGCTAGAAAAATAAGTATTGAGTATAATTTTTGGCATACAAAGTTCTCATCATTATTTATATGGTCTCCGTTTCACATTATTGACTGATCATCGACCCTCAGCTACTATTTTTAGATCATCCCAAGGAAGAGGAAGCATACTAAGAGGAGGTTGAGGCAACCATGGCTGACAAGGAAAGTCAGGGACAGCAGAAAGGCATTAGAAAAATCATATAATGTGGCGAAGATTAGTGGGAAGCCGGGGATTGGGAAGCCTTTAAAAACTAACAGAGGACATCTATCTAAAAGCGCAATAAGAGGGAGAAGATTAAATATGAGGGTAAGCTAGCCAGTGACATAAAATAAGATTTCAATAGTTTTTTTTCGATATATAAAGGGTAAGAGAGAGGTAAGAGTGCATTATTCTGAGTGTCATTAGTCTTTGGAACTTTCATCTGCAGAAAGTGGTGGAGGCAGAATCATTGAATATTTTTAAGACAGAGGTAGATAGATGCTTGGCAGGAATGTGGAGCCGAGACCACAATCAGATCAGCCATGATCTTCTTGAATGTCAGAGCAGACCCGAAGGGGCCAAATGCCTTACATCTGCTCTTGATTTGCATGTTTATGTGGACCTTGGCTATTGTGTTTAGGCCTATGTCATTAATGTCGTGAATATTCCATCCATCACTTCAGAATAGACCATTTTTCCCTGTGATGAACGAGGAAGAGCATATCAACTCCCATATAGCCATTGTCTTTGGGCGTGACATGGTCATAAAGTGGGGCATAAAGCGATTAGCGCGATTGGCGCCAGTTTTCATGACCAGCGCAATTTTGCGAGCGCAAGATTTCCGATGCAGTCAGCCTCTCGCCGGAAATGGGTGACAGGCAGGTTAATTTATTGAAAGTTATTTAAATAAGCATTTCAATGTCATTAGCGAGCCCAGCGCTCAATCATCCGGGCTCACCTACCTTTATGACCTCGCCAGGAGAGGTTCTCACCGGTGAGGATTAGCCATGCTCCCCATGAACTGGGAGCAGTCGAGTTGGTCTCGCCGGTGGAAGCGGAGGCCATTGAGGGCCCCCGGGGAGGGCAAGGGCCGGCAGTGCCACCCTGGCACCTGGACAATGCCAGTCTGGCACTTAGACAATGTCCACCGGTCACCTGGGCAATGCCCACTGGGCAGTGCCGGGGGGCCAATGGGGGTGGGGCTAATGGGAGTAGGGGCCAGTGGGGGCAGGCCATTAGGGGAGGGGCCAGTGGGGGGCACGAGAGGGGGCCTGCTGCCACTCTGCAGCCATCAGTGGGGGGAGGGCAGTGGGGGTGCAATTGGTGGGGAAGGGCAGGGATCCACGATCGGTCTGGGCGGCGGGGCTGCATCCACGACTGCAGGTCCCTGCAATTGCAGGGGGAGAGCTGCTTCCGACTGCCTGCAGTAGCAGGGGCCTGACAGCTCTCTCTTTGCCTGTCAGAATCCTGCTACTGTTAATGTGCACATGCAGCATCAGAGGCCTGCACATGCGCACCACCTCCCTCTGCAGGCTTTCGGACATGTTAAGGCCCACCCACAGGCTTCTGCAGTTAGCAACAGGCTCGCTCTGAATTTTTCAGCCAGAATGTGTATGTGGGGGCCTAGAAACACGCCCAAAAGTCGGATCTGGAACTCTCCCAGTTTCACACCCACCCGGCATGTAGGCTAAAAATGGTAAAATACCACCCTCTGACTCTGCCTGAAAGGTAGCTTAATAGAAATGCAAATGGTGAGAGCCAGTTACAAATTTCAGTTCATCTTCAAAGCAATTCTTGACATCAGCAGATGTGAAATTCCAGAGAAGGTTTGCCTTGATAAATCCTAATTATAACCCAGATTGGAAACTTCCAGAAACTGATCAACTTGACGTGTCAGGTCAGCTGTAGCAGCCAACTTAAGTCTGTGTCTTTGCTTGCTTTAGAAATCCCTTTTGAGGAAGGTCATCATATATTTGACCAACCAATGAAATTAAACATTAATATTACACATCACATCATCATGACACTATAAATGTGAAGTATGAGTCACGCTTGACAGAGAATGTTGGTAGTTAAGTGAGGATGGGGTGGTAAATTAAGTGTTGTGCGAGATGAGTTGTTCCTTTTTCAGGAATTGAGCATGTGAAGACACATTCATTGACCTTGATCACATGTCAGCAAACTTCTGCACTGCATCTGCATCTCTGGGACTGGAGAGCTTGAATTGACAGCAATGCCTACCAGCTTTCTCTGCCTTCTCAGTGTCTGTCTGGTGGACCTTCTGGTCCATTGTGGGTGGACATCCTATCTCTTCCTGTCTACTCAACAGAAAGCCTTGGAATGCACTTTCTGCTTTCCTCTGGCAGGTCAGACAGCCTTCCCCTGCCATTTCCAGTACCTGCTGCAGTCAAAATGTATCTCTCCATTTAATAAGTGAAGACTGGCTTTAAGTAATACTGGCTAGCTTTAAATGGTGCTCACCTCTCATGAACTTGACCCCTGAGGCATGCTGCCACTCAACAGCACACTTTGCAATAGGTTGCATGCTACTCCCATTAAAATTAGTTGGCAGCATAAAGTTTGTGTGCTTCCTGCATCGCAATGAACACAGTAAGAAGTTTAACAACACCAGGTTAAAGTCCAACAGGTTTATTTGGTAGCAAAAGCCACAAAAGCCTGTGTGGCTTTTGCTACCAAATAAACCTGTTGGACTTTAACCTGGTGTTGTTAAACTTCTTACTGTGTTTACCCCAGTCCAACGCCGGCATCTCCACATCGCAATGAACAGGCATGAGCTAATCACACACCATGAATCCAAACCCATTTTCAGGTCTTATGCAATTTTTCTCTTTACACTTTAAATTGTATTTGCATTTTTACCACCTAAAATCTGTTGTTTCACATTTCCTCCAATGAGCTGCAACTGTATTTCAACCAATTTAAGGCCGTTATGGTAAAAGTAAACTTTAATGATATTTCTCATGCTCACATCTCAATCATTAAGATGAGTGGGGCAAAACAAATGTTCCAGTACAGATCGGTGAAATCTGCCAACAATCTCATGAGTTGAAATACATCCATCCTGCCATCCAAACTTTGACTTTGATTAGTGTCAGGAATTCAACAGATCCACCAGGGTTTCATTATGATGAAAACTTTATTCACATGGAAGTGAATAGCAATATCGTTTGGAGTAGTGATTGACCACACTTGCAGGCACGGGGAGAGGAAGTAAAAGATATGAGGAATGAGGAGCTGATTGGCGCATTCGCACCTGAGCATCAATATGGATTAGATTCCAACTCTGACAGAGCTGACAGTGAATGCACAATGAGGATTACAAACAATACCAAGAATCCAGCAAGAGGGCAGCTGCAGGCTTATTCAGGACAGAACCAACTGTGGGGTGATAGCAGGACAGAAAATAGTCTGAAGAGCCTGGGAAAGGAATCAGAAAAGGCATGGTGCTGGAGAAAGTTGAATGGAAGCATGGCAATATAAGACAAAGAGAGGCAGAAAACAAAGCATGGCTAGGTAATGGCAAACTAAAAGGTGAATTAGGAGGCTCAGCTGCAGACTGGAAACCACAGGAAACCATCATTTGGTATACATGGAAATTAGAGTGCTGCTTTTAAAAGGCTTGAACTAGATAAAACAGAACTTCTCTACAAATTACTGACCAGGCTTAAAACTTCCATAAAAGCTGAATACCATCACAATGTAGATAAATAAGGGACAGAATTTTCTCCTGGGGCCTGTCCCCCTCCTCCAGCAGAACTGTCAATCAGGATCACAGGAACTCTGTTGGTCTGGAGACAGGTTTGCTGTCCAATTAAGTACAGCAAGTGGGCTCTCAGAGCTGGAGAGCCAATTAGAAACCTTTCAGCTTGAAATGAACAGTAGGCTGTGCTGGAAGGTAAGTAAGAGAGAAAGTGCTTCAAGATGGATGTACTCTGTCCAAGTTTAAACTTTTTCAAGTATAAATTAAGAAATGTCTTATTCAGTTTTAAATTAAGAAATGCCTTTTTCAGCCTGGTAGTGTGGAAGGATGGTGGTGAGAGGGTGATTGGAGGGGAACCCGTCTATAGGGCAGCCTGTGGTTGCTCCTGCATCTACTCAGCAAGGGTCTCCTGGTTTCCTGGCCTGCTGCTAGGAAACTTCCTAAACTGGCTCCTGCAGCCTGTAGGAACATAGATGGAATTTACTGCCCTCCCCATGACAAGATTGATGGTAAAGGGGCATTTAATCACGTGAGAGGGTGGCAGCTAGGGACCCTGCTGCCTTCCCACTCCTGCCTCAATTAAGTCCATGGTACCAATGTTTGTAGATAGCCTTCATGTAATGCAACCAATTGAAGTCCTCATGGGGCCATTAAAGGACAGATATTTTCCTGTACAGTCAGCACTATTTCTGGGTTCCATTTATTTATCCATTTATTGAACTATGTTTCAAAAAAGACAGGAGTGGGACTAGTCTGTTTCACCTCTTGAGCCTGTTTTGCAATTCAATATGATTGTTGATTTTGTTATGGCTCAACCCTACTTTCCTTCATGTCACCCATAATCCTTGATTTCTGACGCTTTGAATGAACAAATGCCTCCTCATTTCTGTCTTAAATAACCCCTTATTCTGAAACTCTGCCCTCCAATTCTAGATTCTCCCACAGTTTCAGAATAAGGAGTCATTTAAGACAAATGAAAAGAAACATTTTCTCAGCTTCTACTCTGTCAATCTCCCTCAGAACCTTATGGGAGGAATTTTACCAGCTCACCCTGCCCATAGGTGGGTGGAGCTAGCTGGTAAAATCGCACAAGAGCCAAGAAATCAGAATCATGCCCGATTTCTCAACTCTCGCAATTTTATGAGAGCTGGATTTCTGGTGAAGTCAGCCTCTAGTGGATCGCTTACCATGAGATCATTAATTAATCAATTCTCATTAACATTACCAGGTATAAACTAGTCTGTTCCCTGGTGGGTTCCACTACTTAGTATTTTAAGGAACTCTTCCAAATACATTCTATGAACTCATCTTCCAGGCTATCTTTGCCAATTTGATTGACATGAAAACAATTTTTATAGATATTATGGATATTTATCATGTTTTATCATTACAACAAAAGATCAAAATGAAACCATACTTATAAGTCAATTGTATGGAAACAAAATTATAAGAAAACTAACACTTAACTGGTTAGGTTATACTAAGTAAATTTTGCTTCACTAAGATATAAACCATTTGAACCAATTGACCATTAATCTTAAATAATTATAATATCCCCAGGTTTAACTAGAATATAGGGGAATGAAAATACTGTGAGAGAATAAAATGAGCTCTTAGCAGAATCCTTGGAACTTCAAAATACACTTGTATAAATCCAAAATTTCTGAAGAAGCAGATGAGCACTATCAAGTCTTTTTGCTCCAAGTAATGATAATGCCATTATCTATATTTCCTTTAAATTAAGAACTTCTGCTGATCAGGGTCATGTGGTCCTTCCTGGCCTCTTTTAAGAATCAGCCCAAATAAGGGCAAGAGTAGCACAAATAAAACATCTAAATTTATCATTACATACTTGATTAGCCAGAATTGCAGCTAGCCACATTAAATGTTATGCAAATTGAAAAATGCTATTATTTTGTTAACTTTGTAAATAATAGTGTTTAAGTGTGACAGTAATCTAAGGTAATTAAATGCTCCAGTCCAAGTATTGAAAAAAATCGGCATTGATATAGATATGAGTTTGAGACAGTGCTGTGTTCCTGTGCTAAGAGGATCACCTGACCAAGGAAATTGGTTAAGATTACATGCCCATAAGAATACTTACAAAATTTTATTTTTTTGATGTATGAAATAAACATAGATAATAGCTATGAGGATAATTATGGGTTTTTAATATGAACATACATGGAAGTAGGAGCAGGAGTAGGCCATTTGGTCCCTCAAGCCTGCTCTGCCATTCGATAAGAACATGGCTGCTATGATTGTGGTCTGTACTGTCCCCTCTACTCCATATCCCCTTTGACTCCCTTGTCAGTCAAGAACCTATCTAACTCAGCCTTAAAAATATTCAATGACCCTGCCTCCACTGCTCTCTGGGATGGAGAATTTCAAGGGCTACCAATGCTCTGAGAGAAGAAATTTCTTCTTGGGCAAAATTTTCCTGTCGCGCCCACCACAGGAAGTCATAGCGGGCGGGGGTAGACCATACAAAGCTCCATTGACCTCGGGCAGGATTTTCCGCTAGAAAAATCCCGCCCCTTATCTCTGTCTTATTTTGAAGCTATGTTCCCTAGTTCTAGTCTCTCCTACAAGTCAAAGCATCCTTTCCGCATCCACCCTGTCAATTCCCCTCAGGATCTTATATGTTTCAATAAGATCACCTCTCATTTTACTAAATTCCAATAGCTACAGACCTAACCTGTTGAACCTTTCCTTATTACATAATTTAAATTTAAATTCCATCAGCTCCAATGGTTGGATTTGAAACTATGGGGGCGATTTTCCCAAAAAAGTTCTAAGTGCTGAATTTGTGGGAAAACTGGTGTAAATCACAATTGTTTGTTCTGTAGTTCAGACTCGAATCTCCCACACTCTGTGCAATGCAGAGGTCACAATTGTGAATATCATTAAAAGCTCAGGGGGCGGGGCCTGCTCAGGCCGGAGGCTGACAGTTCCGGGTCTCTGCACATGCGCAATGTCCCCGAACTATCAGCCTGCGCTTTGCTGACCAGCTCAATCACTGGCCAGCCCGAGACCCCAACAGTGCTAACCCTCCAGCCACCCCCCCCCCACAGCCCGATCGTGGCCCTCCATCCATTCCTGGGCCAGCCTCCACCTCCCCCCGTCCCAAAGTGCCCAATCACTAGCCCCCTCCCCTCACAACTCCTGCTAGTTCCCCGAAAGTGGAGAGCTACTCTATACCCCACTGGAGGGGAACTGTACTGGCGGGGTGGGAGATGCTATTGGGCCGGAGAATTCGGTCCCGGGCCCGATAATTACATTTAAATTACATTCAAATAAAATTTAAATAACTTACCTGCTGCTCCCACTGGTTTCCAGCGTGGTCCTGACCGTGCCGGATCTCCGTCGCTGAGATGCACGCGTGCCAGGAACGCATGCGCGAATCCCGTGAATTGGCGCACGCCAATTAGCACGTTCGGAGGGGAGAATCGCCCCCCATGTCTCTGGGGCATTTACTGGTCCAGTAACATTGCCATTATGTTACTATCTCCCCTCTGATAGTTGTAAATTGTAGGGGAATTTCACAGTGACTTCATTGTAGTGTTATTGTAAGCTTTACATGTGACGAATAAATAAACTTTTTTAAAAAATTGTCCTCTTTCTAGCTCTCCTTGCTTTTACCCTTCACAAACTGTAATTCTTTCAAAATATCATGATTTGCATTCTCTCCCAAGATCTCATAATCCCACCCTCAATAAGCTACAGAGGTAATCTTCCCAAATACTTTGACTCTATTCATGCCCGGGCCCCACCTTACACCATTAATTTTCTCCAGTTATATGTCCCTGCATGAACCTGCTATTTTTCAGATAGTGGCCTTTTATTTGCTCCCTGCTCCTTCAGCCACTGTGCTCCCATTGTCTAAAACTTGCTGGCCAGAATTCTCCAACCTCGTCCGTGGCTGGGATTCTCCAGTCCTGCAGCAGTAAATGGAGTTTTTGCAGAGCACCAAATACTATGTTCTTATTGGCAGTGCTGGTGGAGCAAATGAGGTCGGAGAATCCTGGCCAATGTTTAGAATTTTGTTTCAACCCACGTAAGTCCACTTACAACCCTCTGTGGGATTTTCTTCCATTATCATTTTTTCCTTATCTTTACTTCGTCTTGAATCTACCTGTTTAAAATCCTATCTTTCTCCACTATCCTGCAGAGTATTCTGAAATGCCTGCGGTGCTTTGGAAATGTATTTCTGTTGTATATGATTAATTTGATTTTTGCAAGTTAGTATTTTACATATCCTTTCTTTTTTATGAAACTAGGCAATGCTGGAAGAGGGCATCACTCAAGCTGAAACATTTTCGGTTATGTACACGCCATTTGCAGTGAAACCAACTGCTGCACAAATAGAGAAAATAAAAGACGTTTTCAGGAAAAAGCACCCTGCTTATGCCAATTACTTATATGCAGGTAATTAATTATATTATATGTTCATTGTACCATTTGATAAACATGGGTGGAATTCTCCCATTTTGAGACTAAATGCTTTGGTGGGCAGCCCTCGCAGCACCTATACTGTTGACCAGAATAGCAGGATCCCGCACCAGATTCTGCACTTGGAAGCTCATTAATTATGAACAAATGGGTTCCTTTTGACTCTCCAGGCAGGCCAGTATCTGATTCGCCTGCCCTCCCTCAGCTGATGGGTTTGAAGGTCCCAGCTCCACATTTAAATACTAGTCCATCACAATAAGATCACACTCTCCAGCCCACATGTCTTCACCAGACCATGCAGGATGTCAGCAACCCAGAGGGAAAAGGCTAGCAGCCTCAAGAAGAAATCTTCCCCCCAGTCCATCACCCACGAGGCACCCATGTCCTACTTGGACCTCAATCCACCGCATCTGGAATCTTCATCCATCCTGATCCAGTAAACTATGTGGTATTTCTTTAACCTCCTTGTTTGTGAGCTATTTGTGTAGCCTTGTCGACGAACAGCTTCCCCCCTCTCGTTCTTTACTTTGCCTACCATCCTTCATCTTCTTCATCCACCTCCTTGCGCCTCTGCATGCCATCGTGAGCTTTCACACTTCCATCCCCTCTCTGCATAGCCCTCCTTCCACATTGCCCCTCTTGTCTTCATTAGGCCACAAACCCCTCATCCCCAGCCTCATCTCACACTCAAACCCCCGGTTCAACTTCAGACCTTTGTTGCAGTGGCAGCATGGATCCTGTAGCACAGTCCTGTCCAGATAAAGACTGCTGTGTGGTACCAGGGGCAAGGAGATTCCTGCACTCCCCCAATCCCAGACAAATACTGATCCAACCCGATGACACAGGAGAGTCCATGGGTCCAGCAGCACGGTGCTGTCCATGAAAACCAGCTTGACATAGAGATGGAGGGCAGGAACTGATCTCCCTGGCAGGGTGGTCAACCACCATGCATTAGGAACAATGCAACTCTATGGCAAAATGTTGTTACACCCACACTGAAGTCTCTGCCAGATGGAGGACCACCTTGTACATTCCACTCATTAGCAATCGGGTTTGATGCCAATGTAAATTCCTGCTGGCGTGACACAAGATTGAAAGGCCTGACGGGATGCCGGTGGGCAGCTGTTTGAATGTGATGCAAGTGATGTTTGTGCGACCTGCCAGCGAGAAGAGTGACACGCCATTAACTCACTATTTGGATAACTGCAATGCGATTTTATGCCTGTGGGTTTCTGATTTTTGGCTCCTGCCGGATTCACTGTGTCTGCCTGCCCACCACCAAACCTATCGCAGACTGGTTTGGAGAATACCGACCTTCGTCGTTAGCCATAAATAATAATAGTGATTTTTTAACATAATTTATTTCATTATGATAAAATTAATCTGATAATGGAACAAGTCTGAGAACATCAAAGCCTTTATAATATCCTAATTGTATACTCTTAGCTGCGATGCAGTTATATTTCTCTTTCAAAGAGCTGTGTGTGATTTCTTTATTTCAGTAAGTATGACCTATACTCCCTGAAACAATGAATTGACATGCATAATTATTGATGGTCGGTGTTAGGACCTCTGCTCTTCCTCACACACGTTGATGGCCTAGACTTTGGTGCCTGACATGATTTCAAAATATGCAGCTACTACAAACCTTTGAAATGCTGTGAACTGTTTATAAATTATTGAAGCAGGCAGGGCAGGTTGAGAGAATGGTTAATAAAGCATACATCATCCTAGGCTTTATTAATAGAGGCTGAGGGTGGAATCTTTCAGTTTTTTTGTCGAAGTGTCATCTCGGACGGGAAAAACGGTGGGGGGCAGCCTGTCAGCGACATTGCCATTTCCCCCCCCATATTTTTAAACTCATTGACAAATAAAAAATGAAGAGATGGCACACTGGCAGAATCCATCCTGCTAGCAACTTGGGTTTTTAAAAGATCAAGGCACCCCACCACAGATGCCTCCCACATCCCTGAGCCCCACAGAACTCCCCCTGGCACCTTCCCCGTACAACCCCCCAACACCTCCTCCAAGAATTACCCCACCCTGGCTCTGACAGGAGTGCCCAAGGGACTCTGCCACAATACTGCCTAGGCATGACCCTCTCTCCCCGGGGGGTTCTACTCACCTGTGCACCTATGGCGGGTTCAGTTCACCGGCTGCACGTCATGGGGGACCTGTCATGATTCAGGTGTGCTGTCATGTCGACACAAATGGACAATTTAATCAGATGCAAAGGCCTGATAATATTTAAATTGATGCAAATGGAGATCCCAACTTTTAAAATTGAGATTTCCGTTGCACATTGACAGGGAGAGCGGACAATTGATCAGGGAAATCCCGCCAGTGTAAAAGCCATTTTGTGACTCCCATGCTCTTCTCCACCCATTCTGTTGTTCACATCCCTCAAAAATGGAAGAGAGAAATCCTTCCGTAGTGTACAAAAACGAGGAAGTTATGTTACCAAAAGAGAAAATGCTGGAAAATCTCAGCAGGTCTGGCAGCATCTGTAAAGAGAGAGAAGAGCTGACGTTTCGAGTCCAGATGCCGTTTGTCAAAGTTATGTTAAATGCCTCAGAGTACTGTATCCAGATCTGGTGACACACCAGGAAGAATGGGAAGGCATTAATGTGGAAAATATTCACAAGAATGGTGTCAGGTGAGAAGCTTTAGTTATGTAGAAGAATTGGAGAAATTGAACTGATTTCCTTGGAGAAGAGAAGGTTGTGAAGAAATTCGGTAGAAGTATTCAAAAACATGAGAGCTCTGAACAAAGTATATAAGGAGTAAGTGTTCTCATTGGTGAAAGCATAGAGAACAAGAGAGCACAGATTTAAGATGATTAGCAAGAGAGGCAATGCGACATGAGGAAAAACCTCAGAAGGTAGTTAGGATCTGGAATTCACTGCCTGAAAATGTGGTGGAGGCAGGTTCAATTGAGGCATTCAAGAGGGAATTAGATTATTAGAATGAAAGGAAGAATATCCAGGGTTACAGTGAGAAGATAAGGGAGTGACACGAGGTGAATTGCTCCTTTGGAGAGCCAGTACAGATATGAAAACTGGAGTGGCCGCCTTCTGTGCTGTAATCATGTTGTGACCTTGATAATTTTGGGCAGGTGATGTGTACTGTTTACACTTTAATGGAGTAATAGCCCTTTATATTTATATATGCCATAGAATTCGTGAGAGATGGATTATGGATACCTGTATGAAGTCTGTGATAACCTGTACCTGTGTATGCCAGTTATGGTAACACTAGTTTCTTCCGCTTCTGCTAGTTGTAATCAAAATTATGTAGATTTGCATTGAGGAAAAAAATCCTTAACGATGGGTAGATAAAAATAGCAGCTAACTACTGCAATGTGACTTGTTGGAACATGAAATAACCATGTGACTTGAAAATGGAAGGCAGTACTGAACTTGACTACCACAAGAATACAGTGTAGATGGCTAATTGTCCCATCCAGGAACTTTGTGCATTAGATTACTCACCTCTGTCCTAGCCTTCCTGT